>NC_140589.1:910993214-911599550 GCF_964204655.1 Triturus cristatus
TTGCTTTTGGCATTAAGGGCTACTTATTCGCTCTTTCGTTTTTTTGCGGCAGTTTTAGGATCAGCCTTTGTTATTTAAAACTCCTTTAATGAGAGTTTGAATTACGCTCATGGGTCTGCATATATGGTTTATGCCATATTGTTTTCTTATGTCGAGTGGTTCTAATCAAAAGTCCCCAACCAGATCCTAGGTTCAGCCGGTTAAATCCTTGCATCGAGATAAAATCACTTGAAAAAGGTCTTATGATAATTCTAAAAATTGATTTGATTTGTGAAGTCAATTTAACATGCATTCTGTAAGGCAGTAAAGTTCGTTTTCTCACTGCTGTACTGTGAAAATATCATTAAATTCGTCCTTAGGCATTGTAGTAGTAAATGTGTGAAGATACATTTATTAGTACGCTGGCTCTAAATAGCCTGTGCTATGGGGCCACATTTAATTTTTGTGTGTGTCTGTCTGTCTGTCTGTCTGTTCGTGTGTGTGTCTGTTCTCATCAAAGTGTAGCTAGCTATCAATAAACACTGATTTAAATGAGAATATTTAGATGTTGTTTTCATTTCAGTAATAAATTGTTGATAAAACAATGGTGAATGCCTGTGGATTCATTCAGTTCTGTGGCTGGAGCCTTCACTGCATAATTAGGGCTTTTTCACATTTACTACATAATTTTACCACATAATTTGCGAATTACAACAAAATGTCCTGTTTCTAGCTCAAATTGATAAAGAAAAAAATACCATTGCCAAAGAATGTTTAATATACTTTGCTTTTTTTTTAACCGATGAGAGCTAGACTACCTTGCTGCATAATTTGGTCATCCATTGTCGCATACTCCTTGTATCCCTGACAATGATAAAGCTCTGTAGAGTGGTTTGAGGCTGTCTTTTTGATGATGAAATCCATATTTCACAGGGAACTTTAAAATGTTTTCCATTTCCGGGTCTTGCAGTACTGGAAGCCCTTGGATTATGTGTGTACATATGTTTTTTTTTACTGAAGTTTCTTTTTGCTTGTATATCTTTGCAGGCTATGCGTAGTCATGAAGGTAATGAAGCCCAGGTCTGCTACTTCATAATTCAGCTGCTGTTGCTGAAACCCAATGATTTTAGGAACCGAGTGAGTGATTTTGTGAAGGAGAACTCCCCGGAACACTGGCTACAGAATGATTGGCATACAAAGCATATGAATTACCACAAGGTAAAACCTATTTAGTTAATTTCTATTTGACTTTGATAAACATTTCAACTGGTTTAATACATTTTGCATGTTGTTTCCAGCTTTTAGCTCAACGCGTTCAGACCCCATTTTCTAAAATACTTTGCAAAGTTTTTGTGCAGTATGTTTAGTTCAGTGGAAGTGATCCCCGATAATATATTATTGTATGTAAAATGCCATCCCTTGATTACAGATAATAAAACTGCTTGAGTATATAATGATGCCAAAGGGGATGATGGACGGAGCGTTAGAGCAAATCAAACACTCACCCCCAGTCAACTGGTCTGGGTTTAATCCATCATCATTCTTTAGCTCACTGGACCGCCCCAGTTCAGACATGGCCATATGCAAATCAGTCTGACCCTGTGCCTCATGGGAACAGTCCAGCCCGAACTGCCAAGCCATGTCTTCTCTGGACCGGAAACAAGCATCCTGGGACCAGTTTCGGGTTCATAACCCTCATCAGCCAGGCTATCTTGAATCCAGTGGCAAAGTGAGCAAGGGACCCACGTCTGGGCATACCCTGCCAACTTAGGGCGAACACAGCGATACCAAAGGGGATGATAGACGGAGCGTTTGAGCAAATCAAAAACACTCACCCCCAGTCACAGATCTGGGTTGAATCCATCATCGTTCTTTAGCTCACTTCGCCACCCCAGTTCAGACCCAGCTATATGCAAATCAGTCTGATCCTGTGCCTCATGGAAACAGTCCAGACCGAACTGCCAAGCCAGGTCTTCACTGGACCAGAAACATGCATCCTGGGACCGGTTTTGGGGTAACACACCTCATCAGCCAGACTAGCTTGAATCCAGTGGCAAAGTGAGCAAGGGACCCACGTCTGGGCATACCCTGCCATCTTGGAAGCTTGTTTCCAGTCCAGGGAGGACCTGGCCTGGCAGTTTGGGCTGAACTGTTCCCATTGGGTGCAGGGTCAAGACTGATTTGCATATGGCTGGGTTTAAACTGGAATAACATAGGGAGCAAAAAACTATGGATTTAGACCCAGATCACAGTACTGGGGTGAATGTAGGACATTCTTCTGCATTCTGTCCATCAGTTGTTCTTTTTGCATGTGTCACCCAGAGTGGGACGGGATTGCCAAGGCCTGGGTCCCGTGCTTCCATGCCACTGGAGTCGAGCTATCCTGGCTGAGGAGGGATGAAACCCCGAAACCAGTCATAGGATGCTTGTATCCACTCAAGGGAGGACCTGGCCTGGCAGTTCGGGCTGGCCTGTTCCCATTGGGACCAGGGTCAAGACTGATTGGCATATGGCTGGGTTCAAACTGGAATGGCATGGGAGCAAAGAAACGATGGATTTAGGCCCAGATCTTTGTACTGGCGTGAATGTATGGCAGTGTTCTACATTCTGTCCATCAATTGTTCTTTTTGCAGAACTTCACATGAAACTATTTCTTATACAAACAGGATTTAAATTTCATAGCAGCAAGCGGCGAATTTGTTTATTCCTGACCTGACGTTCCTCAATGGCTGGTGCCTATTGTGAATACTAAGCTCCTTCATACATGATAACTCACCCATATTTGTTGATCTTCTGTTTTTTACCTCCTTTATTCAGAATTTCGTTTTCTCTTTGGATTCCTGATAAATCAAATGCAATTCATTCACTGCATTGCAGCTTAAAGTAGGGAAATCTCCCCCATGTTCTCAGTCAAGTACCCTCCCACCTCCCTAATTGACCTTTTAAATCCAGTGGCTTCGGCTTTTCCCTGCGTTATCTTCAGTGTTGGATTTTTTTTTATAGAAGCACCAATGGTGTTTCTTGTAAGTAATCTTCTGTCCTGCAGTTTGTAGTTGCACCATTTCATAATAGACAGTGGATACTGCAATTGTGCCCCTGACATACCCATTCCATTTCTTCTACTTCATATGGACTACAAATGCTTGCCAGCCCTGATTACCATTGTCAAGTATGTTAGTACCATTCTCTATTGATTTAAAGTGTGCGGTTCTCCGTTTTTTTCTGCACAACCTTTAGTCCTTAACTCATGATTCTGTCTATGACACGATGGTTCATGTTCATGCATTGCTGGCTTTGTCTGTGGTATGCCTCTGTGAGTTTGACAGTGCTATTAGTTACTAAGAAGTGTGGTTTCATCCTGCTCTAAACCGTCTCCCTTGCCAAGTACACTTTTTTCACTCTGGCCTACCCATTCCTAAAATAATCCTTGGACTAAACATATGTTCGAGGCATATGAGCTGCAGATTATACATTGTGCATAGATCGCCATCTGGTGTTGGGCCCGGATGTTTGCAGTTTGATTTTCCTCTTGGAAAGTCTTTGGAAGTCACGAGGTTGGTGACTCCTCCTTTGGTTCGTATTGCGCATGGGCTTCGGCTCCATCCTCAGATTGTTTTTTTGGGGGTTTTTTCCGCCATCGGGCTCGGATGTAATACTTCGCGCTCCGGTTCCGAACTTTTCCAGTTCAATGATCAACGCAAAAATCCTCGCTCATCGAGACCCTTCAGATAATAAATCCTCTTAATCACCTTCTCTTCAGCACTTCTTCGATTCCGGTCGTCGACGGCGGCCTTCGGGCCTATTCCGGCTCCAGTCTCGGCTGATGGAAAGAACTCCCTTCAAGAAGTACCCTCGATGTGGGTCCAAGTTTCCCCACACCGATCTTCATGAGGTGTGCAACCTCTGCCTCTCCCCTGAACACGAGGCTCGAGACTGTCCCGCCTGCAAGTCTTTTCGATCTAAAAAGACTATCCGAGATCGACGGGCTAGACGCAACATGGCGCACTCCTCGACCTCCGCTCCAGTCGACATCTTCGGGGGGGACGTCGAAGCTCCGGGACAGCAGAACATTGAAGAAGAGGACGACGACCTCGTCAGTGCTTCCGAGGCCGACGACTCAGATTTGGAGGACATCACCCCGGCTCAGAGGGTCGTGAGTACAATACCCCCTCCCACACCCACGCCGATACCCAAAAAGGCTTCGGTCACACCTTCGCCTTCGGGCCTAGGCAAGACCAAGGATACTGCTTCTCACACCCCACCTTCGGGTCCGGTAAAGAAGCCTATTAAGCCTTCCGGCAGCTCGGGCTCGAGCCAGCCTACCAGCGGTACCGAAAAACACCCTTCGCACCGAAGAAAAGATCGGCCTCCACCTCCACACCAAACCCAGGACCAAAGCCTTCGGTGTCGAAACCTACCCTTCCGGTGCCGACCAAACATCACAAGGCCCTCGGCACCGACACTCCCGTGCCGAAGCCTTCTTCGGCACCAACCAAAAAATCGGAGGTCCCAAAGAAGCACGGCTTAGACAAACCTAAAAAGCCGTCGGCCCCGAAAACTTTGGCGCCGACCGAACAAACAGTGTCGCAAGAACTTTTCACACCGGATCCTCTGCAAAAGACACTTACCAAGGATCCAAAATCTGGACATTTGACACTGTCTTCAAAAAAGAGACACTTGGACAAACCAGCTCCACCTCCACCTCCAAAGAGGAAGGACACTGCTACCTCCCCTTTCAGAGTGCCTTCCCCACCTCCTCCACCACCTTCTCCACCCCTGCCTCATCGTTCTCCAACCTTGTCTCCAGTCCCAGACGATCTAGGAGACCCTTATTATGATCCAGCAGATGTGCCACAAGACCCCACCCCTACTGGATCTCCAGACCCATGGGACGACTATAACAATCCGGACATCCCAGATGTCCCACAGGATGACCTTTACCCATCTAGGCCATCACCACCTGAAGATACGTTAGGCTTTCATCACCTACTACAAAGGGCGGCACATTACCACGGGGTGGAGTTACATACTGACCCAGTGGAGGAAGATTTTCTCCTAGACACCTTCGATAATGCACATAGGTCTACTGCCATTCTACTTATGTTAAAGGGAGTAATCAAACATGCACCGGAGGTTTTTAAAGACCCAGTCAGGGCCAGGGTCCTAAACCCCCGTATAGAGAAAAAATACAAAGCCGCCCCCACAGACCCTTCATACATTAAAGGTCCTGCACCATTGGATTCCCTAGTGGTATCTACAGCTAGGAAGCGCTCAAATTCTCAGGCGTCAGGCGAAGCACCACCACCTGACAAAGAGTCCAAGCTCCTAGACGCGTCAGGGAAGCGCACTGCGTCACAAGCCGCCAATATATGGCGCATCGCCAACACGCAAGCGCTATTGGCCAGATACGACCGGGCGCATTATGATGAGTTAGAGACCATCATGCACCATCTCCCTGAAAAATACAGGAATAGGGCTAATGAACTGATCCAAGAGGGAAAAACAATAACCAATACCTCTATACGCTGTGCCCTAGATGCAGCAGATACAGCCTCCAGGGCCATAAACACCAGTGTCTTTCTCCGTCGCCATGCCTGGCTCAGAGTCTCAGGTTTTAAACCGGAGGTACAAGCCTCTATATTGAACCACCCATTCGACCAAGATCATCTATTTGGCCCAAAAGTTGATGAAGCCCTCGAAAAGATGAAAAAAGATACTGACACGGCGAAATCAGTGGGAGCCATACACTCACACACCCCTAGGTGCTCTTTTCGCCGCTCTTCCTTTCGGGGCACGGGCAGAGGCTACTCCTCGGATAGTGCATCCACGTCCTACAAATCCCCTCCTCAATCTACCTTCACAAAGGGTTATCAAAGAGGCCGATACAGAGGTAATAATAATAAAGGCAGAGGCGAGACAAATACCGCCCGCTCTGCCACACCACCTACCCAATGACTTTCCCATGCTCCCTCCAGACCATTACACTCCGGTCGGGGGCAGAATACAACATTTCCTTCACGTCTGGGAGACAATCACCTCAGACAGATGGGTGACCCAAATTATTCATTCAGGGTATTGCCTAGAATTAACATCTACCCCCCAAACATTCCACCCAGGCAACGCCCTATGTCTCAAGAACATGCTACATTACTAAAACAGGAGGTAATCTCCCTCCTGCAAAAACAAGCCATGGAGCAGGTCCCCATCAATCAACAAAATTTAGGGGTCTACTCCCTGTACTTTCTGATTCCAAAGAGAGACGAGACTCTACGACCTATCCTAGATCTCAGACCTCTAAATACTTACATACATTCAGACCATTTTCACATGGTAACCCTTCAACAGGTTCTTCCACTCCTCTCCCAGAACGACCTCCTCACCACTCTGGACTTGAAACACGCATACTTTCACATCCCAGTACACCAGGCTCACAGAAAGTACCTCAGATTTGTGGTGGACGGGCAACACTACCAGTTCAAGGTGCTCCCGTTCGGGGTAACAACAGCACCAAGGGTATTCACCAAGTGCCTAGCAGTAGTGGCTGCACACCTCAGAAGACAGCACATTCACATCTTCCCATACTTGGACGACTGGCTAATAAAAGCCACGTCCTAAGAACAATGTGTGCAACACACCGCCGCTACAATCCAACTGCTTCACCAGCTAGGCTTCACAGTGAACCACCAAAAGTCCCACCTGGTACCATCACACACAAAACAATACCTCGGTGCTACCATAGACACCTCAAAAGCCATAGCCTATCCCAATCCTGCCAGGATTGCAAACATACAGGCTCTGCGTCAGAAATTCATATTTCAACACTCTCTCCCAGCAAGAGTGTTTATGCAACTGATAGGGATGATGGCCTCTTGCATTTTCATAGTGCCCCATGCAAGACTCCAGATGCGTCCACTCCAAGAGTGCTTAGCGCGCCAGTGGAACCAGGCCCAGGGGCAACTGACGTATCTGGTGTTGGTAGACGGTCGCACCCATCGCTCTCTGCAGTGGTGGAACACCACAAACCTTTCCAGAGGTCGACCGTTCCTGGACCCGGTTCCACAAATAATCCTGACAACAGACGCATCGCTCTCCGGCTGGGGAGCTCATCTGTTACATCTCACAGTACAGGGCACATGGACGCCGCAACAGAAGTTACTCCACATCAACCATTTGGAGTTACTGGCAATCTTCCTAGCCCTAAAATCCTTCCAGACGCAGATTTCAGGCAAGGCAGTCCTCATTCGCACAGACAACATGACTGCCATGTACTACATTCAAAAACAGGGGGGCACACACTTTCCACAGCTCTAGCACAGAGCATATGGAGATGGGCAATTCCACAGAAAATCTTTCTCCTGGCCCAACATGTCCCAGGAGTCCAAAACACCGTGGCAGATCTGCTCAGCAGACAAACGCAACAGATTCACGAATGGGAAATTCACCCACAGGTTCTTCACCCGTTCTTTCAGAAGTGGGGGCATCCACACATAGACCTATTCGCCACCCACGAAAACAAAAAATGCCCAAGCTTCGCCGCCAGATATACACACCCATTGTCCAAAGGCAATGCGATATGGATGAACTGGTCAAACAAATTTGCATAAGCTTTTCCACCTCTCTCACTAATTCCATTAGTGGTGCGAAAGCTACAACAGCATTCCCTAACACTGATCCTAGTGGCTCCAACATGGGCCAGACAACCGTGGTACACCACACTGCTGGAACTCTCGGTAGTACCACACCAAAAGCTACACCTCTCACCATGCCTCCTAACCCAGAACCATGGAGAGATCAGGCACCCGGACCCAGCTCAGCTCAACCTTGCGATCTGGCTCCTGAGGTCCTAGAATTCGGATACCTTTACCTTCCCCCTGATTGCATGAATATTATCAGGGAAGCTAGACGCCCTACTACTAGGGCATGCTATGCTGCAAAGTGGAAAAGATTTGTTGTTTACTGCCAAAATAACACAATCAATCCTCTAACTGCGTCCATACAGCACATCATATGTTACTTGCTCCATCTACAAAGGTGTAACCTAGCATATACATCCATTCGGTTACACCTCGCAGCAATTGCTGCCTACTTACAGAACAGGCAGCACCTATCACTTTTCAGGGTGCCTGCCATCAAAGCCTTTATGGAAGACCTCAAATGAGTAATTCCACCCAGGGCACCACCCTCACCTGTCTGGAACTTGAATATAGTTCTCACAAAGCTAATGGGACCCCCTTTCGAACCATTATATAAATGTGAGCTGCAATTTCTCACATGGAAAACAGCATTCCTAGTGGCCATCACTTCCCTTAGAAGGGTTAGTGAAATACAAGCGCTCACCATACAGGAACCTTTTCTTCAAATGCGTCAGAACAAGGTTGTACTCCGCACCAACCCAAAATTTCTACCCAAAGTCATTTCTCCCTTCCATCTAAACCGGTCGGTAGAATTACCAGTCTTTTTCTCACAGCCTCAAACCGTTGCGGAAAGGGCTTTACACACACTGGATGTTAAAAGGGCCTTACTTTACTACACCCAAAGAACACAACCTTTCAGAAAAACCAAACAGCTATTTGTCTCTTTCTCTCTACAACATAAAGGCAACCCTATTTCTAAATCAGGGATAGCTAGGTGGATTGTAAAATGCATACAGATTTGCTACCACAAAGCAAAACGAACGCTATCTGTTCCCTCTAAAGCCCACTCTACAAGGAAGATAGGGGCTTCTATGGCTTTTCTAGGAAACATACCACTAGATGACATCTGCAAAGCAGCGACCTGGTCAACACCGCACACTTTCACAAAACATTACTGTGTAGATGTGCAAACCAAGCAACAAGCTAGTGTGGGCCACGCTGTACTAAAAACACTGTTCCAAACAACTGCAACGGATGCCGGTGGTCGCCGCTAGGGTTGGGTACTGCTATATAGTCTATGCACAGTGTATAATCTGCAGCTCATATGCCTCGAACGGAATATGCTACTTACCAGTATGCATCTGTTCTTGGCATGTAGAGCTGCAGATCTATACACGCCCACCCGCCTCCCCGGCTACCTGTATCCGTTCCAGTCTATCTTATTTAGATACAACACACATGGGTTTCTTTACTGTTATTACTACGCTCCACCTTTCCCTGCTGGCGAAAAACAATCTGAGGATGGAGCCGAAGCCCATGCGCAATACGAACCAAAGGAGGAGTCACCAACCTCGTGACTTCCAAAGACTTTCCAAGAGGAAAAACAAACTGCAAACATCCGGGCCCAACAGCAGATGGCGATCTATGCACAGTGTATAGATCTGCAGCTCTACATGCCAAGAACAGATGCATACTGGTAAGTAGCATATTCCTTTCCCGATATATACCTGCCTTAGATTTGTTCAAATAAAAGGAGACTGTCTCTCACTGGAATTTCTGGTTTTGTCTTCACGAGGCTTGATACAATGTCTGCCTCGAGATCTGTCACACTCAAAACTACCCTCCCAAACAGGATCAGGGGGTTCTCCCACACCCAATCCACAGAACTCTTTTTCTGGTTTTCTGTGGTCTCTTAGAAGGCTGGAGTCATTTTTGCCACATCCCCTGGACACAGAATAAGCATTCTTCAGCTGTGCAATCTTCAGGTTCCTCCACCTTTGTCTGTCTCATAGAATGCCTTTGGCAGCTATTCAGCATCACACCTTGAGAGTTAAATCATTGCAACATGTTGTTCACAGACCACGTAGCTGTTAGATGGTACTTTTAGTAGAGTTTTCAAAGAAAAAGATTTTTATTTGAATTAGATTGTTACATTTGTCATATTTGACATATTAACCATTAAGTCCCTAACAGGGGCGTGCTAGCATAGGGGTGGTGGGGGTGCTGCAGCACCCCTAGAAATAATTATGTTGGACTTCAGAAGAAGAATGAGCAATAAAGATGCCTATGGATTTTGGGTTTCTCTTGTCACATTTGCTGCACATTCAAAGACAAAAGGTCTAATATCAGGCTAGAGTACTTTTATTTCTCTGATTGCAACGTGAAAGCGTATTGTTAAAGTGAGCGAGGTGACAATCCTGGAAAGGAAAGACTGTAGCATGTCAGGTTTGTATTTTTAACTTACAACGACTTTTAGAAAATTAATTATACCCGTATTTTGAATTGTCAGCAATGAAGAAAGCACAAACCAAACACTATTTTGTAATTCTGATGTGTGATGGGAACAAAGATTTTAATAGGATCAAAACAAATCAAGACACTTGATAATGTGCAAATGATAGATATTCACTGAAAACATTGTTTTTTTGCTATATAGTTTTACCAGTAAAACTGAATGTCTATGCAAATTTAGTGGCCATTTCAACAGAAAATGTGCTGTCTTTAAATGACCATTTTCTACTACACCAGTGCTCCAAAATGTTCCACCAACTACGTGCCACGCCTTTAACACTCTCTCTCTGAATGGGCATGACACATTTGCTACACTTGAATTTTTTTCTTTGAGGCTTTAATTTTCCACAATCTTTAAGACTTCAGTGATGTTGCATTAATGGCAGCACCTCCACTCTATAAATTGTTCCACCACCTCTGCGTGCTAGATCCATTTTGATCTAATACCTCTCCAGCTTTTGTCGCTAGCCAAGCTGTTTTGAAATCTTAATTACTCCGATTGGTAACATTGTTATCCTTTCAAACTTGTTTTGGACTTTAAGGAGACTGGAGCGGTGCTTGGTTCTGGCAGGATTCTTCAAGTGAGTGGGAAGGGTGAAGCTTGTTCTCCAGGGTACGAGGCCAAGCCATGATTCTGGATAGGGTAGAGTTTATATACCTCCTCAATGGATGTTGCAAGGTCATGTGGCGCATATGGCCATCTGGAAGGTTCTCGAACCTTGGGGAAAAAGACGTTAGTACACTCTCTATGACCTCACGGAATGGACAGGTGGAACTAAATGAGAAACAAATGTATAGTTTTCAGTCAAACATGCATAGTGGATAGCAATACCAAGACCCCAGTTACAGCGTGAGCAAGGCTTGCCATTGGCTTACAGGATTCTGGGGGAACCTTGCAGGGACACCAAGGCCCTAGGAAGAGCAAGAGTAGTTAATCCAATGTTTCACGGGATGTGGGGGAACACTTGCAGGAGTTCAAGCGTAATGCAAATTACAGGTGCTGGAGAAGCATAAGTCATGAGGGCGCTGGGTGAGACCTAGCCATGAGGGACGCTGGGGGCGCATCAGTCATGAGGGAGGTATGGGAACTTCAGTCATGAGGGATGTTGGGCAAGCATTCATTGGGGGTGTTGTGGGACCTTAGTTATGAGAGATGCTGGGGAAGCATCAGTAATGTGTGTTGGGGTAAACATCAGTTAGCAATATTATAGGGTGCCATACTTTAAAACCTAGCTGTTCGGCTGACGACCCACAAAGAACAGCACCCCTCCTCCGCATGGATGATAAGCAGCGGTATAAAAATCCTGATTGATTGATTGATGTAAAAGGATACGTAGAGCGTGGGCTAATTACACATGAGAGTCTCTAGGTGCTGATTACGTGGCAAAAGTCTAGAGCATCAGTCGAAGAGCCAGGTCTTCAGTTTCTTGTAGAATGTTGTGTGCGAGGTGGCTGTTCTGATGTCCTGCAGCATGTCCTGCGGCAGGGTGTTCCAGGTTTTTGGTTGCTAGATAGGGAAATGAGTGGCCTCCTGCCCTACTAATGCGAATGCAGGAAATGTGTGTGAGTGACAGTGAGGCGGATGGATGGTTGCGGGTTGGCTGGTGGAAGTACAGATGGCGTTTGAAGTAGGCGGGTCCATTCTTATGCAGCACTTTTTAGGCGAGAGTGAGTATCTTGAAGGGGCAACCTTTCTATACGGGGAGCCACTGGAGATCACACAAGTGAGACGTGATTTGGGTGCGGCGGGGCATGTTGAGTTCCAGTCTACCCAGTAGCATTTTAAATGGTTTGGAGATTGTTTGTGAGGTGGGCAGGTATTCTGTAGTAGTGTTGCCATAGTCTAACCTTCTCGTGATCAGAGCCTGTGTGACGGTTTTCTGGTGCCATTTGAAGATCTCTCTGAGCATGCGTAGGAAGTTGAAGGCGGATGTGACAGAGTTGATTTGGGGTCTCATGGCGAGTGCGCCATCGAAGATGATACCCAGGTTTCAAGCACTATAGCTGGGAGACGGGTGGTGTCCCAATTTGTTGAGCTACCAGGTGGTGTCCCAGTGGGAATTGTTGGGTCTGAAAATCAGAACTTCCGTTTTCTTGGCGTTGAGTTTCAGGCAGTTGGTGCACATTCAGGTGGCAACTTCGTCATGCAGCACTTGAAGTTGTTTATAGGGTTGATGGGGTCTTCTGAGAGGGGCAGGGTGTGTTGCATGTCATCGGCGTACAAGACGATGCTGAGTCTGTGGGAGCGGGGGATTATCGCAACGGGCGCAAGGTAAATGTTTAAGAAGGTGGGGCTGTGGCATGACCCTTGTGTGACTCCGCAGATGGTATCTGAGTACGGAGGTGAACGGGGGCAGCCTTACATGGTGCGTTCTTCCAGACTGGTAATAACGCATCCATTGGAAGGCTGGTCCTTTGGTCCCTGCATCGTGGAGTCTGGTGATGAGTATGTGTAGGAGACCATGTCGAAAATGGTGAAAAGATCGAGCAGAATTAGGGCTGCTGAGCGCCCTCGGTCCATGATGGTGCAATCGTTGTCTGTTGCAGCGATGAGGGCCGTCTCTGTGCTATAGTTGCTGCAAAATCCTGATTTTGAGTTCTGAAGGAGTCGTGTTGTTCGATGTAGCTGGAAAGCTGTCTGTTGATGGCTTTTTCCAAGATTGGCCGATAGTTGTTGAGGATTTCCGGGTCTTCGGATGGTTTCTTGAGGAGATGGGTGACATCTGTGTGTTTCCAGACAGGAATGTGGCTGTGGCGATGGATGTGTTGATGATGGATTGTAGTACTGAGCTTAACGTGATGCTGCCAAGTTCGAAGAGACGGTGAGGACATGGATCCATGGGGTACCAGAGTGGGTGAATACCATGATCGCTGTGGTTTCTGGTGGTCAGCGGGTTTCAGTTGGAGAGATTTGGTACTTTTGCTTAGAGGGCCTGAGGTGCATGTGTTCGGGTCGAGGGAGAAGGTGGATCAAAGTTCTTGTTTATGTTGAAGGTTTTATCCTGTAAGAAGTCTGAGATTTGATTGTAGAGGTCCTTTGATGGGGTCATGGACTAGTATGTGGCTGCGCGGTGGGTCAATTCTTTGACAATCCTGAAGAGATCATTAGGTGTGTTGTTTCTGGCTTCGATTCTCTGGGACAAGGCCCACTTCTTGGCCTATATCAGCTTGTGGTGGTAGGACCTGAGCGTGTCCTTGTAGGGCTTCCTCACTGTGGGTTTTTAAAAGTATCTCCACTTCCTTTCCAGCTGTCTGCAGTGTCTCTTAGAGTTCCAGAAGATGTCTGTGTACAAGTTTACATGTTTCTGGGTTTTCCTGGTTTTGTTAATCTTGAGGGAAGTGAGACTGTTGGTGCAGATGGTGAGCCATTCGTTGAGGCACTGGGCATTTCTGTCGGCATCATCGAAGAGGGTGGGAATGTGTAGGTTGATGATATTGATACATGCTTGTTGGATGAAGTTTTTCCAGTTGTAGTTCTGGTAGGGGGGAGTGCCAGTACTCTGGGCATGTGCCAGGGCATGAAGATGCTGAAATGGATGCTGAAGTGGTCCGTCCATGTAAGCAGGAGGGTGTGGTTGACTGTGGCTGTGTTGCAAGTGGAGAAGATGGGGTCCAATGTGTGGCCTGCTGTGTGCATTAGTCACTAGCTACGTGAGGCCATTCACTAACTGTGAGACCGACGTTGAGGAGGCTGTCAAGCAGGTCGGTGGAGGCATTCAGATGGTAGTTGAGGTCGCCGAGGAGGAGAACGTTTTTGGAGCTTAGGGCGGCGAAGGTGAAGAGGCCGTTGATGAGGTTGCTGAAAATCCATCGTGGACCCTGCGGTCAGTAGGCGAGGATTCATTTAGTGTTTGAATTGCTGTCTGTTTGAATCTGAAGTGGAGGTGCTCTATGAAGGTAGTATCTGGGTCATTGGTGGCAGTGCACTTTGTCGTCTTTGTGGATTATTGCAATGCCTCCTCCAGGTTTTGAAGTTCTGCCTTGGTGCAGGATCTTGTAGCCTGCTGGGATCGCATTGGCGATGTCTGGGGCTGAGGACAAGTTGAGCCATGTTTCTGTGAGGAATGAGAGGTCGGATTCGTTTGTGTGGAGGAGTTCCCAAACCTTTGTGGAGTGTTAGTTGAGGGAACGGCATGCATACCAGTGGTGGTTGGTTGAGGCGTGCGCGTGTGTGGAGGTCAGGAGTAGAGCTGGGTGCTTGTGAGTAACTGAGGTGTGGATGAGATGAGAAGTGGCAGTGTGAGCTCTACGTATGGGTGGTGGGGGACCGAGGTTTCTGGCTCTGGGCGTGGTCGGGTGCTGGCGGTTTTTGCTTTGGTGCGCCAGCGGCACAGTTGCACTATGGCCACCATTAAGTAGGTCCTGGGGGGCAGAGCTCGGGAGTTGGAGCTAAAAATGGCAGGAAGCTGCTATAGTGTGCAGGCATCACCCGACGTCAAGAAGTGAAAAACATATAAAACAAAATCAACGATGTGACAAGCGCTAGGAGGCAGGCAGGTGGCAGGAGAGCAGACCAGGCGCCTACTCAATGGGGTTGCCTTGGGAATGCCATTTAGTAGGTCCTGTGAAGCGCAGAGCTTGGGTGGCAGGGCAAAAATGGCAGGAAGCCTTTGTGGCATGCAGGCAGCACCCAAAGCCAACAGATGAAAAAAATAAAAAACAAAGTCAAATATGATGCAAGCGCAAGGGGGCAGGCAGGAAAGCGGACCTGAGGCGGCTGGGGCATTCTGGTGGAACTCTGCTCATAATGAATGTAAGAACAATCATAAAATAATTTGGACAGCAAAACTGAAAAAGCAGACAAAACTAATAATCCAGAATCTCCTGTACTCATACTGTGAAGATCCTGTAAATGAGCTATTGGTTGATTATGAAAAATTAATAAATAATGTTAGATGGCTCGCACCTAAGCTCAGAAATGTCTCTAAAAACGGCCATATCTTGACAAAGAAAAAGCTAAAGAAGCATTGAACAACAAAATCAGGAATGCGTTTAACTTTGACCCACGTAGCAGAATCTTCTTGATAAAAGAATATAGGAGGGAGTTTAGGAGCGAAATAAGACATATCAATTGAATGAGAAGGAGGATTGTATTTGGTCAGAAGTTATCTTGGCCTTACACGGAGGGAGAATGGAAACCGTGAATAAAGAACAGTGGGTGAATTCTCAACTCTTTATTGTACTGAAGAATGCAAAAATAATGAGGTACAGTAAGACATTCAGAATTATGTGCTGTGCAAGTAATGATTGGGATACTTTAATCCATCCACAGAGGAGATCGCACTAATCATAAAGAATCATAAGATTTCTCCTGATCACAGGCCAATATGACGTATCTTCAAATATACTAAAATTGGACCCCGACCTATGGGCACAAGTTCTAATGCCCTTGGTGGCCGAGGTAGTTTGCGGCAATAAAATCCTAGACTCCTAGGAAGGAAGTATTCAAACCCCTATCTTTAAAAAAGGGGTCGCAAACTGTCCAAAACAACTATAGAATTATATCATTGTTAGATATCCCAAGTAAAATCTATGCAAAACATCTGCTACAAGCCCTCACAGATTGGGTGGAAAGGGAGAGGTTCTTGCCTAAAGTGTAGGTAGGATTTAGAAGGGGTAATTCAACTGTAGTTGGATAATTTGCTTTGAAGATGATGGTGGAAGAATGTTTGTAACAGAAATCCGCTAGTTTACGAAGCTTTCATAGATCAATAGCCCATTTTCGACCTGATTAAATGGAGAACCTATGAAAAAAACTTTTGAATTTGAAGATATACCCCAACTTATTGAAAGTAATCCTACAACTCCACGAAGGTGCTTGGACCAGTGTGGAACTGAGGAGCTATGGTGCCCTAACTAGGAAAATTAATACGCCTAATGAACTAACACAACGCTGTATGCTGGCATCACTTCTTATTTTTACATATAGCAGATGTACCTGCAAAACTTTGTTCTGAGGATACTGCTCCACACCAAAACTGTGAGGAGTGTTAATTCCAGCTACATTATATGCTGACGACACCATCTAACTGGATCGCAAACCATATGGGGCCAGATGTATGACCGGGGCATCTAGCAACTCGCAAGTCGCTTAATGTCATGTACAACAGTGTCAGAGACACTGTTTGCGATTCCCAATGGGGTCGCAAATGGCATGCATCCTCAATATTCATGAGGCACTCGCAATTTGCGACCCCATTAGGAATGGCTGGCCCTCCGAGGTATGGTGGCCTGCTGGGCTCAGCAGACCTCCATGTCTGGGACTGCTTTCGGGTAAAGCAGTTTTTTTAAATGCAGCCTGTTTTCCTTAAAGGAAAACGGGATGCATTTAAAAAAAAAAAAAAAAAAAAGATTTCGTTTTATTTTTTAAGAGCAGTTAGTGGTCACTGGGACCACTGCCTGCCCCCAAAAAATATTTTCCCCTGCATTTGCAAAGGGCAAGGGGTCCCCTGGAGACCTCTTCACATTGGGAGTGCTTTAACACCCTCTTGAAAAGGGCGGTAAATTGGAAATGTTTTGCGACCGCAATTGTGGTCGCAAAACATTCTTACATGGGGTAGCGAGTCACAATTAGGAAGGGACGCCCTTGGAACGCCCCTTCCTAATTGCAAATCGCAAAATCTACATAACGAGTCGCAAATAAATTGCGACTCGCAAAATAGGGTTTGTACATGGCCCTATTAGTTTTTGCACGCGCCAACGGGTCGCTAAACAGTTTGCGCATGCAAAAATGGGTCGTACATCTGGCCCTAGGTCTCCGAAAACAGCTAGATGCCTTCTCTTTATACTGTGCAGCCAATGATTGGAAAATACATTTCTCTAAAACAAAAGTAAGATTTTTGAAGTATACAAAAAAGAAAAATAACCTGAAGTAGTGGATTAAATCAGAGAAATTGGAGATTGTACACAAATATACATATTTGGGTTTCCTTTTTAAGGTCGTCTTAATCTTAAGGCACATATGAGTAACCAGGAGCAGAAAGCTAAAGCAGTTGCCTGCGCCTTAAAGCAGATGGATCCAGTCCTGGGATATAAATCCTTTGACGTGCTCAAGGAGACCTCCAATTTAAAAATTGCAAGTCTGCTGCTCTATGGCTGTGAAATGTTTGTAGAGTTCGATATATTTCTACTGCAGTCCATTGAGATGATCATCTGGAAAGCTGGCTTAGTCTTCCACAATCTACAATAAATACTGTGCCTTTTCTGTAGCTAGTAGTTATGAATATTAAACTAAAGTACTGGCATAGAATTTGAAACTATGGCTCATGTATATGGTCAGCCTAGGAAGGGACATTTAGGCATCTGCTTAAATGTTGGGTACATGCGCAAGAGACCACTCCATGGATACAGAATCTAGGAAACGTGAAGCATCAGAATTAATCTATTGATGATATTTTTAATGACACTCGACCTCTTGTAATGAACAAAATGTCAAAATATCTGATTAAAAGCTATGCCCTGCAATGTGATATTGATGATTGCAGGAAGAGACCTCAGTTGGCATATTTGTTATGTAGGGACTATAAGGATACCTTACAGCATTACTTAAAAGCTATAAAAGCAAAAATATATCAGCTGATGGATGCTGAAGCTAAGATAAGACCAACTGCTGGCTTTTATAAAATGGAATTGTAACGTTATGATTGATGAAAAAGAGTCCCGAACTGAAGTTATTTGCCCGTGTTCTAAAGAATATTCTCTGTATTTATGCCATGAACTGATATTCTGTACCACTTTTGGCTAAGAAAGAAAGAAACTTTGATTGCCTGTTTTTGAGAGCCCCAGATACAATGTCTTCAGGATGTATTTTCAACCATATTGGCATGCAGTAAGGTCAGGCAATATGCTATATGGTTGGTAAATCTTTCGAAACAGTGAAGAATAGTCTGAGTTAAAGTAGGGACCTTTTTTTCTGATGAGGTAACCATTGATGTGGCGGGTAAACAAATGTATGCCTGAATATGCACTTTATATTACCTGCACTATAATATCTTATTGTTTTATTATATATAATGCACATGGTCACTTTATAAACAAATAACTGTTGTGAGACTATTTAACTAGAAGAATTATTAATACTGCTTATGAAAGCTGATTAGAAACAAAAACGAATATTGAGTCGAATCTGATTGAATATGAATTTGACACCCTTTGGTGTTACGCCTGTTTGTGAATACAACGAGGAGGTCACCCCAGCGATCCTGACCCGAGATCTGGTGACCCCTGACCTGCCTCAAGCCTCCAGCCGACGCCTGCAGCCTAAATCCAGAAGGTGACCGCGACCAGGAGCTGGTAAGAAGATCCGACCCCAAAAGGCACCCCTGCACCAGACGCCCCACGGCCTCGTGTGACCAAACCGACGGTGCCGAACCAACCCCTAACTTCCCAACTTAGCGCTGAAAGTGGTGGTCGCACCCAGAAGACCTTCGTCCCCAAGCCTGCATTGCCTTTGCAAACCGGAGGTTCCCCATTGAAAACAACAGGGTGCCAGACGTCGAAAAAGCACCCTGCCGCCCTAGTGCTGCTGAGGGTGCACCTTTGGTGCTACTTTGTTTCCCCATTTGCCCTGAGCTAAAGTCCGGGAACTTTGCTCCCACTGCAGAGTGCTAGCCAGCAGCCACCAACCGGGGGCTCCCTATCCCCCATTAGATAACATTGGGCCCCAGCACTTTGCACCTGGCTGCCCTAGTGCCGGTGAGGGTGTAACAAGAATGCATCCTTGACCCTGGGGGAACCCTTGTTCTAACCCCAGAAGTTCAACTCCAAAGACTGATTACTAACCTGGTAACCGTTAACTTCTTTTCTCTTCAAGGGAACTTATTACCTTTTCTCTAAGAAATGTCCCAGTGTGATATCTAGGCATATCACACTGAGTAGAAAAAGTAATCTCAACAGTAACATAAAAGTAACTTACCTGTAATTTTCATTGCAAGATCGATACAAAGTATATGTACAGCATTCCACAGTATTGCGTTAGCAGTAATTCAAACTGTAACCACTTCAAAGTACATTTACAATTGCATTTCAAACTGTATATTTACTGCAAAGTATTTATCAACTTACCTGTGCCAGGCTTGCTTGGTTCTAGAAAATAAAATAACTAAAAGAATATTTTTATACAAAAACAATTGGTCTGAAGTTCAGTCTTTAAGTGTGTTAATTAATTTGCTGACTGAGTGTGTACAACAGATACTTAACACTGTCCTCTGATACTGCCTTACTGCTCGTCCACACTACCACAAATGGAGAGTGAGGTGCTATCTAACTTTACCTCTGCCTACCTTTGGAGATCCACTGGATTCTGTGCACACTATACCTCACATTGGTATAGTATATACAGACCCATTTTTGAAGTTCTTTGCATTTAATTATCTTCTGCCCTTCAGCTAGCTATCTCTATTGATCCATCTTTCTCTATTCTTATCTTCCTTAACCTTGTTCCCAAAAATTCCGAACGAGCACACATTTCCTCTGGTATTTGTGATGATAAATATTGTATCTATACGCTTATATAAAGAATAAACTCCTGTCCCCTCTAAATTGTTGTCCTGTTTTTACTTTCTAGCAGTTACTTGAAGTTTTTTCTGTTATTACTTGGAAAACATAAAGCTTATCTGCTGCTTTTTCCTCAGAAGTATCCTGAAAAGCTTTATTTTGAAGGACTAGCTGAGCAAGTGAATCCTCCTGTGCAGCTTCAACATCACTACCTGCCCATCTACTTTGGAAATGTGTGTCTTCGCTTTCTTCCAGTGTTCGACATTGTGATCCACAGATTTCTTGAACTGCTTCCAGTTTCCAAATCGTTGGAAACTCTACTTGATCACCTTGGTGGCTTGTACAAATTTCACGGTGAGTGCTTCATGTGAATCAACTGAATTATCTGTTTAGTAAAAGCATTGCAGATGTCACGGCCCTGTACCAATGGCAGCAAAATAGTACAATATTAATTTGCCGGTTCTGCATGTTCCCACTGTCTTTTCTATGGCTCATCTCTCTGTTCTTTCTGGGGTACAAATTATAGCTGCTAGGCAATTCACCAACCAGTGAGCTATCCTTTCCTCGCAGTCAGTATTGCGAGGGTTGTTAAGCAGGGGTATGTACTTCTCAGGTAGGTACGTCAAGGATTTCAGTACTTTTAATCATTGTACTTTACCTCACAGGTAATATTTAAATGACATAACCTTAAACAATTTTGTTTTAGCATGTGTCACTGTAGATACAAATCATCTGCATTCGTCTTCCATATAGTTTTGGGTGCTTGCAACTAGTTTTTTTGGTTTAAAAAAAAAAAAAAAAGATAGTGTCACAAGATGTGTTGTAACTCCACTCTTGATTCACAGTGTACCAAGACATTGGCTCCATCTCAGCTTGGTTTTGTCCACCACAAGGACCAGACATTCGAAAATACTGCTCTACCACACATGCAGCCTTCAGGCAGTAACTGAGCGAGGTTAAATCACCACAATGGCAGCACAGTGCAGTTACAAGACAGCCCTTTCACGGACACATGAGAAGAGTAGGAAATTCCAGGGTTGGGGAGGCATACAAGCAAGTGACTGAACACAGAGCGCCTTTCTACAATGGTCGCCAGTAGGATGAGGGATTGGAGGATTCCTATGCGAATGGAGAATGATCACCTCTTACAATTGTATACTAAATATTATAAGATATAGCTATTGCATTAAGTTAACAAAGACACCTCCAACAATACCACAGATAAAAAAGAGACTATAAAGAGAACAAAATTGACTACGACACGAAGTAGAGGACCTGTTAGGCCAACAAGCCATAGAAGTAATATCCCCTGGAGAAGGACTCAAACGGTTCTACTCAAATTAGTTCCTGGTACCAAAACAAGACATTAGGACCAATACTGGATCTAGGGACACTAAACAAGTCTGTAAAGATGCAAACATTCTAATTGACATCCCTCTAAGAAGTCCTCCTTCTTTTATAGAGGAAGCGTGGAAACCATAGACAGGGACTACATGGCAACCATAGACCTCAAAGATACTTACCTCCACATACCAATAACAAGCAACAGAGACAATTCCTCAGGTGTTTAGTGGAAAAGACACACTACCAATTCAAGATCCTATCCTTTGGGATAAAGTTGACTCTGTTGGTTTTTACAAAGTGCCTAGCCATGCTAGCAGCACATCTCAGACGAAGGGGAATACCCACCTACCCATACCTGGATGACTGACTAGTAAAAGCAGGTATGTTCAACCAGTGCAAGGACAACATCAACGGGGTCAGACAAACAACACAGATTGATATTTTCCATCAAGTATGAAAAATCATCAAAAAATCCGGAAAGGAGAAAAACGTTTCAGGTGCGATCCTAGACTCACAGAACAAAGGGGGACAGTACCAGTGGACAAGAGTTTTTTAAAGCATTTGTAGAACAGACCTCTACCACAAGGAGCAGTGTCTGTCAGTGAGGAGAGTGGGGAAAATGATGGGCATGATGACTTCTTGCATTGATCTAATACCGCAAACAAGGTTGCACAAGACCGAAGCAACAAGGGTTCAGCAACTATGATCACAGATAACCAGGAGTTATGACGATCCAGTGTTTTTTTTACATACAAGGTTCTGAAAGAAATGTGATGATGGAACCTACAAAACATCACAATGGGGTAATAATTCAAACCACAAACTCTCTTGGTGACCATCAGAACAAACACATCCCACAAAGGATGGGGATCTCTGAACAAACTAAAAATCAGGAGCTAATGGAACCCTGCAGAAGCCTTTCAGTATTAAGTGTGCTAAGATAAAGTCTGTCTTCCTAGCACTGAATGCTTTCCAGAGACATCTAATAGGAAGGACAGTTTTAGTTCAGAGGGGCAACACAACAACAATGTTCTACATCAAGAAACAAGGAGGGGCAAGGTCACCGCCACTATTGACATTGGCAAAGGAAGTATGAAGATGGCCGATACAAAACAGTATAATATTGGTAGTAATACACTTCCCTGAAGACCTCAACAAAGAAGCGCACAGACTAAGCAGAAAAGCAAACACCATATACGAGTGGAAACCAAAGCAAGATGTACTTATACAAATATTCCAGAGATGGGCAACACTACAAATAGACCAATTCTCAAGATATTAGATTGCGACAACCTTGCATCCAGATTCTACCATCCAATGTCACTAGGGAATGCTGTGTAAAAAAAATGGTTAGAGAGATTTACTTACACTTATCCCCCATTCCCAATGATTCTGCAGCTGATACACAAGTGCAGACCTGAGCACTTCATAATAATCTTCATAACTCCACACTGGGTTCGACAGGCATGGTTCCCAAATCTCGTGGGGATATCTCAAGAACAGTGCATAAGACTCCAAAAGCACCGAGGCCTGCTGACTATGCAGTAGGGTCAGGTATGGCACATAAACTAGACACCCTTAGTTTGACTGCATGGCTCCTGAGGGCATAGAGTTTAGCCACCTGAACTTACCATGGAGATCTATGAATATCATTTGAGATGTCATAAGTGATGTCATAGAACAGGTCATGAGTGATGTAATATGTTAGGTCATAAGCAGTGCATGCCAGGACTTCAAGATATAGTTAGCTCTCTTACTATATGAATTTCTGTGGGTTATTTTGTAGTTCAAAACATAAATGTTGTCACTGACTTATTCCCATGACTATAACGTTACTTAATTTTAATTTTTCTCAGTTAAAAAAACAATATATAAATTTACACAAAAAACAAAGGTTGCAAGGACGTTAGTTACAAAACAAGTGAAATTGAGCAGTTACAGCTAGCTGAGCTAACTATGACTTACACCCACAATACACTACTTATGATTTCACATAGTACATCACTCATAACACAGTCAGTGACATCACTGATGACATCTCAAATGGCTTCCCTGATTACATCATCCAGTGGGTGCGAGTGTTTTCTAAAAGATGGAGTGTTAAACATATACCAAGGTACTACAAAAATTAAAATAATATACTTTCTGTACTACTAATTAGTGATAGTATTTCTAACATATATTATGTTAGTGGCTATGTGACTGTGTGTGAGTTGGTTTCTGAGTGCCTTCATGGGTGTGTGAGGGGCTTCATGGGTGAATAAGTAAGTTTGTGGGTGTTTGACTGGCTGTATGGATGTGTGAGTGGGTGTCAGTATAGGTATGTGAGTTGATGTGTAACTATATGGGTGAGTGAGTGGGTGTCTGAATTGCTGTATGAGTAAGTGACTGGCTGTGTAAGTGGCTGTATCGGTGAGTGGCTGAGTAGGCGTTTAGTTAAATGAGTAGATGTGTGAGTTGCTGTATTGTAGACTAAGTGTCTATGAATGAATGTATGGGTGACAGCAGATGTGTGAGTGGCTTGTATGTTTGTGTAAATGGGTATGGAAGTGATTGTGTGGGTGTGTGAATGTATGGGTGAGTGAGTGGCTGTGTTAAGAGGCTGTATGGGCGAGTATGGCTGTGTAAGTGACTGTATAGTTAAGTGACAGGGTATATGAGTACCTCTATGGATGAGAGCGTGGCTATGTGAGTAGTTGCATGGGTCTGTGAATTCTGAGCCTAAATATAACATCCCTGTAAACTTTGAATTTTTTATTGAATTTCTTTTTTTAATATTATTTCCTAAATGTGAGTGTGAGAGTGAATGCATGAGTGTCTCAGTAAGTCTATGGGTCGGTGTGAGTGTGTAAGTAGGTGTGTGTTTCTGAGTGCTCTGTTTTGTCCTCCTCTGCTCTGTTTTGCCTTTTCTGCCTGTTTTGCCTTTCCTGCTCATTTTCTCACCTTTAGTTTTCCTTTTTCTTCTTGTTCCTGACCTTTATTCTGCCTCTCTTCTTGTTTCAGACCTTTCTTAGCCTCTTTCTCTTTTTTTCTGACCTTTATTCTGCCTCATTCTGCTCCCTTCAGACCTTTATCTCTCTTCTCGTAGCTGATCATTATTTTGCCTCTTTCTGCTGTTTTTCACCTTTATTTTGTTCTTACTGCTCATTCTTTTTTGTCTCTTTCTGCTAGTTTCTGACATTTGTTTTGCCTCCCTGGCATGCGCGGGAAGCCTCAAGGTCCCTCTGTCTCAAAAGCTTCCCACCTCCTGCGGGAGCTGGCATTGCTGCTGCATGGAGATAGCTGCTGGAAAGGCAGCTCCCTCCATGCAGTAGCAATCTGTTTCATCTCGTTCCCTGCCCATATGTCTACTGGCAGGGAAAGGGATGAAACCTCTGCTTCTAGCGGGCGGGAGCATTTTGACAGCTCCCGGCCGCTGGAACCGGAGTGTCTGCTCTGGCTTGGCGGGAGAGGTCGGCTCCCGCCAAGTGAAAGCAAACGGCTATGTCCCGGGGTGGGCACCCAAAGACATAGCAGGGGCCTGCACTGGGGAGGTAGTGGACCCCGAGCCCTATGGGGGCCATGCAGCCCCTCTTCTATTTCTTTAATAAATAATTGGCCCAGGGTGGTAGTGGTCCCTGGGACCTGGGGGATCTGTGGGGCTCCCCCATCAGGGATATGTCTGTGCTTTTTTTTTGGCCATGCAGTTGGAATTCCAGATCCATGGCAAAAAAAAAAGCACAGGCTCCTGTTATTGTTTCGAATACAGCCCCGGGGAGCCAGGCCCCAGGGGCATTTTTATTTTTAAAGGAGGGGGGGTGTACAGGGCCCCCTCCTGAGGCTTATTGAGCCCCCGGGGACCACCACCTCAGCGGGGCTTTATTGGTTAAAAAGGAGGGTGGCGCACAGGGCCCACCTCCATGGGCTCTCAAAGCCTTGGGGACCACCACCACCCTGGAGCTAATGAAACATTGATGGGGCCCGCACGGACCTCCGAGCCCCTGGTACCACCACCTCCTCAGGGAGGGGGGGGGGGTGGGTGGGTGGGTGGGTGGGTGGGTGGGTGGGTGGGTGGGTGTGTGTGTGTGTGTGTGTGTACACAAGATTGCTATATAAAATATTAAAAGCAATTACGTTTGGTTTTTATTACAAATAAAAAATAATTATTAAATCTAAATTAAATGCAAGTAATTTTGTGTTTGATAAGATTGTCAACAAAATTAATTTCAAGTCATTAATAAATGCTAAGTAATACATTAAAAACTTCAATTTCTGTATACCATGTTAAGACTTTATGGGGATAGTTCAGTTTTTTTACGGTCCAATTGTTATCCAGTTTCTACACTGTTGAGCACCGTAGGAAAGCTCAGAAGGTATGGCCCCCAATGTAATGTGGAGGATGCAGGCACGTTCTCTGTCCCAATGCCGTTCCAGAGAGAGTCCATCACACTTCAAATCCTCCGGTAAGTCAAAAAGAAAAGCTCAAGAAGTCCAGACATGGCAAGGCTCCCTCTCTTCCTGCCACTTTCATTAAGAAACGTCGCATGGACATCAATGTACTTCAAGATCTCCATTGGCCACCATAGATTCGAACCCTACCCCACTCTAATCTCAAGCCCGTCAGAGTCCATTAGCAACGCCTCAGGAGATTTAAGGCTTCAAAGATGCTATGTTTGGTACCTTTCTGGAGCCCTCTGGTGTGCTTGCGCCCTGTGGATCCAAGGAGGAATCTAGTCTGGTTCCCTCCAGTCTATCTACTCCTGACGCCAACTACAAACACGCTTAGGAGTCTACCCTGAGTCTGAAACCCTCTATGACTCCTCTTACAGCAACAAATACTGCACTGGTTCCCCGTGAGCTGATGTCTGAGGACTGACAGACGAAGTCGCACCCAACTCGATCGCTTCCACAGCCCTTTTCTAAATCTGACACGCTTCCTCTACTACATAGATTCTCAAATCCGGAGCTTCATTACAATGACATACCCCAAATATACAATAGCAAAATGTTTTTTCTGGATTGCCTAGGAGGCCAGTTGCCTTGATGCCTCCTGGCACTGGCCTCAATTTTCCACATGGCCCCTTTACAGGGGGTTCTATATCATTTGCTATGTTAATCAGAAGGGTGGCAGAGGTTCTTGACCTGTAGTGTCCCCCAGTAGAGGTTAGCGATGTAATTATTGAGGTTCATCCTTCCTGTCCACTCTTCCAGAGATGCCACCTACACCAAATCAGCTTCCGTTGAATCCCATGTCTATTCCTCAGCAAGAAGTTCACGCTCTGTTTGAGGAGCGAGCTTTGTCAAGAGAACGGGCATCATAAATCAGGACTAGTTACTAGTCCTGTTACTGTCTGGTTCTGTATTCTAGACCTACGTCTCCGAACCTCTTTCTCAAGAAGGACACGTTCAGGATTCTCACTTTAGTCCACATTCTTTATGCCCCGGAACCAGATGACGTAATGGTAGCATTAGATTTGCAGGATCCCTATTTCCACATTCCTGCCTGTTTTGCAATCCCACAGACCCTGTGTGCAGTTTTAGTAGGCCACAAGCACTTTCAGCTCTCTGTGCTTCGTTTTGGCCTCACCTGAGCTCCTTGGGTATTCACAAAAGTTGTGGTTGCTGCCCATCGGATAAGGTTGGGAATGCTGGTCTTCCCGTACCTCGATGATGGGTTGCTTAAGGCGGGTTCATCTCATGCAGTGGTAATCCACCTCCTGATCAATTGTGGAGATTTCTTGGGTTTACGTACAATGTGCCTAGGCTTCATTTAATTGGAGCCATCCTAAAAAAGGTGCTGTTTCGAATCTTCCCTCCAGGTCAACGGGTTCAGGATATATTCAGGCTATGATTTCGATGTTTCGACCCTTGTCTTGGTGTTTAGTCAGAGCAGCTCTGAGGCTTCATGACTTACTACATCCTGCTAGTGGAGCATGCCAGGTGGCACATGCAGGCTTGACACCAGGATCTGAAGTCTTGATAGGCTTGGCATCAAGGTAGCCTCTCAAATCCCATCCAGGTGCATGCTGTAGGAGACTAAGATCCTCAGTAGTGGTTACTAGACTACAAGTGAACTGGCGGGCAGACCCTCTCCTTACCCCACCTGGAGCTCAGTCGTGATGGATACATTGTTGTTGGGTGGATTGGCCATCCGGGAGAGGTGGAGAGAAGAGGATTCTGGTCTCCATCGGAAAAATGGTTCTCCATCACCCTGCTGAAGTTGTGGGCGATTTGCTTGGCACTGAAAGCTTTCCTGTCATCCATTAAGGTGTTACGGATACAGGTTCACATGGACAATACCAGTGCCATATGGTACTGCAATAAACAGGGTGGAGTGGAGTGTTGGGTCCTGTGGCGGTAGCCTTTGCTGCTCTGGAATTGGCTGAATTGTCAGGGCATTGCCCTGTTAGTGCAACTTCTGGCAGGATCTTCAAATACCAGGCCCAACAAACTCTGTGTTGCATAGTGGGTCACAAAAGGCTGAAGCACTCAGAGGTAGCGAAAGTAGTCTTCCGGCAGTGGGAAATACTGTGGCTCGATCTTTTCGCTACTGCTGAAAATGTGCAGAATCCAAACTTTTGTGAGTGGGAGTTCCAAGGCAGTTCTCTCTGAGACACCTTTCGTCTAGTTTTGACTTAGGACTCCTGTATGCCTCCCGGCCTCTAACTCTCTTGCCCAAAGTTTCATAGAAGATCCGGTCGACCAGGCCCAAGTCATCCTTGCGTCTCCTGACTGGGCGAGGAGAGTGTGATACCCAGAACTTCTGGCCATGAATATCTGTCCTCCTATCTGGCTGCCTCTTTGGGAGGGAATACTGTCTCAAAAGCAGGGCAAAGTTATGCATCCAAGCTGGCACAATTTACATCTCCATGCATGCAGATTCAGCAGCGAAAGTTGACTGCCTTCAATCTTCCTTGAGACCTCATTAATGTCAGTTTGGCAGCCTGGTGTCCTTCAACTAAGAACATCCATGCGAACACTAAGAGACGTTTGTTATCTTGTGTTCCGCCCAACGTATCCAGCCTTAACAAGTCCAGTTGTATGATGTTTTCCTTTTCTCCCTATCACTAGCCAAGCAAGGACTTGCTATGACAACATTTAAATAGTATTTGTCAGTCCTATCAGCCTTTTTATGATGATCAGATCAGCCACCCTTGTTCAAATCACCTGTTGTGCTGTGTTTTCTCAGTGGACTGACCCACATGCTCTTGCCATATCCCTTTGGGATGCCCTAGTGGGACCATGACCTGTTCCTCACATTTCTGATGTGCACCCCATTTGAGCCAAAGCACATTTGTTCTCTGAGGTTGCTTACAAGACTGTTCCCCATATTGATCACAGCTTGTCGTATGAGTGAGCTGTAGGCACTCTGTCAAGCAATTTTACCGCATTCTTACCAGACAAGCTAGTATTAAGGACTAAGTCAGCTTTCCTCCCAAAGCTACCCAGCCAGCTTCCTTCTCCCCACCTCATCCACCCAAGGAGAAAGAGAGACTATATCGCTGAAGTGAGCTCTGATCTTTTACATTGATCGTACCAAGGAACATCGGCTGACTGATCCGAACTTGGTAGTGTATTCTGGGACAAAGAAAGGAAGAGCTGTGCAAAATTGAGCCATCCCCTGATGAATTGTACTATGTATCAAAGTCTGCGACATACTGGCCAAGAAACAGCCTTCGAAAGGCTTGCGGGCTCATTCTACCGTAGCCAAACCTTGCTACTAACGCACTAGTGCGTGGAGTGCCTGTTTTGAATATCTTATCAAGCTGCAACGTGGACAACAGTTCACACGTCCACGAAGAACTGCTGTCTGAATAGTCAGGTCCGGCATAGAGGAGCACTTTGCCTATTCGATCACTTTCTAGTCTGAGCCATTCCAAATACATATCACCTGGGGGAGGTGCTGCTTTACAAAGAGAAAAACCTACAGTTAGAAGTATCCATCAGAACAGCAAGTTGCTTACCTTCAGGAATTCTTTGTCTTATGGTGCAGATTCCTCATCAACCAACCAGCGTTCTCACTTTGTGGAATGGACTCGAAGTCATACTAAAAAGACTCCAACTTGGAGCTCTGCACACTGGACTAATCTGATTCCTAAGGGCTCAGCGTTTGAATGTGCAGAGAATTATCAGCTAAAAGCTGACGATGCATGGAAGTGGTGGTTATATTGTTGCCCTGACATCACTTCTGAGGTTAGACAGAACCGACGCAAGGTGACAAATCTGCTGTTGGGTAGAGTGTTCATCAGAAGCATTGTAATAGAAGGTAAGTAGCTTGTTCTTGTGGTGGATAGTTTATCTCACTGAAGATTATTCGCTGCCTTCCCACCTTTACATTCTTTGGAGTGGCCTCTTTTTAACTTATAAAAATGTCCCAAGTTAGATATGTGCACACTGGTACTACCGATTGTTCTCCCTCTGTTTCTGAGAGCATGTAAAGAAACAATCAAGCAACTGGCGTGAGCTTGGAGGAGCAGAGGTTGTATGCAGCTCTGTTCCATCACTTCTAGGGCGCAACGAAGTGAACGTTGAGCCACATGATTTAAGTTGGGCCAGACATGTTTTTCGGCTTCATAGTCACTAGTACTACTGGGCTCCTTTTGCTGTCTCTATTGAGGAGGAAGTCTCTCCTCAAAAGGAGGGTTGTGGAGGAGGGACTAAGAGTACAAATGTATTTTGGTGATTAGAATACTTCTGTCTTTGTCACATTTTATACTGATACTGCTACTTCTTCCACTGTTTAAAATGTCAGTTGACAGATTTGACCTCCAAGATTTTGAATATTAATCCTTTTGTTTTGTTTCCTGTTAACCAGACCGGCCAGTTACATACTTATACAATACTCTGCACTACTACGAGCTGCATCTCCGAGAACGTACAAATCTGAAAAGGAAGCTTGTCCATGCTATAATTGGCTCCTTGAAAGATAACCGACCTCTGGGCTGGTGTTTGAGTGACAATTATCTCAAGTGTGCAATGAATGTAAGAGAAGACAATCCATGGATCCCAGATGACACCTATTACTGCAAATTGATTGGTCGACTGGTAGACAATATCCTTTACGAATTATTGTAGTGAACTGTTGCTAGTGTATGTATAAACCAGGATTCACAAGTTCATATTCCAGCAAGGTAGTCTTAGACTTCCATGTTTTTTAGACCGTTTATTAAGCATCATTAAATCGGGTAATAACTGTCATTTAAAGAGCCTTCAAACAGCAACTGTGCTATATGAAGTGCTCTGTGTAAAAGTCCAATATCTGATAGTCATCTAGCTGCAGACTCCTTACCTTTGAACTTCCAGGCATCAGGCTGGATCTGGAAGATTTTTCTTAGCAGAACCAATGCGCGCTGGTACTCCACTTGACGTTGTCGGTGTTGTGTTCGTCATTGTCGTGACGTCTGTGTCGTCAATATAACCGCAACTCCGGTGTGCTGATGTCCGTTCTTTTCTTTCCGCACCAGTTAGCGATGATCTGTCGAAGAGAGCTACCCCCTGTCAATTCTTTGCATACTTTTTGGACCCTTTTGTCGACTTGGTTGGTGTGTTTAGGCATGTTGAGCAAGAAGACTTTGGGGTTCAAGCCCTGTGGCACCTGTCACCATGCCATGTCATGCCATTTAGCATGTCTATGGTGCCTGGAGCGCGACCACGACTCAGTTGTGCTCAGACTGCAGAGGTCGCCTCGTTGAACTCGATCCCGGTCTAGGTCTCGGTTGAGAGGAAGATCTGAGCATGCTCCGGTGAAACATAGCATGCTTCTTTGCTGAAGTCGTCGAAGTCAGGTTAGTGGCTTCACAAAAAGCACAGGAAATCGAAGCATGCTTCGACTATGCCCCGCCCATTGGCGACATGTCAAAGGAAGCTCGGCGTGCTAGGCCCCGCTCCACTGAACGGGTGCCTGGGTTGTCTCTGCGTTTCCCTGCCTTTCCGGGAGCGACCCCGAGACATCTGAAGGAGTTCTGACGCCATGTGTGCAATATTTGGACGGCCTAACCCTTCTGGTGCACCTTTGGGCCCCACAGCCTTAGAGGATGGTGGGGCCCCCGTGGTTTCCACGCCTGCAGCTCCGGCCCAGCGCCACAGCCTCCGATTGGACTCGTTCCTGGGTCTGCACCGCTGCCAGTCGCACCTCCATGACGACCATCCCTGGCATCGCGTCCGACGCTGAGGTCCTCAGCATCATGGGTGCCCTCCGGCGGCGCCTCATCGATCATCATTCCTAACGACACAGAGCTGGTCGGGCGTCCCCAACTGTACTGCTTCAAGCCGTTCACCCTGCCCTATTCTGAAGGGTTAGGGATGGAGGAAGAGGATTGGGAGGGGGAGCAGGTTCCCTTAGAAATTGCACTGGTACGAGGGTGGGTGATGCCAGTGGTTTGGACACCTACCCAGACTCTGGCATTCCTTACCCTACTACCTTGGCTATGGAGAAGGGACCATCATTTGCCATGGTGGTGCGCAGGGCTGCGGAGGTCCTGGACTAATGTCTTGACAGAGGTCCTGCAGCCTGGGGTCTCCAGCTCTGAATCCCTACTGCTGTTTAATGAGGCCTTTCCAGATATCCTTCTGGGTACCTGGTCCAAACTCCTGTGAATAAGACGATCGCCCCCTGACATCGCCCTGCACCGGGTGAACCACTTTTCCTCACCAACCACCTCACCCCACAAAGCTTGTTGGTCCAGGCTTCCACTTACCGTGGTGCATTCTCTTCCACACCCCCAGATAGGAAATCCAAGAGCCTGTAGAGCTTCAGAAAGAAAAAGAATTCTTCCGTCAGTCTGGCAATGCGGTCGGTGAACACCGCATGCATTTTGGGCTGCTATTTCCATTCAATATGGGACACGGTTGCGCAAGTGCTGCCCAGAGTCTTGGAGGAGGACCGGGCTCTACTCTCCCAAGCTATTTCAGACGGGAGAGACACAGCTAAGTTCGCCATCAGAAGTGGCTTGGGCACGACAGACTCTCTGGGCAGAGCTATTTCCACGACGATGGCCGTTCGTCGCCATGCCTGGCTGAGAACATTTGGTTTTTCGGGGGATGTCCTGGCTAACCTCTTGGACATGCCCTTTAATGGCTTTTGTCTCTTCGGAAACGAAACGGATACTGCCCATGAGCGTTTCATAGACTCTCGGTCCATGGCCAAGTCTTGGGGCCTCACAACAACCCCTTTTTGCTCCTTTTGTGGCTAAGGAAGGGGCTATCAACTGCGCCAACCCTACTCCGGCTAGGGGGCCTGCAAGTTCAACAACCTCTGCGGGGCCGTGGACGCGGTTCACCCCAGCCCCATGGGTCGGGAAACCGGAAGGCGAGTCAAGCCACAATCCCCTCCTCCACTGCAAAACATTCCTAGTCCGATCCCCCAGTGTCACTCTGTCGGTCAGTGGCAGAGTACGCCATCATCTGCACCCCTGGCGAAACATCACATCGGACAAGAGTGAAGTGCAAATAGAAGGGGCAATTCCCTCCCCTTCGAGACTACCCCTCCATCTATGCCTCCAGTGTACGATCGGCTGACAGACGATCATCTTGTCTTACTCCACTAGGAAGTCAAGACTCTCTCGTCCAAGGGAGCTATAGAGCAAATTTTCCGGGCCAGAAGTAGGCAGTAGTTTTCATTCCCGCTACTTTCTGGTCCCAAAAAAGGACAGATGCCTTTGTCCTATCTTAGACCTCAGAGCCCTCAATTACTTCCTCAGAAAGGAGAAGTTCAAGATGCTCACCCTAGCTCAGGTCCTGTCTGCCCTGGACCCGGGAGACTGGATGGTAGCGCTGGACTTGCATGATGCTTATTTTCATATCCCCATCCTGCATGCCCAATGTCGCTACCTGCTGTTTACGATGGGCTACAAGCACTTTCAGTTTACAGTGCTTCCCTTCGGCCTCACCCGTGCACTTTGGGGGTTCACAAAGATGATGGCGGTGGTCGCAGCCCATCTGCGGAGATCAGGGGTTCCAGTCTTCCCCTATCTTGACGACTGATTGTTGAAGGCGGGCACGCCCCAAACAGTTGTCTCCCACCTCCAGACTACGGCAAACTTCCTGCATTCACTGGGGTTTATTATCAATGTGCCGAAGTCACACCTGACCCTCTCTCAGACGCTCCCTTTCATTGGAGCGGTTCTGGACACGGTGCAATTTTGGGCCTATATTCCCGAAAGGCAAGTCCAGGATATTCAGGCTATGATACCAATGTTTCAGCCTCTATTCTGGATTTTTATGAGAATGACTGAGGCTGTTTGGCCTCATGGCCTCCTGCATCCTGCTAGTGACCCTTGCAAGGTGGCACATGCAGGCTCTGCAGTGGGACCTGAAGTTACAATGGGCACAGCGTCAAGGAAATCTCATCAACCTGGTTCAGATTTCAGAGGACACTGCGAGAGACCTGCAGTGGTGGCTAACAGACCACTGTTGGATCAAGGGCAGACCCCTCTCCCTTCCCTACCCCACAGTAGTGATGAATGCGTCCCTTCTGGGATGGGGTGGCCATCTGGGGGAGGTGGAGATCAGAGGACTAACTTCTCCGGTGGTAGCCAAGCTCCATATCAATATGTTGGAGCTATGGGCAATCCGACTGGTACTGAAAGCCTTTTTGCCGTTGATAAAGGAAAGGCATGTGTAGGTGTTCACGGTCAACACTACCTCCACGTGGTACTGAAACAAACAGGGCGGAGTGTGGTCATGGACTCTGTCAAGAGGCCCTGCATCTCTGAACTTGGCTGGAACAACAGGGCATTTTCCTGGTTGTTCGAACTGGGGGTCTCTAGTTGGCAGACGTAGGTACCTTTGACCAAATAGGGACCCTTGCTTCAAGTCAGGGTAAGGGGGTACACTTCTAAAATAACCCCTGCTCACCCCCTTGGTAGCTTGGCACGAGCAGACAGGCTTATCTCAGAGGCAGTATGTAAAGCATTTGTGAACGCATACAGTAATACAGTGAAAACACTACAAATGAACACCATACCAGTTTAGAAAAATAAGTAATCTTTACTAGACTTAACACAAGACCAAACAACAAGAATCCACAATACTGTAATAAAACAAGCATTTGCAATGCAATAGGTCTCACATTTACTAGAGTTTGAAGTATTGGCATTGTAAATGACAATGCCTTTTATTTACTTGAAGCAAATCCATTTTTGTGGTAAATAAAGCTAATGGGAAGAGATGAGAGGATGTGAGGTGTAAAACTGTGCCCTGGTACAGGAGAGGAGATGCTAGAGACAGGGGTTGGACTTGGAGGTGCAGGATGAAGGGTGAAGAGGGACATTGGGGAGGAAGCAAACAAGGGTGAGCCATCACGGAGGGAAGTGGGGAGGAAGCACACAGGGTGAGCACATGACGGAGCGAAGTGGGGAGGAAGCACACATGGGTGAGCACATGACAGAGGAAAGTGGGAGGAAGCACACGGTGAGCACATCACGGAGGGAAGTGGGGAGGAAGCACACATGGGTGAGCACATCACGGAGGGAAGTGGGGAGGAAGCACACATGGGTGAACACATCACGGAGGGAAGTGGGGAGGAAGCACACAGGGTGAGCACATGACGGAGGGAAGTGGGGAGAAAGCACACATGGGTGAGCACATCACGGAGGAAAGTGTGAGGAAGCACACCAGGTGAGCACATCATGGAGGGAATTGGGGAGGAAGCACACAAGGGTGAGCACTTTACGGAGGGAAGTGGGGAGGAAGCACACGTGGGTGAGCACATCACGGAGGGAAGTGGAGATGAAGCACACATGGGTGAGGACATCACGGAGGGAAGTAGGAGTAGTACACATGGGTGAGCACATCACGGAGGGAAGTGGGGAGGAAGCACACAAGGTGAGCACATCAGGGAGGGAAGTGGGGAGGTAGCAAACAAGGGTGAGCCCATCACAAAGGGAAGTGGGGAGGAAGCAAACAAGGGTGAGCAGATCACGGAGGGAAGTGGGGAGGAAGCACACATGGGTTAGTACATCACGGACAGCATTCCTTCAGTCTCTCCCTTACCAGGGGCCCTGTTCTGTTCTTATCACATGTACAGGTTCCTTCACTGCTGAACCAGGACACGGCAGAGACACCAAGGGGATTGATTCACTCTCTTTATGCCCACTCCCCTTGTCCTAGCACCCTGGACACCGAGACAGCCAGACCTAATAGTTCTGTTAACAGAAGGAGGCTCCTACAGTCACTGAAGAGGACTCTCTCGGGTCCCTCTCGTCTATCCTCTGCCCGGGCTCTCTGCACCCCGAGACCTCGCCTGGAGGGGTGGACTGCCCACCCCGTGATTGCCTGCAGTGGTACCGCTCGTCGCTGCACTCTTTCCCCCCCCCCCCCCCCAACTGTCTGTCACTTCCTGACGTTCTCTGTGCCTGCTGCCTGTGCACACATAGGCATTCCTCGCTGCCTAGGCGCCTGTCACAGACTCTGCTTCTCCTGGAACAGTGGGCCGCGGCGTCTTCACTGAAGGGAGTGCAGTGGTGATCCTGGGCTGCCTGCTTTTCCACTCTTATGTGCACTCTCACCCTGGCTGCCTGTGGCTTTCAGTCTTCCTTTAGCCCTCCTCCCTGTAAACAAGGAGGCATTCCCATGTGCACACAGATATTCCCCATTCTTTAGGCGCTAGCCCCAGCTTTGGCCACTCCTGAGATACAAGGTTGCAGCGTTTCCACTGACGGGAGTGCAGCTCTGACCCAGTAGCTGTCTATTGTGGTTCCACTCATGAACGCCCCCTCCCCCCATCTGTCTGCGACTTCCTATCCTGTATGCCTCCTGCCTGTGCACACTGAGGCATTCCTCACTCTCTAGCTGCCTGTCATGCATGCAAGAGGAGATGCGAGCACTTCCACTGAAGGGAGTGCAGTGCTGACCCTGCGGCTGTCTGTCGTGGTTCCACTCGTGGGTGACTCCTCCTCCCATCTGTCTGTGACTTCCTATCCTGTGTGCCTGCTGCCTGTGCACACTAAGGCATTCCTCGCTCCCTAGCTGCCTGTCACTCCTGAGAGAGCAGGGCAGATCACTTCCACAGACGGGAGTGCAGCGCTGACCCTGTGGCTTCCAGCCATGGGTCTCCCTCTTCCTACCTCTCTGGCCCGGCCTGGCAGGGAACCCTGGCTGGCTACAAACAGCCACTCATGGTCACTTGATGCGCGTTGTGTTCAGTCCTCGTGCATGTGGCTGTAGCGTCTGGCAGGCTGCTTCGGTGCGCTTGTGTGTATGGCATGAAGTCACGGCAGTGCACTTCTACCTGTACAATGAGCACTCCGAGAAATTTATGGCTGTTGTAATCTATGAATATCTGCAGGCAGTACGTGTGTATACATCTCTATGAATCAACACATGTATACATCAACTCACTTTCTATAAATCTGTTCTATTTTAATTTATATAAATGTATATATTTTTTCACCAAGATGCCCCAAGCATTGAGAATGCACACGACTTCAAAAGAACCTTCCGGTTTATTAACACAAGGCAAGCGAGCTTCAGTGTTCATGTAAAAGTTTTCATTCCGACGCGTTTCGAGGCTCCTGCCTCTTAGTCATGGACATCTCTTAAACAGTCAGCAGATGGCTCCGATTCAGTCTGCTTCATTTAAATACCCTCAGTGGGCCTCGCACATTGCGTGATTATTTAATTGCAGGCTGGGACTTGTAGTCTCAATCAGAGTAAACTTTTCACCTTTAGTAGGCTCTGCATCATTTAAAAATATTTAGAGTTCATTATTACCTTCCAGTAGGTCATGGCACTGAGCACGTTCGATTTTGCCGCTTTTGAAGTGCTGTAAAATGAGTTAAGGCGCAGTTCCTTCTCACAGCCTTTCCTTTGCAGTTGATTGGAAATGGTGCAACTCTCCACGGCCGGGCTGCCGTGTTAATATTTTTTCACCAAGATGCCCCAAGCATTGAGAAGGCACACGACTTCAAAAGAACCTTCCGGTTTATTAACACAAGGCAAGCGAGCTCTGTTACGATCGGCACAGCAAATGTGGACTAATTGAACCTACCTGGCTTCGTGGTGCCCACTGGAGGGCTTTTGAATGAGAGACAATGCTGCATGAATCGAAATACGGACACAGAACCCACTGAGGGAAATTAACATATTCCAAGGACCACAAGTCCCTGCATGCACCACCAATGAACAGCGCCAAGCGCGGCCCACTGGGGGTAATTTAAAACAGGTGCAAGCAATGGAAATCTAAACCGCATTTCAGCAGCTGCCTAGGAAGAAGAGGATGTAAGCCTCGAAACGCGTTGGCATATTAATAAAAGGATTCCTGGTATGTCGGTCTGGTTTCCGTGTATCAATGCCTGCAAAGGTACATTTGCTGGGAGTGCGACCTCAAAAGCTTCTGGGCATTTGGAGAAAACAATTAATGGCACGGCGCCCTGCCGTGGAGGTCGCACCATCTTTAAGAAATACTGGAAACCGTGAGAGGCTGCGCAACCCTGCACTGAGCTCTGTTACGATCGGCACAGCAAATGTGGACTAATTGAACCTACCTGGCTTCGTGGTGCCCACTGGAGGGCTTTTGAATGAGAGACAATGCTGCATGAATCGAAATACGGACACAGAACCCACTGAGGGAAATTAACATATTCCAAGGACCACAAGTCCCTGCATGCACCACCAATGAACAGCGCCAAGCGCGGCCCACTGGGGGTAATTTAAAACAGGTGCAAGCAATGGAAATCTAAACCGCATTTCATGAGCTGCCTAGGAAGAAGAGGATGTAAGCCTCGAAACGCGTTGGCATATTAATAAAAGGATTCCTGGTATGTCGGGCTGGTTTCCGTGTATCAATGCCTGCAAAGGTACATTTGCTGGGAGTGCGACCTCAAAAGCTTCTGGGCATTTGGAGAAAACAATTAATGGCACGGCGCCCTGCCGTGGAGGTCGCACCATCTTTAAGAAATACTGGAAACAGTGAGAGGCTGCGCAACCCTGCACTGAGCTCTGTTACGATCGGCACAGCAAATGTGGACTAATTGAACCTACCTGGCTTCGTGGTGCCCACTGGAGGGCTTTTGAATGAGAGACAATGCTGCATGAATCGAAATACGGACACAGAACCCACTGAGGGAAATTAACATATTCCAAGGACCACAAGTCCCTGCATGCACCACCAATGAACAGCGCCAAGCGCGGCCCACTGGGGGTAATTTAAAACAGGTGCAAGCAATGGAAATCTAAACCGCATTTCAGCAGCTGCCTAGGAAGAAGAGGATGTAAGCCTCGAAACGCGTTGGCATATTAATAAAAGGATTCCTGGTATGTCGGGCTGGTTTCCGTGTATCAATGCCTGCAAAGGTACATTTGCTGGGAGTGCGACCTCAAAAGCTTCTGGGCATTTGGAGAAAACAATTAATGGCACGGCGCCCTGCCGTGGAGGTCGCACCATCTTTAAGAAATACTGGAAACAGTGAGAGGCTGCGCAACCCTGCACTGAGCTCTGTTACGATCGGCACAGCAAATGTGGACTAATTGAACCTACCTGACTTCGTGGTGCCCACTGGAGGGCTTTTGAATGAGAGACAATGCTGCATGAATCGAAATACGGACACAGAACCCACTGAGGGAAATTAACATATTCCAAGGACCACAAGTCCCTGCATGCACCACCAATGAACAGCGCCAAGCGCGGCCCACTGGGGGTAATTTAAAACAGGTGCAAGCAATGGAAATCTAAACCGCATTTCAGCAGCTGCCTAGGAAGAAGAGGATGTAAGCCTCGAAACGCGTTTGCATATTAATAAAAGGATTCCTGGTATGTCGGGCTGGTTTCCGTGTATCAATGCCTGCAAAGGTACATTTGCTGGGAGTGCGACCTCAAAAGCTTCTGGGCATTTGGAGAAAACAATAAATGTATATATATGTGCGTGTATATCAGTAAATAGATCTTCACTAACAGACGCCGGTCAAGCGATCGCGAATCGAACGATATTGTAAAAAAAAAAAAAGAAAACGCCTGCGAGTGGTGCGGCCGCGCGCCACAGGGAAACATGTGGTTTCAATTATCGTGCCTGGGCACGATAATTGAAACCACATGGCCTTTGGTGCACGTAATAGACACCAATAGGCCAGGGGCCTTTGGCCTATTGTCTGCTGTCTTGGGAAAAAACACGCACGCAAAGGCCAATAGCGGGGCACAAAAGGAAAAGCACACGCACAAGCGCGTGCGATTCCTGGCTCCGTTTTGGAACCCCCGACAAAATGACTCTGGCTGCGTGAGCAGTGCTCCGCACTGCATCGCTAGGCGCGAGACCTAAAAATATGACTTTAATATGGTAAAAATAGCTTAGTTCAATGTAGATGGTAAATGTGACACTTTACTCTCAAAGTACCTTGGATGGGTCACGCAATACAAACAAAGGGGTCGCAGGGAAGGTGATGCGTCTGTTCCTTGCTTCGGGGGAGGTGATGCGTTGGTTCCTTACTGCAGCACAGGGGAGGTGATGCGTCGGTTCCTTCCCAGAGAGGAGGTGATGCGTCTGTTTCTTACTGTGATCCGGTGCGATGCAACAAGATTTTGCCTGATGCAAGAAAATGGCATCTCGATGCGATGCGACAACATTGGATGCGATGCGTGCATGCCCGACGGCCATGCGGCGAACTTGGTAACTTCTGAGCCGCGACAGGCCCTGCGACATGCTTCTCCGGTCATGCAACGCGCTTCGTCAACGATGCGGCGGCGAACAGCTGCAGCGGCAGTATGCTTCTTTGGCGATGCGACGGCAACTGCTGTGGCGGCGACACGCTTCTCCTCATTGCATAGCGCTTCCAGCTCCCAGCGACTCGCAGTCTTCTCAGAGGGCCCAAACAACAGTAGGCACCTCTCTGCAGGCAGAATTCCTCAGCAAGGGAATTCAGGAGAGCTGGTGGTGAAGTCTTGTATCCCTGAGACTTCAGGCAGGAGGCAAGCACAGTTCATGCCCTTGGAGATTCTTCTTCAAGATTGCAAAAGTACACACAAAGTTCCTTTTCTCCTTTCCTTGGCAATAAAGTAATCACTGCAGGCCAACCTGAACAGCACAGGGGCAGTCTTCTCCTTCAGCTTCCTTGGCTCTTCTCCTTGGCAAAGGGTCGTCTTGATTCCCAGAAGTGATCTAAAGTTCTGGGGTCTGGGTCTCCCTTTTTATACACACAAATCCTTTGTCTCTGAAGGCAGAGAGTGTCTGTACCTAGTCCAAACCAGTTCTGGGTGCATTCTGCCAGTGCACATCTTCTTCCTTTGTCATTGTGGGCCAGGGTCATCAGACGCACTACAGGAGGTGTAGCCAGCATTGTGGAAGGCAGGCACAGCCCTATTCTGGCCCAGGTGCTACTCCTCCCAGCACTCCCAATGCAGATAGGTCTACTCAGCCTAGTGTTGACTCACCCTGTCTCCTGGAGCCACCCCCACCCCCTGTCCCTCACAAACCAGACATGCAATACACAACCTAGCAGAGGCAGGCTGGATGGTTAGGTAAGAAAATACCTACTTTCTAAAAGTGGTATTTTCAAACACAGAATGCTAAAACCAACTTTACTAAAAGATTAATTTTATCATTCTGAGTTCAGGCATACTAAATTTGTTTTTCTACCATGTTCCCTGCGTCAGTTAGGATTATAAGATGTTATAATCAAACTGCCCATTCTGGCCTATGGGGACAGGTAGCCTTGCAATAGTGAAAAACAGAAATGGCTGTGATTCACTATCAGGACATGCCACACACATCAGGGCATGTCCTACCTTTTACATACAATGCACCCTGCCCTTGGGCCTACCTTAGGGTTGGCTAACATGTAAAAAAGGGAACGTTTAGGGACTGGTAAGTGGGTGCAATTACCAAGTCAACATGGCAGCCCCATTCTGCACACAGGCTCTGCAATGGCAGGCCTGAGCCACATTTTACAAACTGCTTCTGTGGGTGGCACAACCAGTGCTGCAAGCCCACCAGCAGCATTTTATTTACAGACCCTGGGCACACATGGTTCACTTTACTAGGGTCTGACAAGTAAATACAATGAGCCATTCATGGAGTCACTAATCCATAACAATAATTTACACAGAGAGCACATGCACTTCAGCACTGATCAGCAGTGGTAAAGTGTCCAGAGTCATAAAACCACCACAACAGGACAGAAAAAATAGAGGAGGAAGGCAAAAAGTTCAGGGATGAATCTGCAAAAAGGGCCAAGTCCAACACTGGTGGTTCAACACTTGGCCGGTTCTCTGAATGCCAGGTCGGGCAAGTTCAGCCGAAGGAGCCTTGCGGATCACAGGTGGCGTCTCCATCCGGAGGTGGCACAAGGTCTCTTTCAGCGGTGGGGAGAGCCTTGGTTAGATCTGTTTACCTCCGAAGAGAACGCTCAAGTCATCATTTCTGCACGTTGGAGTTTCCAGGGCAGCTCTCGCTCGGCGATGCTTTTTGTCGTGAGTGGAGCTCAGGCCTCCTATACATCTTTCCACCCATACCACTCCTGCCCAGAGTGCTCAAGAAGATCAGGAGTGACCGAGCACCAGTCATTCTCGTGGCTCTGGACTTTACACAGAGAATTTTGAATTCTGAGCTTCTAGACATGAGCATTAATCCTCCGGTCAGGTTGCCCCTTCGGGGGGATCTTCTGTTGCAGCAGCAGGGGGGGGTCCTCCAACCGAACCTGTCCACTCTACGCCTCCTTGCGCGGAGATGGAGCAGCGACAATTGACAGGTTTTGATCTCCCTCCCGAAGTCTGAGGTGATTTTGACTGCCAGGTGTCCCTCCACAGAATTAGTATACACCTGCTGATGGAACAAATTTTGTAAATATTGCACAGACCGGTCTATTGACCGTCTATCTGCATCTTATCTGTTGGCTTCCTGTTGATACGGTGCTTGGCCCGGCAGGGCTCTCTCTGGGCACCTTGAAGGGCTATCTTTCGGTCCTTTCCTATTTTCTTTTTCTGCCTGATCAGCCTTCTCTTTTCAGAAACCCTCTGGTGTAGAAATTCTTGAAGAGGTTAATGCACCTGTTCCCCCTTCAGCCTTTATTATGCCACAGTGGAACCTTAATTTGGTTCTCACATTTTTAAAGTTCCCACCGTTTGAGCCGCTGCACAACTGCCCTCTATGGCTGCTCATCATCAAAACAGCCTTCTTAGTGGCAATTACATCTACCAGGAGGGTGAGCGAACTACAGGCTCTGTCATCACATCCTCCTTACTTGACAGTCTCCCCAGACACAGTGGTGCTCCGTACAAGAGCATCTTTTCTCCCTAAGTCGGTGACGCCCTTTCACATGGGACAGTGGTTACTCTTCCCACCTTCTATGCACCACTGCACCCTTCCAAGAAAGAGGAGCGGTGCCATCGTCTGGACCCAAAATGAGCATTATCGTTCTATCTCGATCAAACTAAAGAGTTCCAGGTGGATGACTATCTCCTTATAGGGTACGTGGGTGCAAAGAAAAGGCGTTCTGTCCAAAAGAGTACTTTATCCCGCTGGGTTATCCTTTGTATAACAATTTGCTACGCCTTAGCGAAGAAAGATCCCCCTAAAGGGGATAAGACCCAATCCACCAGGGCCAAAGTGGCCACCACAGCTCTCCAGCGTGGAGTTCATGTTTCTGATATCTGCCAAGCAGCCACGTGGGCATCGCTGCACACGTTTGCCAGACACTACTACCTGGATTCCCAGGTTCGCAGAGAAGGCCTGTTTGGTGCTCTGTTTTACAGGATTTTCTGGTCTAACCTTTCTGCAGTCCCTCCGGGGATGGTATTGCTTGGGTATCAAAGGTAAGGAATCTGCGGCTGGATGTCTCTATCAGATGGACAAGTTACTTGCCTTCGGTAACGCCTTATCTGGTAGAGACATAATCTAGCCGCAGATTCCTTAATGACCCACCCATCCTCCCGGCACGGCGGAATTGTTTTTAGTGTCATGGATGTTCCCCTTCAGGGCCCTAGCTGTTCATTTTTTAATACACCATGGTCAGTCACTTCATGGCTTTGCGCTTCTCGGGTGGAAAGTCGTGAAAATTATTAATGTCAGTGTGCTGGAGTAGTGGTTATATTGACGACGCGGACATCATGATGACGATGAACACAACAACATCGCGTGGAGTCGACCGGCGTGCAGGAGTACAGCTAAGAACAATCTTCTGAATCCAGCCTGACACCTGGAACTTCAAAGGTAAGGAATCTGCGGCTAGATCATGTCTCTACCAGATAAGGCATTTCCGAAGATAAGTAACTTGTCCAACATGAATACATAATAAATTCGAAAGGTGGTACTAAAACACTCTCTCATTCATAATCCCATTCATGATTCCATCCCACTCTACCAAAACTAGGCTTAATAGGAACCCGAAGCCCTGCTCATCAGGCGAGATGTACCATATCCAAAATACTTCACTTTTGAGATGAGGTGGCTACAATTATAAGTATGTGTACAGTGAAAGAAATGGTGACAACAGCATCAAGACTTGCAGGAAATAAGAACTGTACAGCATAGCATTTTTAGAGGATATTTCCTTCTAGAATTTGACGCCCAAGATTTAATTTAAAAGGTCAAATTCAGAAATATTTACAACAGCAGTTTTTTTCACAGTAAGATTACAAATGCCTGTTGTATAGACAGAAGCAGTACTGGAATAAAGAAATCATCTTGGCCTCTGGTAAATGAAGCTCAAACTTTATGCTTCTTTTGGCAGGGGCGAACAAATGAGCACTTCAAACAGAGTTCCTCCAGATGACCTGGTTGGAGCGCAATACAAGTGCTTTTCCTGCTACAGAAAATGTTCCATATGTTGTAATCTTATGGGACCTGATTGGGATGCAATTAGTAAATGCACTGCACGTGTGGGTCATCTGGTGTTGACAAGGCTTTACTTTTGATGGAGTCTTTTCTTTTGTTTATTGTAAAGGTCAGTCAAAAGTGGAATAGCACCCCTCCCTGGGTCCAGACCTCGCAGAGAAATGGAAGGAGATAATTCCTTACCGCTGCAAAGTAGGCAGACTAGAACTGTAACTTCAACATTTCCTAGTCTGACTTCAAAAGAAAAAATGTGTATGAAAGGATGGATGTAGTCTTCTAAGCAGCATATTTCTTAAAAAGACCCATAATTTGGTTTCTGTGTTTAAAATTATCTGTCATAAATTAATACTAAACTATCTCCATCTGTGCAAACTACTAATCTATGTGATCCAGGCACTCTAAAGTACTGTTGGTGTACTTTCCCTTTATCTATTACCAGTAGGAAGCGGACGTATTTGTGGGTGTCATTGTCTTTGTTCATCCACTGGGACATAAAGCTGTACTACACCTGGTTCCTTGATGTATTGCTACAAGATACGTTTTGCCCAGATTCACCTTAGCAACATAATGCGTGTTCCAAATAACTACCCGGTTGTTAATATTGTACTTATTTACTATCTGGCATACTTTATGCCAAATCTTGCATTGATGACAATTTGTTTAATAATGTCATATTCCATTCAGTTTTATTTCCATTCAGTGATCTGTTTCCCATCTTCCTTCCCTTCTAGTTCACAAAAGATGGCAACCTGTCACAACACACTATAATGTTGCAAGCCCAAATCATGTCCCCAAGTATTTATCTATCTTAGGTTATTTGTCACCGCCAAAGGTAAATACCCTAAACTATCTATACCTTTGATCATTTTTTCAAATCATTATTGTATAGTTCTACAGGTGCTATACTCTAATGCTTCTTAATGTTCCTTTTAAGAACAGTGGCATGTCACATGAATTTGCCCAAAGATATCAATCACAAGAATCTACCCCAAATCCTCCTGCAACTGCACGTGGCCAAGGTCATCCAGCATCATCACTTTGGAATTTAGGTCAGCTACATCTTACGTCATCACTCACTTGGAATGATAGTTGACCAGTCCAACATAAAAGGCGCCTGCACACCAAGAGTCACAAACTGACCCTTGATGTGCATCGATATTTTGTTCCTTGATTTAGTGGAACCTTGACTGATGACTGCGTTGGCTTGCACTCTGCTCACCCCATGTCACTAGCCGGAAGATTCATCATCATGTATCGCTTTCCGCCTTAATGTTGGCAAATGTCTTCCTCTCGCATCAGTGAACACTTTGTTAGCCAGGCATAACTAGGCCATCAGTATTTGTATCGCAGTATTCTATAACACCGTGACAGGCCTTTTTCTGTTCACACTTTGAGTGATGCAATGACAGCCGTATACCTGGAACAGTTGGGTTTAATCCCTGGCTATAAATAATTAATTAGCACACTAATATATGGATGTTTCTGATGGAAACTGCTACCTGCAGATTGCTCACCTATTGACTATCTCCAGACATCAGACTGGATCTAGAAACTTTAAGATACCACACCGCCGGTAGGGCGTGCAAGATTCGGATGATGCCGTAAGTGACATCATGTGACGACACAACACCATGTAGCACTCGCCCTTGTGCAACAACGTCATTTTGCCTTTTTTCCACACCTTAGAGACAGATCCAGAGCTTGCTCTCTCTGTGGAGATTTTCCTCTCACAAATTCTAATAAAATGCAATACAGTGTTGCCCCCAACAAATCTGGGCTTGAACCCTGTAAGGAATGCAAGGAATAGAAGTTGATCATGGCCCCCCCTTGTCGTTTTCCTCTAGTGCCTGGTGTTGGACCATGGCTCCCGGGCCCCCTCTTCATGCTGCTGTATGCATCCCAAGGCTATTAACGAGTGCGTGACTAAGCTCTTTATAGCTTGAGTTAAGGACAAATGATGTAGAAAATGTTTCAGAAATCGTTCCATGTCACCATCGTCTTTGTCTGGAAACAAAAGGAAGAAGATGAGGAAGTGCTCCAGGGGTAGGTCAACCTGTCTCTTTCCGCTCCCACAGGTCATTCATCCTCGTAGCTGGAGTTAGTCAGCCAGCCCTTGTGGCTCCCCCTCGGAGTGTCCCTACTCTGGTGGCCTCACTGGACCCTGCCTCAGATGGGACTCCAACTCCACTGGATTTTGTGGCACCAAGACCACTTCCTGGCCTAATTCTGACACCAACGTTCCCAGGGTTCCCAACGCCAGGATCGGACCCAGTGGTGTAATTGAATGCCATGTATTCTGTTTTCGCAAGTGCGTCTATGCCATCTGGTGGACCTGCGCAACCACCTGCTCCATTCAGGCATCCATTGTTCCTCTCTATTTCACCGATGTCAGTCTGCGCAGGTCCATCGACCTCAGTGCTGACTCAGCTTTGCTTTGACCTGGTCTTTTGATACACAACACCTTGAGCGGTGCCACAACCACCACAACTGCCTCTGGCACCAGTCAAGACTCACCGCCACCATTATCCAACGCCACTCCTGAAAACAAAGCATGAAGAGATGGAAAGGTACTCGCCCTCACACCACGAATGGGCCTTCTTAATATGTGGGAACAGACTGACCTTACAGAAGTGGAACAACAGCTAACCACATTAGGATACACCCTCGTGAAGCGGGAGATTGCGAGACAGTGGGGGGTGGCCGATAGACCTTCCCATCAAATGTGGGCAAAGGAATTTGACAAATACATGATTGCTGAGAAGGAGGTACTTAAGTGAAGAGGGTGTCCCACAAAATGGGGCAAGTGGAATGTGTATCGAGGAGACCTATGTATTTCCCCAACAGTGGAAATGGAAATGCAATGTACCAAAGCGCAACTTCTGGAAGAACCGTGATTGAGCTGGATTTCCGCTCCCTAATGGTTGATGCACTATGTATCTGATAGAGACTACTAGCCGCAGATTCCTTAACGTAGAATTATCCCCAGGCGTGAGACTGGACCCGGAAAACTTTCTTGCCCAGCATCTCTGCGCGCCGGGGGCGGCACCTCGCGACTCCGCTCCGACGTCAGCGAGGTCACATAAGCCCACCCCAGCGCAGGGGCGACCAGAGCCCAGATGGAGGCCTATGCGGCGGCCTTGCAGGACTCTTTGGCTCTTTCCTCTTCTCCTTCTCTTCCTGGGACGTCTGCGGATCCCATGCCGCGTGCGGGGACTTCTGCGGCAGCTCCGGCGCCGACAGGTTCGGCTCCAGGTTCTGAAGATGTGGTGCCGTCTGTGTGCGGCCCTTCTGGGCTCCCTCCTTCGGACCACGGCGCCTCTGCCTCGCCGCAAATCCCCGCGGGGCTCCCTGTGGCATTGCGGGAGGTTGCCGGGGCTCGGGGCATGTCCTCGAGTCCCCCTCGATCCCCTGGGCAGGCGGCGGCCTTGTCCGAGGCTGAGATGACGCCGCTCAGGCGCCGGCAGCTGCTGGCCCTGACGGTGCCGCAGGGGCTGGCTAGGGGTCGGGCGTGTCCCCGGGCCCCCCTCGTCTCGTTTATTCTTCGCTCGGCTCTGGACGTTTCGGAGGTGCTTGGTCGTACCATGGCTTCTTCGGTGGCCCTTCGTCGCCATGCCTGGCTACGGGATAGTGTATTCCCTGAGAAAGTTAGAGAACGACTGGTTGACCTTCCCTTTGATGGCGCTCTTTTGTTCCACGCCCCTGCGGATTCTGCCATTCAGAGGTTTCTTGTGGGGCTTCGCCCTCCTCCTCCTCCTCCTCCACCTCCTCCTCCTCCACTTCCACCTTCTCCTCCTCCTCCTCCTCCTCCTCCTCCTCCTCCCCCTCCCCCTCAGAGATCTGTATCTCGGTCTGTGTTTTGGGAGGTGTTCTTCCGTTGTTTTCCTGGGGCCTTGTAACGAGTAGCCCCGGTTGTGTGTTCTGTGTGGTTGATGTGCCTTAGGGTCCTTTTGTTGGGACCTTGGTGCTGTTGGCTGCTGGTCCGGTCCTTTTTTGACTTGTGGTTTTGGCTGTTGATAAGCCCGGTAGGTCCTGAGATTAGGCCTTCCGTGTCTCCTTTCTTGGCTGCTTGGTAAGCCGTCTGCGGATTTTTTCTGCAGGACTTTCTGTTTTGTCCTCTGCTGAGGAACCTTTTTCCTAAGAGGTGTTCCCATGGTTCTTGGGACATAACCTACCCTATGTGGGGTACTTGTAGCTATTGCATAGCTCTGTCATGTGCTGGGGAGGTGTGGTCACCCTTTTTGGGCTCCTTGCTCTCCGTGGCGTTTCGGTATGACGCAGGTGCGATCTTCTTGCCAATTGTCTTGGAGCAGCTTGTGCTGGGTCCGTCCTTCTCCTTGTCGCTACGTCGCTCGGCCGGTCTGGCCTGCTGTCTGCAGCATCGTGTTGTGGCGGTTCCGAACTTTTGTCCAGTGTTTTGGCCTGGTCCTCTGTCTGCTGCTCCAGAGGGTTTGGTTTTCTTGACCTCTGTGTTTTAGTGGCCGGCTTGGGCCCATCCTCCGACTCTCTTTCTCTTCTGCCGGTTCCTCCACTTCTTCGTGGGTCAGTGTGTGTGTGTGTGTTCCTGGCCCGGCCCCTCCCTTGGGGTGTGTCCTGGCCCTCCCTGGCCTCTGCCTTCGGTTAGCGTCTGCCTTGTCCTGGGTGCGCGGTTCCGTAGTGTTGCCTGTTGCTGGCGGTGCATGCCTGTGCAGGGCTTCTTGTTCTACTCTACCGTTGTGATCTTGATGTGTTCCCTTGCACCCCTGGCTCTGGTTCCGATGGGGCTTTGTACGCTGGTGCTTTCTTCTTCCACCTGTGCTGTTGGCGGTGGAGCTGTTCCGGCCTTACCCGCTGCTTGCGGCCAAGGTGTATTCAGCCCTTCTCTCTCTCTGTGCATGTGTTTCTTACGGTGGGCCCTGCCTCTGGTCTACCTCTTCTCACTGGGTTCGAGGTGGCCCTTGTGTTCCTTGAGGTTTTTAGAGCGCTGTCTGCCTCTGTGCTGTGTTGGGCGCTCTCCCTTGGTTGGGCTTAGGATATCCTGGCCTTTTCCTTCTTGTTCTTGTGCCATGTCCCCTACTGGGGCCCTGGTCTCTCCTGGTGGGGAGGCTCTCTCGCAGGCCCTCCTCCCTTCTGGGTATGGCTAGGGTATCTATTCTACGTTAAGGAATCTGCGGCTAGTAGTCTCTATCAGATGTACAAGTTACTTACCTTCGGTAACGATGTATCTGGTAGAGACTATTCTAGCCGCAGATTCCTTCACGACCCGCCCTTCCTCCCCGTTCTGCGAGGACCCTCAGCTTGGTTTTCTGCGCTCGCTTCCCTCTGGGTGGCTGGTGGGGTCCTTTCGTTTTCTGTCTGTCGGGCTTCCCTCCAGCTGGGTTCTCTCCAGTGTAGGGGCCTGCTTTTGCTCTTTTTCCCTTGTTGTTACAATTTCTGATCCCCTTGCGGTCTAATACGCTGGGGGTTCTTTTGCCTGTCCTTGGCCTCCTGCTCCTTTCGGAGGCTCTGGCCCTCCTTGACTGTGTAGTCTGTGGGTGGATTGCTGTTGCTCCTCTGTTCCGGGTTTGTAGCCCTTTGCTGTGTGGTCTGTGGTTGCAGTCTCTCTCTTTCTCTTACAGCGCTTTCCACTGCTTGTGCCTCCAGCCTGGCTATTGCCTTGGCTTGCATGGTGGTTCCACAGAGGGGTGCTTTACGCTTTCCCTGCTGTGGCTTTACTGATATGGCCTTCTGCTACTTTGGTGCTCACTGGTGCTATCGCCTGGCTTGCACAGTTATTCCTCAGAGGTGGTCTGCTCATTTCCTGCTTTGGCTTTCCTGTTGTAGCCTCCTGGCGCCTCGGTGCCACCTGGTGCTGTTCCTCACCTTTTGTCTCTCTCCCTTTGTTTCTTTTGGTTTTTCGCACACTGTTCCCATGCTCTCCTCAGTTTTGTTGTGATGGCTCCGCTTTGTGGCGCGGAAAAGTTCTCCGAAGCAAACTGACGTCAGCGCACCGGGGTGGGGCTTATGTGACCTCGCTGACATCATGCCCGCGGAGGACGTCGGGCGGAGTCGCGAGGTGCCGCCCCGGCGCGCAGAGATGGTGGCCAAAAAAGTTTTCCGGGTCCAGTCTCACGCCTGGGGATATTACTACGTTAAGGAATCTGCAGCCAGAATCGTCTCTACCAGATACATCGTTACCAAAGGTAAGTAACTTGTACAACAAGCCGAACTATTGACAAATGAATGTATGTGACTTTAAATGCTGCGAAATCAATAAAAATATATTTAAAAAAATAATAATAATAGGCTCCATGAAATGTTTAGCCCTGCATCTACTTCCTGATCTCCCGAAGCACCTCCGGGAGCGACGCCTTGCTTTTACGAGACTGCCTGTCTCTTTTAACTTTGTTCTCTTGCCAGCACTGGTGCCCTCCGCGCTCCTACCTTAGCGCCCCTGGATCGCAGCCTCGTCCCTCGCCCGCGCCCCAGACCGCCGCTGCTGACCGCCCCCTCCTCACCTGGTTCCCGGTGCGAGACGGGCTGGTTCCTCCATCTTGGGCGGGTCTGGGTGCCGCGGTGCAGCTCTCTGGCTCCTCCCCCCCGGCAAAGTACTTCTGGCTGACGGCTGACAGCACGCCCAGCCCTGCATCTACTTCCTGATCTCCCGAAGCACCTCCGGGAGCGACGCCTTGCTTTTACGAGACTGCCTGTCTCTTTTAACTTTGTTCTCTTGCCAGCACTGGTGCCCTCCGCGCTCCTACCTTAGCGCCCCTGGATCGCAGCCTCGTCCCTCGCCCGCGCCCCAGACCGCCGCTGCTGACCGCCCCCTCCTCACCTGGTTCCCGGTGCGAGACGGGCTGGTTCCTCCATCTTGGGCGGGTCTGGGTGCCGCGGTGCAGCTCTCTGGCTCCTCCCTCCCCGCCACGCTCACTGTCCATCCCCCCCCATGTGTCCCTATAACATGGCCTCCCACCCTCGGCAGCGCAGCGGACGAGCGCAGCGGGCGCGACGAAGGCGCGCAGAAGTTGCGCCTAAGTTAAGCCCGTCTGCGCCCGTCCGCGACGGGCCGGGACCAGGGGCCACACACCCTGTTCCTCACCTGGTCTACACTGCAGCTCAACTCACTGCTCTGTCGTCCTTCCTCCCTCCTCCTCTGTCGTTACTCCAACATTTGGATTCCCATGGCATTGCCTCCTCTCCCCCCTCCCACCCTGTACCCATCACTCTTTGGCCCATTTCCCGCTCCTCCGACTCCCTACCTACCCCTCGTTCCCTTCCCGTTCCCTCTCTCGCCTCCGCCTACCTTCTTAACACCCGTTCGGCAGTCAAACACCAATCAGCACTTTTCAACCTTCTGTCCACAGATTCCCCCGACTTTCTGTTTCTGACTGAAACCTGGTTTTCCTCTGATTCCCTACCTGATCTTTTGGCTATCCTCCCCGATTCCTACTATGCGCTTCGAGCTGACCGCCCGGCTGACAAGGTTGGGGGTGGTGTGGCGATGATCATTAGGTCATCTCTTAAATTTCAACTTCTTACCTACCCTCCTATACCCAACGTTGACCTCTTGGTGGCCCGCTCACTCAATCTTTCTGCCCCTCTTACTGTTGTTCTTGTATATCGTCCCCCCCAATCCATGCCCTCTTTTGTTGCTTCCCTTCAGGACTTATTGGCCACTTTGGTGGTCAATAACTCCTCTGTTCTCCTGCTCGGCGATTTTAATTTTTGGCCGGGAGACGTTAGGGAAGACTCTCACTCAAAAGATTTCTCCGCCACTCTTCACTGCTTGAACTTCATATCTCATGTCACAGCTCCCACCCATGTTCAAGGACACATTTTGGACCAAATTTGGTCTACACGCTCGGTTATTTCATCCCCTTCCATTCTTCCTTGTGTCTGGTCGGACCACTCCATCATTTCTTTTTCTATTCACTTGGGTGTGGTTGACAAGCTTTCTTTTCCTAAAAACCGTGTAGCCCGGAACTGGAATCAGGTTGATCTTGATTCCCTTTCTCTCACTTTGGCTTCCTCTGCCCCGGCCCTTAATGATCTCCCTTTAGAATCCCAGGCCGAGCTTGTTAACTCCTGGCTTTCTTCCTCCTGTGACCTAGTTGCTCCACTTAACAAGATCAAAGCGGTTCGTCCTTATGACGCGCACAAATGGTTTTCCCCAGAGTTAAAAGCACTCAAACTCGACCTCAGGAGGGCGGAACGCCATTGGAGACGGAATTACAACTCCTCTCTGCGTGTCAAATACAAATCACTCCTTAACGTATACAAAAAGGCGATCTTAGTGGCAAAAACCTCTTACTTTACGGAGAGAGTGGCTCTTGCCGCCAATAAATCTCGGGAAATTTTTTCCCTGGTCCACAACCTTGCCACTTCTGACCGCTCCACCCCCAGTCTTCTTCCCTCACAGTCCCTCTGCTCATCACTCAACGATTTCTTCATAGACAAGATCCTGAAGATTAAAGCCAACATTCCCGTGGTGGCCCAACCTAGCTCTACCTGTCTTTCCTCCCCCCCTCGCTCTTCCTTTGCCTCTTTTCCTGCTATTTCTCTTGAATTATTTTTTAAACTCCTAGCTAAAGTTAGGTCTGGTTCCCCTGCGGACTGCGCTCCAGCTCGCATCCTCAAAGTTCTCTTCACCAACTGCCCCGCCCCTCCTCTTGCCTTTCTCAACTCTTCTTTGGTCTCTGGTTTAGTTCCTTCTTCTTTCAAATCTGCCATAGTCCTTCCCATCTTAAAAAAAACTGGTCTGGATCCCTCTCTTCTTTCTAATTTCCGTCCTATTTCCCTTCTTCCCTTCCTTGGTAAAATCCTGGAAGCCCACGTCACCTCCTGCCTCTCCACTTACGTTGAGGAGAACGGCCTATTGGCATCCCATCAGGCGGGCTTCCGCCCGGGCCACTCCACGGAGTCGTGGTTCTCGCGGTTCTGGACGAACTAAAGGGAAAAGCCGATCTTAACCTTCCCCAAGCTCTGGTTCTCCTCGATCTATCCGCTGCGTTTGACACGGTCGACCATTCCATCCTTCTCGACCGTGTCAGATCAGCGGGTATTCGGGGCGCAGCCTTTTCCTGGCTTGCGTCCTTTCTCCGTGAGAGATCCCAGGCGGTTCATCTTTCCGGCTTTTCCACCCCCTCCCGCCCGGTCACTTGTGGGGTTCCTCAGGGCTCTTCTCTTTCTCCCCTTCTTTTCAATCTCTATATTCAACCTCTTATCACATCTCTCCTTCAGCTGGGGGTCTCTGTGTACAACTACGCAGATGACCTTCAACTCATCTTCGATCTGTCTTCTTCTCCTGATTCTCTTCCTAAGTTCTGTTCCACTTTAGTCTTTATTTCTGAGTGGATGAGTGCTAATCACCTGAAACTCAATCCGGACAAGACGGAGCTTGTCCTCACTGGTGGTCCCTCCAACCCCTGGTCCCCCGCTTATTGGCCCCCTTCTTTCGGTCCCCCCCCCCATTCCTGTTGCCTCTGTCCGTACTCTTGGCATCAAAGTCAGTCATGACCTTTCAATGCACAACCAGATCAGCTCCGTTGTTTCCTCCTGTTTCTTGTCCCTCCGTCTTATTCGGAAGATCTCACGGTTCTTCTCTACTGACGCTCTTAAAACCATAGTCGTGGCCCTTGTCACCTCTCGCCTCGACTATGGAAATGGCCTATATGTGGGTATTCCTGCCTCTGAATCCCGCAGACTTCAGGCCATCCAAAATCAAGCTGCCCGACTTATTCTTTCCCTCCCTAAATCCTCTCACATCACTCCTGCGCTCAAGTCTCTTCACTGGCTCCCTGTCCGCTTTAGATCCTTTTTCAAATTAGCCTGCCTAGCCTTTCAGGCTCACTCCCGTTCTGCTCCGCTTTTCATCACTTCTCTTATCTCCTCTTATGCCCCTTGTCGCACTCTTCGTTCTTCCTCTATGTCTCTTTTGCACATCCCCCGCTTTCGTAAATCCAGATCGGGTGGCACGCGGTTCTCAGTCCTGGCCCCTCAGTTCTGGAATAGTCTTCCCCTTTCTATTCGTTCTATTCCCATCTATTCTCACTTCCGTAAGGCCCTCAAAACTTTTCTTTTCTCCCAGGCGTTCCCCTCCTAGTCCTTCGAGCTGATCCAGGGAGTTCTGACTCAGGTCCCCAGCGCCAGGAAGCCGCTTGGCCGCAGTGCGCTTTATCAAATACCTTTTTTCATTTCATTTCATTTTTCACTGACTTGGACCCTCTCAACCTCGCCTGGGTTGTGGACACTGGCGGGGATCTTCAAATGGAATTCCAGGGTCTAACCTCGCTAGTGGATTGGACAGCTCCCCCAAACTAGCCACAGATATTCTCTTTGGTTCCCCTACACCAGAAGTGGTCTCCCTCCATAAAATTATGCTTAAAACTGCAGAGGTGTTGGAACTGCAACTCCCGGCCACGGACACTAAAACGAACCTCTTAACAGAACTGTTATTTCCTTCGCCCCTAACAATAGAGCCATTGGTTTCTTTTAACAAAGCAATACTAGGTCTAATTAGAGTGGCATGGGAGAAATCATCTTTAGGTCGTGCAATCAAGAGATTAGTGTCTGAGTCTTCCAAGTTTCGTGCTCTGAGCAATCAGGAGCATCTTTCCTGACAACCCCTGCTGATAGAGAATCAAAGCAACTGGAGGCTTGAGGGAAGAAATCCTTTTCTGTGGATAGCATGACCCTCAAGTCAATTAATGCAAACTGCCTCCTAGCATGTTTCAATCATGCTTTGTGGGATATGGGCCAGATGATAGTCCCCCATGTACTACAGGACATGTACCAGCACTTTCAAGCGCTTCTACAAGACGGTAAAAATGCCTCCTGGCATATCATCAAATCTGGGTTTTAGCTACTTAATAGCCCGCGCCACAGACTCTTCCATCACAGTCTGCTGACATGTCTGGCTCAGGACCTCCAACTTTTCACCAAACTTTCAAGTGAATTTACTGGCCCTACCATTCGACAGGCCACGTTTATTCGTAGATGAGGCTGATTTTGCTCTGGAGCGTTTCAAATATAGTGAGGCCACCGCTCTCTCCTTGGGCTTACAACTGTCCCCTCTAATTCGAGACTACCAGCAATTTCATTGCTTTTGATGTTTCCCGAAGTTCCAGCCATTCCAGATGCAGTCTCAACAGCAGTCAAACCTGCTGGTTAAACAGTATAGCGGCAGAGCCGGAGTAAGAGGCCATGGATCTGCCCAGCAAACCTCCTCCACCTCCTCCCCCGCCACACCAGGAAAGCAGACCTAGTTTGCTTCCCCACACCCTTTGGAGTCTGTAGAGAGATGAGTTTCCCACTTTTTCCCAGCCTGGAAGGCCATTACTTTGCAGCGGTGGGTCCTCAAAATTGTGAAAATTGGAATTACACCCTTCCCTTCCAAAGGCCTCTTGCCGACTCAAGCTTCAACAATTTTTTCCCCCCGCCACTCCCCCCTGACCACCTTCCTATATTGCAACAGTAAATGGCAGCTCTCTTACAGAAAGGAGCTGTGGAGTTAGTTCCAGAACAGGAAAAATGCCAAGGATGGAAGCAGGTTGCCTCCGGGTACCCAGGAAGGATGGCAGTGTACATCCAACCTTGGACCTCCAGGATCTGAATATTTTCCTCAAAAAGGAGAAATTCAGAATGCTGACCCTAGCTCAAGTACTACTGGTGTTGGGACTTTGAGACTGGATAGTGGCCCTGGCCCTGCAGGATGCGTACTTCCACATTCGCATCCTGCGGTCACGCCATACGTAATTCCGGTTTGCATTGGGTTCTGCACACTACCAATTTCCAGCACTACCCTTTGGCTTGACAGCAGCACATGAAGTCTTCATAATGGTGATGGCAGTGGTGCGGCCCATCTCAGAAGATCAGGCATCCCAATATTTCTGGACCTGGTTGACTAACCTTATCAAAGCTGGTTCTCCAGAGGTGGTGTCCTGTCATCTACAATCAAAAGCATTCCTGTGTTCGACCTGGGTTTTTGATCAGTAAGCCCAAATTTCACCTGTGGGACTCCCAATGACTTCCGTTCATAGGGTCAGTAATGGAAACAACCCATTTCCACCATGACACTGGACACCACTCCACTCCCGAGAGTCCTAAGATTCCTTTGTCTGCTTGCTTACTGCACTCTTTTAGGCTCCTTTCTCCCTTCCATCCAAAGTCCATCCAGATCTTGACAAACAACACGACTTTAGTGTGGTAGAACAACGGACAAAGGGAAGTAGCATCTCACCTCCTTTGTCTAGAAGCATTGAGACTGTGGTCTGGTGCACACGACCAAGGGAAATGGCTCACCGCCGATCACCTAGCGGGTCTCTGAACGTCATACCCAACAGCCTGAGCCCGTGTTATCTTGCCGACCACGAGTTGTGTCTTCTACTGAGGGTAGTCCAGGGTATCTTCGCCCAGTGGGGTACTCCCCCAGGTGGACTTATTCACCTTCTCGGAAATGTTTACTGCTGACAGTTCTATGCCCTCCATTATCCATCTAGGAGAGCCTTTGGAGACGCATTTCAGTTAAGGTGGAACTTTCAGATACACTATGCATTTCCTCCCATACCCTTGATTCCTCCGGTTTTGAGGAAGATTTGCCAAGAACGGGTCCAAGTCATTCTCATTGCCCCAAATTGACCAAGGCGGGTGTGGAATGCAGACCTCCTGCTCATCCCCACGTGTTCCCTGCTGTGTCTATCATTCAGGCCAGGCCTTCTCTCCCACTCGGGGGAATGGTTCCCCACCCCAATCTCTGAGGCCTTCACCTATGTGCTTGGAAATTGAGTGGGGGACACCTGATCTGCTTTCAGCTGCTTCCAGGGATGGTTGATGTCCTTTTATCAGTGCATCGCCACTCCACCAAGTCTGCTTAATCGGGCAGATGGAGCACCTTTGTTGCATGGTGTGCAGGTAATAACGTGGACCACAAGTAGTCCAAGCTTTCTCAGGTCCTGCAATACACATTTTACGTTGCTCAGAGGAGTAGTGCAGTAGTCAAGGCGACAGGAATTAAGGGACAGGGAAGGATCAAATTATGTGGCAGTGTTAATTATGCGCAAGAAAAAGCAAATTATGCATCACAGTGTGGCACATTTTGTGATAGTATTACTTAATTTTGTCATTTTTACATATGGTAATGCCTGGCCAAAGATTTCACCCTATTGATAACAATTTAACACACAAATACAGCAAGAAGCAGTTAAAGGATGACCAGTCAACCCTTGCAAAGGGCTTTCCAGTATGCAGGGACTGGTGTTGCTACTCTTTTAGTAACTTTTGATCCATTTGAGCTAGAAACAATTTGTTTTGTTATAATCTGCCGATTATGCAGCAGATGATGTATTATGTGGGAAATTCAGCAAATCCATAATTATGTGAAAAATGCATACTCGCATAATTCCAGTGGCCCTGGAGATAGACAATGTCAAGGGGTATTTCGCTGCCTGGTTTACATTCCTCTATGTGGCATCCCTTTTCAAGTCGCCCATTGCCATGTGCTTTTTGAAGGCGCTGACGAATATGTATCCTCCTACCCCATTTGTTGTGGCCCAGTGGGACTTGGGATTAGCCTTGACTTTTCTCATGGGAACTCCATTTGAGCTACTACATAGTTGTCCCTTAAGTATGTTGACACTCAAAACTGTGTTTTTGGTGGCTATCACAGCAACTATACGGGGTCAACGAGTTACAAGCTCTCATTTCCCATCCTCCTTTTACCTCTTTTTATCAGTACAAATTGGTTTGCGAGCATGGGCTGCAGTCCATCACCCTCCCAACCTTTTATTCCCCCACCCATCCTGCTAAGGGGGAGGAGCATTTGCATCGGCTGGATCCTAGGCAGGCGGTCAGCTACTATCTCAACCGAACTAAGGACATACAACTAGATGACCAGCTCTTTCTCTACTACTGCAGAGCTAAGATAGGGAAAGCGGTATAGAAGAGGACCATCTCCAGATGTATTATCTCTTATAACATGACCTGTAACCCTCTAGCCAAAAATCCCTCCTGAAGGACCTGGAGCTCATTCCACCAAGGCAAGCTCCACAACTTCGGCTCTTGCCAGGGGAGTTCCCATCGCAGACATCTGCAAGGCGGTGACGTGGGTTTTCCTTAACACTTTTGTCGAGCCCCATCGTCTAGATTCTGAAGTGTATGGGGATGGACTCTTTGTCACATCTGCTCTGCTGGACTTCCTTGTTTAACCATCCATGAACCCTGCTCCAAAACCAGGGTGGTGCTCTTTAATTTGTTATACAAGTGAGGAATCTGCGGGTAGAAGTATCAACGAGAAGAAAAATGTACTTGCCTTTAGTAACAACCTTTCTGGTGGATGGTCACCTACCTGCAGATTCCTTTCTGAACCACCCACCTCCCCGTTAGATGGATGTGTTATAGGAAAGTAATAAGATCCCAATTTATTATTTTTGGTACTGCACTCGATCAATAACATAACACGTGTATTTGTAAAGGCATGTTAGCTCGTAGGCATCTTGCGGCTGAATAACAGATGTTTATTGTTACCCAACTCAATGATACTCATTTTATCGACCTCATATGGATGATAGGCTGAGTGGACCTGCCGAGATTTGAACCTGTGACCATGAGGTCGAACACAGGCCCCTGGCAGTGGACACATTAGTCCACTGAGCCGCCAGACCTGGGAATCTGTCCACTTGCCTCGAAGGCTCGGAGAGGATGTGGTCTGACGGCTAGAGCTGCCGACTTTGCAGCTGGGAAACCAAGGTTCGAGCCTCGGGGTCGCGTCCACATCCTGTGATTCTGGGAAAATCACTTAATCTCCCTGTGCCTATCAAAAAATAAAATTATTTTTTCCTTGTGTAACGCAACCGGTGCTCATGTAAAGTGCTCCAATACCTTCGGGTCGAGTTTGCGCTATATAAATCTGAAAAATAAAAAAAGGTTGGAAAAATGTATGGTAACTGTTGCACCACTATACGGCTTCAGGGGCGTCATCTGACGTCACTTCCGGTGTCATCTGAAGCCAGCACTCCTTACCGGTGAAGTGAGATCTTTGAAGTTTCCAGATCTAGCCTGACTCTTGGTGTTGTTTTACAGTTGATGAATTTGCAGATGGAGTATCTATCAGAAACCTTGTTACCGCAGGTAAGTAACTTCTTCATCTTGAAACTTTACTACACTTGTTTTTACGCTGTAATTTTATGTGTGAAAAAGGTTTGAGTTATGCCACGAGAGAGATTACTTTCCTTAATCGCAGCATTACCAATGGCTGGCAAGTCACCGGGTCCATTTCCAAACTGTGACTGGAGATTCAACGAGTTTCCAAACCCAGCAGCGCATGCGCTCCACGTCACCTGTGTTGAACTCATGGCCTTGGCTGTTCCTGGAAAGGACGTTGGTAATGCCCTCCTGAATGTGGTGCTGAAGAGGTACTGTTCCATTGCTTTGTTTTAGAACTGTGTTTTGTACAACACTTAGTTAAAAAAACACAACTCCGGCAATTTATGTTCCTGAAGCTGCCACCTGACGATGTTCATTTAGTGATAATTATGAGCTAAAAAGTGCAAAATATGGGAAACCTACTAGAATATTGGCCTTCTGGATACATACATACATATACATACATATATATTATCTACTGGCGGTCGCCAGTAGATAGTTATAGTTAGGACCGTGTTTCCATAGGAAATCTGAAAATTCTATTTTGAATAACTTTGGCGCCGGTTGACGAATCCTCGCAAAATTTTCAAAACTAATGGGGCGCTCCGCTCAGCTCCTACCCTGAAGAAATAAGGGGGGTCCCAAAACGTGTTTTCCCCATGCATTTTCCCATAGGACCTTTAGTCGAAGGTACAGCCCGAACGGCTGAACAGAATTACTTGAAATTTGGCAGAGAGGTAGTCCTCAGGTCAGGGAAGTGCCTTTTGCAGGTCTGGTGTCAATCTGTTCAGTAGTTCCTGAGAAAATAGCATTTAAAAGCATATAAATATCTATAAGCGCGCACCGTGCGAGCACCCTAACGTGCGCGAGCGTAATTCTGATTGGTGGTTACATGTTAGTCAACTTTCGAATCGGTCGAAATCAGGAAGTGTCGGCCGCCATTTTGTTTGTTTTCAGTGCGAGAGTGAAAAAGGAAGGTGGCGAACGTGAAAAAGGGGCAGGGTAGAGAGTTCCTGACCCCCTAGCCTTTGTCAGGGGGTCCCTGAAGGACCCCGAAGGCAGAAAAAAAATTGTAAATTTTTTTTTTAAATCGCAGGGGGTGAAAAACTAAAAAAAAAAATAATAATTTAATACGTAGTTTATTGTAAAATAAATATATAAAAAAAATAATACATACATAACTTAGCATTTAAAAAACCATACAAATTCACTGAAAAAACCATAGGTTTCATACACGTTATAGTTAGGAATTAGCATTTAAAAAACCTTGCAAATTTACTTAAAAAACCATAGGTTTCACACATGTTATAGTTAGGTGGATATTTCACTCGTAAAAAACCAATGAAATTCCCCCGTTATAGTTAGTTCAGATAACTATAACTATAAGAAAATCATAAAGCATCAGGCATTATAATGTAATAATGCAAAAAGAATACAATGAAAATACATATGAATCGCATAATTTAGTGATGGTACCAACTCAACCGTAAATTGGTATTACGACAGATAACGAAATGGAAGGGGTAAAGAGAGAAAAAAAATATTTATTTTTTTAATCAATCCCCCAATCGAGCCTGATAATCTTGTGAAAGTCTGCCCCATATAGACTCGAATTTCCTCAAAGAGCGGATTCCTCTGGCTCTGGTCAGGGCCTTCTCCCTTTCATAAGTTTCTGTACATATCTATTACAAAACAAATTTACGGGAGAACGTGGGCAGTAAGCTCATTACGGCTTTGGTGGGCAAAATGTCAGTGGTGCAGGTCCTCAGACAAGGCCTCTTAGGTTAGCGAATATGGTCAGACAGGCATAGGAGGGGTAGGCTGACCACAGTATGAATGCACGATCGAGACAGAGCTGTAGTTACAGCCGTAGCATCAAAGCGGTGTGCTATAGATTAGTCGCTTTCATATCTAATGAGATTTCAGAGCGGTGACTATTACCAACAAGCATTTGCAATGCAACTGGTCTCGCCTTTGGGACCTTAAATGTATTTAGCTATGCAGCACATTAGCCTGGGTGCTGAAACATCTACTGTTCTTCAACATGGAGGGAAAGTTAGAACCAAACTGCTTGACACGCCAGGTATGGGCACACATGGAGATAAATATTGCCTTTCAGCGGGAAATGGTATAGGTCAAAGCTCTGTTTTTAATATAAAATCAGGGCCTTCGGCGGTCATATCACTGAAAATACAAGATTTAAAAAAAATATTATTGTCTTTTAATTGTGCTCATGGAAGACAATTTCCATGGACTGGAATCTAGAGAATGCTAAAGTTATTCTGGTATTTTACTGACCTCTGCTGGTCGATTTTTATCAAGACAGTTAAATTGCGGAAGTTGAACAGAAAAATAAAAAAGGAAAATCTCTCAGCAGAAAGCAATTCTGGTATTTTACTGACCGATGGTGGTCTTTTTCTATCAAGACACTTAAATAGAGGCAGTTGAACAGAAAAAAAGCTCCTAAGCGGAAGCAGACTAGTCCTAGTGCTGATCTCCAGAGCCCACAAAGTACATACAAGTATAAGTATATAATAAAGTATATACAAGAGGTCTCTAATGCTCGACCTAAAAAGTTAAAATTGACCGATGCCCCTGTGTGCGAGTGTTAATGTATCTTTTGCATTCTCTTTCATTTCTTTTCATGTGTTGCTCTTGTTTGTTATGGCATTTTGTGTTTTCTTTTCAAGGGCCACTACTACGGTACAGTGTGAAAGTAATGTGCGTCTCATGGAAATGTCAATAAAACCAAACCATCCAAAAAAATAAAAAATAAATGCACTGCAATGCTTTTCTTGTTTCCTGTAGCCAGCCATTAGTGCCAAGAGAGAACATTACAGCTTGGATGAATGCAATTGGTTTGATCATCACAGCCTTGCCAGTGAGTTGAGTATAACCGTTTGTTCCAAGACCTTACAAAGTGCTAAGTTGCATTTAAATCTTTCCTTCTGATCCACGCCCTTCTTGTGACACACTTTTCAGGGTGTAACATTGGATGAAACAACTGGCAATAGTCATTATTATACAAAATTGTTTCAATTTGAACGCTCTTCTGATAATTGATGTTATTTTGAATCTAGAATGGTTTTGATTGTATGTCTGGGACAGCACTTTTCTTAAGTGTCATTCTCGTTATATTTAAATTAATGCCTGAACAATATAATGTGTCAGAAGCTCTGTTTAGCATAGCTCAATGGATCTTCCTCCCTGTGGAGAATGATTCCCTAATAGCTACTTGTGAGCATGGACAAAATTTGCCCATTTGTTGATTTTCAAAATGGAGACCAGGATGGATGAATTATTTGTGAATACCAAGCAACATTATCTCCCATCCATGCCACCTTTGAACAGCGACGTATGCCTGTTTGTCTGAATATTTATTTTTAAAATCCTGATGGACCTTTTAAATCACCATTGCAATTAAGAAAAAATAACCACCACAAAAATTATGAATATGATTTGATTTAATCAAAACACTTTGTCAGTTGAGTTTTTTATTTTTTGATAACAGATTATTTAAAGTAAGTGGCTAAATATACTAAGTCTGGTTCAGTAATTTGATTAGTCGATTTTATATACATAGTAGAAATAAATGGGAACTCATACAAAGTGTTACCTAGAAAGAGAGGTCAACCACCCATGGTCAAGAAGGGAGGCAATTCATATCCTGTATAATGTGGGCAAACATACGCTTTGGAGTCCTACCAGTTAATTTGCCTGGGGTGGAATTCTTTTAGACATATGTTTGCTAACAAAATACGGCCGCAACTTCATCCTTTAAGAGGGAACCCAAACGGAATCATTCTTGCTGTTCTTGAATGTAATTCTTAAATGGACTGACCGGTTTTGATCCATTCTTTCAACAAAGATCTTTGCAAATATTGTTGCAGAGTCATATATGTACATGAAATTGGCCACGGCTAAAAGGATGTAAACGATTATTTCAAGTCCAAAGATGTGGGCAAAATTCTCCAAACTTTCTTTGATTGGGGTGAAGAGTGCTTTGTGAGTTGTTTTTCTTTTTTTTTTCTTTGATAAGCCAGTTTTATTGTTTTCTTGACAACAAACATTACAGTCCATTGAAATTGCGTACAGTCCATCAGTACACGTTCCATCTGCGACTCACGATGTAACAGTCCATCACCCCACTTTTCCCACACAATAGTATGACCACCACCTGCCCCAAATCTTGGCGTGCTTCTGTGGTCACCCCCTAGCCTCATATATTGTTTGTTCCATCTTGGCACACCAGTCCGCCGGGCGGGAGGTTGGGATGGTATTCATTAACTGGCAATGTCCCGTTTAGCTACCAGAGTAGTCACCCAATTCCCAATTTTGTTCCATTGTCTAAAGCCTTCAAGGTTGGCCGTGTGGTGCAGCCATCTTCCCACCCTCAGGAAGGTCCATTGCCTAACTCCCATTTTGTGAAGCATAGGGCCGCGCGCCAAGTCTGAATCGCCATAGTTGTCACGGCTAGGAGGTGATTAGGGACCGTGCCACCATGGAGCAGTTCCAAAATAGTATCATGCCCTAGGCGAAAAAGTTATAGGTGGTAGGCAGGATCATCCTTCTCTCCGGACAGCCATTTATTGATCACTGTTAAATGGGTCACCCAGTAGTAAAGCTTGATGTCTGCCATCTCCAGTACCCTGTCGTAAACAGACTGCCGGCATTTATCAAACTGTATTCAGTAATTGCGGCAACAATTTCCTCGGGCGGCAGAGGCGCATCCAGCTTGAAACAGAGAGCCATTGGCAGCTTTGGTAGGGGAATGCCGTTAACAATGAGGCAGTCCCCTTCCTTTAAAGGCCGGGGGCGGTCCCCTTCCTCTAGAGACCGGCCACATCTAAGATGTCTCTGTGACCCCTGACAGTGGCCTTATTCCACCACCCATAGGCTCCAGGGGATGGAGACTGATCCGCTGTTAAGATCAAAAAAGCATAAAGTTCAGTCGCTAGATGCTTGGTTCATGCAGAGTCGAGAAGGTGCCAGACCTTAAGACGTCAAAGAGGGTGTCATGGCCGATCTGCCACCCCAAAGTGGCCCATGATGAGTGAGTAGTCAGAAATACTTTGCAGGATTGTGACTCCTGCCGTCCTGTAGAAGATTGTGGGGGGGGGGGGGGAATAAGAGCAATTCTATATGGGAATGGGTCCCATATGAGGCTGAGGTGTGGGTATATTCCCAGTTCCTGGAGTGCCAGGTTCTCCAGGCATCGCACAGCCACAGGGATTCCTTTGAGGTCTGGAGGCATCAAGGTCAGGGTTGGGGGAGGCATTGAAGTCTTTACCGGGTATTGAAATTCCGGGCGAAAACACGACCACCGCATTCTTCCATGCCATTAACACCAGGGAGGGGGACTGGGATGATGTATATATGCACTCAAGTATTTGTAGCATTGGTCCTCGAGGAAGCCCTCTATGCCCAGAAAGCAGCCCTGTGCATCTCCAACAATGGAGGTCACCACCAACGGCAGTGATTTATGTAAAAGAAGCGCCACACCCCAAGACCCTTGCGCGAACCCGGACTAGTATACGCTGTCATAACCCTAATGTTTCAAAAGATGGCATTGTATGCCCAGCTGGTGGGACTCCTGCAGCATTAACTCCTCTGGCATAAATCTTTTGGCATGGTGTAGGACCGCTGACCACTTAATACAGTCTAAGAGGCAGTCGACGTTCCACAACATAATCTTAAAATGTACCATTAGGGCATCGGTGGTCAGGCTATGAATCCACGTCAAACAGCAGTTTGGGATTGGGGAACAGGAGGAGAACCCTGATAATGGATGTGTGGGACATTCAGTAGTCAGATGATGTGAATGTGTATCACAGTGCATGGTACTGAAGGACGGACAAAAATGAAAAAACAACTAAAAACAAAACCAAACAACCCTCCTCCCAACTCCCCACACTTCTCCAACTCAAGCATCTGTTTCCCTGTTACACCCCAAAACACAAACCATCAAAACAAAACAGGTAAATTCTCAGCGTGGGTACTCCTCTGATTCAGGATATCGTGGGGCACGTATGCAAGGTCAGCACTGGAGTGGACTGGGCCGGCTCATGACTGGCAGACAGCACAGACATGGCCTACACTCCATATTGAGGCATCAAGGCAGGGGCACAGATAAAGAGTCAGTCTATTGTTGCTTGCCGAGGCCCAGAATGGATGCCTCTTGGGTTCCGGGTGGACAATTGTGCTGCGGTGTCATGAATTATCTGGATCCGAGGAAACCGATGTTCTCTGGGCATGCCTCCTGTTCTTCTGCGACCGCATGTTCTGTCGTGACCCAGTGCGAGGGGGCTGGTAGCACCTGAGCTGGTGGAAGGCCTTTTGCTGGTAACTGGTGGCGGAGGTTCAACACGGCACTGGCCCAGTCCAAGGCTGCTTCTGGAGTCTCAAAGAAATGTGTTTCAGAATCATGGATCACTTTGAGCTTGGCAGGAAATACGAGCATGTATTATATATTTAGTGCCCTAAGTTTCTGTTTGACCTTCTCGAAGGAACTCTGCTGCAGCTAGACCGCCATGGTACAGTCAAGAAAGATCATGATGGTGGCGGATTCAATAGCCAGGGCACCAGCATGTTGGGCTGCTCATAGAATTGTGTCCCTATCTCTGTAGGTCAAAACACGAGCTATCAGAGGGTGGGTAGGGGCTCTTGGCGGAGAAGTAACGTTTCAATCTGCGTTTCTCTTCTAGACTCAACTGCTTCACACGAGGATTGGATGGCCTGCAGTATGGGTCAACAAGTCATAGGCTGCTGTTGTAGATGCAGTTCTTCTGCTGGCGTACAAATCCCAGTGGAGGTCTGCATTGTGTACCGATCCATCTTAACCTGAGTGTGTGCGCTGCTCCTTCATCTTTCCTAATGGTAGGCGGAGGGACAAAATACACATCTTGTCAGAGAAAAGGGGAAAGCGAGCCAGTACAATGCAACTTATCCATGTAGTATGGGGCCGCAATCAAACAGCTACAGTCCCTGGGGGGGGAAGGTGTATCGGACAGGTATTGCGGATCGGAGAAGAAGGCAACAGCACAAGCAGCTGGACTGTTCAGGTGCCCCCGGTCTTGTAGAGCAAATTAGTCTATGAGCAAGTCTCCAGGTATGGGTTAGGCCACTCACTCCCACAGCGCACCACTCTGCAAACCTTTGGGGAGCCCTTGAGACCGTCCTAGCCAAGCTACAAAGGGGTCAGACGGCTGTTCCAGCAATGCGCTGCAGCAGCATAGTAGGTATCTAGGGGCTATAAATGTGCCTTACTGGAAGAGGGTGTCTACCCCACAGCAGCCATCCTCGGTTCCAGCATTCAGGCTGAGCAGGCTTGGGGTACCTGGGCTGGGGTCAGCGCAGATCGTGGGCCACCAATTCCCCGGATGGGAGGGCCCAATAGGTAGTGTTACAGCTGTGAAGACCGCCACCATGGCACCAGCACGAGCTGCCAGTCGGATTGTTGCAGGGCACCCCTCGGGCTCAGTCAATAGTCCAGAAGGCTGCTTCAGCCAGATTCTTTCACCGCTGCCCGGTGTACAGTTGAGCAGTAATGGTGCTGTCGGGCCGTGGGCCCAGCCACAGCACCAGTCGCCGCAGCAGTGTTAGTCCATGCTCCTCATGACCAGTGCCACTCCGTTGTCATCACTGCCATAACCCCCGGCCTCCGCAGCCCGCCATGTTGGGGTCAGCGAGGCCATGCCTCAGCACTGGAAAGGGCTGCAGGATGTCAGAGAAGGTCCATAGATGAGGGCGGAAAGCAGCCCTCCATGCCCCCAGGATGGCAACGGATGAAAGAGAAGTCCCAGAGCGTTAGAGAAACGTGTCCGCCATCTTGACCTTGTCGGACACGCCCAGGCTTTGTGAGTTGTCGGGTGGTTTTGCACCCAATTCAATTTATGCTTCATTGCATCGGAATCAAAGAGTAAAAGGTCTTCTGTTTGGAAAAAAAAATCTGTAACTAATGTTTAACAGTATAGAACGTGATGGAAATGCTTAGGTAAACATTTTGACTATAGGGCTCTAACATGAGTGCTTTCGGAGTAACATTCCAGCATTCTATAATTACCTGAGCTGGTTTCTATTTATGCAGCAGTTGCTGTTTGTTTTTCTTTGCATGGTAAAAAAGAATGTATCACTTGTAGGTCAGCATGAAGTGTTCCTCTCTTTTGGACAACAAGTCCAAATGTTACACTGCCATATCTACTGCACTACGCAATTTACGAGGCAAGAACACGAATTAAAAGCCTAAACTGCTGTTTCACTGGGAGGCAGTGGAGGACTGTCTGTGAGGACTTGCAAGTAGGTGTGCGTTTTTTTGTGTGCGCATTTTTAATCTTCTAAAGCAGTAATCTAGAGGGTCTGAAAAGGGAAATATGTCATACCAACCACAATATCTGTAGGGCTGCCTTTTGTCCTGTCCAGTTTCAAAATGTTTATGAAGTGACGTCATGCGGTAGTTAAGGAATTTAGGTTGAATATTGCTTTTCAGCTGTGAATTTGTGGAAGTCCACCAGCATTCGGTAGCTTCACTGCTGTAAGGCACAGGGTACGTTACAGGACAAATACTTCACATAGCAACTTTCTATCCCAATGCGATTAATTGATACTTTTTTTCTTGGTTAATTTTATAGATGAAAGTGCAAATATGCAGTTTTGTTTGGTTTCCACTGAATACCTTGTAGCTGACGTTCATAGATAACTTTTAAATGAACTGAACAGTTGAATAGAGTTATTATTAAAAAAAATCACACAGAAAAGAGGAGTTAATTAAATACGCTACATAACATTTTGTAATATAAAAATATATATAACTAAATAAAATCAATACGAACTATCTTAGCGGAGCTACAAAAATATTTCATGCGGTCACTCGCATTTCATTCTGTCTCTTGGCATTTTCTACAAACAATCTGGAAAAGGTCATCTCCTTTCCTGCTAGAAAAAGTTAACATTCCCATTATAGCTGGTTTTAGAGGGCTATCTGATTCTTATAGTAAACCAACGTGCCAACGCAAAACGCCTTTTTTTATTTTATCCTAGGTGGTATAATGAACCAAAGAACCCCCCAAAATAATAAGTTGTTGGCTCAGATCCTCATCACCAGTGTGTTCTGCTGCATCCTGTCATTTTATTCCTTGTTATGGGTTGTTTATTGTTAATGAATACTATAAACCGGCATGGTTCCGTTATGCCATTGGGCGTTACCAGCGCTCACCAAATCTTGATAATCCCTGCTTTGGGTGATCAAGAACACAGGAGCAGGACAGTGTGCTGGCAAATACTTTGGGAGGCTACTAAAGTGTACCTGGCCCCAGGTTGAAATACGCGCTTGTCTTCTAAGCACTGTGTATCAGGTGCACAATTGTGACCAGAGAGAGGCTCTGATTACATTGGCCAAATATGCATCAACATATGGGACTCAACATGGCCGATCAGTCTAATTGGTCCCTTTAATGGTAAAAAGTGAAACCAGTGCCATGGGTCCTAATAAAAGCAATGGCATGTGCTGTCCTGCCACTCACTTGCATAGTAAAATATAGCCTTAATTGGAACATAGCGGGCCCCTGGGCTTCTTGAGGTACAACTGCACCAAGCTCCTGCGTCCCAGCTCTCAACTCCTCACAGATTGAAATGAACAGCCTCACAATTAAGAGGGAACTCAAAACTCCACTTTTGTAGCTCTCTAATCGAATTGTGTTCATGTTCAACTGCTAGCACCACCTAAGTGATTTAATTAATTTTGTTGTATAATATGAATACCATTAATCAATTCATGCAACCTTTTTCACAAACCAATGTGTTTTTTTTAAGTTTGGAGCATTAATTAGAGAAAATGTACAAAGGCAAATGATAAATATATATTGTGATGTCCTTGTTTTAGCTGAATGAAAAATAATGTAAAATGAGTGTAAAGACTCGCATGGAGATATTGCGGTTGCATAGCTTTACGGTTGCAGATGTAATGACGATTCCCATCTTTCCTGTGTGTTTTTTCCCTGTAGGAGCCTTACTGGATAGTTCTCCATGAACGGATTGTGAGTATCATCAACAGCCCCAGCCTGACGTCGGAGACTGAATGGGTCGGATATCCATTTCAGCTGTTCGACTTTACAGCGTGCCACCAGGCATATTCAGAGATGAGCTGTAGCTACACCCTAGCATTGGCTCACGCCGTATGGCATCATTCAAGCATTGGACAGCTCTCCCTCATTCCAAAGTATGTAGAATTCTGTTTATTTGTTTACCTCTTTACATTATTGACATTTCCCCTTTGAAGCAACTTGGAGCTAACCTATGCTATTGGGGTAGGGTGGTTTGAGTCTTTAATTCCTCCCAAAAATTAGTTTGATGTCACACTTAGCTAAAGTGAGCTTGGTGGCCAGTGAATATGTCCATGTTTTATAGAATTTTTGGATAGTGTTTTGTGTGTTTTACTTCACAAGTACCACTTTTTAGTACTTACAGAAAGATTAGATTAGAAAGGGTCAATGCCACAGAGTTAGTCGTCATTCAGTGCAGCGATTAGATATTTTCTGCTGTTTGCTTTTAGGATCTTGATGTGCCACAATTGCCTGAAGCCAAATACGTTTCCTGGAGTTTCAAGCCACTCTCCAGGAATTTCTGTAGTACGGAAACTTAGCAATGAGTATAACATTTGCCAAAGTTTTTCAGGGTTGCCTTGAGTTTACATTAACTAGTGGCATAATTGCTAACTGTTTCATTTGGGCTCTGCCATGAATCTTTAAGGAGCACAATGATATTGGGTCAAGTTCAGTAAATACCGTTTAGTGATGGTTTGGTAATGGGTTTTACTGCAGAGTCACCATCCTTAAATCCTTTTTTACTAAACTCTGATTGTATATTGTCAGTTCTACTGATGCAACATACCGTTTACAGATTCTGCAACAATTAACTCTGCAGTATGCATGTTTAGGTCCTGCGCTTTAACTTGGGACGCATTTTGCGTACTGAATAGGACTTGGAGCCAGCCCATTTCTTATCTTTCGTTGGCTTTATTGTCACTCTTACTTGCTGGTCCGCGAATCCAGTTTCACTTTCTCTTCATTCATTTCTCTCTTCCATAGAGCATAGATTGCGTCTTTTTTATTAGTGTCCTTCCGCAGCGTGCGATGGGACTGAGGAACTTTTTTTTCCTTTCTTCTTCCCTGTCTTCCTTATTGGTGCGTGTTCACTCGTCCTGCTTACTGAGTCAGTATGTGTACCATCACTATACCACTACAGCCCTACAGCCACCACCCCACACCACCCTTCCATTCTACACACTACCCTACAATCACCATCCTTTCACCACCACAACTCCTACCACTAACCTAATCACCCCCACTCTAACCACCTTACCACAATCACCTTAGCCACTACTGTAACGACCACCAACACCACCCGAACCACCACCACCACACTAACCATCGCCACCAACCAACCGTTAACTACCCCTCTACCCTAAACATTCACCCTAACCACCATCCTACAACTAGCTGCCCCCTCCACCCTAACCACTGCCACCGTAACCACCACGCCGCCTTCCCTAACCACAGCACCATCCTACAACTAATCACCACACCCTAACAACCACCATGTCCTACCCACCACCACACTGACTTCCATCTCCTAACCATTACAACCAGTCTAACCACAATCACCGCCCTAACTATTAGCACCCTACCACTAACACCACCACCCTGTTACCGCCCTGACGACCACCACCTTAACCACCCTACCACCATAACCACCACCACAAACCTAACCAACACCTTCACCACCCTTAGGCTAACCACTATCACCTTTACCACGACCACCTTTTCCACCCTCAACATAATCACCACCATGCCAACCACCACCACCCAAACCACTAACCGAACACCATCATAACAAATGCCACCCTAACTATCACCATCAGCCTAGCTACCACCACCCTGGTGGCCTACCACCACCATAACAACCCTAACTAGCCTACCACCCTAACCACAATGCCACCTTAACCACCACTACTTTACCTTAATCTCCACCACCGTACCCTAACCACCACCATCACCAAACCCTAAACACTCCCACACTACCCTAACAACCACCTTCACCCTACCACCACAGCCCTAACCATGATCTCTCAACCACCACCATCCCCTCATCACGCTATCCACCACCCTACCTTAACCACTACCACCAACCCTAACCACCACCATACCTCTACCACTACCACCCTAGCCATGACCACCATCAACCTATCCCAACCACTACCCTACCTACGCTCCTACATGTTGTGTTTTTTCTTCTGTGCCCATGTGTTTCTGTTCCTCCGCACTGCAGGTTGCTCTCCTTGTTGTGTACTTCTCCCACCTTGCTTCATGTTTCTTCCAACCTTGTTCTACTTGATCCTATCCCCATCAGCGCCATTCGTGTTGCTTCCATACCTGCTCTCCTTGTTGCATCCCTCCACCTACATTAAAAAAAAAAACACTTTAGCACTAACTTTTTCTGTTTTTTACCAATCCAATTTGAGTCAGTAAATAAAAAGATTAGATACCCTGGACTTTTTGTTGGCAGATACAATTGTGGTGCATGCAGCTACATAATGACACTACCACTGTGCCGCGCTATGGCACTCTGTTTTTTTTTTTAGGTTCCTCTTTAGTAATGCTACACAGCATCTCTAAAAACCATTGGCAACACCAATAGTTCCCAAAGATGAGACCGGTGTGCTCTGCAGAGAGGCAAATCTACTGACAGGCACTTTGCTTTGGCTTCAGCGTCTGCTTCAGAGCTCTCAATCAAAGCCCCTCGGAAACACGTGGCATGGTTCAAAGTATTCAAGGAAAAACAACACAGAAAGAAACACGATTAAATAGCTAATATTTAAGAAACGCAAGATAGGTATAACTTGAAATAAGAGAGTAACAAAATCACTTGACCTGCATCCTGGCTGGAAAACAATTAACAAAGCCAATAGATCTCACATAGGTGAGATCAGTTGGCTTTGCCAATGCTTGTCTGTTATAGAATTTGTAGCACTTTCATTTTCAGCTATATATTCAAACCTAAAAGTACGAGATGGATAAGCTACTTAAACCTGAAATCGAACAACTCAACCTCTCTAAAGAAGGGAGTTGGATGGTTTTGGACCTGGCCGTCTCTGCAGGATCACCCCCAAACATGTTGCCTTTACCCTCTAATTTTTGCTTAGTTAATTTTTGCTGCCGTTAGGACTCTGTGCACTTTACCACTCCTACCCAGTGCTTGAGTTGTTGTGCTTTCTCTTTAAAACATGGTAGATTTGGTTTACACCCAATTGTCGTATTTAATTTACTTGTAAGTCCCTAATAAAGTGGGGCTACATGTATACAAGGCCTGTAAATTAAATACTACTAGTGGGCCTGCAGCACTAATTGTAACATCAACTTAAGTAGCACTTTTAAAATTGTCTCAGATTTGCCATTGCACTTGTGTGGGCAGTTTTAAACTGCCATTTCAACCTGGCATAATAAATATTTTGCCTGACCCAAACCTTCCTTTTTCATACATATAACTCACCCCTAGATTATGTCCTGAACAGCCCAGGGGACAGGGTGCAGTGTATTTAAAAAGTTGGACTTCCTTTGAGTTTTATATCTTGTGGTAGTGAAAAATTTTCATTTGTTTTTCACTACTGCAAGGACTACATCTCCCATAGAATAACATTGGTATTACCTTACTACATTTATTAAGTGCAATTTCCAAATGAGAATAGGTAACCAGTTTATGTTTGATGTCTCGGTAATAGCTAATTTAAAATCCTAACTTATGGTGAAGTCTGATTTAAAATTTCAATTTTGATAATGCCACTTTTAGAAAGTTGTCATTTTCCTGTCTTAGCCCCTTAATGCCTGTAGCCTGTACCTGGATCACATGGCTGGGTGTAGCTGGCAGTTGGCCTTTTCCTAGTCAGCCACACCAATAGGGGAGCTTAGGTATGCCTGGATGGGCCATCACTGGCAGGATGGACAGAGGAGCTTGCCACAGCCCCACTTAAACTTGAATAGACTGTGTCCTGCCTCCACACAAATGGCTGCATACCCCCTGTAGTTAGTTGGGAGCGAGGACAGGGAAGGCAGAATTCCTGCAGACTTAAAAGGGAAACCTCTAGAAGCTTCTCCCCTACTTCAAAGGCACAACCTGGTATAAATACTGGACCTCAGACAATAACTCTTCAGTACACTTCTAGACCTGTGAACACTCTGCCAGGAAGAAAGACTGCTGTGCTGCTGAAAGGACTGCCACTCTGCTAAACTGCTGCTCTGAAGGAACTGCTGCCCTCTTGTGTGGGGAGGAAGACCTGGACATGCAACTTCATCTTGAGTCCAGGGCTCCCAGCGTGACTCAAAGGGCTAGTCTGCTGGCCTCCTAACTGGGGACAAAAAAAGACTCCCCTCGGTCCTGCACCGGCCCCTGGACCCAGCTGCAGCCAGTTCCTGACCCCCAACTGGTGCCCCTCAGGTCCTGGACACATGGTGTGGCTCAGGGAGCTGAAATCAAGCTTTTGGGTGCTTTGTGACCATGAACAGCCCAGTTTGCATTGAAACCTCATCTCGCACCGCGATTTAGCACAAAGCTCTGTCAGCTCAACTCTTCATGCTCCAGCTAGGACTACTAACTCAGAGCTAGGACTACCAACGCAGAGCTCCAACAACGCCTGCCCGCGATTCAAGCTGACTCTTTGCGCTACGCCGACTGCCTCCAGCAATGCTGTCAGTGATCCTCCTTGGCACTCTTCAGTGCAAATGGGACTCTTGGCATGAACTTGAGAAGGTAAACTTCAGCGGGCCTAACCTGGTGACTGTGGTCGACATGTGCTCCATTGCTCTCAGCCTGAAATTGTGACTTTGACCTGGTCGTGCATGATCAGATATCCCAAGTTAGCACTTTATACTTTTTGGCACTATGTGCACTAAATTCTTTAAAAAATCATATCTCTGGTTCTACTGATTGGAACTTTGTCATTGGGCTCTTGTTTTATTTATTACATTTTACTCTGTCTTTCTACCTTGGTGCAGGATCCTTTTTGTGTGGTGTTTTCACTATATTACTGTTTGAAGTGTTGCACAAATACTTTACACAGTGCCTCGTAGTCAAGCATGACTGCTCTGTGCCTAGCTTCCAGAGGATTGAGCACAGATTAATTTAGGGTTGGCTTGTACCTCACCCTGACAAAGATTGTGGTTGCTGCTTGACCAGGGTTCACACGCCAGTCAACCTACAACCCAATTTCTCGCAGATGGCATGAAAAAGTTTAAAAGGGAGAGGGAATGAAGATAAAGCAATGACAGGAAGGTAATAGTGAGATAGAGAAAAGGCGCATGGAGGAGGCCGGTAGAGAGGCATAAGGAGAGGGGTAAAGGATAATGGAGGAGGGAAAAAGCTGAGGTGCATGAATTACATAAAGGAAGCAGAGGAAAGACATGGTGAGGAGGCAGAGCCATCAAACTATAATCTGGAGTTGTCCGAAGTTAGGTGAGTGTCTTATGTCTTTGTATTTTAGTATTTGGGGTTATACATTTCCAATTTCCAATACAGGATTAGAAATCCCAAACTGCAAGTTAATAATGAGATTTGATGAGCCAGGTACATTTGAAATGGGACTAACTGAATTGTCAAAGAAAAGAGAGATTGAAAATGAGTTGCAGATGTATAAAATGTTGAGAAAGAAGTGAGGAACCAGAAGGGGGTAGAAAAGGGTATAGAGGTAAGTGAAGGGCCGTAAAAGAGAGGATTTGGGCTAGAGATAAGAAAGGAGGGCAAAAGAAGGAACATGGCAAGAGGTGGTAAGTGAGAATTGATAAGAGGGCTAGGAGCATAGAGCAGGGTGCACAGCCTCCTTTGATAGTTATTCCATTCCAGTTGTCCCATTTGTGCTCATATCATTCACGCTTGTCCGATGCATCTACCAGTCCATGCTGTCAAACTGCCTTGCATCTTCCCAGAGGATAAGCCTGCTTTTACCATCCTGCATGCATCAGTACTTCTCCCTGTGGCTGCATCAGACTACCAATCTCCTTGATTTCCTGTTGGAACTATCATCCTACCCTTTCCAACCTCAGTTTGTCCTCACTTGCCATTGGTAGTTTCAAATTACATGTTGTCTACCTGTCCAGGGTACCTGGCAGCCCAAAGCCAGCGGCCACATAGCACTCCCTCCTCCAGTACCAGCCCAGTACTTGCAAACTTTTTGACATTCTGGGTAGAAGTTCCCAAAAACTATCACAGTATATGGTTATCTCATCCAGTACTAGTCTACTATGGCTTCCTTGTATACCCCTCCTTTACTGATAACTGTCCCCAGGGACTGCTTCATGTACCTTTAGGAGATGTCCCCCATTACCAGGGTCTGTCCACCTGCCGCTTAGTGTTGGTGCCATTGCCAGCTCGAAGGCCTACAGCATATACTGTTCAATAAGAAACACTGCATGACTAGATTCTGAGCATCACGTCATGAATACCCTTCCTTCATCAAGATCAGTTCCACATTGCTGGCCTCCAGAGTTCTGTTGCTCCTTAGCTAGGCTTACTGTACATAAATAACAATTTGTTATACCAGGGCCTGGCATTGCCATCTCCTCCAATATCCAATGCACCCCTCAAGCCTCCGTGATTCCCACTTTGTCAGTAGTAGTGGTGCATTAGCAACTTTAATGCTTTTCCTCCTCACATAGTACCAGTCACCCGTTGCTATCTTTCATTGATGCTTCAACTCTCATGTTAGTCTTCCATGCTCAAGCACCTTTCCTCAAGTACCATTCCGCCCAACATTAGCAGCCATCATTTTGTGCAACCTCTACCCACTTATGACCTCCATGCATTACTACCCTTTAGGAATGCAGTATCTAAGCCATCCATGCATCTAAGACTGTGCCAGTTCCAATATGTGCATATTGGTAGGTTGTAGCTGGGCTACGAAGTAGAGCAGGAGGTTGCATGTGTGTGCTCTTTGTTCTGACTTTTTGACATCACTTAGACTTCCTTGTGTGTGGTACATCTTGTGGTAGTGGTATTAGTGGAACATAGTAACTAATTCAACAATTGACCCGGGTCTTCTGCTACAGCTGTAGGTTTTATTGATGGCAATTATGCACCCCATTCCAGTGGTAATTGTTTAAAAAATATATGTTCGAGGCATATGAGCTGCAGATTATACACTGTGCATAGATCGCCATCTGGTGTTGGGCCCGGATGTTTGCAGTTTGTTTTTCCTCTTGGAAAGTCTTTGGAAGTCACGAGGTCGGTGACTCCTCCTTTGGTTCGTATTGCGCATGGGCTTCGGCTCCATCCTCAGATTGTTTTTTTCCGTCATCGGGCTCGGATGTAATACTTTGGCTCCGGTTCCGAACTTTTTCAGTTCAACGATCGACGCAAAATCCTCGCTCATCGAGCTCCTTCAGATAATAAATCATCTTAATCACCTTCTCTTCGGCTCTTCTTCGATTCCGGTCGTCGACGGCGGCCTTCGGGCCTATTCCGGCTCCGGTCTCAGCTGATGGAAAGAACTCCCTTCAAGAAGTGCCCTCGATGTGGGTCCAAATTCCCCCACACCGATCTTCATGAGGTGTGCAACCTCTGTCTCTCCCCTGAACACGAGGCCCGAGACTGTCCCGCCTGAAAGTCTTTTCGCTCTAAAAAGACTATTCGAGATCGACGGGCTAGACGCAACATGGCACACTCCTCGACCTCCGCTCCAGTCGACATCTTCGGAGACGACGTCGAAGCTCCGGGACAGCAGAACATCGAAGAAGAGGACGACTACCTCGTTAGTGGTTCCGAGGCCGACGACTCCGATGTGGAGGACATCACCCCGGCGCAGAGGGTCGTGAGTACCAATCTACCCCCTCCCACACCCACGCCGACACCCAAAAAGGCTTCGGTCACACCTTCGCCTTCGGGCCTAGGCAAGACCAAGGATACTGCTTCTCACACCCCACCTTCGGGCCAGGTAAAGAAGCCTATTAAGCCTTCCGGCAGCTCGGGCTCGAGCCAGACGACCAGCGGTACCGAAAATTACCCTTCGGCACCGAAGAAAAAATCGGCCTCCATCTCCACACCGAACCCAGTACCAAAGCCTTCGGTGTCGAAACCTGCCCTTCCGGTGCCGACCAAACATCACAAGGCCCTCGGCACCGACACTCCCGTGCCAAAGCCTTCTTCGACACCGACCAAAAAATCGGAGGTCCCAAAGAAGCACGGCTTAGACAAGCCTAAAAAGCCGTCGGCCCCGAAAACTTCGGCGCCGACCGAACAACCAGTGTCGCACGAACTTTTCACACCGGATCCTCTGCAAAAGACACTCACCAAGGATCCAAAAACTGGACATTTGACATTGTCTTCCAAAAAGAGACACTTGGACAAACCAGCTCCAACTCCACCTCCAAAGAGGAAAGACACTGCTACCTCCCCTTTCAGAGTGCCTTCCCCTCCTCCTCCTCCTCCTCCTCCACCCTCCCCACCTCCACCCTCTCCACCCCTGCCTCATCGTTCCCAAACCTTGTCTCCTGTCCCAGATGATTTAGGAGACCCTTATTATGATCCAGCAGATGTGCCACAAGACCCCACCCCTACTGGATCTCCAGACCCATGGGACGACTATAACAATCCGGACATCCCAGATGTCCCACAGGATGACCTTTACCCATCTCGGCCATCCCCCATCCTTAGGCTTTCACCACCTATTACAAAGGGCGGCACACTACCACGGGGTGGAGTTACATACTGACCCAGTGGAGGAAGATTTTCTCCTAGACACCTTCGACAATGCACATAGGTCTACTGCCATTCTACCTATGTAAAAGGGAGTAATTAAACATGCACCAGAGGTTTTTAAAGACCCAGTCAGGGACAGGGTCCTCAACCCCCGTATAGAGAAAAAATACAAAGCTGCCCCCACAGACCCTTCATACATTAAAGGTCCTGCACCATTGGATTCCCTAGTGGTATCTACAGCTATGAAGCGCTCAAATTCTCAGACGTCAGGCGAAGCACCACCACCTGACAAAGAGTCCAAGCTCCTAGACGCGTCAGGGAAGTGCACTGCGTCACAAGCCGCCAATATATGGCATATCGCCAACACGCAAGCGCTATTGGCCAGATACGACAGGGCGCATTATGATGAGTTAGAAACCATCATGCACCCTCTCCCTGAAAAATACAGGAATAGGGCTAATGAATTGATCCAAGAGGGAAAAACAATAACTAATACCTCTATACGCTGTGCCCTAGATGCAGCAGATACAGCCTCCAGGGCCATAAACACCAGTGTCCTTCTCCGTCGCCATGCCTGGCTCAGAGTTTCAGGGTTTAAACCTGAGGTACAAGCCTCTATATTGAACCACCCATTTGACCAAGATCATCTATTTGGCCCAAAAGTTGATGAAGCCCTCGAAAAGATGAAAAAAGATACTGACACGGCGAAATCTATGGGAGCCCTACAGTCACACACTCCTAGGCGCTCCTTTCGCCGCTCTTCCTTTCGGGGCACGGGCAGAGGCTACTCCTCGGATAGTGCATCCACGCCCTACAAATCCCCTCCTCAATCTACCTTCACAAAGGGTTATCAAAGAGGTGGATACATAGACAATAATAATAAAGGCAGAGGCAAGACAAATACCGCCCGCTCTGCCACACCTCCTACCCAATGACTTTCCCCCGCTCCCTCCAGACCATTCCACTCCGGACGGGGGCAGAATACAACATTTCCTTCACGTCTGGGAGACAATCACCTCAGACAGATGGGTGACCCAAATTATTCGTTCAGGGTATTGCCTAGAATTAACATCTACCCCCCCAAACATTCCACCCAGGCAACGCCCTATGTCTCAAGAACATGCTACGTTACTAAAACAGGAGGTGATCTCCCTCCTGCAAAAACAAGCCATAGAGCAGGTCCCCATAAATCAACAAAATTTAGGGGTCTACTCCCTGTACTTTCTGATTACAAAGAGAGACGAGACTCTACGACCTATCCTAGATCTCAGACCTCTAAATACTTACATACATTCAGACCATTTTCACATGGTAACCCTTCAACAGGTTCTTCCACTCCTCTCCCAGAACGACTTCCTCACCACTCTGGACTTGAAAGACGCATACTTTCACATCCCAGTACACCAGGCTCACAGAAAGTACCTCAGATTTGTGGTGGACGGGCAACACTACCAGTTCAAGGTGCTCTCGTTCGGGGTAACAACAGCACCAAGGGTATTCACCAAGTGCCTAGCAGTAGTGGCTGCACACCTCAGAAGAACGCACATTCACATCTTCCCCTACTTGGACGACTGGCTAATAAAAGCCACGTCCTACGAACAGTGTGTGCAACACACGGCCGCTACAATCCAACTGCTTCACCAGCTAGGGTTCGCAGTGAACCATCAAAAGTCCCACTGGTACCATCACACACAAAACAATACCTCGGTGCTACCATAGACACCTCAAAAGCCATAGCCTATCCCAATCCTGCCAGGATTGCAAACATACAGGCTCTGCGTCAGAAATTCATATTTCAACACTCTCTCCCAGCAAGAGTGTTTATGCAACTAATAGGGATGATGGCCTCTTGCGTTTTCATAGTGCCCCATGCAAGACTCCAGATGCGTCCACTCCAAGAGTGCTTAGCGCGCCAGTGGAACCAGGCCCAGGGGCAACTGACGTATCTGGTGTTGGTAGACGGTCGCACCCATCGCTCTCTGCAGTGGTGGAACACCACAAACCTTTCCAGAGGTCGACCGTTCCTGGACCCGGTTCCACAAATAATCCTGACAACAGACGCATCGCTCTCCGGCTGGGGAGCTCATCTGTTACATCTCACAGTACAGGGCACATGGACTCCGCAACAGAAGTTACTCCACATCAACCATCTGGAGTTACTGGCAATCTTCCTCGCCCTAAAATCCTTCCAGACGCAGATTTCAGGCAAGGCAGTCCTTATTCGCACAGACAACATGACTGCCATGTACTACATTCAAAAACAGGGGGGCACACACTCTCCACAGCTCTCTCAATTAGCACAGAGCATATGGAGATGGGCAATTCCACAAAAAATCTTTCTCCTGGCCCAACACGTCCCAGGAGTCCAAAATACCGTGGCAGATATGCTCAGCAGACAAACACAGCAGATCCACGAGTGGGAACTTCATCCACAGGTTCTTCACCCGTTCTTTCAGATGTGGGGGAATCCACAGATAGACCTCTTCGCCACCCACGAAAACAAAAAATGCCCAAGCTTCGCCGCCAGATACCCACATCCATTGTCCAAAGGCAATGCGATATGGATGAACTGGTCAAACAAATTTGCATACGCTTTTCCACCTCTCCAACTAATTCCATTAGTGGTGCGAAAGCTACAACAGCATTCCCTAACACTAATCCTAGTAGCTCCAACGTGGGCCAGACAACCGTGGTACACCACACTGCTGGAACTCTCGGTAGTACCACACCAAAAGCTGCACCTCTCACCATGCCTCCTAACCCAGAACCATGGAGAGATCAGACACCCGGACCCAGCTCAGCTCAACCTTGCGATCTGGCTCCTGAGGTCCTAGAATTCGGATACCTTAACCTTCCCCCTGATTGCATGAATATTATCAGGGAAGCTAGACGCCCTACTACTAGGGCATGCTATGCTGCGAAGTGGAAAAGATTTGTTGTTTACTGCCACAACAACACAATCAATCCTTTAAATGTGTCCATACAGCACATTATATGTTACTTGCTCCATCTACAAAGGTGTAACCTAGCATATACATCCATTCGGTTGCACCTCGCAGCAATTGCTGCTTATTTACAGAACAGGCAGCACCTATCACTTTTCAGGGTGCCTGCTATCAAGGCCTTTATGGAAGGCCTCAAAAGAGTAATTCCACCCAGGGTACCACCTTCACCTGTCTGGAACTTGAATATAGTTCTCACAAGGTTAATGGGACCCCCTTTCGAACCATTACATAAATGTGAGCTGCAATTTCTCACATGGAAAACAGCTTTTCTAGTGGCCATCACTTCCCTCAGAAGGGTTAGTGAAATACAAGCACTCACTATACAGGAACCTTTTCTCCAAATGCATCAGAACAAGGTTGTACTCCGCACCAACCCAAAATTTCTACCCAAAGTCATTTCTCCATTCCATCTAAACCAGTCGGTAGAATTACCAGTCTTTTTCTCACAACCTCAAACCGTTGCGGAAAGGGCTTTACACACACTGGATGTTAAAAGGGCCTTACTTTACTACATCCAAAGAACACAACCTTTCAGAAAAACCAAACAGCTATTTATCTCTTTCTCTCCACCACATAAAGGCAACCCTATTTCTAAATCAGGGATAGCTAGGTGGATTGTGAAATGCATACAGATTTGCTACCACAAAGCAAAACGAACGCTATCTGTTCCCCCTAAAGCCCACTCTACAAGGAAGATAGGGGCTTCTATGGCTTTTCTAGGAAACATACCACTAGATGACATCTGCAAAGCAGGGACATGGTCAACACTGCACACTTTCACAAAACATTACTGTGTAGATGTGCAAACCAAGCAACAAGCTAGTGTGGGCCAGGCTGTACTAAAAACACTGTTCCAAACAACTGCAACGGATGCCGGTGGTCGCCGCTAGGGTTGGGTACTGCTATATAATCTATGCACAGTGTATAAACTGCAGCTCATATGCCTCGAACGGAATATGCTACTTTCCAGTATGCATCTGTTCTTGGCATGTAGAGCTGCAGATCTATACACGCCCACCCGCCTCCCCGGCTACCTGTATCCGTTCCAGTTTATCTTATTTAGATACAACACACATGGGTTTCTTTACTGTTACTACTACGCTCCATCTTTCCCTGCTGGCGAAAAACAATCTGAGGATGGAGCCGAAGCCCATGCGCAATACGAACCAAAGGAGGAGTTACCGACCTCGTGACTTCCAAAGACTTTCCAAGAGGAAAAACCAACTGCAAACATCCGGGCCCAACACCAGATGGTGATCTATGCACAGTGTATAGATCTGCAGCTCTACATGCCAAGAACAGATGCATACTGGTAAGTAGCATATTCCGTATTCTAAATATTCATGAAGTTGGTGAGAAAACTAAAGCCTTCTTCCGATTTAATGTAGAAATGTGCTGCATGTATAATTTCTCAAGTTTAGTTTGTGTTGTTTCTAATGTTATGCAGATTCCTTGCTGAAGTGCTGAATCCCTTAGTGAAGACAGAATTCCAGTTGCTCTACTTGTATCACCTGGTGGGGCCTTTTCTACAGAGATTTCAGCAAGAAAGAACTCGATGCATGATCGAGGTATTTACGCCTCTGTGTGCTTTCAAACTGTCTCACCCCAAGCTTTATTACTGCTTTTCTTGTGAAATTATTACAAGTAGCAACTGAGTACTAAACAAATCCTGAATAAATGCTTACTTAAAACACTAGTTAATGAAATACAACTGCATCCAGTACATTAAATGTGATTAATAAGTAGCGGGTGATGCTTGGTAGCATTTTTTTCCCACAGCTATGCATTATCCCGGAGGTGCTCTTCAAAACGTTGACCTCCCCACCTTCGTTGTGGCATGTTATTACTCTATCTCAGATAGCACACAAATGTACCAGAGGTCAGCAGCTTTAGGGGTGGTCTAATCTCTGTGTTAAAGTGTCTCTTTTGGGGGATTTGCTAGCCTTTCTCCACCAACACTATACATCAAAATGACCTGCTTCATCCATGCTTTTCAGGCAGATGACCATGTTTGCTGAACATGTTGAGAATGGTAACTTTGACACAAAGACCTTCGTATGAAGTCCAACATAGCACTTGAACCATTTGTCTGGAAAGTATTGCTCCAGAGACCTCCATTTTATTACATATGCTTCATATCTCGCAAGGAGGGTTTCATCTTCAAGTTCGAGATCATATGAATGCGGGTGGTGCCCTCTTACCAGCTTCAGAGCCTCAATTGAGTGGAGATAGCTGCAGGTCACTTGGTCCTCGGACTATGAAATGGGTGACCCTGTTTCTCTTTATTTGAGCTGCCTCCACTGGTTCCCAGTTTGTGCTAGATTCTCATGTCTGGTTCGGCCAACTCCGTATTCCTCCTTTTTGGTTAATTAGGCAGAAGGTTTGCTGTCCAGCTCTGAGATTGCAGAATTGTCATTATTGATAGTGTTACTCCCTATGTTGCTGCAGTTCAGGAAACATTAAAAGGAGCCCTGTTTTCATGATTCTTCTTTGTGTCAGTTATCTTTTCTGGTCTAGCAATTCTTGTGCTAGAGAAAAAAAAAGAAAATTATCCACTCGTTTATTCTAAAAGTTCCCTGTAAATTCTAGTCAGTTGTGAAGAAAGAAATTGTATTGCCCAGCGTTGCATGATTTATAGATTTTTAAATTGTTTCCTGTCATCAAACTGAGAATCCTCAGGAAGTAAATGTCACATGTCTGGCTGTAGATACACAGGCCTTGTTATCTAGTGTTGAACTCTGACTTTGCAAGTTGTTTTTGATCGAAAACATCTTTTGCAGTAACAAAGTAACCTGTAACTCCTCACTTAGTCAGCAATGTGCATGTATTCCATTGTTAGATTGTTTTTGTTTGGCATCGGGTTCAGACACATACCATAGAGAATCTTGGGCTTGTCATGTTCCAGGTTCATTGCTTAGGCCCCTACAGTAATACTCCTAATCCCATCATCAACAGACGTCTGGAGTACTTGTATCCATTATCTTTTATGCTTTGGAGACCACAGTAGAAGACAATGTCACTGACCCTCGGGCTTCGTTTCCATTCCTTCTATTCCTTCCATCGGTTATGAAGGCATAAAGGGTGATGAAACATACCCCCTTAATGGCATGCGAAATACCCCTAGACCAACCTCCACAGGGTGTGCAATCGTTGTCTCTCTCCCGAACACAAAAACCCAGAGTATACCTTATCCTATTCCTGGTTTTTCACTGCAAGATAACACTCTGGCAGTGGAGAGACCCCCTGCATGCACATAAATATGCAAAGGCATTCAACTTACTTCACACCAACATCTTCGGTGAGGGGAATCTGCGTGGTGCCATTGAAGTGGAGGAGGATGACCGTGAATCACAAGCCCTGCCTGCACAACTGCCTAGCCCAGAGTTAATTGACTCCGGCTTCTCCAAGCCATAAGAACAGTAGTAAGACTGTGTCTGCTCCACCCCCCCCCCCCTTTCCCCCCTTTCCCCCCCCAGCCTACCCTCAAGCCAAGTCAATGCAGAGGACCGTGAATATGGCTGAACCCAACATGATGAGCCTTACCAAAGGACACATGACTCAACCAACACCCTCAATTCCCATCGATTGTCACCAAAAAGCCAAAGCACTTTTTGAGGATGAGGAACCCATCAGTGTCGACACAGCATTCTTCAATGAAACCAATGCCAGCCTCAAACAGCTCAGAAGACACTGCATTGCCAAAAACACCATCGGGACGAAACCGCCCTCTGTTGCAGGTTCCGATGACTTTCAGAAACCACAGATGGAAACACTGTAGGAAGAAATAGATGATAGGCAAAAGTGAAATTTCGTCCAGCCCAGACAAGGATGATCACCTCTAAGGATCTGAAGACCTCGGAGCCTCTACAAAAAAAAAGAGGTGGCTGGCCTTTGAAGAGGAGCCCACAGTGATACTCCTTCAGACCCTCTCCCACAACCCAAAAGGTTCAGAGAGGCAACAACTACCCCTGCCACCTTGTATATCTCCTCCTCCTCACTACCACTAGAAGCGCCTCCACTGCTATCACTACCTTCCCAGTCCCCATCTTAGTCCCCACAATCTTACTCGGATAGAAGTAGCCCCAGCCCTGTCCCCCTGAGGGCTACGAGGCACCTTTCTATCCTAAATCTACTGAAGACCCTCCAGGGGATGCATACCTAAAGCCAGTTCCACTTATGCACTCTCCCCCAGATGAGACAGTCCTGTTTGTAGGGTCATACAGAGAGCTTCATCATACCACAAGGTAGACCTGCCCACAACCTTATGGAAGAAGACTTACACAGAGAAACACTCCAAGTCAGAACGCTCAATTCGGTTTCTTTCAGTGCGCAAAGGGATGTGTATGCCTGACATGGACACTTTCAAAGAGCCTTCCTTTCAAGACCCCAGTGGTTATTCTGCAAGTGGAGAAAAAATATAAACACTCTCGCTCGGATCCTACTTACACTAAGGTATGCATTTCTCCAGACACTCTGGTGGTGAAAATATATAAATGGGCTGCTGTACAGGCCTCAGTGGATTCTCCCCAGCCGGATAAGGAGAGCAAAATAAATCATTCTACAGGCAAAAGGGTTGTGAGGGAGACCGCCATTCATTGGTGGGTTTCTAACTTTGTGGGTCTCCTCTCATGGTACAATAGAGCACAGTGGGAGGAGATGGAGGGTTGCTACAACACTTCCTAGAACAATTTAGGAAGGGGTGGAAGAAATTGTTTCAGAGGGCAAAATCATCTCCAGTACGAAGTTGTTTACTAGATGCAGCTGATACAGCAGGTAAGGAGGTGAACACCTCTGTCATCCTATGACGACACTAATGAGTGTATATGTGGTTTTAAATGAGAGGTGCAACAGCATCTAATCAATCTACCTTTTGATGGTGAACACCTCTTACGTCCCCAAGTAGACCAAAGGTTTGAAAAATTATAGGGAGGATATGAAATTACCAAGAGTATGTGGACCTATCAAACACCATAAACTAGCGGCTTCTTCTGTAGACAACAGTAAGGTGGTGCAGCAAATGACCCTTCTCCAGAGCAGCTTCAGTCATACCAGGGAATGCTGTATGCCTACCACCAACAAGGACAAAAACAACACTTGATGGATAGAATGCAGAACAATGTCATACATTCACCCCAGTACAGAGATCTGGGCCTAAATCCATCGTTTTTTTGCTCACCATGCCATTCCAGTTTGAACCCAGCCATTTACAAATCAGTCTTGACCCTGTGCCTCATGGGAACAGTCCAGCCCGAACTGCCAAGCAAGGTCCTCCCTGGACTGGAAGCAAGCATCCTAGGACCGGTTTCGGGGTTTCACCCCTCTTCAGCTTGATTCCAGTGGCATGGAGAGCACGGGACTCACATCTGAGCATACCCGTCCCACTCGGGGTGGCAAATGCAAAAACAACAGTTGATGGACAGAATGCAGAACAATGTCATACATTCACCCCAGTACAGAGATCTGGGCCTAAATCCATCGTGTTTTTTGCTCACCATGCCATTCCAGTTTGAACCCAGCCATATGCAAATCAGTCTTGACCCTGTGCCTCATGGGAACAGTCCAGCCCGAACTGCCAAGCCAGGTCCTCCCTGGACTTTCATTTCCTTTGGTATCGCTTTGTTCACCCGTAAGTTGGCAGGGTATGCCCAGACGTGGGTCCCTTGCTCACTTTGCCACTGGATTCAAGATAGTCTGGCTGACGAGGGTTATGAACCCGAAACCGGTCCCAGGATGCTTGTTTCCGGTCCAGGGAAGACATGGTTGGCAGTTCGGGCTGGACTGTTCCCATGAGGCACAGGGTCAGACTGATTTGCATATGGCCATGTCTGAACTGGGGTGGTGGAGTGAGCTAAAGAATGATGATGGATTAAACCCAGATCAGTTGACTGGGGGTGAGTGTTTGATTTGCTCAAACGCTCCGTCGATCATTCCCTTTGGTACCACCAACAAGGAGGCAGAGCCTACAGATGTGGATTATATCTCTAACAACTCCAGCATTGGCAAGGATAGAGGTACTCCCTCTAAGGGAGTGTCCACCTCAAAACACTGACATGCCTCTTATCTCCCCGATCACTTAACACCTGTTGGTGGGAAATTACAGTGATTTCTTGCCCGTTGAGAAGAATTCACCTCATATCATTGGGTTCTAACGATAGACTGACGAGTATTGCCTAGAGCTCCTGTTATTTTACCAAACATTCCACCCTGTCCAAACACCCTAACCACGGAATAGTGACTCCTCTATAAAGAGATGCAAGCACTACTGCTCAAGGGGGGTAGAGTGCCATTTCCCTTGCAAAACAAGGCAGAGGGGATTATTCCCTGTGCTTTCTAATCCCCAAAAAGGGTAGCTCCTTCAGACCAATCCCCAACTCCTTCAACTGATACATCCTATGAGAATATTTCCATATGACAGCCCTACAGGATGTCTTTCCCTGCTGCAGCAAAGCATCTTCATGGCCGCTCTAGATCTGAAGGGTGCCTATTTGCACATAACCATCTATCCCGCTCATCTGCGCTACCTTCATGTCAGGGTAACAATAACAGTTCTAGGTGCTACCCTTTGTGGTTTCCACAGCCCCAAAGATGTTTGCAAAATGCCTTGAGGTCTTAGCTGCCCACCTCAAAATAGGGGACATGTATATTTTCCCATATCTGGACATTTGTCCAGAGCGTGGTCAGGCATCTGTGTCTAACACACATCCAAACTCCCATCTCCTTGCTCCACAGCTTAGGATTTACAATAAGCGCCATCGCATTTCACCTTAAACCGCCTACAAATTCATCCTTTTCTAGGATCAATTCTCAATGCTGTCACTGGCAATTCGTATCCTAACACTTTGCTAAATTTCCAGTAGTTTCTACCTCCTTTTCAGCCAAATCGTCTTCCAGTCGGAACAATGATGCATTTCAGGATAGTTCTCCATACCAGGCTACATATGCTCCCATTGCAGGAATGCCTCTCAAGATATTGGTCTCAATCTGAAGGTTATCTACAGGATTTAGTGTTGATAAGTGCCGGTACCTATCACACTTTGCTGTAGCGGAGAAGCAAAAACCTGTTACTGGGCAGCCCCTTTAGAAACCCCATTCTGCAGATGACCATCAGCATGGCCGCAGCTCTTGTTGGCTGGAAAGCACATGTTTAGAGCTTAACAGCTCAGGGTCGCTGGTTACTTCAGCAGCAGGTGTTCCACATCAACTTTGGAGCTTCTTGCCATCCCCCTAGCCCTCCAAGCCTTTTTCGACAGCATTCAGGGCAAGGTTGTGCTGATAAAAACCGTCAAAATAACCTACCATGTAACCCCTGCAGAAACATGGCATTACTTACTCACCACAGCTTTCAGCACTATCACAGAAGATTTGGTATTGAGCGATTCCCCACCACATTCATGCGTAGTTCCTAACGTAAGTGGACAGCAATTTTCCTAACCCGCTCAGCAGGCTGCTTCAGCAAGTCCACATTTGGAAACGTTAGCCACAGTTATTACTCCCTTATTTCCAACATGGGGGGGATTATTTAGATATACTTATTTGCCAAAAATTATATTTTTTGCCTCTAGGTTTCCAGACCCACAGTCCATGGGCAGACTGCGATAGATTAACTTTTCAGTGATATTTGCCTATGCTTTTCCTCCTCACCCACTCCTTCAGTACACAGTAAAGAAGCTATGGAAAACGTCTCTCACCTTTATTATGGTGCCGCCCACTTGGGCCAGACAACCATGGTTCTCAATCCTCCTCAAGATGTCTGGTTCTCCTCATATGCCTACACCTTGTGACCATTGCCGCATACATGCAAAACAGAGATTCCCTTTTCGGAATCGGTTATTAAAGGTTTTATGTAAGGCCTTAAAAGGATTATCCAATTCAGAGTTTCACCTACAGTCCTCTTGAATCTCTTTATAGTACTTACAAGACACATGGGTATGGTTCCTCTTCCCATAGCTGACATCTGTAAAATAATAATATGGTCAACAACACACACCTTTGCTAAGCATATTCTCCCCTGTCAGCAGGCTAAGGTTGGCCAAACTCTGCCTAAAGCATTATTTCAGCCATCTGCATCATCCACAGACTAGCCACCACTTTGGGAAGTACTGCTGTACAGTCTATGCAGTTCATGGGTTTATACATCACTACAAACTGCAAACAGATGCTTTCATGGTAAGTAACATTTTCTTTCTATCCATTACTTCTTGAGGAGACATCTGTTAGTCACCACTACAGCAACTTCTTCTTTAATATCTTGGTCACCTTTACCGTAGTCAGTGACTTTGCCATCCACAACAACTTCATGTGCAAAATATTTCTTCTGGATAGTGACATCCGCCAGCAAATGCTCACTTTCTGCAGAATGAGTAGTTCTGCTGTAGTTCTAATGCAGTCAGATCTTGGAGAGGACCTGCACCAGAAAAAGGCATTGGCTTTTCATCAGAAGAGCAAATGCAAAGATTATGCACATAAGGACATAATTGAGGATTGCAAACACTATGTTCACAGTATGTGTGCCTGTAGATAAACATGCTTTGCTTACTCCGGCCCTCTAGTGTTGGGTCAGGCATTACAGGATGTTGTTCTAAGAATCTGTGAGCCATGGGATACTGTGTGTAACTCCTCCTTCAGTCCAGAATGAATGAATGAATAATTGTATTGTTCTGTCAGTTAAAACGTACAGCGTAGCACAGTTAAAACTGGCATCTTAAGATGTAAAAATAAACTTTGTGAACTTTCAAAGATGCATACTATAAACAATATAAATCACAATCTACGATAGTTTCATTACATAGGTCTTATTGCACTTAATTAACCCTTTACATGATTTAAAGTGCATCATGCTTTTATAAAATCGTGCATAATGTCCATGGAAACTCACTCCACTCTTTAATTGTTTTTGTCCACCATTGGTTTTCTTGGACCCGGCTTTTTTTTAATCTCGACACCAACAATCAGGAACAGTCTTTGTGTGCTTGGCCAATTTCTCGACAAACCGAAAATTATTGACTGAAGGCAAAAAAGATCACACAACGGACTAAAAACTAAGTTCAGTCCTTCCTGACCTCCAGTTAAACTGCTCAGAAATGCGGGTAGTAGCGGATGATGGAACTAACACTCTTCCATTGTTGGAAATAGTGCAATGTCAAGTACCCTTAGTCTTATGACCAGGGAGTCTGTAACCTTTGTTTCTCACCTAAGCACAGCGAGGCCTCCTGCAGGTCCTGTTTTGGTTTTTGCTGCAAAAAGGCTCTGAGGCACAAAAGGGAAAGAATATGGGCACACTTAAAGATGCAGCAACAGTTATCCACGAGACACTGGATATCTCTTCAGTGAACAAAGTCCCCTTGACGTCAAGACAGAGGAGGCAGGACCCACAAAGTACTGGTACACCATTTGACATCTTGCCCTCAGAACTTCTCTTCAGGTGCCTCAGAGGGAGAAGAACTCAACGACACCTTCAATGTCAATGTCTTTTGATCCAAAAAAGAAGACAACACAAAGGGCCGGCATAAGTATCACACATGCGCCAAGTGCAGCTACTTCAAAGCCCCAGCCACCTGAACGCCCTTGTGACAAAGCCTAGCACCTTTCCTGGGTGACTCGGGCGCCGAACCCAGACACTCAAGAAAGAAAGCCTCCACATCCAGTTCAGCACCAATTTTGGGCTCAGGTCGACATTGAGATAACACTTCATAGTCAAGCAGTCTCCCATGAAAAATTATTAAACACCACTACACCGCAACACTTTTGCCCATGAAAGCCACAGATGCACCACCTTCAGGGCTGAATTGAGTGCCGAAGAAGTACTCGATTACAAGTACTAGGCCCTTACGCCAAATTCAGAGGGATCTAAGGCACCCATCCAAAAAAGACTAGCAGAAGAACTGGATGATAGACCATATGTTAAACCATAGTTGATTTTTATCCACCCGGAGATAGAATACATTTCCGCCAAACCAACCAAGGGAAAATCTCAGGGTAAGTTGCCTTCATTACTCAAATAAAGGCAGTTTCCCCTCAGGTAAGAACAGCCTCATGCGGACCTTGGCACCCACTGCTTAAGAGACACGGTTGCAAGCCCTCCCCTACTACCTTTTACACCAAGGCACTTGCTGCCACGTCACCACCTCCACCATGCCCTTATTCTGCACCCCTCCACCAGAGTCTCCAGAGGGTCAGTCCACTCTTCTAACTCAGAGTCTCATTATGTGGAGGTAGGCCCTTATGATGAACCTGCTGGGGCAGGAGCTGGGGACGGCCTGTTGACGTCTATACTGTTGGCATGCAAGATGAGCTGAACCTTGAGCCTTCTCCAACCAGGCCATCTCCTCCTCATGATACTACTCCATATCACGCAGCTATTCAGGGTACCGCTCACCTTTATTAGGTTGAGATTCAGGTCATTCAAGACAAAGACGTTTTGGTAAACTGAGCACATATTTCAGTTTTTACCAGTGCTCATGGGCATGCTCAAAACAGATCTCAACAACTTTAAGGATCCCATCAAAGCCACTTTAGTTACGCCACAGGTAGAGAGAAAATTCAGGTCATCTCCCAATGACTCTACATTCGAGGACAATGGCCCCTCTTGATTCCTTCAGTGGTACATACCGCAAGGAACCGGGCATCCACCCAAACAACTGAGAATGCAGCGCCTCTAGATCAGGTGAGTGTGTCGACACTGCTAGCAAAATAGTTGCAGTAAGGGCATCTACATAATGGTAAACCACCGATTCGGTGGGATTGCTACCCAGATATGATACGTACCGTTGGTAGGAAATGAAGTCTCTTGTACAGCACTTTCCTGAGACCCATAAATGGACAGATAAGAAACTAGAGGCAGAGGAAATAAAAAAATTCCAACACAAGTTTCTGATGTGCCCTAGACATGGCAGATACTGCTTCCCATGGTCTAATCACTAACATTCTGCTCTTTCAACATATATGACTTCGCGTATCAGGTTTCAAACTAAAGGTGCATAAGTACCTTCATAACATCCCATTCACTAAGTCGGTGGTTGCACTACGTTTTGCAACACCAAGAGGCTCCTTTCTTTGGACCTATACAAGAGCTTGGTACAAGACAACGCCCCTAGATCAGGTACCGTTCTACCACCATCACTTTAAAACCGTGTGGGGAAGGAGAGCATTATTAAATGTGATCCAGGACACATCCTCCCCAGGTAGCATACCATTCAAACCTATGAAACGTGCTGTTCCACAAAACCACCACTTCTCAGTTGAGTCAATAAACAAGTGTGGTCATGGAAGGTATCCTTGTAAGGATTCAACAGTCCTCTTCCACCGAAGTGGCATTTTATCATCGAACTGTGCTCTTCACTGGATGGGTGCTGCAGTATCCAGCTGGCCCCACAGCGGGCTCTATGCCAGTGATCTTTCTCCATACGTCCTCCCCGGTATTTGCCACCACAAAAATGGTGCACTTGGTTGAGGGGAGTGGTAGATTGGAGGATTACATAGTTAAAATTGACTACAGGCAATCCTTGTTCAATAGTCTTTTTATTCCCGGCGTATGTCTGTGTCAAGAGTAAAACAAAATAGTGAACCAAACGGGCATAACTGTGAACCCGTGGTTCCACCGTTCGGTCAACATGTGTCATGCATGGATAACCAGGCATTGGTCAAAGGCATTTATTTAGTACTGAATAATCTACTGGCTAGGTTTTAATGCCAATAATGTAAAGAAGGTGCCTCTGTATTATGCAAATAATAACAAAAATAGGTGTGACAGGCAAAACATACATAAGATCTCACTTAATATCCTTGGTCCCCCATGAATGATTTGGTCGTGATGTCCAACTCTCTACGGTACCTGGAGTCGCTTCCCTAAAGTCTGTTAAGTGTGATGGGAGAGAGGTGAGGATCTTACCCTACTTCCGAAATCCCTGAAAGTCAGGGATCCACAGGTATTTTGGAAGCAGGGTAGGATACTCACTTTGCTCCCATCACACTAAACAGGCTTGAGGGAAGCAGCTCGCAGTAGCCATAAGTGTCTCAACATCATGGCCAATTTGATCATAGGGGCAGCAGGGTGAATCTTCTAAGAAGAGCTCCTCCCTTTTTTATGGCAATAACAGACACACTTTTGGGCACCTTGGTGAAAATAGAAACTTGCCTCCTATCTGCCAGGGAACCCTTCTATGCTTCTACAGCATTCAACATGCTACAACCTCGTGGTTCAGGCCTCCACCAGTCGGCTCATCCCAAATCTGTTTCCAACCATCTCGCCAAGCAGGGAGACTAAATGCATGGAGTCATTAGGAAAACCAAGTCTTGCCCTCAAGTCTGTAAATATGAGTTGCCTTCTGGGGCATTACTTACATGCATTGTGGGATATGGTGGCTGATATCTTACCTGCAATCCTAAATGACATTTACGCCAACCTCCGAAAGATAACTCAGGATGGCCAAGATGAAGCGAAGGATGTGATCAGGTTGGGTGGGAGACTGCTGAATGGGTAGGACAGGTGTTAGCAGCGTACTGCTTTGGCATTACACATGAATACACTCTACAGGATTTTCTGATGATGTGTTTTCTAAAAGGGCTAACCCATATGTTCGCTCCAAAACTCTCTGTGATGCCCCAGTGGGACCTTAGTATGGTTCTCACATTTCTACCAATGCACAGTTGCCCTCTGAGGTTACTCACGGTGAAGACAGTGTTCCTCAGTGCAATCACATCAGGTTGTCGTGTGAGCGAAGTGCAAGCACTCTCTATCCAGGAGCTTGTACACCACAACACCACCTTCCTAGACAAGCTAGTGTTAGGGAATAATGTAGCTATCCTCCAGAGAATTGTAATGCCTTTTCACACTAGGCAGTCTATTACCCTGCCAGTGCTCTTCGCTCCATCACATGCATCCAGGGAAGAAGAGAGACTACATCGCGTAGATCCAAAGAGAGCTCTGAGCTTTTACAGCAATGACAACAAAGACAATTGGCTGGATTATCAGTTCTTTGTAGGTTCTCTAGGACAAAGAAAGGAATTGCTGTGCCCAAGTGGACCATTTCCAGATGGATCATCCTTTGAATAAGGACAAGCTACTGACTGGCTAAGAAGCAATCTCAAGAAAGCCTACAGGCTAATACCAGCTGCTACCACCGCGTTGGTATCGGACTACCTATTCTGGACATTCGCCGTTCTGCAACACGGGCACCAGTTCACATGTTCACAAAACGGTTCTTCCAGGATAATCCGGTCTGGCGAGAGGGGCACTTTGGCCACTCAAACTTGTAAGATTTCCTGGTCTAAGCCGTTTCACAGACTCGCCACCAGGGACGGTACTGTTTTGGTATCTATTCACGAGGAAAGGAATTAGGGTTAGAAGTGTCCATCCAAAGAAAACATCACTTAATGCTCTTTTTGGTGGCTACTCTATGTAAACACAGATTTCTCACTGATCACCGTTTTGGCAGATGCACTCTTTTAGTCCATACTAAAAAGATTTCAATTTAGGGATCTGCACACTGGCATAATCTGATTATTAAGGCCGCCACATCTGACCCCTTGGGCAGATATCGCAAGGAAACTGAGGTCGACACTCTTGAGGTGGCAGTTATTTTGTGGCCCCAGCGTCCTTTCCGGGGTAGGACCAACCAGACACAGAGCCACACAACGCCACCTACATGCGCTCAAGGAAATTAATGAGAAAAAAATCTCTTTATCCAGTATGGTGCCTTGGTGTATTAATAAAGGAATCTACAGTTAGAGTATCTACCAGAAAGAACATTACCGAAAGCAAGTAACTTGTTTCTCTTCCATAGTACTTCCCTTGGTGATAATTCACGCTAAAGAATAGGGGCCTGGGCTAGCCCACATCCAGGAAAAGCAAACTCTTCCCTCATTCCAAGGTATTCCTCGTCGCTCTCCCACACTTTTTCATAATTCATTGGGGAGAGTGAAAGGGGTGAGAATTTCCCAGTCCCCAAAGATTTTCAAATAGATTTCTTAATGCAGACAGGTATTTTCTATTCTAACACAATGATTTAAAAAGATTGATGGCACAGCTAATGCAATTGCATGAAAAACCCTTTTCTCATTTGGAGCACAAGGTCATTTGTGTTAGTAAAATGGACTGTGCAGTTGTCAACGAAGGAGGAATACAATCGAGATGCTTCTTGCTACAGAAAATAATAAGAGGCTGGCAAACTACATTTTCAAACAAGTTTCTCAGTGAACGGTACTTCCACAGGGTCCCACTGCAGACGATCATCCCACTGTTACTGAATTCTTGGCAGCCATAGAGTTGAAAAAGGCATATTTCCATTTCCTGAAAGCATAGCAACTAACTCTGATAGTGTTCGCACCTATTGTCGGGAATCCATCTGTCAGGCTATAGTACAGCTAAATGATATCTTTATGTTGGTCTTTGAAAATAACCAGGCATTATTCAAGTTTGTTGAAGCTTGGGAATGTGCAGCTTCTAAAGGTTTTATTCTAGCTAGTTTGGAATAAACTATTTTACCCTCTGCTATATTTTTATATAGAAATTAGCAGAATGAAGTAAATACAGTACATCTGTAGGGGAGCAAAACCTACAGTATCCCCTTGCTTCATCCCACTTACTTTTACACTCCCACATAACCGATATACAAGCCTAATGTAAGGGGTGGTTGAATCTGACTGTCACTTGAGTAGGAATAGTAAAACCTCTGGATAGGTTGAGAGCAGGATTTTTTAAGAGGAACCTGCGTTTTAAAACTGTCGGATAGCCTCCCTTCTGTACACCTTCCTTACTTCTTTTAAGAACACAGTGGTGAAAGGAAGTCAGCACAGTTCTTTATTTGCCCAGCTTTGACCACAGATTGATGTTTCTAAGAACATCAGTTAATGTCTCAAAATCTCCGAATGTTCATTAAAGTTAACCAGCATCTGCTCCTTGGAGCGACGATCCTCCATTCTCAACCAGGCAGTCTCAACCTCACCCTAATACATGAACAACTAGAATTTGAAACATTTTAGCTCTGTAGTAGATGTGGGTAGGATTTGAGATTCGGTTCTTTCTCTGTTTTTGTGGAATGTTAAAACTGTAGAGAGAGCTCATGTGACAGAAATGCCGACTAGGGCTTATATAGTCAAACAATGTGGAATATTGGGAATTTTCAGAAATGACAGATATTTCTGGAAGTAAGTGTGGTGTGTGTGTGTGTGGCTGTCCAGCATGTCTTGGAGAGTCATGTTCCATGCTCTCTCCTGGCCACCTGATGTTGTGTGAAGGACACACAAGATGTACCTTTCCTTACCTTTCAATGTTTAACTCAACTTTGGCTAGCACAGAGTTCAACACAGTCGCCTGAATGCACCACAAATGTCTAGATCTGTAGTGACAGGTAAGAAATGTGGTTAGTTTAAGCAATATAAATTAATCTTCCAGGCTACGTTAAGTTGGGTTAATTTTAGAAAGACTATTGGTGTAGTAAAATGATTAAATCAATTCCAAGGCATTCTGTGATGGAGCATACTCCGAATGCAAGTGACCGTAGCTATCAGGACTTGGTTATTATAATTATATCAGCATTGCAGTAGGACAGTTAAATCAACTTATTGTCGATCTGCGATTAAAGATGTATCAATTGTTTTATCAGTTTATTGAACTGGGTTTGTAAGCGTCCTTTACCATTTCAACTTAATATTTTTTGTTCTGTTTTCATACTTAAATCCAGATCGGTGTGGCGTTTTACGAAATGCTCCTGAATGTCGACCAGTGCAGTGAACACCTTAATTATATAGATCCCATCTGTGACTTCTTGTACCACATGAAATACATGTTCACTGGGGACAGTGTGAAGGACCCGGTAAGTAATTATGAAACATGTGTTTACTGTGTGCCTTTTTGTTTACTGGTTATCAGTTCTGCAGCATGAATCCTTTTCTGGATTCACATGCTGTGCATTATTACACCATCTAGTGGTTGGGTCCTGAATTGTCGGTTTCCTTTATTTATTCTCGTGGGGCGTCATCCACCACCATTTGTTGCTAGGTCCATCCCTTGTGTGACGTTGGTTGGCGCCACGGAAGTTCCTTTACATGGTAGCCATTTCAGATTCTTTTTTCCGCTGTTGGGTCTGGAAGTAAGGGGAGACACTCTAAAGTTTTGGACAAAACCCTTGAGAAAATCTAGGAATTCAGGAGGAAAAACCTTTGTCGATTGAGAAGACCCTGACGAAGGAGAGAGACCTCTGGACACCTTTCCCCATCGGGGGATCCAGACGGAGCAACGACGACGCAGATGGACCAAAATGAAGCAAGGTGGGGGCAATGGAAAATACCCCTTTCAAATTTTGCCCATATTGCCAACACAAATTTGTGCACCGTGATCCACATGACGTCTTTGAACTGTGCCTGCGATAAGGACTGTGAGGCCCGTGCTGTATTTTTTTACGCAGACCCTCAAGGCCTGTTGAAAGCAGAGGGAGGACCATCACGCAGCCATACTTGTCAGTCAGAAACAACAGCTATCACTGAGGGACTTGGGCCTCTCAAGCGACAAAGACTAACGGGTAACCGCAGAATCTACACGCGGAGAGTCGGGACGTCGAGATCCTCAAAGGAGTCGTACCTTAAAAAGGATGCCCAATGGCAGCGAGAAGAAAATGGTCAAGATAACAAAAAAACCTCAGATTCCAAGGGCCTTGAAAAGAGGGCACAAAAGACAGCCCAGACATAGAAGAAAGTGACGACCAAGGGTCGGCCACGGCCAAAAGAACCCCACGGATCCCATTCCACGGATATAAACGAGGGAAAAACAACGAAATTGACAAAGACATGTTCCGGACGAGAGGTCGCAAAGAACAAAACCATACCTTTGGAGGCAGAATCCAACACACCCAAAAAGAGGATCTCCTGGGCTTCAGACGCCAAAAGGGCCCTCGAGGTGGAGAAGAAGAAAAGACGTCTGGAGGCAGAAATGGCGGCACTCTTTCAATGAAAGAAGGAGTTCGACGAGGCGCTAAAAGATTTCAGGATTCCTGCTAAGCCCTCTACTACCACAGAGGCCAAGGATAAAAAAGAGGATACCCTCGAAGCTCTGGCAACCCCCAAACCTCATGAGGAGGACGTCAAAGAGGAACTCTATGTTCCATAAGAGGAGGAATCAACCGGAACCTTCGAGGAACAGTGGGATGACCTTGACACACAAAGCCCTGAAGAAGAAGTATGTAGCTATCCCTCGAAGGCTTCGCAACTAGATGACATGGCCTTCTACAACAGCCTCATCAAGAGAGCAGCTGATACCTTCGAGGTCCTCTTAGAGGAGGAGAAAGGAGACTTATGGTTCCTCCTAGAAACATTAGCACCTTCCATGAATGGTATACAATACCTTCCAATGCTGCCAAGAATTCTGGACCAGGGCAAGGAGGCTTTCAAGGAGCCTGCCTCAGCAAAGGGAGAAACACCAAGGGTGGATAAAAAATACAAACCCTCCACGAGAGACCCTAAATACATTCAAGGGAACTCAGTGGCTGACTCAATCATTGTTACCACAGCAAGGAGGAGGAGCAATGATCATTCCTCCACTGGCCCATCTCCAGAGAGTGAAAGTAGCAGAATGGACATGGTGGGAAGAAAGATGGAGAAGGAGGCAGCAAAAAATGAAGCATTTTGACTCTAATGCCCTCCTCAATGGGTATGGCCACCAACAATGGGATGACATTGAAGAACTAAGGAACAAGGTCCCAGCGGAAGATAAATAGAGAGCAAAATCCATTATACAGGAGGGACAAAACATAGCTAACACCTGTCTGAAATCCACTCTAGACGCAGCTGATACAGCCAGCAGATACATTTGCACAAGCACAACACTAACAAGGCCTGTCTGGCTCGGAATTTCAGGCTACAAACAGGAAGTACAAACTTCAATTATCCATAAACCCTTCACAGGAGATGCCCTGTTTCGAAGTGAGGTAGATGTATCTCTACAACAAATACAAAAGGACAAAGAGACTGCGAGGGCTATGGGGGCCCTACTTCAGAGGGGCACGTTCGAAGAGGAGGATTTAACCTCAGAAGACCCACAGGAATAGGGGTCTTCTTAATAGGGCAACAACCACAACATCAACCACAAAGCAACAGGAGCAGTCAACGATTCAACTAAGCCTTTTTCATATCTGCTTTCTAATATTTACATTTCATAACTGCACAGTTTGTACAAACTCCTAAGAAGCACATACTGAATGGAGTGTGGGTAGGCCTTTAAGTGGGCCGGGTCGTGCCGGTGCTCAGCACTTGCTGTTCTAAAAAGCAGGGGCTGAGAAGGGTCCCTATTGGGCTCTCCATCTTTGCTCTCACCCATAGGGTTAAAATAACATAAATCTCAACTCTGCATCAGTGCCACCCTTCACTGCATTTAATTTAAGTTCAAAGAGACTCGATATAGTTCTTTCAATCTCATCATTACTAAACTGAAGGATTTTCAAGGTTATATACTGCGAAGCCGTAGTTGTTGCTAGTTTATCTTATGCAACTAACAACCATTGACAAAGCCAATAGTCATGGCTTGTTATAGGTGTAATGTTAGTTGTATTATATATCTGGATGCAGTGACAGAAGCAGCAAAATACCAGTCAGGTGGCATACTATGCTAAGCACAGATTTTCAGTTTACGTATTTATAAGCCACGCCTTATACCAGACACACCCCTATAAGAGAAACCCCCAGTTTTTTTACACCCCACTTAAAGCCCTGAGTGTGGGGTCGAATTTGCAACTCACACAATGCCGACAGATCTCAACAACGTGCCGCTAACTCACTGAGCTATCTTAGCAGGCAAGGCAATAACCCGTAAGACTGTCTGTTCCTCGCCACAGCCAGCCTGGGCAAACTCACCTCAACTAAAACCGAAGTAATGTGGCCCCCCAAAAAACACACAGAAATGACAGTATTTGAAAACTATGGCTTTGTGGCAAGCAGGAAAACGATTGTTTCTAAATGTTGGCACAATTTTGTACTTGCCTTTCGTTTGCCCTCGGATAGAATGTGCTTCGGGAGGTGATCCCTCCTGTAGACTGCACAATGCGCAGGGCTGCGTGCATGTTTGTGGACGAAATGGGTGAGCCTCGTCTGAGCAACAGTCAGGGGCAAATGAAGTCAGTAGCAGGACTCAGAACGCCGTCACAAAAAGAAACAACCTCCTAAAATAAAGTTCAACCCCGAAAGCTGCGTAGAAGCAAGAATGTAGTTGCAAAATAGGCAAAATCTTATTTTGAAATGGATCTAAAATAAATATGCGAGCCTGAATTTTCAGCTTTCACAGTTTCTGTCCAGAATAAATATTGCATACATTATAAATAATTTGCAAAATGACGGTTTGCATTATTTATTTCTACCACTCTTATGATTTATCCCTTTGAAATCTTTCCAAGCACCTGTCCTTATTTTCAATAAAAACAACGTCCAAGACGCAGCATGAATATCGGATAATTCAGCTGTGTTTGAAAATCACTGACACATGTCCTAAACACACTTTCCAAGTTGATTTATAAAAACATCTTGCGGGCTACGCTTTCACACCTCACCAGTAAGCCAACAAAACACACTAGGAAAAATTATTATATTTTATCGATCACTGTCGAAGTAAACTTTGCATCTGGGCAAACCAGTGCCCTCACTTTATACGTCTTAATTTTCTTTAAAAACTATATTGTACGGACGGATCTTTCCAATTAGCTACCATGGCGCATCACTGTATGCGAAAGCAGTTGTACAATCCGACATTTCAAACTTCGCAACATGATGATGCAACTACGAGGATCAGAGGAGTCATTAAACTGTAGAAATGGAGAAAGGAAGACGAACAGACTACACAGGGAACCCGAAGCAACAGGGGTGAGACATAGAGGCAGGAAGTGTAGTCTGTGAAAAAAACACAGAAGAATGAGTTGGAATCAAGACTTGACAGCCTTGGTATTCCGACACCCTGGCACTCGACGACACAGACATCTGGCTTTGATTAAAAGAACAAGTGAAAGCTCATTAGACAAGCCCGGGAGTGGTGCGCGCGGAAACCCGATCCAGAACTGATGGCACCCTACGCGCTCCAGAGACCCCTAGGCCATGGGAGGGGATATTTAAAGGTAAGGTGGGACATACCCGAGCCTTTGGCCATTTGCGTGCTTCTTTTGTGAAAGCCTTACGCAAATGGCAATTAAATGCGTGGCTGGAAAAAAAACAACATGAGGAAAAGATGTGTGAGATGGAAAGTCCGGACTATAAGCCTCGCAGCGCAGCGCATTCGTGCTGGCTCAGTCGAGACCTAAAAAAGGGGCAGCCCTGGCCTTAATGCCCAATGTGCCAATAGACACTATATGTGCAGCTGTGACATAGGCATCTCCACACACCTTCACCAAGCATTACTGCCTGGCTATAAATATGACAAAGGAAGCTCAGGAGGGACAAAAAATTCTTCAACACCTGTTCGCAAATTTTTCCTCTTTTTACCACAACCACCCCAAGGAGGGGGGAAAACTGCTACAGAGTCTAATACACAGCATGTGAATCCACAAAAGGATTTGTGCTGCAAAACGAAATGGTTATTTACCAGTAGGAGTAGTTTTGCTGCTTTAAGAGTTTTCTGGATTCACATGAGACCCACCCACCTCCCCTCAGAGGAGGAATGCAAATAGGTGGGAGAAAAGATCATGTAAAAGGAAAATAAAGAACTAAAGACAAGAAAGGTGAAGACACCCTATTTTACCAAACAAAGAAAAGGGAAATAGAATCTGAAGATGGCTACCACACACAGGAATTTCCGGGGCGCCATCTGACGTCGCACAAAGAATGGACCTAGCACCGAATGGTTGTCCATGATGTCCCAAGGGCAACAAAAAAAACAGAAACCATTCCAGTCCCTACCACTAGATGGCAGAATAATGTACAGCATGTGAATCAAGAAAACTCTTCAAGCTGCAAACTACTCCTACTGGTAAGTAACAATTTTGTATGCTCCACACCAGTACCCATTATGGTATGGTACCCTTGGGATATGATACAAAAATGATATTCATCTCATTCAGTTAACTTGATGACTTAATTTGATGAGAGTTTGCAAGGAAACTTCTGAAAGCAGTGACTGTGGCTGCTTTGATTGCGTCTTAGTTTTGTATGCCTAACCCATCCACTGCTTTGATTCTTTGTCATTTGTCTTACAAAATATGGGGTGTTGTCCATCAGTTTCAGCCAGCACTTTTCCCTGTTAAACGTAACAGATGAAGGCTATATGGAGAGCACAAGTTAAAGGAGTTGATAGTGATTTTTCACTTAACTGTTAGTCATTCAGAGGAAGTTTGTGAAGTTCTCTCGACAGAGTAAACTATCTTGTGGCTCAACTTTTACTTTCTAAAGATATTTCAATTTACAGTTTATCCTTGTCTCTGCTTCATTTTTTTGTATAGGTAGAGAAAATCATCTGTAATCTAAGGCCGGCTCTGAAGCTCCGTTTGCGTTTCATTACACACATCAGCAAAACGGAGCCCGCGTCTGGACCTCCGCAGCCAGTCAGCAGTGGATCTCCAGCTCCACAAACAAGCCAGTCTTCAGTCAGTGTCACTCTTCCAGGCGCGCAGTGAGTCCGAAAAAGAGAATTCTCCTGAAAGGAAGAAATACTATACGAAGCCCGAAAGTGGATTCATCGAAGAGAACGATGAAGGATTGGGATCGTTTCTTTGTGGGAATTTAAGACTGAACTAACCTTGTTGCATCTACTTCCAGCAACACGCCTTAACTGTAGTTGAAGGTCGTAAGAAAAAGCAGCAAGTGGCAAAGTATGTGATCCACAGAGGATGGAGGAATTTTAAGCTTCACCAAACCTTTTAAATTGCTGCAATCAATTTTTACAGTGAAGGGAATGAATGAATTCCCTTGCAAAAGTGCTACAATTTCTCCAGACTTTCTAACTTGTACATAGTTGTGACTGTTGTCAAAGACCTTAGTGACTCTGAACTGTTGCTCTGCATTGTAAATTCTGCAAGTGGCCAAAGCTCATGCCCACAGTTCTCACCCAACCATTTCTTGGATTTAAAACGGAGTGTGTGAAAAATACTGACATTACTGTTCCCTATGGGGAATAATCATTGTGTGTAACTTTTAAAGTTACTTCTGTTTTAGTTTTTGGATAAAAAAAAGAGCTGATGCTAAATCTGATCCTGACTACATAGCGCTTTTTTATTGACCTTTGATCGCTGTTCTTATTTCTTAAATATATATATATAAATATTTTTTACAAATAATTTGCGTATTTTGTCATTTGTTAGATTTCTGTTTGGTATATCCCTGCTATGTTTATGCTGGCAAACTATAAGTAAAAATAATCTTTCTGGCCCAGTGCCTTAAACTTTGCTTAACCCTGATAAACACTTAAATCTGTCAAGTGTAATTTATTGAACGATCTATTTATGATCCAGTTTTTTGTAACTGGTTATTGTATACATTGCAGGGATTGTAATCTACCCAGACGCTGTCCAAAGTTTAACCATGTAGCTTTTAATTATAATTTATTTAAAGTACTTTCAAATCTGCATGCATCCTTGAGCCCACATTAAAGTGTGCAGGAGCAACACAACACGTTCATCAACCACTCTGCTTGTATCCATAAGAAACCTCGGTTGTCCAAACCCTTTGAAATGCTTTCTGAAAAAACATGCTTTTTAACAGTTTTAAGAATGTAAGGTGATTCTCATTAGCCCCTATTTTTAAGGTCTCGCCTACGCAGCGTGCATGCGCTACATAGGCAAAAAGACCTTTTCCGATCGCTTTGGCTTTTCAGCCAAAAACGTGCACGCATTCCATTGCCATCAATGGCAACGCATGCACGTGAGGCGATCTACTTGCGGGAGCGCGCACCGCCATATGGCAGCAATTATCGCTCCCGCAAGTGCATGTCACCCTCATCCCCCCTGCTGCCTCGCGAGCTTGTTGAGGGTTCTTATCATCATTGTACATGAGCAAGAGAAAAAGAAGAGCACACAAGTGCCTGGATGAAGGAAGCGAGTGTGTGTAATTGGTGGCACAGCAGGGCGCGGCTTACTTTTTCGCAAAAGAATCTTCGGCAGACCTTTCTCGCTGTGCCACTGCCGCGGATGTTGCTTTCACGGTACTTGTTCTGCCCTCGGCCCGTCCCTCATCATTTAAAGCTCTGTACACATGATTTGATGAGATTTCGCTGAAGCCCGAGGGGAACCATGACATTGTCTTGCCAGATCCCATCACTCGGAGCTGCGGGAGGCTTCAACCTGTGTGTGTGTTTGGGAGGGGGGAGGGGGGGGAGATAGCGGGCTCAATTTGGAACAATGGGCTATCGGACATGTTAGCAAATTGCCGGCCCCCGAAACCGGACGCTCCCACCTCCCAGGTGAATCTAACTTTATTCAGCTCCGCCATGAGTGCAGTGAGTGAATGTTCACGAGAGCTCATCTTACAGCACCGAGGACCCCCTCAACTAAGGCCCCGTCCCTTTCACCGTGGAATCCGTCTATTCTATTTTGGCTATATGGACCAGCTTCAGCGGATTCATTTAGAGATTTGACTCCTAGATATTACTTTCACACATCCCATGAGCGCATTGATTTAGGCTCATAAAAAGGCATTCAATATTTTGTGATTACAATTAATTGTAAAGGAAGTCATATAAATTTCACATATCCGATGAGCGCCTTGAGTTAGGCTCATAAAAAGGCATTCAATATTTTGGGATTAGAAGTGTAAAGTCCGTTATGCTGCGAAGGTAAAAGTTAAGTAGGGCGGGGGCAGAGCCAGCCATGTTTCAGGGTCTGCTGGGCTTGGAAAGACCCAAGGTTGACAAACAGTGCGGGATCAGCTTCGAATTCGGCGTCCGCTCAACATCCTATGATTCTGGTCAAATCACTTAATTGAATTAAGTTAATTTCCCTGTCCCTTTTAAAAACGGATATGGCCGGTCAGCTGGCGAGCGTGATCAAAGCCCTTTTGCCCCCCCCCCCCACACTACCCTCCAACCACGAGGGCAGGCAGAGGCGGAGCCTGTACACAACTTTATGGAAGCAGCCTGAACTGAGTCTTGGAAAAGAGTTCAAATGAAGCCATCCTGCAACTTGTGAGCTTTGCTGTGTACATGACTGGCCCTCACCCAGGAAGCGCTGCACATGTCACTTCCCCTCCTCTCTCTGTACTCTCGCCCTCTCTCCTCTTGTATCTCTTCACCCTCTTTCCTCACCCAGCCTGTATCTCGCTTGGCTTCCATAGATTTATCTCAATCTCAATCTTTTTATTTTATACATACTTTTTGTTCCTTACCACTCCTTTCTCCTTTCTGCTCTTTTCCACACCACCCTCTAGTTTTCTTCAGGGCACGCCACATTTAATCTTTCTCAAAAATATAGATAAGAAAGGAAAGACTGCTGCCTTGCACGTGTCCCATGAATCATGAGTAGTACTTGACATAGACCTTGTTTTTCGCGCGCTGGGGAGAAGCTGATCACAGACATCACATACACTTTTCTTCCATTTGCCGCTTCCTTGCTTTGGGGTCCTGGGCATTGACAGGGTCTAACTAGTCTATAGGGCGGGCAGTCCCTGATGGGTTGGTCTGACAGGTCAGTGAGTGAGTCGAATTTTGGACTGTTTGTGGGCCTGTTTCATGGTCTGCTGGGCCTGTTTTACTGTTGGTTTTCCTCATATTAAATCAAACCTTGGTTTAGCAAACTCAAATCCATGCCGTCTTCCTTACCTTGCAAAACAATTATACGGCATCTCTTAACAAGTTCAAAACTGCCTCAGTTTGCAACCATGGGCCACTTTTTTGGGAGTCAGTTTTATTTTGGTGCCAGGGCCTATATTTTGTCCCAGTTCAACTTGGGCATTGAGGGACTCGCTCACTAAAGAGAGAACTGATCACGGTTAGTCCCAGCGCTCCATATTCTTTACTCTCAATCACAAAAGTATACATTATCCAGATGTTCCAAATTAGTAAGTGTTTTTTAATTCTGGCTTGATAGCACAACTGTCTTCATGATCTATGGTAGTCAACTCCTTAAGAGACATATATAGTGTGGGATGTGGCTATGCCCAGAGCATTTTTTGACTCATGGTACTGGCTATCAGATGCATCATTTCGCCTTCTATGGAGTGCTGGCAATGCAAAATTGCAATGCACGAGGGGCCACTTTACATCTCAAAAATACACTGAATCATCTCTTACATGCTATTCATGCAGAAAACAATCCTTTTTTATTATATTTTCGCTGCCGAATGCTTTGAAAAAAAGTTGTGGTCAGAAGTTATATTCAAGTTACACAGAAGTATATACACACAAGTGCACATACATTGGCACATACGAGTCAGCTGCTTAAAAACAAAACCATCATTGGCAAAACAATCCATTAAGTCTGGATTCAGTGTGGTAATATATGGAAACAGAGGCATGCACATTAAAACAAGACCTATTGGCCTTGCTAGTACTTGCTGATTTTGCTGCACAGTTTGCCAAACAGGCATAGTGCATGTGGTGTCATGGACGCAAGGTTGAAGTACACTCAGTACTGCTGAAATATTTAGTTAGTTGAACATGGCTCATGCTAAATACACTTATGAGGGTCCACGCATGGTAGAGCAATTCCCCTACAGGTGTGGGCGTCACTCTCTTATTCATGGGTCTGCCTCATCACTGGGCATTTCCTGTCTTGTCCTTAGTCCCTTGAGGAAGTAGTGTTGACCAGTCTCGGGTCTCTCAGGGAGTGGTACATTCATGTTGACTACACATTATCCAAACTGGGAGGTGGGCTAAGATCTTGATTCCTTTGTATATTTATGTATTCATACTTGTACAGAATTACTGGCAGGAAGCATGATCGAAACAGGGTACCCAGAGATGAAAGTCTTTTAACACAGGGTAAATTCTTATTGAGTCACTATTGTGTTCCACTGATTTACCTATATCAGTTGATCCCTATTTTTAGGTTGAACCTTGGCAGCGCATGCTCTGCTCTTCAAGACATGCTGTATTCAGGTATGGACTTGAAACTCCGCCCACTCTCCACCCATATTTTTAATTGGCTTGTGTCATTGTCCTTTGTAAATGTTGGCTTCTGATTTATTGAAAGGCTTATTAGTCCCTCGTTAGTACCTGCCTGTCTTCTGTTGTTACCTCCCATTAAGACTGGCCTTTTACATGTGTCCTAACTCGGGAGCTTACATTAGAAGTTTGGAGAACTATTTTATATTTTATATCCTGATATAGACAGAACTCGCGGGATGCCAGCAATGGTGCCCGCCTATATGTATTCACAGCGTGCCATGCTCTCTTTCAGTGTGGCTGTCCCCCTGCACTCGCGGGATGCAGGCAATGGCGAGCGCTTCTATGTATAACCAGCGTGCCATGCATGCTTTCACTGTGGCTGCCCCCCCCAGCACTTGCGGGACGCTGGCAATGGCAGCTGCTTCTATGTATGACCAGAGCGCCATGCGCGCTTTCACTGTGGCAGTGCAATGGGTCTCACATTTGCGAGAGTGTGAGCTATTTGGCATTGTAAATGACAATGCCTTTTATTTATGTGTTGGTTTTTAAAACATAAATAAAAAGTATTGTCATTTACAGTGCCAGTAGCTTAAACTCTTGCAAATGCGAGACCTTTTGCATTGCAAATGCTTGTTTTTATGGTAAATGAATATGTAGTCTACGCTCTAGCCAGCTGTGTTCTGCTGTCTCTTGTGAGTCGTATGTTTACAGCTCTCTGGCTTTGACAAGTTCTCCATGAGGCAGGACACTGTGTGCAGCTCAGTTGAAATCTTGGTAAGCTCTTCCTAAATAGACATAATGTCCTCTCTCTCAATGTACCCTGTGTCATGGGATTTCATGTACTTCCATGATAGCAATAATACAAGCTATCTTTATGTTTCAGTCCACAGCGTCAAGGACACAAAGTCCACTGAAGTTATGAGCTATTCACTCGTCTACGAAAAACTCCCTTTCTTCTAAGGATGACCATGTTACACGCCTTAACCCACCCTGCCTTCCCATTTCCTTCTATTGGATAGGATAACTGGATATCTTTCTAGGTTCAAAATAGTTTCACTGTAAAAACCTAGTCTTATATCCTTGGTGGCTATAGTCCGAAGCTTAGGCGTCAAATAAATCTGTTATGTAAATAGGCAGCACCAAAACATTGAAATCCACACATAAATTTATTGCAATAAATTAGAAAAAATTAATAAATGAAATAAAACAAAAATCGATTAAATTAAAAATAGGTTTTATTTTAAGTAAAAACAGATTAAAGTAGATGGTTGTGGCTGATAGGTATCTAGGTACAATTTTAGGCCAACCCCAATGGAGTAGGGTTTGGGTAATCCAAGAGGATTGCACTGATCAAACGTTTTTCCTTTGGACTTGTTTTTTTTTGGGGGGGGGGGGGGAATCAGTCTTTTTTTTTTTCTTCTTGAAGGCAAACTGCCTGGAGAGCAAGGCAGGATGCAGTAGCAGGCAAAGCTCACTCTGCACTGGATTGTACGAGTCTGAAATCCCACCGAGGCATCCAGTTTTTGGGGCTGAACACTCTGAGAAGGGCAAAGCTTGGATTCTGAAGCTGCTAAGGACGCTTCACGAGTGGGAGAATTTTGCAGCCTTGTCTCAGTCCCAAATGTTACTGTTGGTCTTAATCACTTTTTTGATTCTCAAAATCCTCTTATGGGCCTGGCAGGATGATATTGTTGATGAAATCTTCAAGATGTCTAATGCGTTTCCAGTATTCCCATAGTAGCCTCAAACTGTGCTTTAAAAAGCTTTGCACAAGACAAACCAGGGGTTTATAGCCACCTAGAGCACATATTTCTTGGGGAACATTGGCATTTTGTCCCAGCCCTCCATAGGTCCAAAACAATGATAGTCACCCTTTTTTGTAGGTGCTGGGCAACCTAATCTTTGCCTCTACTGAAGCTCCTAGACACTTGAAGGCACCCCGGGATGGCTCCTTAGGGCCAGGTCTCTATCATGCAAGGACTTCAGCAGGTTTCAGTGCAGTTCTTTCATAGCTGGGCAATTGATTCTCTGACAAAGGATGAAGTCAGTCTTCAGCCTTTTGCGGTCAGCCACCGACTCTTTCCATTACCTTGGTACAAGGGGCAAGCAGGTCGCACCTCAATACTCTTCACAGGCAGGGCCAGACAAAACTTTTCTCCTGAGTCTTAACCAGGTCTGACAAGCTGGAGGTGGGTTTCCAATTTAAATGTGCACACTATGTAATGATTGGTGTCAACTCCTGCTCTTAACAGATTTTCCACAGGCCAATCATTTCACTTATACAGTTGTTTCTGTTTGCCTCCCTTCAAACTTTCCCAGAGCATCCTGCCGTAGGGATTTCACCTAGGGCCTGTGTTACGGGAATCCACCCCTGCCAAAAAAAAACGAAATTGTTTCCCCCCCCCCCCCGACTCTTACCAGAGACAAGAAGCCTGGGAATTAATCCAGTTCAAATGAGTCTCTTACATTCAACCTCAGTTTGGCATAAACATGCCAAACATCAGGCCTCAGCTTTGCTGATTGTAATACCATCCATCCTTTACACTCTTGATTCCACCATTCCAAAATAGGTGGACGGCGATTCATCATCCCATCCTTACCGCTCTCAGAGGCAGCTCAACTACCTCTTGTGCATGGAAGTATTTCACATTTCTTCAAGGCTTAGTTACTGTTGGGAGGGAAGCTCAGCTGAACATGATTATCACTAATGCCTCCAAGTAGCACAATGTAAGGATTTCTAAATGGACATTTACACTATGTAGGTAACAATCTACCTCTCCAATTGACTGGATTGTTGATAATTATTAAAAATAAACTTTCTATGAACATCGTAGCGTCCATGCTGGTATTAACATTTTTCAAGTCCTGCTTTAATACATTAAGCATCTAGCATTGTTGCCTACAAGGCCAAGTGACAGATGAGTTCAAAGATGGGTTTTGCCAATGTCAAATGGTTTCCTGCGTTGTGTAACTACAATGTTTTAGGCTGTAACCTCAGTACACGGTGGCAGGCTTGATGCTGTGTTTTTTTATAGTCCTACTTGTGGATGGTGTGACTAGAGATTGCAGCCCAAATATGACATTGGCTCCTATACCAAAGGTGCATTTTTCTGCACCAAATTACTGTGGCCTTTAAACAAGTGTAATGACATTTCTAAATATTACAACATAATCAAAAATCATGTTGAGCACTGGTTAACTCCTTTTAGGTATTAAGCAATTTACTCCTTTCCGGGATCCCATAAAAACACTGCAAGAAAATTACATTTACGCTCCATTCAGACCTTTCTCGGAAGGTGCAGATGGCAAGGTAAGGCTAGCTGTTCCCACAAAACTCTGAAAGTTTATGGAGAGTAGAGAAACATTTTGCATACAAAACATCTTGCCCTCTAAAGTGGCAGCACAAAGAATATACAAATTCTTTTGATCATTGCCATGTAATTTGTTTGCTCATTCTTTTTCTTATTGCATATTATTGGGTTTTGAACGAGGCCAAAACGAAATACATGATCTTCTCTAAAGGAAATACTAAAAGAACTATTTATTTTGAATTTCTTTGCAGAGTTTTTATATAGCGCAAACTTGACCCAAATCCAATCAGGTATCAGAGCACCTTACATAGCACCAGTTACGTTACATGAGGACACACATTCATTTTTTTTTTTTTTGTTAGGCACGGGGAGATTAAGTGATTTGCCCAGAATCACAGGATGTTCAGCGTCATTACCAGGACTCAAACCCAGTTCCCCAGATACGAGGTTGAGCACCTTAGCCGTTAGGCCAACTCCTCTCCCCTATGTATGCAGGATGTAGCCCCCTAGAGCAAGTATTTGCTTTTGATTATCTGGGTATCCATCTAACAACTAACCTAAATTGGGTCCTCCATATTAAAAAGTCCAACTGTCGCTAATTCAGCAGACTGCTAATTGTAGGAAGCTGGCTCTGTATATACTATACCAAAGTGAGATATAGTATGCACAGAGTCCAGTGAAACCCCAAAGGTAGTTATTTTCTTTCTGCGCCAGCCAGCACAGATCCAAAAACAGCGGTACCTCTAATAACTTTTTGACTACTATTTTTCGACTTTTGTCGACTTTATTTTGAGTTTTGCGACTCCTGGTGCACATAGTGATGTCCCGTCCTCGAACCAGCTTCAAGGCTTGCGACTCCTGTCATAAATCGATGTCAGTTACTGACCCGCACCTCGTGGGCCTCTGGTGTTTGGAGCACGACCAGAAGTCGTGCTCCGACTGCCGGGCCATGAACCCGAAGTCTTTGCGGGAGCAGTCCCGAAAGCTTCTCGAGGCCCAGCAGTCCGCTCCACGCCGCTCGAGGTCCGGGTTGAGAGTGAGATCGCGGGACCAGTCGCGGAGCCATCACCACCACTCACCATGGAAGTCTTCGGGTAAGTCGAAGCACAAGAAGAAGACAAAGAAGCATCGTAGCTCTTCGCCTTCTACCCGTCCGTCGGCCGACGCAACACGGTATATGGACAGTAGTTGTCCCGCTCCGCCCACAGAGCCTGTTGGGTCGACTCTGAGCCTCCCTCCTTTCTCAGGAGCTGGGGCGACACCTGCCCAACTTCGTAGTTTTATGACGCCTTCCACTAGATCTTTGGGCAGCCTGACTCCGTTGGCGCGCCTTTGGGCCCCACAGATTCGTCTGGGGGCTCTAGGCCCTCGATGCCGGCAGCTTCGGTCCCAGGGATCCAGGCCTGTATCCGGATTGACGGCAGTCGACCTTACGACACCTCCGGCATCGAATCCACTGACGACGCCTCCGCCCCCTCCAACACCAATTGTGTCCCCAGCCGGCATCGACCCTGGCCTCCATCCTAACTTGTACACAGAGCCAGATCAGCGTCGACCAACGCCGATATGGCACCGAGTGGTACTTTTGTGCCAGTGTTCTGTCCTGGCATTCCCTATCACCCTGAGTGGCAGGCAGAAGAGGAGGACTGAGAGGGGTCTGGTGACCCTTTAGCTGACCAGTTGAGTGAACCGGACTGGAGAGAGGAGTTGGGTGATGCCAGTGGTCTGGATACCTCCCCATACCCTGGTATGCTTTCTCCCCCTACCGTGGCTACAGAGGAGGGAGCCTCTTACACAGTGGTGTTGCGTAGGGCGGCTGAGGCCTTGAACCTTGAGCTTCCTACGGTGGGGGTCAGGACTAACCTGACCCAGGTGCTTCAATCTGCAGCAGCCTCTTCGGAGCCCCTAGTGCTGTTCAATGAGGCCCTTACTGACATCCTTCTAGGCACCTGGTCCAAACCCAGCACAGGGGATCTTGTGGATAGAATGATTGCCCGACTCCACCGCCCGGCCCCGGGCGACCCGCTTTTCCACTCCCTACGCCCTACCCTTGAGAGCTTGATGGTCCAAGCCTCTACTTATATGGGCGCATTCCCTACTGCTCCATCAGATGGGGAATCCAAAAAGCTGGACCATCTTGGGGTCAAGGTGTTCTCTTGTGCCAGCTTGGAACTGCGGTCGGTGAATACCGCATGTCTTTTGAGCCGTTATTCCCACTCTGTGTGGGATACGTTTGCGTAGGTGCTGCCACAGTGCCCGGAAGAAGGCTGGGCTACTCTCTCCCATGCAGTCGCTGAGGGTAGAGTGCAGCGAAGTTTGCCTTTAGGTGTGGGCTGGACACCGCCGACTCGCTAGGCAGAACAATTTTAACATCGGTAGCCCTACGACACTACGCCTGGCTGAGATCCACTGGCTTTTTGGGTGATATCCAAACTACTCTTTTGGACATGCCTTTTTGGTTGCTGTCGCTTGTTTGGTGACAAGGCGGACAACGCACTCGAGCAATTTAAGGATTCTAGGGCTACAGCCAGAACCCTGGGCCTTGCTACCACCTCTCGCCCCGCGCAGTCTGCTTTTCGCCCCTTTCGTGGCTAAGGGAAGGGGCGCCCAACCATGTTCCTCCCAGAGCCATAGGCCTGCGCAAACTGTTAAGCCCCAGCCCGGTCAGATAAGTGAGACCCAGTGTTGTGTGTCAGGAGGCCAACGGGTGGGCCAGTCCACCAGCATCCCCTCTGCAGCAGCCTCCACACCCTCCTAGTCTGTCCTTTCAGTACCAGTTGCGAGGGGGTAGCAGGATCTGCCATCACCTTTCCCACTGGCAAACTTATCACATCAGACAGGTGGGTTTTGCTGATAGTCCAAAGGGGCTATTCCCTCCCCTTCAAAACTACCCCTCCATCCATGCCACCTCAATTATATCGCATGTCGGACGATCACTTAGACCTTCTCCATCAGAAAGTTACAGCTCTCGTGGCCAAGGGGGCTATCGAGCGAGTTCCTGCCCCAGAAAGGTCTGCGTCCTATCTTGTATCTCAGGAACGTCAACCGCTTCCTCCAGAAGGAGAAGTTCAAAATGTTGACGTTGGATCAGGTCTTGTCTGCCCTCGACCCTGGAGACTGGATGGTAGCGTTGGACTTGAGGGGCCTGGCTCTGCCGTCGACGCCTGCCGGCGCGCCTTTGGGCCCCGCGGGCTCGACTGGGCGACCTCGCGTGCCGGCGGCTCCGGCGCCATCGACTACTTCGGTCCCAACGCCACAGGTCCCCGAGGGATCCAGGCCTGGATCTCTGCCGGTGCCGGTCGACCTCACGACGACTCCTCCGCCGGCCCCGACACTGGTTCCGCCTCCGGTACCGTCTCCGGATGACGCCGTTCCCTGGTTTAGCCCCTGTCCGGCGCCGGCACGGCGCCGCTTGACGCCGCACCCGACGCCGATGGATGAGCGTTTCATCTACCGCCCGGCTCCGATCATTCCTCCTGTTTATCAGGAATCGGATGACGGGGGTGACTGGGAGGGGTCTGAGGACCCTATGGCCATACAGGGCCAACTTTCACAGGACTGGGCAGACGAACTGGGGGATGCCAGTGGTCTGGACACTTCCCCGGACGCTGGTTTCATCTCTCCTCCGACTGTGGCCTCGGAGGAAGGTGCAGCTTTTTCAGTGGTGCTGCGCAAGGCGGCCGAAGCCCTGGGGCTCGAGTTGCCTGCTGTGGCCGTGAGAACTAACGTCCTCACAGAGGTGCTTCAACCGTCAGCAAGCTCCACAGAGCCTCTGCTGCAGTTCAATGAGGCCCTCATAGACGTTCTGCAGGGCACTTGGTCCAAGCCCTCCACAGTTCCTCCGGTGGCTCGGAACGTGGCCCGGCGCCACCGTCCTGCTCCGGGCGACCCCAGTTTCCTGTCCCAACACCCCACCCCCGAGAGTCTGGTTATCCAGGCCTCCACTTCCCAATCCTCCTTTCCGTCCGCCACTCCGGATCGGGAATCCAAGAGGCTGGAACAGTTCGGAAAGAAGCTGTTCTCTTCCCTGAGTTTGGGCCTGCGGTCTTTGAACACCGCTTGCCTCTTGGACCGTTTCTCCCACTCTCTGTGAGATACGGTGGAGGACGCGCTGCCCCTGTGTCCGGAGGAGGCCCAGACTCGTCTCTCCCGGGCGCTTGCTGACGGGCGAGATGCAGCACGACATGCCATACGGTGTGGACTAGACACCACGGACTCGCTGGGTAGGGCGATTTCCACCACGGTGGTGCTCCGGCGCCACGCCTGGCTGCGGTCCACGTCTTTTTCGGAGGATGTCCGGAGTTCCCTCATGGATATGCCCTTTGATGGCCCTCGCCTTTTTGGTGAGAAGGCGGATAGTGCGCTGGCTCGTTTTAAGGACTCCCGGGCTACGGCCAGGTCCTTGGGGCTCTCGGCTCCACGGCCGCAAACTCTCGGCCCCACGGCCGCAAACTTCCATCTTTCGCCCCTTTCGTGGCCAAGGAAGGGGCGCCTCCTCACGTCCACCTAGCCACCGGCTGCAGAACCAACCTGCACGCGGACGTGGATTCCACCGTGGCGGTACTGGAGGACTTTGTGCCGGTCAGTCCACATCCACCCCGGCAGCATCCGCCTCAAAGCCTTCCTAGTCCGAGCTTTCAGGCCCATTCCACGCCAGTGGGCGGCAGAGTTCGCCATCACCTGCTCCACTGGCGATCCATCACTTCGGACAGGTGGGTGCTGCAAATCGTCCGAAGGGGCTACTCCCTCCCCTTCGAGACGACCCCTCCAGCCATGCCACCGCAGTGCCACCGTATATCGGAGGATCACTTGAATCTTCTGCGAGAGGAAGTTACGTCCCTCTTGGCCAAAGAGGCCGTCGAGCGCGTTCCTGGGCCAGAAGTAGGCCGTGGTTGCTATTCCCACTACTTTCTGGTTCCCAAGAAAGGCAAAGGGGGCCTACGCCCGATCTTGGACCTCAGGAGCGTCAACGCCTTCCTCCAGAAGGAACGGTTCAAGATGCTAACTTTAGCTCAGGTTCTGGCTGCCCTCGACCCTGGAGACTGGATGGTAGCGTTGGACTTGCAGGGCGGATATATTTTCACATCCCCGTCCTGCCGGCCCACCGGCGTTACCTGCGGTTCACGGTGGGTCAGGAGCACTTTCAGTTCACCGTGCTCCCCTTCGGCCTCACCAGTGCCCCTCGGGTGTTCACGAACGTGATGGCGGTGGTCGCAGCTCATCTGCGCAGATCGGGGGTTCCAGTCTTCCCCTATCTCGACGACTGGCTGTCGAAGGCGGTCTCGCACCAGCAAGTCGTCTCCCACCTCCAGACTACGGCCGACCTCCTGCATTTGCTGGGGTTCTCCATCAACGTGCCGAAATCACACCTGAGACCCTCCCAGAAGCTCCTCTTCATCGGAGCGGTTCTCGATTCGGCACAGTTCCGGGCTTATCCTCCGGAACAGCGGGTCCGGGATATTCAGGCTCTGATTCCCATCTTTCGGCCTCTATCCTGGGTTTCGGTCAGGTTGGTGCTGCTGCTTCTGGGGCTGATTGCCTGCTGCATCCTGTTGGTGCATTACGCCAGGTGGTGAATGCGGGCTCTGCAGTGGGACCTGAAGTTTCAGTGGGCCCAGCATCGAGGCAACCTGTCCGACCATGTCTTGATCTCGGAGGGCACTGCGAAACAGTTGCAGTGTGGGCTCACGGACCGCGATTCGGTCAGGGGCAGATGCCTCTCCCTACCCCAACCGGAGCATGTAGTAGTGACGGACGCGTCCCTCCTGGGATGGGGGGGCCATATGGGAGAGGCGGAGGTCCGAGGCCTCTGGTCTCCGGCAGAGTCTTAACTCCATCTGGCTTGCACTGAAAGCCTTCCTTCCCTCTGTCCGGGGAAGTGTCGTGCAGGTGTTCACGGACAACACCACCGCCATGTGGTATTGCAACAAACAGGGCGGGGTGGGGTCGTGGACCCTTTGTCAGGAGGCTCTGCGCCTCTGGACATGGCTGGAACACCAGGGCATCATCCTGGTGGTTCAACATCTGGCGGGCTCTCTGAACGCCAGAGCAGACGAACTCAGCCGCCGGTGCATGATGGATCAGGAATGGCGTCTGAACTCGGACGTGGCGCAAGGTCTCTTTATGCAGTGGGGAGAGCCTTGTTTAGATATATTCGCCACCGAAGAGAACGCGCAATGTCAGCAGTTCTGCGTGTTGGAATTTCCAAGGCGGCACTCGCTCGGAGACGCTTTTCATCGCGAGTGGAGTTGCGGTCTGTTGTATGCCTTTCCGCCTATACCACTTCTGCCCAGAGTGCTGAAGAAGATCAGGCGCGACCGGGCCCAAGTCATCTTAGTGGGTCCGGATTGGGCACGAAGGTACTGGTATCCCGAGCTACTCAGTATGTCAATCGATCCTCCGATACGACTGTCTCTTCAGGAGGACCTTCTGTCGCTGCAGCAGGGGACGGTCCTCCACCCGAACCTGTCCAGTCTCCACCTCCATGCGTGGAGATTGAGCGGCGACAGTTGATGCCATTTGACTTTCCTCCTGAAGTCTGTGATGTGATTCTGGCAGCCAGGCGTCCCTCCACAAAATCGGTATACGCCTGCAAGTGGAACAAATTTGTGGCATGGTGCACAGCAAAGGCTGTGGATCCCCTTTCCGCCCCTCTTTCTGAGGTTCTACTCTTTCTTCTTTCTTTGGCCCAGCAGGGATCTGCTCTGGGCACCTTGAAAGGTTATCTTTCTGCACTCTCTGCTTTCTTACGGCTTCCTCATCAGCCTTCTCTTTTCAAGTCCCCTGTTGTTTCGCGTTTTCTTAAAGGCATTACTCACATGTTTCCTCCTGTCCCCTTCATAATGCCTCAGTGGGATTTGAATCTTGTCTTAACCTTTCTGATGTGCGCTCCCTTTGAGCCCCTTCACAATTGTCCACTTCGTCTTCTGACTCTTAAGACTGCTTTCCTGGTAGCTATCAGCTCGGCTAGACGGGTGAGTGAGCTCCAGGCTTTGTCATCTAAGCCTCCCTTTCTTTCTGTTCATCCGGACACGGTTGTCCTCCGGACTCGTCCTTCTTTTCTTCCGAAAGTGGTGACCCCCTTTCACATCAGGCAATCGGTCACTTTGCCCACCTTCTTTCCGCCTCCGCATCGTTCGAAAGAGGGAGAGAGGCTCCACCGGCTGGACCCCAAACGTGCGCTGTCCTTTTATTTGGACCGCACCAGACCGTTCCGGGTGGACGACCAACTTTTTGTTGGATATGTAGGTGCTAAGAAGGGGAGAGCCGTACACAAACGGACCATCTCACGGTGTGTCGTCTTGTGTATAAAAGTTTGTTACTCCTTGGCGAAAAAGGACCCTCCTGTTGGGCCCATTCCACCCGGGCCACGGCGGCGACTACTGCCCTGGGACAGGGAGTTCCCGTGCAGGACATCTGTCAGGCGGCGACGTGGGCCTCACTGCACACGTTCGCCAAGCACTATTGCCTGGACAGCCAAGTCCGGAGAGATGGCTTCTTTGGCCGTTCTGTTCTCCAGGACTTTCTGGTGTGATCTAGGTTCGCAGACCCTCCACCGGGGTTGGTATTGCCGGGGTATCTATTCTAAGGTGAGGAATCTAACTAACGTGTTTCTTTCAGATGAACAAGTTACTTACCTTCGGTAACGATGTATCTGTAAGAAACATTAGTTAGTTAGATTCCTCACCGACCCACCCATCCTCCCCGCTCTGCGGACCGACATCTAGGGTTAAGGTCATCCTGTTCAGGGCCCTAGACTTTTTGGCACCAGTGTCGGTCTCTTGCATGGCTCTGCATTCCTGGCGCGGAAAGCTATGTACAAGAACTGACGTCAGCGCGCGAGGGCGGCGTCTAAGTACTCCGACGTCATTCCGGCGCACGACGCCAACGACGGACACGGAGCCGCAGACGACGCCTAGCGACGCGCAAGGGGTATTGCTACAAAAATCTTTCCGGATCCAGCCTGACGCCTGGGGATATTCTTTTTTTTTTTTAAACATATTTTATTGGTTTTCAGGGTTTCGCAGTACAAAAGTACCATAATAGACGTTTGTAGCATCCGTATTCTTTACATACCACACCTTGGTTCGTACATAATACAATTCCGTCGCTACATAGATACATTCTTTTGTACCCTAGGATAAGTGTTTCAAGTCCTGCCGGGGTATCCACCCCCTTTATTAATAATGTCTTTGCAGTATGTATGCTTTTAAAACGATCCCCAACTCCCCCCCACCCGTTCCACCCCCGTCTCACTTGTGCCCTGTGCGTTTTGGATTTTCGATTGTATACTCAACCCGGTCTACATATATATTTTATACAACACCTGCCCCATGTACTATCAACAGAAAAACATCCGGCGCCCTTCTTTGTGGACAGTGCTGCATTCTGTGCAGGGTCCTAAGCTTCGCCTACCGATCTTATCGCTTCCATCATTATATCCCATTCCATTGCTATTGGAATTTTTCGCAGCCCCTTGAGTTCTTCTGTACGTAATGCCGCGCTCTCTGCAGCGCCCCATTTCACCATTTCCGAATGCCATGTCAGTGTGTCTGGGGGCCTCCGCGATTTCCAACGCATAGTTATATTACGCTTAGCTAGAATGAGCGCTAGATCTATAAAGCGGTATTGTACTTTATGCCTTGAGGCTTGTTTGTGGAGCCACAAGATGCATTCTTCCAGTGTATTCTGCATGTCCCGGTTACGCCTGGGGATATTCTAAGATGAGGAATCTAACTAACTAATGTTTCTTACAGATACATCGTTACCGAAGGTAAGTAACTTGTTCGACGGTCCTCCACCCAAATTTGTCCAGCCTCCACCTCCTTGCGTGGAGATAGAGCGGTGACAGTTGACAGCTTTCGACCGTCCTCCCGAAGTCTGTAACGTTATATGCCTGTAGATGGAACAAATTTTTGGCATGGTGCACAGCAAAGGCTGTGGATCCCCTTTCTGCCCCTCTTTCAGAGATTCTCCTCTTCATTCTTTCCTTGACCCAGCAGGGCTCTGCTCTGGGCACTCTCAAGGGCTATCTTTCAGCCTTCCAGATCAACCTTCTCTTTTCGAGTCCCCTATTGTAAATCGTTTCCTTAAGGGCATTACTCACATGTTTCCTCTTATTCCTTTCGTAATGCCCCAGTGGGACTTTGTATATGTCTATGTGGGAATACTGATAGAGCGCAACTGCTACTCCAAGGAGTGTCCTGGCGCTAACGCTGAGTGGTAGCAGCATGGAAAAAGGTGTAGGGGCAAGAGAAACGCCAGGTTTTCAGTTTTTTTCAGACTAAGGGGGTGGATTCAATGCTTCTCAAATGGAGGGGCATTTTGTTCCAGTGGAAGGGTCCAAAGAAGGCGAGAGCCTTGCCTCCCGACCTAGTCTTTTTAAAATGAGGGAAATTGGCCAGCAGCAGATTAGAGGATCGAAGATAACCTGGTCCTGCCCCGTATATGGCTTTCTGTGTGACGAACAGAGTTCTAAAGATTATTCTTCTCCTTACAGGGAGCCAATGAAGGCTCCTCAGTAGAAGGGACACATGCGCATTTCGAGGAAGCTCAAAGATGGTACCGGCTGCTGCATTCTGGACAAGCAGAAGCCTGTCCAGCAAAAAGCTAGGCATGCCGAGATAAAGTCTGTTCCCATAGTCCAGCCTGGATATGATCAGAGCTTGAAACACCTGTTGTCTGGCAGCTCTGAACAGAAAAAACTAAAAATTCCGCAGAAGACGCATCAGAGCAAAACAGGTGCCTACTACTGCGTTGACTTGGGTGCGGAATAGCAGCTGGTTATCCAATTTAAACCCCAGATTTTTCACCACCAGGTTATTTACTGAAGGGGCAGGAGCGTCCACTGGTTAGAAGACCTGCAGAGGAGTCTCAGCATCCTTGCGGAAAAAGAGTAGCTCTGTCCTACCAGCATTACATTTCAACTGGTTCGTGGTCAGCCAACCGAAGACAGCTGATAGGCAAGAGCTGATTAATGTACCCAGACAGGGCTCGTTTCCCTTCCATGTAAACAACAGCTGTGTGTTGTCTGCATAGGACACAATTTGTCCCCCAATGATTCGATCATCGCGGCTAATGGTGTGAGGTAGATGTTAAACAGGGTCGGACTCAAAGCCGAGCGCTGTGGGACCCCAACCTTTAGTGAGCGAGAAGAAGCTGAGTAGTGAAGACACCAAACCTCCTGCCCCCTCCCCTCTGAAAAAAGATGCCAGCCATTTCCATGCCAAACCCCTGATGCCAATCGTGAGGAGCCGGGTCAGAAACATCTGGTGCAACACCGTATCGAAGGCGGCCGATAGATCTAACAAGATCAGCAACGCTCTCTTGCCTGCCTCCTGACTCAGCCGGATGGAATCCACCACTTCTAACCGGGCGGTTTCCGTGCTGTGATTAGAGCGCAAGCCCGACTGGCTGGGGTGAAGTAAGCTGTTCTTTTCCAGAAAAGATGATAGCTGCTGGCTCACGTTTCTTCAGAAGCTTCGAGAAGGCAGGGAGATAGGCCTGTAATTGGCCGTATCAGAGGGATTAGCCTGGACCTTTTTTAACAGTGGAATGACCTTAGCCTGTTTCCATTTAGCGGGGACCGTGACATATAAAAAGGGAGGCATTTAATAGCTGATTCATCTGTGGATTAATTGCCTCCGCTCCTAGTACCAAAATAGAAGCAGGGGCAGGGTCCAATGGAGAGCCAGATTTGAGGCATTTTAAAGCCCTTAAAGAGTCCTCCAAAAAGATAGGGTCAAAAGAGTTCAAGGAACTTACTTCCATAGTAGAGGGTAGACTTTCATTGAACATTTCTTGAGTATTGGCCTCCTCTAAGGCCGGCCCTGATATACCATAGTCCATCACGACTGGAGAGAGGCTGGCCTGGATAGACACAATTTTTTCTTGGAAGAATGAGGTCAGCATCTCACACCATTCCTCAGAGGGTGGTTTCACGTTGGAATCGACTTCTGGTGCGGAAAAGGACCTCACAATTTTGAAGATGACTCTAGAGTGGTTGCCTGCTTTTAGAATTCTGGTTTCAAAATATTTTTTTTTACTATTTTAATTTCTTTATAGTAGTTACCTAGCTCTACTTTATAGCCTGCTTTGGCTGCTGGACAGTGTTAGTCCTCCATAGCCTCTCTTTACGTTTACAGGCCAATTTAAAGTTTTTTTTAGCACGGGGTGAACCAAGGACTCTAGGCACTTTTGACCGAAACTGTTTGGTGCTGCTTTCCAGAGCCAGAGAGTGACAAGCTGACTCAATCCAGTCCTCAACCAGGCCTACATCAATGTTAATATTGCCTGTCAGGGAAGGACTAGTGGCTTCAAGCCTATTCATCAGTAGGTCAGATTTGATTTTGCCGAGGGCACTGACCGTACGGATATTACTAAATTTTGGCCATCTGAACCTAAGGAGAAAATGATCAGACCAGACCAAATGCGCGGGAGGGTCAACATCAAGGGGAATTGACGTGAATATTTGGTCCAGCATATGTCCGGTTAAATGAGTTGGGGCCCTAGTGGAAGGCATAAGGCACATGGCCGTGCAGCTCTCCATCAGTGTATAGCTATCCATAAGCTGATCTCAGTCTATGTGTAAATTGAAGTCCCCCAGCAGGACGCAGTGACGGTACCTCAGGGCCAAAGGGGATACCATTTCACAAAGAGACGAAATGAAACCTGCTGCTGTGCTCGGGTGTCTATATATAAGGCCCCTGGATATTGATTGTTTGGAAGAAAAGGCTTGGGTAAATCCCAGTATCTCTGCTATCTCCACGTTCACCTGGGGCAGCGGGTCAGGGTATAGCAGGCTTTAAAAATAATAGCTATCCCACCACCTCTGCCCCCATTTCTATCTTTCCGTACAATTTTATAGCTGTCCAAATGTCAGGACCCGAAGAGTCCGTAAGCCAGGTCTCTAAACAGAGCATCCAGGTCCTCCTCCCCAAGGAGGTCGAATTTAACAATGGCATGCTTTGGTAGGGAGCGTGCATTTATTAGTGCCGCCTTTAATGACGGGATCTGCTCCAAGTAGTATCTGGGCAGATTTATTATTCCTCAAGATAAAGTTGCAGGAGGTGCATCGGTATCCAGAGAGACCTAGAGTATCCAAGCTCAACGGTGTACAGCTGGGGCTGGTATTGAGGGAATTAAGTTGTAAGGAGTTATAGGTATAGCGGTGCTCACCAATTTTGCTCGTTTGGGCATAATGGCTGTCGCTGGTCGGTTTAAATGCATTAGCCTGTTTGAAAAGCTAGAGCACGCACTAGAAAAGATGGCCGCTCTTGCTTGAATCCTTTTCTGACCTTCCTTATGTGCACTCCTTTTGAGCCGCTACATAACTGTCCTCTCAGACTTTTGACACTCATAACTGCCTTTTTGGTTGCCATCGCCTCTGTTCGCAGGGTGAGTGAGCTTCAGGCTCCTTCTTTGAGACCTCCTTTCCTGGCTGTTCATCCGAGCAAGGTTGTCCTTTGCACTAGGTCTTCCTTTTCTTCCCAAAGTGTTTACCTCTTTCCATATCGGTCAGACAATCACTTTGCCCACCCTCTTCCTGCCCTCGCATCCTTCTAAAGAGGAGTAGAGGCTCCACTGTCTGGATCCAAAACGTGTGCTTTCATTCTATCTGGATCGCACAAAATAATTCAGGGTGGATGATCAGCTCTTTGTTGGTTATGTGGGCGCCAAGAAAGGTTGGGCCGTGCAAAAGCGGACCATCTCTCTATGGGTCGTTCTTTGCATCAAGATTTGTTATTCCTTAGCGAAAAACAAACCTCCAGTGGTGCTGCGTGCCCATTGCACCAGGGCGATGGCAGCCACTACTGCTTTGGGACGTGGAGTCCCCCTTCATGACATTTGCCGGGCAGCCACGTGGGCTTCATTGCACACATTCAACAAACATTACTGCCTGGACAGCCAAGTCTGGAGAGACTGCTTCTATGGCCGTTCAGTTCTCCAGGAATTTCTGGTGTGAACTTAGTTCGCAGACCCACCTCCGAGATTGGTATTGCTGTAAGGAATCTATAACTAATAGTCACTTTCAGATGAAACAGTTACTTACCTTCAGTAACGATATATCGGTATAGGACATATATTAGTTATAGATTCCTTACCAAACCTCCTATCCTCCCCGTTCTGTGAACTGACTTATAGCGTAAGGGACTCCCTTTCAGGGCTCTAGTTTTGTGCACCAGTGGTCAGTGTCTTGCATGGCTCTGCTCTTCTGACCTGAAATGTCTTGTAAGGAACTTACATCAGCACGCAAGGGCTGCGTCTAAGTAGATACTGTTATATAGATACAATGGTTCTGTCGGGGAAATTTCAATTGCTTTGGAGTGTTCACAGTATAAATACATTACATGTAACATGTATCCATAATTTAGGAAAGGGAGAAGGAAAAATCAATAAAAACACACCCAAGCGACAATTTCAATCGATATTTTTAAAGGGATAATGAATAAGCTAGGCTACAGTGATACAATTGAAAGAATTGTGAAGAAGAAGTGCTGCAGATTCTCTACCTTAGAACTTCCAGGCGTCGGGCTGGATGCAGAAGATTTTTGATAGCAGAACTCCTGCATGCCGATAGGTGGCATCGGTCAACTCTGCAAAGTCGTAGGCGTCTGGTTTGTCATTGTCATGATGTCCACGTAGTCTATATAGACGCCACCCTGGTGCGCTGACATCAGTTAATTTATTTTTGCACCCGCCAGTGCGTGCAGATCCATTGAAGAGAGCTACCGCCTGTTTTTATTTGCAGATTCTTTTTTTTTTTTTAGTTTTGTCGAATCCTTTTGGTGTGTAGGCATGTCCAGTAAGAAGACCTCGGGGTTCAAGCCGTGCGGCACTGTCACCGTGCCATATCGGTCACAGACCCCCATTTGATGTGTCTCTGGTGCCTGGAGCACAACCACGACAGTCATGCTCTGGATCGGGACCGGTGTCGGTCGTACCTCTGCGGCCTTCCCCGGTGCCGCAACCAACGTTGAGGCCCTCCCCTATCGTCATTCCAGATGACACGGAGCCGGTCCGGCAACCACTGGCGCAGATGGAGCTGTACGGCTCCATGCCGTTCACCCTGCCCTATTCTGAAGGGTTAGGCTTGGATGAGGATTGGGAAGGGCAGCAGGATTTATTAGAAATCCCGCAACCCAATCAAGACCTATACTGGTATGAGGACCTGGGTGATGTCAGCAGTCTGGACACTTCTCCAGGTACTGGCATACTGTCTCCCCCTAACCTGGCTACGGAGGATGTAACCTCATTTGCAATGGTGGTGCATAGGGCTGCGGAGTTCTGGGACCTGCAGCTTCCTATGGTGGCTGTCAAGACTAACGTCTTGACGAAGGTTCTGCAGCCTTGTGCCTCCTCCTCGGAACTCTTGCTGCCTTTCAATGAGGTCTTGACAGATGTTCTACTGGGCACCTGGTCCAAGCAAAGCACAGGGACTCCTGTAAACAGAGCCGTTGTCCACCGCCACCACCATTCACAGGGTGACCCAGCTTTCCTCTCGACCTATCCCACCCCACAGAATTTGGTGGTCCAAGCCTCCACTACCCATGGCACGTTCTCTTCCGTACCTCTGGACATGGAATCCAAAAGGCTGGACGGCGTTAGTAAGATCTTTTCTTCCACCAGCCTAGCATTGTGGTTGGTAAACACTGCATGCCTCTTGGGCCGTTACTCCCATTCGCTATGGGATACGGTTGCACAAGTGCTGCTGGCAACAAACAAAAAAAACACTTACCTTTAACGCCCTGCCACCGCCTTGCCTCTGTCCTCTTCTTCCTGCTCCAGTCCTGCAGCAGCATACAGGAAGCAGCAGGGAGCATCCGGCTCCCAGGCTCCAGATGGCCAATCACAAGGCTGCAATGCAGCGTTGTGATTTGTCTGAACGCCGTGGATTGGTGCTCAGCCAGGGAATGGGTGCCTAGTCGTGTTCTCTTTGCAAGCTGTAATGCAGCCTGCGTGGAGAATATGGGAAGTGTGCATGACTGTTTTGGGTGGCCTGAGAGGGCTCACCAAACAGTCATGTGCACTTAGGAGTAGGCAAACCACTCCTCCCCTGCTCCTCTGTTCTCGGAGCAGCCCTACCCCACCCAGAAAGCTGCGGCAGCAGAAGGAAATATAAAATGATTATAATGCGAGTTATCATTTTATGTTTCCTGCTGCGGAGCAGTAGGGCACGCTCCTCCGCTAAGGTGGAGGAGCCGCCACTGCATTAGGCTCCATGCCTGGCTGAGGATATCTCACTTTTCAGGGGATGTCCCAGCTAACCTCATGGACATGCCCTTTGATGGAGCCCGTCTCTTCGGAGACAAGGCAGATGCAGTGTCTGAGTGCTTCAAGGACTTGCGGGCTACGGCCAAGTCCCTGGGCCTCTCTACCTCATCTCGGCCTGTGTTGGTTTTCACCCCTTTCGTGGCAATGGAAGGGGCTTCCAACCGTGCCAACCTTAGTCCAGCCAGAGGACCCAGCAAGTCCAACAACCTCTGTGGGGCAGTGGACGCGGTTCACCCTGTCCTCGCAGGTTGGGTGGCCAGAAATCTGGTCAAGCCACAACCCTCTCCTCCACCGCAAAACCTTCCTAGTTGGATTCCTCCAGGTCATAGACATCCAGTTGGTGGCAGGATACGCTATCACCTCCACCACTGGTGAGATATCACCTCGGACAGGTCGCTGCTGCAAATCGTCTGAAGGAGCTACTCCCTCCCTTCGAGACTACCCATCCCTCCATGCCTCCAACTTGCGATCGACTGATGAAGGATCACCTTGCTTTACTCCATGAGGAAGTCAAGACTCACTTGGCCACAGGAGCTATAGAGAGGGTTCCCAGGCCAGAAATTTGCTGTGGTTGCTATTCCTGCTATTTTCTGGTTCCAAAGGAGGACAGAGGCCTTCATCCTATCCTAGACCTCGGGGGCCCTCTACTACTTCCTCAAAAAGAAGTAGTTCTAGATACTAATCCTTGCTCAAGTCCTATATGCCCTAGACCCAGGAGACTGGATGGTAGCATTGGACTTGAAGAATGCCTATTTCCACATTCCCGTTCTGCCAGCCCATCGTTTCTATCTGTGGGTTACGGTGGGCCACAAGCCCTTTCAGTTTACCATGCTCCCCTTCGGCCTTACCAGTGACCCTCTGGTGTTCACCAAGATGATGGCGGTGCTCGCAGCCCATCTGCGGAGATATCGGCTCCCTGTCTTCCCTTATCTTGATGACTGGTTGTAGAAGGCGGGCTTGTCCCATGCAGTTGTTTCCCACCTCCAGACTACGGCGAACCTCCTACATTCACTGGGGTTCACTATCAACGTGCCGAAGTCACATCAGACTCCCTCTCAGTCGCTCCTTTTCAGCAGAGCAGTTGTTGACACGGTGCAGTTTCGGGCCTATCCACCCGAGTGGCGAGTCCAGGATATCAGCCTATGATTCCAATGTTTAAGCCTCTATCCTGGATTCTGGTGAGAATAATTCTGAGGCTTTTGAGCATCATGGCCTCCTGCATCCTGCTAGTGGACCATGCCAGATCGCACATGCTGGCTTTGCAGTGGGACCTGAAGTTCCAATGGACACCGCATCGGGGAAAACTCACCGACCTAGTTCAGATATTGGAGGAAACCACGAACGACCTGCGGTGGTGGCTGACAAAGTGCGATTAGGTCCGAGGCAGACCCCTCTCTCTTCCACACACAGATCTCACGGTAGTGATGGATGTTTCCCTTTTGGGATGGGGTGGCCATCTGGGAGAGATGGAGATCAGAGGACTCTGGTCTCCGGCGGAAGCCAGGCTCCATATCAACCGGTTGAAGCTTTGTGCGATCCGGTTGGAACTGAAAGCCTTTTTACCATCCCTCAAAGGAAGGCTAGTTCAGGATTCACCGACAACACTACCTCCATGTGGTACTGCAACAAGCTGGGCGTAGTGGGGCCGTGGACGCTGGGTCAAGAGGCCCGCATCTCTGGACTTGGCTGGAACAACAGGGCATTTCCCTGGTGGTTCAACATCTGAATTGTTCTCTGAACGCCAGACCAGACGAACCTAGCCACCGGTGCCTTGCTAATCACGAGTGGAGTTTTTATCTGGAGGTGGTGCAAGGTCTCTTTCAACAGTGGGGAAAGCCTTTGTTAGATCTATTCTCATCCGAAGAGATCGCGCAATGTCAGCAATTTTGCATGTTGCAGTTACCAAGGCGGCTCTCGCTCGGTGACACTTTTCGTCGCGAGTGGAGCACAGGCCTCCAGTACGCCTTTCCGCCCATACCACTCCTGTCCAGAGTGCTCCAGAAGATCAGGAGTGACCAGTCCCAAGTCATCCTTGTGGCTCTGGACTGGGCACGGAGAGTCTGATATCCCGAGCTTCTGCAAATGAGCATCGATCCTCCGATCAGGATGCCTCTTCGGGAAGATCTCTGTCGCAGCAGCAGGGGAGAGTCCTCCACCTGAACCTGTCCACTCTCCTTGCGTGAAGATTGAGCGGCGACAGTTGATAGCTTTCGAGTTTCCCGCCTAAGTCTGTGAGATTATTCTGGCAGCCAGGCGTCCCTGAAGTCTGTATACGCCTGCTGATGGCAAACATTTTGTAAATACTGGACAGAACAATCTGTTGACCCTTTGTTTGCCTCTCTACCAGATGTTGTTCTTTTCATTCTCTCCTTGGCCAAGCAGGACTCTGCGTTGGACAATCTGAAGGCCTACCTTTTGGCCCCGTCTGCTCTCCTTCAGCTGCCAGATCAGCCATCACTTTTTGAATCGCCTCTTGTACAGAGATTTTTGAAGGGGCTTACCAATCTGTTCCTCCCTTCTCCTTTTATTATGCCCCAATTTGGTCCTTACCTTTTTGATGTGTTCACCGTTTGAATCTCTACACAATTGCCCCCTTCGGCTGCTCACCATCAAAATAGCCTTTTCGCTTTCGCGGAGAACGCGAAATTGCCAGAAATTCCACGATCCGCGGCTGCGTGGAATTTTTTGCTTCTTCACGCTTTCAAAATGCGTGTTTGCGAGATATTTCCCCTTGAACATGCAAACAGCATTCGCGAACAGGAGAAAAGCATTGCGAACAAGCAATTCCGCTTGTTCGTGGAATTTTTGCGTGCTCGCAGAGATTTTTTACCGTTTCGCGGAGCTTTGCGTTGCGCCACTACACAAATTCCGCCAACCCCTACTGTCATCTCAGCCTCATTACCTGACCGTCTTTTCGGACAAAGTAGTGCTCTGCACTAGGGCATCTTTTCTGCCTAAGGTGGTAACACCTTTCCATCTGGCTCAATCTGTTACTCTGCCTACCCTCTATGCACCCCTGCATCCTCCCAAGGAAGTGGAGTGACTGAACCATCCGGACCCACTAAGAGCGATATAATTCTATCTAGATTGCACTAAAGAGTTGCAGGTCGATGACCTACTCTTCGTAGGGTAAGTTGGAGCAAGAAGGGGCGAGCAGTTAAGAAGAGGACCATTTCACGCAGAGTCATCCTCTGCAATAAAATATGTATGCCTTGGTGAAGAAACAGCCTCCTGAAGGCCTGAGGCCCATTCTACCAGGGCAAAGGCAACCACCACAGCTCTTCAGCGTGGTATTTCAGTTAGTGACATCTGCCAAGCAGCCACGTGGGCATCTCTGCACATGTTCGCCAGACACGATTGCCAGGATTCTCAGGTCCGCAGGGAGGGTCTCTTTGGCCGCTCTGTCTTACAGGATTTCTTGGTTTAAAACCTTTCTGCAGTCCCTCCTCCAGGGATGGCTTTGCTTGGGTATCTGTTCAAAGGTAAGGAATCTGCAGTTACATGCGTCTATCAGATAGACAAGTACTTACCTTTGCTAATACCTTATCTGGTAGAGACATAATCTATCACACAAAAAATACTCCAGCTGACCGGTAGATGGTCGAGGATGTTGTTCGTGTCGTGAGACAGTCAACAAGCTAAAAGAGGGGGAAAAAATGTGGGTCATCTCTAGTGGAAAGTTGTGCTAAGCACAATCTTATGTGAAGGAGAAAATGCTTCTTGTTTTAGTTACCCTCACACACCCTAGTGGTGTCATGCTTCATCATCGGGTCACCCGGACCCCTATAAGTCGGGGTGGGCTCAACCACAGTGTTGGGAGCTCTTTTGATAGATGAAGATAGGGGGGGGTTTAAAGATAAAATACCTCAGGCCGACCCCCGGTTTCCCTTTATTCTTGGGTCTGTCTGGGTCAATAAAAAATCTAAAAACTGGTTTTTTTTGGAGTATAATGGTCCCAAGACCCTAGTGCCGACATGTTCCAGTCACGAGTGGCCAAAAAAGGTCCCGGACTTTCTTCAGGGCAGAAGGTGACCCCCTATGTGAGGGCTTTAACAGAAAAGGGGATTCCCTATACTTTCTGTAAGGCGGGGGTAGAGTAGCTACTCCTCGCTGTGTGTTTTGTGTATGTGTATCTGTATGTGGCCAGTCTCCATCACTTGCGGGAGGGCTGTGCGGTTCACGTAGGACCTGTGCGATAATGTGGGTGGTCTTCAAATGCGGATCTCACCCAGTATTTCAACCTGTTGTGGTCCCGGTCCTCGGCTCGTACGAGTTAAAGCCCTCACATAGGGGGTCACCTTCTGCCCTGAAGAAAGTCCGGGACCTTTTTTGGCCACTCGTGACTGAAACATGTCAGCACTAGGGTCTTAGGACCATTATACTCCAAAAAAGACCCGTTTTTAGTTTTTTAGATTTTTTATTGACCCAGACAGACCCAAGAATAAAGGGAGGATATACTCAGAGTAAAGATTTCCTCTTTTACCCCCCAGATACTGGGAAATGTTTCTCGATATCACTATGTGTTAACAGAGACATAATCTAGCCACAGATTCCTTACTGACCCACCTATCCTCCCCGCACTGCGGATTGGCATAGTGCCAGGGCAGTTTCCCCTTCAGGGCATAAGTTGTTTTGAGTCACTTCATAGCTCCACGCTTCTGGTGTTGAAAGTCATTCAAAGTATTGACGTCAGCGTGCCGGGGTGACTGCTATATAGGTGCGGACGTCACGAGGAACCCGACCCCTACGACGTCTTGCAATGTCGACCGATGCCGCCTATTGGTGCGCAGGGGTACTACTATCAAAAATCTTCTGGATCCAGTCTGCAACTAGATCATGTCCCTACCGAATAAGGCATTACTAAAGGTAAGTAACTTATCCATCTGGCCCAATTTTTACCACCTCGAACCATAGGGTCATGATAGTCAGACCGGCCAGGACATTAGACTGAAGGGTAAAATATTTGCGGTAACGGAAACTCTGCTTCCTTTTATAACTCCAATATGAAGGAACGCATGGATGTACAGGCTAAACTAATGTATGGAAAGGCCAGTTTTACGTTTTTTCCCAAAATATTTAAGATGCATCATAGCTCAAGACTGAGACCTGTCCAGTCCTGTACAGCTAGAAAGGAGAAGGATCTACCTCCAATATGTTTCCTCTGGATGGCACAGGAGCATGGCTGTTACAGAGTGTAGGATTCTGGAATAAAATAAGGAATAATACAGTGAGAATAATGAGCAGGCCCTTTTATGCAGTGCACAATGGCAAATGGATAGATCGTTTGGTAGCGGGAATCACCAGAAAGATGAATAGTAATGCTACAGCATCTAGGGCGGCCTCAGATTAGAATCCTATCAGTGTTCTTGATGATCTGCAGGGTACCAAATGCAAAATTTGGTAAATTCAAGACAGGGAGCACTTGCATAATCTGGTTGTGAGAAGATAATTGACTGTACAACAGTCTTGTGGCAGTGACGGGTGAAAATGCAGGATTTTGCATATGAATGTAGTAGAAGTAGATAACGCACTGTTTGTCCAGACAAGCAGAGAAGGCATGGAAAATCAATCCAAGATTTTGTTGTGGACTCAACCATGGTGGTTGATTGGCCCAGCTCCATAAGCCACCAAAGAACAGTGTATATGGTACCAGGCCCCTTAAAGATGCGGATGCCTGATGTTTCACGATATAGTTTTAATGAATTTGTTTTTATCCAAAAGGCAACTGATTCATTGCATGCAAGTCCAAAACATTTTCTTGTTTAGAGACCAGGCCTCTTAGAAAGGATAGATCTAAAGCCACGCCAGGGGAATACCTTGAATTCCAGGTTGTTCCAGTTGATTCAAAAGCACCGAATGGGAAACTGATAAATGTGAAACTATAATTTAGTAATATCAAGGCTGCTCTGCCTTCCTGATCAGGAATCAGGTACAAACTGTCTGACACAGCAAGAAATGCTACTTTCAACTCATGGAGTGTTCAGATTCTAACTGGTAAGCGATCAATAAGGAAATTGGTTTCTATGAAAGAGATTTGTCAGTTGACCTATTTTTTAGAAAAAGGCAGTAAAGAGATGTTAGAAGATGCTGAGAAACTTTGAACCTGCAGAAGGATTTTTGAACAGAGGAACAAATGCAGCTTTTGGTTTGTTTTGTTTACTGCATTGGTAGGGACAGATGACGAGGCAAGGGCGATATTGCAAATGGAGGTCAGGGCAGGGGCTTTGATCTTTAGATGGCCATTCATGAAATGGGGAAAGGGTCCCAACTAGGAACTAGATTTAATAAAAAGGTCAAGAGGAGTAAGAATACACATAGAGCAGGCTCTCAAATTCGCTTGCAGATTATGCCCTTCTTAAATCCACATCTCAATTCCCTGCCCTACTCTTCATCTCTCAACTCTCCACCCAGTCTTTATCTTCTCTGCTGGTTCTGCAATCCTAAATACAGCTATGCATTTTCCTTCTCCCCTTTGATTTTATCTTCTCTTGCCGGATCTGTCCCGTTACCTACACCTCTCCCCTTTCTTCTTCCCTCTCTCCGCCTGCTGATTTTTCCCTTCTTACATCGAACTCCACATCCCTGATCTACTCTTCATGTCTAATCTCTCACCAATCAATCAACGATTAGGGACAGTGGGCTTTTGGAAGGCTCCAATGTACGTGCCCTGATATACTACAAGAAATGAGTACTAAGTTCCTCAGTGGGTCACAGAACACAGTAAGAGAGTTTATGTGATATCATGTTGATAGGTTGTCCTCCAAGGAGGAGGGAATTCCTCCTTTCGGAACTAGGGCCCTCACACACCCAGCAAGCTAGGTGTCATGCTTCATCATATGGGTCTGCTCCTCATCGGGTCGGCAATGCAATACCCGACGGGCACCCATAAAGGGGCTCTTTACCGGAGATCTTTTGTTCCTTGCCGTTTAGGTGCCGTGGGTGTGAGGGGCCTAGTATGTGTAGATGTAATGGTGGCTGTGCAGGATAAAACAGGGGAGGGAATCTTCTAAATAAACTTTATTCTGGAAGGATCCCAGCCTGATTAAATTAAGGATTAGGAGGGGCGACTATCTGGCTGTAATGGGTCAAAAAAGCGCTCTACTCCTAGATGGTCAACATGTTTCTCGCCTAGTAGTCGAGAATGATCTGTGGCGATTCCTCAGGACCAAATGGAAAGAAAACTATACCTAATGGTGGGGTGAAAAACTACCTACCACTCAGTGTTTAGAGGCCAACCTAATGTTATGTAAGAACGCGCCTCATCAGTTACAGCTGCCGACCAGAGACATGTTTCTGCCCTCCTGCTGCTGAGCCAAGCTCGAGCAGGGGAAGGCATTACAAAGTTATCCTGTCACAGGGAGGTGTGAATACCTCCCAGAAAGGGTTGAGTATATTGGGGCAGGGTGGGTGCACTGACCAGCGCCACTGAGATGGCTTGAAGGGCACATTTGGTGCCCTCCTTGCAAACTCAAGTTTAAACCAGTTCAGGATCTTAAAAAACCCACCGCTGATTCGAACGACCGCAACAACTTCCGTCCCATCACTAACCTCCCTTTTCTTGCAAAAATCACAGAAAGATGTGTAGCGAAACAACTTTCCCGTCAGTCTGGTTTCATTCAAAACTGCAGCACTGCAACAGCCCTGCTGCATGTGATTGATGACGCGCTGCGCATACTCGATTCAGGGGAATCTTGTCTTTTGATTCTTCTAGACCTTTCTGCAGCCTTTGACACTGTCAATCACAACACTCTCCTTAACACTCTTCAACAGAGAATGGGTTTGGAAGGCACAGTGCTTAAATGGTTTGCCTCTTTTCTCTCTGACAGATCCCAAATGATCAAAATAGCGAACAGTCTCATCTCCATTGGCGGTAGGTCAAGGCGTCCCTCATGGCTCTATACTTGCACCCACTTTGTTCAATCTCTATCTGGAACCATTGGGAAATCTCCTTAGTAAATCTGGGATCCTCTACCATCTCTATGCGGGTGACATCCAAATCTACCTTAAGGTGTCCTCCACTCACGATATCTCTATCCTCAACTCTATTCTTCACTCTATCCAAAACTGGATGTTAACTCCTCAACTCCTTCTAAATCCCTCCAAAACCGAATTCCTCCTCCTCTCTACCTCACTCTCTCCTCCTCTTGTTCAATCTTGGATGGATCATCTGAATCTACTTAACAGTAAACGTATAGTTGTGGACAGCGCAAAATCCCTTGGTGTCGTACTCGACAAAAGGCTCAATTTTCTCTCCCACATCAATTTCATTGCAAAGAATGCTCGATACCAACTGCGCCTTCTTTGGGGGATTCAACGCTTCTTCTCGGAACAAGACCTAAAAACCCTGGTCCGATCGCTGGTTCTCACCAGATTGGACTATTGCAATTCTCTTCTTACTGGCCTCCCCAAATCCAACCTTTCCCCTCTTAAATCCGTTCTCCATTCAGCGGCTTGTGTTTTTTGGGGGGGCCAAAAGAAGTGACCACATCACACCCTTGTTGTCTTCCTTCCGTTGGCTTCCCATCGAGGCAAGATCAATCTACAAAACTGCCTGTATCACCCACAAAGCCTTGCACACTTCCTCCCCTCGCTACCTGGCAAATACACTGAAAATCTTTGGAGGCTCTAGACCGTCTCATAATGCGGAAAAACTACTGCTTGAGCCCCCACTTTTAATAGGGAAAGATCGATGGCTCAATCCTTCTCTGGCAATGCGGTGCGAATCTGGAACTCGCTTCCGCCACAGCTCCGTACCATCACCTTTACCCAGACCTTCAAAACTGACCTCAAACTTCTCTTCCAGAGACACTTCCAGAACTAATACACGCCCTTTTAAGTCCCCCACGGAAGATCTTTCACTATTGTAAATTTGGATTCTATGCCTATACAAGTGTCATCCTAGTGTGTTTGTGAGTGACTGCCATCTATTGCTGTATTATACCTCTTCTTGTATCTCGTTTGCTTCTGTAACATGTACTTTTGTAGCATTCTCCTCATGTAACGTAACTTGTCCTATTGTGAAGCGCTCTGACACCTTTGGGTAAAGTTTGCGCTATATAAAAATGCATAAATAAATAAATAATAAGGGAGCCTTTGGCTCACCGCTCTGGCACTAAACTGGACAAAGGACATGGGAGTATCCTGAATCGTCCCAACCCTTTCCTAAGGGTACTTAAGGGTTTAAGTGTGGGTGAATCCCTAGATTCATCGTGGGACAAGAATCAAATCATACACCACTTCAACTTCGACCATCTGGACACTCTGGACTTTGCTTTGGGAACCAAGACTGCACCGGGTAAGATTCCTACTGCTCCTGGTCTCGTCGTCCTGCTGGTCTTTTGCAACATCTGTGCCCATGCTCCATACAGGTTCTTAACCTGGCCTGTGGACATCCAAGACACCTGAAGGAATCTCACTTGGACAGAAGGAGTCACTCCCCTGCATCTGCAGGCACCGCAACACAGCTGACGAGTCTGCTGATCCTGGGCTCCCACTGACTCCGAAAGGCTCAGCAACACAGGTGGTGGTTCTGCAACTCCCTCGAGGCCTGAACTGTCTACATACCAAGTTTGAGGCCAGTATCACTCGTCGGAACCGCTGGAATAGAACCCTTGTGCACCGCATCGACTTGCTGTTGCCAAGGCTTGTTGGCTCTTTCCAACACAGATCTTCGGGCTCCAAGAAGCTCCAACCTCAAGCAACTCTTGCAGCCAAGACCTCATCTTGAATACACCTTTGGGTTCCACCGGACTCCTTCGTCTTCTTCTCCAGTGGCACCTTTCCTGAAGTCCTCCATTGTGGTTTACAGAGGTCTCGGATGTCACTTGACACCTATGCAGCCGGCTTCCCTTATGTTGGTATCCTGGTTCCTGGAACGGGTGGGGTGACTCTCCAACCTTCCATCTTCCACAGGGTTTCTTCAGGGTCCACTGGGAAGGGTCCTTCTTAAAAAATTGCAACTGTGTCTTACCTATTGACTAACATTGAGCACACTGAGCACACTGTCATGTTCCCACTCAGCACACGACATCTGTGGGGCTCCTAGAAACTCACCTAAGGTGGTTCATTGGGTCCCCGGCTCTTCTGCGTCTTCTGGGTCTATTCTCGACTTAGATTGTGGTTCGCATTCTACTATTTTAGTATATGGTTTGATCTCCCCCTGGGGACCACTGTGTATTTGTGCTACCTACGTGCTCTATTTCCTAAGTATTGTGTCTATTGTGTTTATATCTCCGGGTAGGAGATAATACATTGTGTTAATGATGTTTGTTATAAAATACCTATTTTTATAACTACACTGTGTGATTCTTTTTCACCTAGCCTATACTATAAGATTAAGTACTGGTAAAACAAGCTGCTTTACACTCCTTCTGAACTAAGCCTGAAGGCAGCTCTCCATAGCTACCACTAAGAGAGCTTTCTCAGGTTGTCTAAGACCACTAAAATCACCACAAGTGTTGTCTGGATTAGTGCAGGGTGCTACACTTACATAAGTGAGCACCATATACTGAGCCAGCCTCTCACAACACCCCTTTACATAAATCGCTCAGCTATCCCCAGCTTTGTCGCTTCTCTTTCTTGTTATGTCCCTCTTATATCCACCTTACTCCTCCATGCTATATGCCTCATATCTCCCCCTGTCTTTTACTTTTCTCACAGATTCTGGCCTTCTACATCCACCTCTCTCCATTCCCACTCTCTTCTTTATGTAAGGTTTCTTGATTGTTCTGCCTCCCTTACATCTATATACCCCATGCATGCACTGCTGTTCACCTCTCATTTCTTCCTCCAGCCTCCTAACATTTTTTTGTTGGTCTGTCCCCTTTACATCCACCTCTCCTCTTTCAGCCCCCTGGTAAAGTCTCACTGTTTCTGCCTCTTCTATCCATGTCTCCCTTCCATGCTCTACACTTCACTTTATCTCTACTATGGTTTCTTGCCTTTCTCACTAATTCTGCCTCTATTACGCCCACCTCTTACCTACTTGCTGAACCCTTCACCTCTCATCTCTCTGCAGTCTCTAACCTTCTCTCACTGGTTCTACATCTCTGAAATCTACCTCTCCTGTCTCTCTCTATCCCCCAGCCCTGTACCCAATCTTGGTTGTGTTGCCTGTTACCTTTAACAATCACCATTCCCTCTCCATGACACTCAAGTTATCCTAATGGTTCCGCTTCTCTCATATCTACCTCTCCTATCCAAGCACTGCCTTTCACCTTTCACCTTTCATCTTTCTCTCCAGCCTTAACTTTATTCACTGGTTCTGCCCCTTCATGTCCACCTCTCCCCTCCATGCTCAACTCTTCATGTTTTATCTCTCTCTCTCACCTCTTACCTCCATTCGCTGTTTCTGCCCGTGTAGCTTCCGCTTCCCCCTACATGCGCTGCTATTCACCACTCATCTCCCCGGCCTCTTACCTTGCTTCACCTCTTGTGCCAGGACGCAATACAGGCCCCTGCAGCACAGATGGGCCCACAACACATCAGAGGGCCCCTAACCCATCAGGGGGCTCCCATTCAGCCCAGGGCCAATGAATATCTGTGAGATGTGGGAGACTCGGGGACCCATTATCACATTCTGCAGAGAGAAATCCCATCATTTTGTGTTACACCAATGCTCTTATGTAACTTACAACATCTTCTCCTCTTCCACCCTCTCACTCTCCCCAATCCGGTTACATTTCTTTTTTTGCATGCTATTCCTTTTGCCTAACCAACATTATTCCCTACTTTCATTGATTCTGCGATTACATACACATCACTACTTCCCCATCTCCCTTTCCCTAAGCGTCTTGTTCTATATAGCTGTTTTCAGCTCTCCCCTCTCTGCTGTACTCTGTCATCTCCCCCACCTCTTTTTTTTGTTTGTCTAACCCCTTTTAGATGCGCCTCTTCCTCAATACTTCTATTAAAAGCTAAAGAGAACACCAGACCTCCTTAGATGTACACAGGAATTAGGATTTCAGATGTGATCAAACATGATGCCGTGGAGTAGTGCTACCTTTTCATATGTGCAAAACAAGGGATGGTGTGTGGTTTGACGTGTTAAATAGCTTGGGTGTATCTTAGACGGTTCTTTGAACTCACCACAGGGTGGTAAGGATGGATGTGGGGTCACCCCTCTTTCCCTCCTACCAACTCAATGTTATCATCTCTACTATTCTTTTACAGACCCAATTGTTCAATATTCCTTCGTTTCAAGTAAATTACATGAAAAAAAAACCAGTAAGCGATTATACTCCACTGCAGTTACTATTTATGTTTGACTCTGTTCATGTTACTTTTGGATGCACGTGCTTGTTTGTAAAATAAAACAGCAAAACAGAATTGTAAAAAAAAAAAAGAAGAATAGCCACCTCTCTCTCCGTTTTCTGCTCTTCTCCCTTTCCCTTCATTGGACTTGAGCAGCGCCCATCGTGACGTGAGGTCACTCTGTTTGTTTGTTGTGGGCACTGCAGGATACTCTGCGTTTCATTCATGCAGGGGCAGGGCTCACTTCACACCTCACACTAGTTCAAGTGTCTGCCTAGCCGCTGTTATAATGCAGATGCAGCGACTAGGCTAAGAGAACGAGATGCAGGCCCGCCTTGTGTCTTTCACAGTTCACCAAGTCTGCGAACCCAAATAGAGGGGGCTGCCCACCTGGAACTTGTACAATGGCACCATTTCAAAAGCATGATGGACTCGTGGGGGGCCCCCATCCTAGTTAGACTGCCGCGGGGCCCTGGGCAGCTGCCCACACTGCCCATGCCTAGCGCCGGCCCTGGGACAATGAGCCAACCTGAGCAGGCATAGCATGTCACTGAGCAGGACAATTAGGCCCCTGGAGTGACAATGCTGTTTTTGAGCACCACTGCTAGCACTAATGGGGGTGGAGTAAAAGGGAGTTGTGCCTGAAGGAGCCAGATTACAAATGATGCCCATTTAAGAGGCTCTACTTTCGTCTCCAGCAGCAGACAGATGAGCCTTGGATGTCTCCTTCCACATGTCAGCTTCAAAACTGTGAGGCGCTCCCGTTTTTCATTGAGAGAAAATGAAAAAAAATTAGGCTAACCACCAAATTGAGCAAAATGAAAACTTTGACAACTCAAAACAATTGTTTTTGACAACATTACTGTGAAAAACATTCATCTTGGCACAAAAATGACAAAGGGAAGGAAGTAACGAAATTGAACGAGCACAATTCGGAGACAAAAGAAAAAGTGAGATGTGCAAAGAATGACAAACAAGCATTGGCATAGCCAATAGGTCTCGCCTTCGGGACCTTATAAGTGTTTAGCCATGCAGCACATTATCCTCTTAATAATCCGGCCACACAATTTTACTCCCTATGATGTTTAAGGACGCGATCCCTGTGTGTCAGGGACAGAAACGTGCTTTGTAATGTACCATGGTAACACTGGGCTGCAGAAATCAGTGCAGACTATCAGTCTATGCAGTTCGACCAGTGGAGATGTCTGTTAAAAAAAACATATCTTCCACTCATGTGGTAAAATGCAGGCGTGTGCAAATGGTGGCAACACATCATACTGTAAGTACACCAGCTGGAACATGTGAAGTATTCTAGAAGAATCCCCCACCAGGGACCTGTCAAGAGCTTCCCCCTTTGCTTAATGAGATGACAAGTCACTAGTGGAACACACTCGGCTCAGTTCCTGATTTAGGTGTGTGCCCAACCATCATATTCAGGGCCCCTGGAACTGTGCGGCAGGGTATGGCCAAATTATGCGGCAGGGTTGACTAAATTAAGTGGCAAGAAATGGCAAATTATGTGGCATCATCCGGCACATTTTCTGATAGGATTAGTCCATTTTTCTTTCTTTTTTTTTACAATTGTTAACGCTGTCTGGACACAGGTTGCACCTACTTAGTACCAGTTTAACACCAAGACCCTGATCATACCTTTAACAAAACCAATACACACTGTGTTGGGAGTAAAAGGCTGCAGTTTAATAATCAATTCAATTCTCATGGCCCCCTCGCAGGCGGCATGGCAAGATTTATTCACGTGAGGTGCTGGCAATGAAGTAAGTAATGTTTTTTTTAGTCCAAGTTCCCGAACCCTGTAATGGGCTGACGTAGCTAATGCCTCTTTAAACACCAATTGCCCCTTGCCTTTTTACCCTCAACAGCCCATCCACAGCCCCCCAAACCATTTAGAGCAAGGCGATTAAACATGCCACGTCGCCACTGTGAGAAGCTGGCCTGGTATATGCTGTCTACTAGTTATAGTGGGCACCTTGGACCAGTCCAAACAGCCCTTATTGATGATTAGGTTTAAGACAACCTTTATTGAAAGCTATCCTAGTGGTAGCTATGGAGAGCAGGCTTCAGGCTAAGGCTTGAAGGAGTTTAAAGCAGCTTGATTTACCAGATTATAACCTCTTGACTAACTAAATGAAAGGAGAACTAACCTCTTTATGAGATTAGAGAGCAAGGCACACAGTAATACAGTTTTAAAACGACAGTAAATAGCACAATATACAATGGGCCCCAGGGAGAGACCAAACCATATATTAAGAAAGTGGTATAAGAACCACGACGACTTGACTGGACACAATGCCTAGAGCATGTAGAATCGCTGGGACCCCAAGGAACCACCCAAGGTAGTGACACAGGGGACCCGAGGGAGACACGTGCAGTGTGAGAACACAGCCGCGAGCTCCGTACAATCTTATGGGAAAGTCGCGTTTGGAATTTTAGAGTTTAAGGACACTTAGGGGAGGACTTGGAGCAAACCCTTTCAGACTTAGAAGGTTCTGAGGCCAGCACCCACGTGAGCACCTGAGTACTCATGTTACCTAACCGAGGGAAGCTGAGTGCATAGGTGTCAGATGGTGTTGGGAATCTTCGATGTCGTCAATGGTGAGTTGCTGCAAAGTGCTGCTGCCATGGAAAGGAAAAGTGTCCGGTGTGATCCAAGCCTGGATCGAAGATGGGAAGAACCTGAAAGCAGAGGGGACAGAGTCTGGGTCACTTGTCAGTGTAAAGAAACAAAGAGGAGCCCTTTAAAACCAAAGGAATAGGACACTATATAGTAGTAAGGGAAAAGTATCCTTTGGACCAGTTTCTAATATCCAGTAATCAACCAGTCTACACAATCCATTCAACATAAGCTATACCGTCCATACAGTCTCATTCACACTTGGGAAGAGTGTGCCATATATCTTCCAAAGATAACAAAACACATAAGTATACAAATAATATAAATCGGTTTATGTGTTAAAAAATCATAAAATCAAGCTCAAAGTTTAAAAAAAGAGAACAATGTGTCTAAATACCACAATCCATGAAGTTACTACTCAGCAATGATAACATGCACACAGTACATAATCGCAAAATCCTTGCCAAGAGTTAATGAAGAACTGACTAAAAAGCAAAAATCAAGAGTACAGAGAATAGACGACCACAATATGTCATTTACATGGCACACATCCGTATTACAACGGTGACTCAAATGTGGATCCTGGTATTTTTAACTGTTTCAAATACTCATAGGCCACATCCCCTTTCACAGATTGTGTACTTATTTGAGCGTCGACTCGTTTCGATGGATGTATTATGCCACCATCTTTTTCAAGACAAATGTTTTGACTCTCTTGAACATAAAATTAAACGTGTTTTGATAATTTAAAAACACCAGTACAATAAAAACAAAAAAAAAACAAATGTCAAACATTTGGTCCAGAAATGCAATCTCTAAACCAACATGTTACATCATACTACATGCATTTTAAAAGCCTATGCTTCCTACATAGTTGGCCCCCCCTGGTACTCATGTCAAGGATTCACAGAGAGTCTGGTAACCCATTTTTAACCATACCATAAGATTGAATCAGAGATGTTAGCATAGTATCAAAAATGAGGTACAACTAACAATAATCAACTAATGGGCATGACAATGAATACAACGAGGCCACCAGGAATTCTCTTTGAAATATTATATGGCACCCTTCTAATCATCCACACTACAACTCACTGGTAGTTTGAAATGTATATTTTAAAAAAACATTAATAAGCTCACATACTGAGAACTAATCACCTTGCATTCGTACACATTCTCCTCGCTTGCTTTCAAGGGGAAAAAAATACCTCACCTAATGTCGGCAAAACTAATCGTTCCAGCCATACTGGGCAGACGATTTACGGGGTATTTGATGGTTTCTTTTAAATTCTCTCTCAAATCCTCAGACCACAGTGATGTATCTGTGAATAAATGATAATATAACAGCTCCAATCCGGGCATATAGTATATTGAAATAGCATTCAAGGCATAAAATGGCGATAAAGATATAATCTCACCTGAGTAATCCCTGATTAGGCCCAAATGTCAGTGTCTGTATCTGTAACCTTTACTCTAGCGAGTTGGACTGTAACTTTCCGCTATCAATTATAAGCGGATTCTGAAAAATACACATAAAGAAAATCAATTATCTGCACATCTTAACTGAAACTAATTCAAGTGTATACAGGACATTTCGCAGTACACCTGGTATTACCTTCTACTCATTCGGCACAGTCTATTCTAGGACCGTAGATTTGTTTCCTTTTTTTTCTTTTTCCACAGGGGACTGATTCACTAGTTGCCCCAAGCAAGTTATTCGAATGTAGCGTCCCTCATAAGTCCCCCTTTGCAATTAGGGTCTGTGGGAATAATACAAAGCATCTATTACCCAATTTATTAAATAAGATATATAATTATTGTTCACTATTAATAAAGAGACCCTGTTTATCATGTCGACAACGGGTGCCTTAATCAAGAGAATTTCATGACCTAAACGTGGAAGTATGGTCTCACAGTCGAGATCGAACTGAAAATGTGCAAAGGCTTACTATTTAATTCTAAATTATCGCTTGCACTGTCCATTATCAGAGTGGAAGCAATTGTAAAAATATAGTCTAGAATTAGCATTTATTGAGGAGATGGCAGGGATCAATCCGCCTCCTACATGTATATAATGTTGTAATACGGATGCGGGCCATGTAAATGACATATTGTTGTTGTCTATTCTCTGTACTCTTTATTTTTGCTTTTTAGTCAATTCTTCATTAACTCTTGGCAAGGATTTTGCGATTATGTACTGTGTTCATGTTATCATTGCAGAGTAGTAACTTGATGGATTGTGGTATTTAGACACATTGTTCTCTTTTTTTTTTAACTTTGAGCTTGATTTTATGATTTTTTAATGAATAAACCGATTTATATTATTTGTATAATTATGTGTTTTGTTATCTTTGGAAGATATATGGCACACTCTTCCCAAGTGTGAATGAGACTGTATGGACGGTATAGCTTATGTTGAATGGATTGTGTAGACCACTTGCCAGTGATCAAGGGCACAATAGACGAATGCCCACCGATGTCGGGTGTTTCAGGTGTGATGAGGTGAAACTTGACTCCACTGCCACGGAGACCAGGAAGCATTGATGATTACCACAGTCTGCAGGTGAGCTATCCCGCTAAGGATGTCAAGTGCTGGGGGGGGTCGGTGTCTGGATTGGAGACCAACAAGCCTTGGCAACGGCAACCCACGTGGTGAGAGTAAAACGGCTTCGTTGTGGACCAGCAAGGTCCTGTGGTCTCCCCAAGCGATGGAGAGTCAGGGCACGTCTGGAGCAACCAGGTAAGCCAGTTGAAAGTCAATGTACCCTTCTCAGGGACCCACAAGTCGACGGACACGGGATCGTGAAGGGAGCTTGAGAGGAATCACTAGATACCAGCCCACTGGTCACTCGAGGAGTGTAGGCCAGCAATCTTCGGTGGAATCACTGCTCGGGGTCTGGACTACAAGTAGCCCAAAGCACAGCCTCAGGGTTCGCCAAGAAGCATATGCTGCTGCAAATGTTCACGGTGTCCACGGGTTCGGGTTGCACGGTCCCCACGAGAGCTTTGGATCTCAGAGTTGCTGAGAGCACGGATCGGCCTCGGGGAAGCTTGGAAACCCACCTCCTGTGATGCAAAGTCTTCGGAGTCCTTCAGGAGCTGCGTAGATGCAAACCGGACAGATGCGTCTTTGGTGCCTGCCTTGCAGGGGAGTAACTCCTTTACTCCAAGAGAGATTCTTCTGTCATCCAACATCGTGTAGATATTAGAAGTTCTGGGATTCTGTAGCAGAGTTTCGTCCAGGTAAATCTGAAGTCCTGTAGTCAGGGGATCCTACTTTATACCCAAGGAAGGGGTGGGACAAACTCTGGGGACCCACCTATGGGAGGGTCAGGACAGAAGGGAAGCTACACCCATGTCCTTTGTCCAGTTTCGTGTCAGAGCAGGGTCTGAGTGCCTCGAACAGACGGCGCCACTGCTCATAACCACATGCCGTAGGCCGTGGGCGGATACATTTACTGGGAAAGGTGGGACATGCACCCGCCTTTGCCCAATTGCGTGCTGTCTTTTTGGAAAGATGCACGCAAAGCCCAATAGAAATAATGCCGAAAAAAAAACACACGCACGAGCGTGTGAAAAGTCCTGAATGATTCCAAGAGTTCGTTTTCCTAGAGCAGCGCATGCGCGCTGCGCTAGGCTCGACCTAAAAAATGGAAGAGAAAAGGAAATTGAGAGAGGAAAATAACTCCCCTGATACTGTGCAACATTTATAAAAAGTTATTATCCACAAGTGTGGGCTACTTTTTTGTTTGGTGCCCGGGCCTAGTTCTAATCCCAATCTGACCCTACTCCCAGGGCCCTGGCCATGGCCAGCACTGCTCTGCAAGTAGGTCTGCTCTTCACAAGTCCACTTACACATGTGTGAACTACCGGAACTGTACTGCCGCCGAAGTCTTATGATTGTGGAAGGTGCAAACATTCTGGGAGTCGGACAACACAATAACAAAACATCCCTGATGCTATCACATTCCCCAAATATTTGGAAGAATTCCGTAGGACTGGTACATATACTACACTTACAACGTTCGTTTGACAAACATGCCCATCAGCAATACACCTGGTTAAATAATTCAAATATACACATTGATGAGATCAGAGAGGAACGTCTGGCAAACACGTCATTAATACAGGAACATAGGTCATTTGGCTGAACTCCCAGATTGCTACGATATCTTCAAAGAAGGAGTCCAAAATAAGCATGAAAGCTCTTTGTACACACAAGCATAGTTCAAAACACATGATGGTATAACAAACAAGCATTGGCAAAGCCAATTGCTGGCGCCCATGCTAGAGCTATTGGATTTGGCAATGTGTTTAGCCATGATTTAGACTACGCCCATAATTGGATATGCCACACCCCCTTAATAGGTTGGCCACGCCCCTTTTAGAGCACCCCCAGTTTTTTCCCACTTAAAGCCCAGCTTAAGCTGTTAAAGTGGGGGGGAGGGGGTGCCAACGCCACTAAAGGAAATTCACCAACTGGCAGGTAGTAACTCAATCCCCGATAAAGCCCACGAAAAAAATCTTATAAACACGTCTATGGATGACTTGGAATAAAGTCACATAAACACATACGGATCTCACCAGGGTCGGATTGTTAAAGGGCACACTGGGGCAATAATTGCAGCTGTGGGGCGCTTTTTTGGCAGCGTGGTAGTCAATTTGGGCTTTGACTGTGCTATTCAGACGCTCTAGCGGCCTTCCCGGAGGCAGATGGGCCTCTATTACCTCCCATTTACCTACTAAGGCGGAGTTATCATTCCCAGTCTCTTTCCGGGCCGGTCCATTAATGTATGCTGATTGAGCAGGGGTGGGAGGTCTGAGCTGAAGTGGCCTCACTTATATTCAGGTGTGGTTCACTAGAGTGAATTTCTCCATGCACAAACATTCCTGGCAGCATTTGCATTTTTTTTTTTTATCTCAGTGAAGTTAGGAAAACATGCCTCTTTTAGAGAACCCCCCTACCCTTTCTTTTCATAATACTTAAAACATTAAAGCTATGTTGTGCGCAATCTACAAATATGGGCCACTTCTTTTTAGGTCTAGGTGAGACAGCGAAAGCTGTCTCTTTGAGACATTTTGTAAGTGGGCTTTCAAAAGTGCTACCCACATGGTTTTGCTGGCCTAGAGCTTGAGTGCACGATGGCGTGCACGTGCACAGCTGCTCCTCTGCTCCTTGCATTCCCCCTCCCTTCTCACCCAGCCCTTTGATGCTCTGCTCGATTACTTTCACTTTCGCCGCTTTGATGTTTGATCGCAAACGCGATCACTTCCGCTTGGCATAGCCTGTACTTGTTCTCTTTGTCCTCACATATGCTCTTCCCTCTATGTTTTTCTCTCTGGTCTCACATGTGCTATTCTCTCTGTATTTTCACTCTGCCCTCACATGTGCTTTTCCCTCTCCATTTTTCTCTCTTTCCTCACACATGCTATTCCCTCTGTATTTGTCTCTCTTCCCTCACATGTACTCTTCCCGCATTTTTTCTCTATGCTCTCACATGTGCTCTTCGCTCTGTATTTTTTTCTCTGCCCTCGCATGTGTTCTTCTCTCTATATTTTTCTCTCTGCTCTCACGTGCTCCCTTCCCTCTATGTTTTTATCTCCAGTCTAACATGCGCCCTACCCTCTGTATTTTTCGCTTTGCTCTCACATGAGCTCTTCCCTCTCTATTTTTCTCTCCTCCCTCACATGGACTCTTCCCTCTGTATTTTTCTCTCTGCCCTCACGTGCTTTTACCTCTGTATTATTTCTCTCTGCCCTCACATACTCTTCCCTGTATGTTTTCCTCTTTGCCCTCAAGTGCACTCTTCCCTCTGATCACATGCATACACAACTATGCACACATACAAACACATACATGCATTTACACACACATATGAACATATACAAACACACACAGACATGCATAAACATATGCATATACATGCACACCAACGCACCAACCCCACATACACATATAAACAAGCACGCATACCAACATACTCAAACACATATACATACACACAAACATAAAAACACAGACATAGGTATACACACAAACATATGTGTACACATCCATGAAGACAAATGAACACAATGACACACCCATATTTGCACACCAACACACACATGCATACACAAACCTATACACATACAAACACACACACATGCATACACACACAGATATATACATATAGACACACACACTATGCACACACACGCATCTCCCGTACTGTCTCAGGGGAAGAGTCGGTGTCAGCTGTCTCCTAGAGGGAGATCTCGCATGAGACCGTAAGACTCAGAGACATGTGGCTGTGGAGAGACAGACATGCCTCCCTTTAATTGTGTTGTTGCAAGATGGTGACTATCTTCTGCCACTGGTGCATTCAGATAAGCGGCAGGAAGTTCGTCGGACACATGCACTGGTTTCAATTTCGAGAAAGTGGGGTGAACGTTTCACAGATCGGGAGTGTGTGTCAGTACATTTTGTTTAACCGTGTGGTCATGAATCCTTTAATTGCATAAGTGAGCGGGTATGGATGTAAACAAAAATGTAACACTAATACCACATTTTCTGTCACTCTTGTGAACAGGTTTGCTGTGAATGTATGAATGAGAATGGCGTTTTAGAATACGTTGCATGGAAAAGGGTCAACATGGTGTCTATGTGTTTTTGGGTGTTTTTTTATTTTTTTAAAATTTATTTTTTATTGCATGGTTAACGTCATGATATACCGGATTCGGATGCTTCATTGCAGATCAGTTGTTTGGCCCGTGGTTATTAACGAGTTTGGAAAATACTTTTGTATTGTTTCGATTCTTTTTGTCTCTGCCCTATCTCTTGGCTGTGTCCTAACTCTCTCCCATCTTCTCTCTCCACCTCTTTGCTACATGTTCTCTCGTAATGTTTTCATTTTCCCCAACTCTCCTCTTTACTCTCTCTAATTCTTTTTTTGCTCCTTTTCTGTCTCTGTCCCTTCTCTCCTCTTTCTCTCCCCACCTGTCCCTTCTCTAACCCCACTCCTCTTCCTCTGCCCGCCCCCCCATCCCTCTCTCTCGCAGTACTGCAGCATAGGCAGCACCAGGTCTCTGATGCCTTCTCAGTGTTGGCCCTGGGGGTTGAGGAGGTAAGTCAGCCCCCCAAGTGAATCCCATTATCAACAGATAGTGAACCTCTATTTACCAACAAGTACGGAGCGGTCTCGGGTGACGGCTGATGCGAACAGTGATCTGCTCTGTGCCCCGGCAGGGCCTGTGGGGTGGGGGCGTTACCTTACACTAGGAGAGGAAGTAAAAGTGATATCCTCCCCTCCCCCCCACTCCTCCACTGTCTCTCCTCACCCTCCACCTCTCTCTCTCCTCCACTTCTGATTCCCTTCCAACGCGGTCTCTCCTTACCCTCCACCTCGGTCTCTCCTTACCCTCCACCTCCGTCTCTCCTCACCCTCCACCTCCGTCTCTCCTCACCCTCCACCTCCGTCTCTCCTCACCCTCCACCTCCGTCTCTCCTCACCCTCCACCTCCGTCTCTCCTCACCCTCCACCTCCGTCTCTCCTCACCCTCACCCTCCACCTCCGTCTCTCCTCACCCTCCAACTCTGTTTCTCCTCACCATCCTCCTCACCCTCCACGTGTCTCTCCTCACCCTCCACCTCACCCTCCACGTGTCTCTCCTCACCATCCACGTCTCTCCTCACCCTCCACGTGTCTCTCCTCCCCCTCCACACGTGTCTCTCCTCACCCTCCACACGTCTCTCCTCACCCTCCACACGTGTCTCTCCTCACCCTCCACACGTGTCTCTCCTCACCCTCCACGTGTCTCTCCTCACCCTCCACACGTCTCTCCTCACCCTCCACACGTCTCTCCTCACCCTCCACACGTCTCTCCTCACCCTCCACACGTGTCTCTCCTCACCCTCCACACGTGTCTCTCCTCACCCTCCACACGTGTCTCTCCTCACCCTCCACACGTGTCTCTGCTCACCCTCCACCCGTGTCTCTGCTCACCCTCCACACGTGTCTCTGCTCACCCTCCACACGTGTCTCTGCTCACCCTCCACACGTGTCTCTGCTTACCCTCCACACGTCTCTCCTCACCCTCCACACATCTCTCCTCACCCTCCACACATCTCTCCTCACCCTCCACACGTCTCTCCTCGCCCTCCACACGTCTCTCTCCTCACCCTCCACCTCACCCTCCACACGTGTCTCTCCTCACCCTCCGTGTCTCTCCTCACCCTCCACATGTCTCTCCTCACCCTCCACGTGTCTCTCCTCACCCTCCACATGTCTCTCCTCACCCTCCACGTGTCTCTCCTCACCCTCCACGTGTCTCTCCTCACCCTCCACACGTGTCTCTCCTCACCCTCCACACGTGTCTCTCCTCACCCTCCACACGTGTCTCTCCTCACCCTCCACACGTCTCTCCTCACCCTCCACACGTGTCTCTCCTCACCCTCCACACGTGTCTCTCCTCACCCTCCACACGTGTCTCCTCACCCTCCGCCTCACCCTCCACATGTGTCTCCTCCTCACCCTCCACAGGTGTCTCCTCCTCACGCTCCACATGTGTCTCTCCTCACCCTCCACACGTGTCTCTCCTCACCCTCCACACGTGTCTCTCCTCACCCTCCATGTGTCTCTCCTCACCCTCCATGTGTCTCTCCTCACCCTCCATGTGTCTCTCCTCACCCTCCATGTGTCTCTCCTCACCCTCCATGTGTCTCTCCTCACCCTCCACGTGTCTCTGCTGCACGCCACACACTGCTGCACGCCACACACTGCTGCACGCCACACACTGCTGCACGCCACACACTGCTGCACGCCACACACTGCTGCACGCCACACACTGCTGCACGCCTCACACTGCTGCACGCCTCACACTGCTGCACGCCTCACACTGCTGCACGCCTCACACTGCTGCACGCCTCACACTGCTGCACGCCTCACACTGCTGCACGCCTCACACTGCTGCACGCCACACACTGCTGCATGCCGCTGCACGCCACACACTGCTGCACGCCTCGCACTGCTGCATGCCGCGCACTGCTACACGCTGCGCACTGCTGCACGCCGCACACTGCTGCACGCCACACACTGCTGCACGCCTCACACTGCTGCATGCCGCTGCACGCCACACACTGCTGCACGCCTCACACTGCTGCACGCCACACACTACCACACACTGCTGCACGGCGCACACTGCTGCACGGCGCACACTGCTGCACGCCGCACACTGCTGCACGCCACACACTGCTGCACGCCACACACTGCTACACGAAACACTGCTGCACGCCACACACTGCTGCACGCCACACACTGATGCACGCCACACACTGCTGCACACTGCTGTATTACTCACTGCTGCATGCTGCACGACACTGCTGTGCTGCACGCCGCACACTGCTGCACGCCGCTGCACGCCACAGTGCTGCATGCCTCACACTGCTACACAAAACACTGCTGCACGCCGCACACTGCTGCACGCCGCTGCACGTCACAGTGCTGCATGCCTCACACTGCTACACGAAACACTGCTGCACGCCGCACACTGCTGCACGCCGCACACTGCTGCACGCCGCACACTGCTGCACGCCGCACACTGCTGCACGTCGCACACTGCTGCACGTCGCACACTGCTGCACGTCTCACACTGCTGCACGCCGCACACTGCTGCACGCCGCACACTGCTTTTATGCGAGTTTATGCTACTGACATTGTAAATGACAATGCCTTTTATTTGTTTTAAAACCAAAACATAAATAAAAGGCATTGTAATTTTACAATGCCAATAGCTCAAACTCTTATAAATGCGAGACCTATTGCATTGCAAATGCTTGTTTTAAGGGTGCCCGGGCCTATTTTTGATCCCAATACAGCCAGGCATCTCACAAGAAATACCCAACGGATCGCTGGCCTCGATACAACCCATTCGACAGAATTAGAGAACACCGAAAGTGGCAGGAACTGGAGCGTTCAAGGGCAGAAATCCAAGCGAGATCACAAACAGCTCGGTAAGGAACGGAAATATGGATTTAGATAAGCCATCCTGGCAGACAGGAAAGACCGCAGCTGTGTTTTCTATAGCTTTAGAAACAAGCATTTACAATGCAATGGTCTCGGCATTGTTAAAGTTAGAGCTGTTGGCATTGCTCATGACATTATTCTTGTTTATGTTTTTGTTTTTAAAACATTTAAAGAAACGGCATTGTTATTTACAATGTCAATAGCTTAATCACTCTCCAATGCGAGACCTATTGCATTTGCAGCCACACACAGAGCCACACACACAAAGCCACCCACACATACAGAGCCACTCATATAGAGCAACCCACACACAAATAGAGCCACCTACACACACACAGAGTTACCCACACACAGACAGAGCCACCACGCAGGGCCGGCTTTAGTGCTGGTGGCGCCCTGTGCGACAATGTTTGTTGGCACCCCCCAATGACCACCTCCACCACGGATTCTCTTACTAGCACCCTTTAACAGTGACCAAGTCACATAACCACACTCTCTCAGATGCATTGAATTAGTTATATAGCGCCACTCATACCAGTGTAGGGTGTCCGAGCCCTTTGCATCACACACACATTACACAGAGACAATCAATCATACGTGTGTAAATCCGTGTATAGGAAATGATACATAAGCCAAAGGCCTGAAAGTGTAGGAGTCACATGTCATCCATACTGGCAGGCAGTATAGTTTGAGTGCTTGGTGTGGAGAAGCACAAACTCAGAGTCGAAAATAAACAGCATAGCTGGGAGTTTTCTTTAATAATAAGAATCGATTTCTAGCCAAATTAACCCTTGTTGCAACATTAATCAATGTTCTAATAATGTATATTTTGCGGTGTGTATGCAGTTCTGGGATGAAAGTTAATAGCTCACTATTCTATATTAGGACTTTAAGTTATAAATTGCAAGTAACAAAAGGATGTCTCTTTTGAAAGCAGTAATCTGCTGATCTGTTTACATCATATACACTCTGTAATCTACTTGGTACACGTTCTTTGCAGCAGGCATATTAACCCTCTGCACTAACTTCTCCTAAGTCAAAACCTCAACTTTACAAAACACTGATCTCTCTCCAGGAAGATAATTAATCACAGGAGTTTTCTTGACATTTATGTGAGGCCTGGTAATTGCCGGCGGAAAGAAACGCTGCAGCAGGTGCTTCAAAAGCTTTATAAACTTTCAAACACAGCGCCCCCAGGAATCCAGCACCCAGTGCGGTGGCACCGGTCGCACCGCCCTAAAGCCGGCCCTGCCACCACGCAGAGCCACACACGCAGAGCCTCCCACACAGAGCAACCCACACACACAGAGCCTCCCACACACACACAGAGCCTCCCACACACACACAGAGCCTCCCACACACACACACAGAGCCACCCACCCACACACAGAGCCACCCACACACACACAGAGCCACACACACAGCCACACACACAGCCACACATACATACACAGAGCCACATACACACACAGTGGCTTCCACAAACCTTCCAGCACCTGTGACTAGATTAGCAATAAATCATCATTTAACAGTGTTTAAGGCACGAGAAACGAAGGAGTTAAATGCCAACATCAGAAAGAAATAACACCCACACTGCGAGCATTCACGTAATTACAAAACAAATGCTGTCAGAAGCAACCGAGCACCCGGCCCCGCTGGAGCAGCCGCTGAGCTGCTTGCTTCTCATGGCGTGCTGTCTGGTGGGCCTCGGGACCTAAGAGGGGAAGTGAAGGCATTGAACACTGCGCACTCTGGCAGCAGATGCCAGGGAGCACCTCCTGTCAAGACTCCAGGCCATTAGAGAGGCAGACAGTTATACGGAGGGCAGAGGGCTGAGAGCTGCAGACCGAGGGAGTGAGGCAACAGCTGTAATCCCTCACTGGGCTGGACTGCTGTGTCCGGCTCTGTCTAGCAGGAGTGCAGGAACGGCTGATATCCGTGCAGAATACAGCACAGAGGCAGGGCTGCAGCGGCGCTGTACCACAGCACCCGCTCTGCTGAATAGAGCACAGAGACAGGGCTGCAGCGGCGCTGTAACTGCGTTGCACCACAGCACCCGCTCTGCTGAATAGAGTGCACAGACAGGGCTGCATAAATAAATACACACATGCCCCCCCCCTCCCATGGCAGACGTGGTACACCCCACCCTTACTCCCGATGGTGCAGAGTCTGGTGACTGCCGTGGGTGGACCAGGGGCCGAGAATTTACGGAAAGAGGGGTCAGAGGTGTAGTGATGGGCAGCTGAGAGTGGAAGTCCAAAGACAGCACCGAAATGGGAGCTGTGTTTTCGGTGTCCTTGGTGACTCGTTACTCGATATTTTAGGGACAGTCGGGATTTAGCAGCCGAGAACTCAGGGACAGAACGGTCTCAGGGGTCGGAGGTGCAGCCGGAGGTGGGAGTCCTAGGGACAGCACAGAAACAGGATCCGAGGTTTTGGGACCTCGGTGACTCGTTAGTCGATATTTGAGGGACAACCAGGGCTCGGGAGCCGACGTCTAAGAGACAGCAGGGTTCAGGACCCGAGGACCTAGAGACCGCCAGTTCTCCGGAGCCGTGGACTGAGAGGCAGCACAGACTCACGGGATGCGGACATGAAATTATTGCTCGCTGCTCCCGGGTCCCTTTCTCCGGCCTCGTTTAGCACGTTTAGGCCCTGGGGGCAGCCGGTGTAACCCCCAGCTCCAAGCTTCACCTCTGACCCCTGGGAAAAGTATTAGTGCCGCACTCGGTTAAAGTGAGCTCCACTTCAATACCAGTCACATGCACTTCTGGTGTAGGTGCGGTGCATGAACGGCGATTCCCTCTTCTTTTGTGCGTGTGTAAGTACCTGTTGCAAGCACATATGAGGTGTCCGTGCGGTCATGCATGCAGGCCAACCTTCAGAGGGATCTGAGGAGGATCTAGTATGAATTTACTCACCCGCTGGTTGGGGGTTGCCACTGACTGCCGGTCCTCGAGTGTGCTTCTGTCCCCAGATCACACAGTGCGTCCGTCTGCTCCCCTCCCCCATGGGGCTGTGACCCGCTCTAGCGGACAGGCTGGCTTTTGTAGCGCCTAATCTGCATTCTCCCTGCCCTGCCGGCAGCTTCCCGGGAGGAGGAGATAGCTGGAGAACTCCAAAGAAACATTTACAAAACCAAATAAAATGCAGTTCCTACTGCTGACGGCCCTCCATCCCCCAAACCAACCCAGGGCTTCATTACACGTCACAGCGCGTGGCTGAGGCAGGGTCGGGGTGTTGAGCAGTAGAGCCTGGGGCCTGCAGAGAGGAGCTGTGGAGGAGGGGTTGGGGTCCAGACGGGGACCACGAAGAAGGGTTTTGGGTGAACTTGGCGAATGAGAGGGTCTGAGAAGGAGAAGGCCCAGGAGGGGCAGATGGAGAGATGGTCGGGTCTAGAGACGGGAGCGTGTCACAGGCTCCTGCGGGCCCTGCTGCCTTATTACACATTCGGGATGGTTGGCGGGGCCGGGGGGGCTCAAATCATTTTGTGTTAAGCCACTGGTCGAGAGAGCAGAGGCACTGGAGGAGAAGCGGGCACCGAGTGAGAAGACGGGAGCAAGGCGGCCTGAGGGGTGAGACACTGCTCCCCTTAACTCCCCCCCTCCCCCGCAGGCTGAGAAATGTAGCCCTTAGAGAAGAATAGACCCGAGAAAGGAGCTAACGCAGGATTGAACCAAGGGGGGAGGGGGGGCGGGTAAAGAGTGGGTCTTCGAGGGCCTCTCAGGAAGAGAGCGGACGGTAGATGAGTGCAGGGCGGAGGAGAGGGCAGGAGCCGAGAGCAGGGGGAGAGGACGAGCACACCACCGCTTTTCTCCGAGGCGAAGCAGAAATGCCTCGGAGAAACGCAGTGGCGTTTTCGGATTCGGGGGCGTGTTTTTCTTTTCTCTCCTCTTGCCATTGGCTGGAGGAGAAAATGAGAAAAGTAGCAAAAAACACGCCCCCGAATCCGAAAAGGACGCGGCCTGTTTGGAGTGACGAAGCTCTTCTCCAATGGCTGGCCAGCATTCAAGAGGCCAGCCAATGGAGAAGAGGGGAGAAGAGGGGAGGGTGCAAGCCCCTCTTCTCCAAAACATTAATTCTCCGACTTCCGGTTCTGCCTTCGGCAGACCGGATGGTCCGAGACCTAAAAACTCAGTTACAGGCAGGGCTTTAAGTGGGATGAAAAAAACTAGGGGGAGGGGCCATAAAGGGGCGTGGTCAGTGTAATTAGGGGCGTGGCTTAAAACACCTAAGCTAAAAACCTGTGTTTAGCATAGTGTGCCACCGGACTTGTATTTTGCTGTTTGTCTTTGCATCCAAATATGATACATCAAGTAACATCATACTTACAAGAAGTCAGGAGTATTGGCTTTGTCAATGTTTTTTTTTTTTTTAGTTTTATATAGTGGGAACTAGACCCGAAGATTTCGGGTATAAGAGCGCTTTACATGAGCACCATTTTCGTTACAGATGGACACATTCATTTTTTTAGGCACAGGGAGATTAAGTGAATTTTCAAGTATCAAAGGATGTTGAGCGACATTGCAGAGACTCCAACCCGGTTCCCCAGCTTCGAGGTCGAACCGTAAGGCTATATCCTCTCCCCATGTTAGTTGCATAAGATAAATAAGCAGCAACTATGACTTGTATATAATATTGAAAAAGCTTCTACTCACAGCCCTTGTGATACCAGGGCAATGTTGCTGCTCCTCAGTTTCAAAAAGAGAAGGGAAATCCAGTGAGAAAATGACTCTCTTTAAAAGATTTCCCTTTCCCTACAACGCTCACCTGGCATGACGTCATGCCGTAATTTCTCCACTAGTGAGAAGTGAGCAGTGTGAGCACGCGCACATCGATGTGCTGTCACTGCAGTCCAAAAAAAAACGGGCCGCCTGTGCAAAGGCACAAAACAGAGCCCGATAACATACCCGTTTAGAGGCCCCCTTTAAACAAGCATTTGCAATGCAATAGGTCTCGCATTATAAAAGTGTGAGCAGTTGGCATTGTTAATAATAATGCAACACTAGCTATTGGCATTGTAAATGATAATGCCATTTATTTATGTGTTTGTTTTATAAAATAGATTAAAAAGGCATTATTAGTAAATATTTAGACCTATTGGCTTTGCAAATTATAGTGTTTTTTTAGACTTTTATATTGGTACAAAAATATCCTCACGTAAATGCCAGACCTATTGCATTGCAAATGCTTGTTCTTTACAGTATGTATGTAAAGCGCTCTAATACCTACGGGTCAAGCTAGCGCTATATAAAACTTTTAAAATAAATAAATAAAATAAATGATGACCTGTTGGTACAGGAGGAGTCATTCACGAGTGAGTATCACGATCATTGCCCGTCCCCCGCCAAGGCTACCAGTTTCAGGCTATCCCCAGTGTCTACAACAAGATGCCACTGAAACCGGTTTAATACTACATCAGCGCAGTGCATAATTATTTACAAATTATGTAGATTTATTATGATTTGTATAACGATCAAATGATAGTTTCTGCCCATGTTGACTTGCAGTCTCGCCCAAAGGATATAGAGAGCGCAGATATGGCCTGTTCGCTAAATTGTTGACCTGTGAGGCATGATGCACGGAATTCTCCAAATTGTGCGATGCTCTATAAATCGCTTTTATACCTATTTCTCTATTCTCGTCTCTACCAAGGATGGGAGTTTTGTAAAAAGGCTGAACATCAGTATTAAGAGTAAAAGCCAGGCCTGTGGGAATTTTTTGTTCACATAAATTGAATGCGCGGGTAACTTCCATTTGGTTTCATGAAGCCGGTCCCTGAACCAAAGAAGGAATTCCTGCAATGTGTGACTCCCCCGCCCCGCCGCACGGGAAGCCCTATTATCACTTGAAAAGGGCAGCTGGCGCGCGGCCTAACCCCGGCAGGGAGTGCACTGAGATGGGAATCACACCCCTGCTGGGATGAAAGAACCGAGCTCAGTGGACGTTGACCCCCGGAGATAATCTGGATTGTATGTAGTTCTTCACTTTGTTATAATTCTATCCAAAATTACGTTATCTTGTTGGATTATGGAAAGTGAGCTGGATGCCAAATGATGATCCTTGCAAGAAAGTGGGCCCACGGATGCTGCGCTGCTAAAATAAAACCCTGTGACCTCAGCAAACATATAATTAAATATTTTGCTTCCAAACAAAAGGCTCTAATTGAGAAATAGACCACATACACTGTACACGTTAGACTCACAGCTTGCCTGCATAGACACAAATTGGTGTTTAATTAGTCTGCAGAGTCGATTAAAACGTCATTTGCAGGTATGAAGAGCTGAATCAGTATGGGGAAGATCGCACACTTCCTCTACAGCCTGTTACACAGATATCAATGAACCTCGAAGGTGATTGTTGTATTGTGCAGCAGGGTCCACAGAGACATTCATCCTTCAGAGGGTGATACAGTAGATACTATTGTACTGAGCAAATATAAAGTTCCTGTAGCACCACGCATTATGGTGCAGGCGGTGACCCACAAAGGAAAGCAGGGTGCCTGCCAAGCAGTGTACCACAGGCAGAAGAACAGGTGGTTTCCGCAGCTGCGCAGCTGCAGGCGGCTGCCCTGTGCCCGCACAGATGCCACCAGAAGCCCAGGCCTGGAGGTAGCCGGAGCTAGAATGGCCCTGCTCAGCACAGATGCTGCTGGTTTGTTTCTTACTCAGACAAATGGAGAAGAGAAGCAGGGAACATAAAAATTGCCAACACTATCGCTGCGCAGGAAAAATATTCGCCTCTCTGGATGGCATCCAAAATAGGCCAGTGAACAATGAAAAAAAATGTGCCAGCGTTCACCGCCTCATAGTGTTCTTCTTTAAAAAGCAAAAACAAACAAACAACGCTGGGTGGGAGGGGAAGTGGCAAGAGTGACCAGCAAACAGGAAAGCTCAAATACAACTGATATATGAAGTTTTATATTATGTATTTAATTAACAGATTTTAATTTGATAAATCCAGGCTTGTTTTTGCTTTGGAGGCTGCAACCTAAAATGCTATTTTAGTAAGCACATAAGGTAGGCAATCCTGTGTACATTTGAAATCGCCACAGCTGCACCGTTTCTATAGGTAAATGCAAGGGCTGGCTGCATGACATGTGATGCATGGGAACGATCGGAGGACAAGCACAGTATGTAACCGGAGGCCTAAACCCCTGCACAAAGTCAGCGTTGTAGGTCTCGGGTGTCTGCAGGCGAAATTCATTAGCATAACCATCAGGAAACGAGCATGCAATCCTCGCAACTGGGGGGCAAGCAAACAACTGAGTGGGATCGGTCGCATATCACTGCAGCTTCTACAAGCCATGGCCCCGCCTGCACCACACAATCTGCTGTGGTAGAGCCCAGGAATGATGTGAAGACCATAGGGAGATGCAACCTAAATTAATTATGCAACGCACTCTAAATGTGTCTCACAATGCAGCGATATGAAGGAGGACTGTTTCTGCTGCGTTTGTGCTCGGAGGGTGACGGAGGGCTGATAACGCGACAGAGGGAAGCAATCCATTAAGACAGCAGCGGGCGTTAAACAATGAAAACAGGAACGGGTTAGGCGAATACAGAAATAGTACAACAAGCACTAAAGACACAAGCAGGAAAAAATAATAAGGAGCGGTGGGCAGGTGGCACTCGGGGTGACACATGTTATTATTTACGCAACCCGTCCATTCATGGAGGGAGGAAGGGAGGCGGCCGTGCGGCCGGGAATGTGAAAGTTATCGCGAGCGATCAAACATCAAAGCGGCCGCGAAAGTGAAAGCAAACGAGTGCTTTCAGGCTGCCAAATGGTGCGCGCGCCCGGTGCACATGCACTGTATTCGGAGGCCTGAAAGCACTCGTTTGCACTTCCAAAACTCGCTTACTATAAGTCTCGCCAGAGCAGCACTAAAGCGCTGTCTCAGGCGAGACCTAAAAACCTCCCGTTGCTCAGCACCGGTGAGACCCGGCCCACTTAAAGACCGGGTTACAGGTCAAGAAAACTAAAACAAAAACACCCTTCTTTAAAGAAATGGCAGGAACTGAAGAAGACAAAAGGGTTTTTCCAATTTTCAATAATAACGCAACTACAGCAGGCCACGAGGAGAAAATGCTCAGAAATGTTACCGGAAAGAGGAACAGGGCGCAAACAGACCGAAAACTCGGTTGCAGACGTGGCAAGCCTCTCAATACAAAACGAGATTTCATTACCTCGAACATCAGTGGTCACTAGTCTACAACAGACACTAAAGTCATGTATACCATGGGGAGCCACGAAGTAATAGAAACTGCCCCAACACAGGAGCACGAGGTCGTGAAGAGCGAGAATGCAACTAGCATTGACTAACATCCAAACTACTCTAAAGTGTGCCGAAAATACGCACCAAAATGGCTCAACACAGTGCGAATGAAGCAGTACTATTTTTTTTTACCGCATTCCAGCTCCAGAGTTCCACGCGACTTAAACCGGGAGAATCTGCTCAAATGTATTCAAGAATGACATAAACCTTAAAAACATTCTGCAGATCTACTGTCTATCGCATTAGCCAAGAGGAGCCTTTTGCGTCGCGCTCGAGAGGTGAGTCCGGCGCTGAGCGAGATTCATGCAAGGCCTAAATAAAGAAACTAACACAGTTGGTTGTGTTTATAGCCTCGGCCTCCGTGCCTACAAGGCCGTCACTTCCGGCCGGGCAAACTTTATTGTCAGAAGCTCACGTGGTAACGGAGCATCCATCAGGGCCAACAGTAGGGGGGGGGGGGGGGTTGTTTTCGCCACACCGTTGCTAACGGGGATAGATAAACTATCCCTTGTCGCTCGCACCTGTTGGGTCAGGGCCGGCTTTAGTGCTGGTGGCGCCCTGTTCGACAATGTTTGTTGGCGCCCCCCATGACCACCTCCACCACGGACTCTCTCACTAGCACCCTTTAACAGTGACCAATCACCATAACCACACTCTCTCTCAGATGCATTCAATTAGTTATATAGCGCCACTCATACCAGTGTAAGATGTCCGAGCACTTTGCATCACACACACATTACACAGAGACAATCTCATAGGTGTGTAAATCAGTGTATAGGAAATGTTACATGAGCCAAAAGACTAAAAGTGTAGGAGTCACATGTCATCCATACTGGTAGGCAGTATAGTTTAAGAGTGCTTGGTGTGGAGAAGCACAAACTCAGTCGAAAAAGAAACAGCATAGTTGGGAGTTTTCTTTAAAAATAAGAATCGATTTCTAGCCAAATTAACCCTTTTTGCAACATTAATCAATGTTCTAATAATGTATACTTTGCAGTGTGTATGCAGTTCTAGGATTAAAGTTAATAGCTCACTATCCTATTTTAGGACTTTAAGTTATAAATTGCAAGTAACAAAAGGATGTCTCTTTTGAAACAGTAACCTGCTGATCTGTTTACATCATACGCACTCTGTAATCTACTTGGTACACGTTCTTTGCAGCAGGCATATTAACCCTCTGCACTAACTTCTCAACTATACAAAATGCTGATCTCTCTCCAGGAAGATAATTAATCACACGAGTTATCTTGACATTTATGTGAGGCCTGGTAATTGCCAGGGTAAAGAAACGCTGCAGCAGGTCCTTCAAAAGCATAATAAACTTTCAAACAGGAGCCCCCAGTAAGCCAGCACCCGGTGCGGGGGCACCGGTCGCACCGCCCTAAAGCTGGCCCTGTGTTGGGTCACAAGAGCGACACTACAGAGCCCAGATATCCGAACCATCACTGGTAACCTTCACAACGCAAGAACTAGCCTGAAAGGTTCGCAAAACAAGAATAAAATGTATGGGGTGGGGAATAAAGATACCAATATATCAGGGCACAATCCCTTCCCCATGGTCTTAGTCAATAGTGCAGTAAAGAACACGGGTACAAACTGCTTACGAAGACCTCTGCAACTGGGTTCATTAGAACCATCGCTAATAGTAATAGTCAAATGATAAACCCTCCCAGAGGGTTCATATAGCTATTTACTTTGAACCAGCCCGGCTGGAGGCAGTGTTATGTAACTTTGCTGGAGGGCGCAGCAGCAGTATTTACTGATGTATGTAAATCGCCCGATAAGAGGACGGATGTGACCAATGGAAAAAACGGAATCCTTATTATGTCTCGCCTGACCCAGCGCATGCGCATGTGAATAGGCAGTCAGCATGGGATGAGCAAATTCTGAAGTTGTTGAGAGTTTTTGTGTTGGGATGCCCGAGACATGACATTGCTTTCAGGGCTTTACACGTACCTGGTGTGCTGTGTCTCATTCATGTGAGGGAGATTCCGAGGGCTGGCCAAGGAGGCGGACAGGATGCCGACGCCAATGCCCGTTCATTTGTGGTACGTAGGCAACGTAGGATGCTACATTTGGTGGTAGTCTCATTGTCTTCAGCTACTTGGTCAGCATACAGGTTGGCTTGGAGGGACTTCATGGCATCAGGTGCCCGGCGGCAAGTTGAGGTCTGGTGGCGGTCAGAAGACGTAATTCAGTTCATTCTCGATCTCATTGAGAAGGGTTTATCTCGGGTAACAATCGGCGGGAAACTGGCTGGCATAGCTTTCATTGGTAAATTACTATAGGGTTATACTCCGTCAGCGGGTGAACTGGGCAGAAGGATACTCGAGGGGTGGACCAGGGAGCGAACTGGGGGGCGGCATCTGAGGAGACCGCTTTCTTGGCAGACTTTAGCACGGGTGATTGAAGATTTACCGGGGGTATGCAGGGATGAGTTTGAGACTTGCTTGTTCTCTACACTTATGGTTTGGATGCTTTTCGGGGCATTTAGGGTATCTGAACTTCTGGGCAACAAGGACGGAAGGGGGGTTGTGTGACAGGACGTGTCTCAAAAAGGTTCAGGTTTACAAATTTGGTTAGCAAGATCTAAAGCAGACCAGAGGGGAATAGGCAGATGGGTCAAGTTGGAGGCAACAGTTCCTTCGGTGACATGCTCGCTGCGGTGGGCCTGGTGTTGGTTCTCCTTGTCAGGCGGGTCCAGGGCAGGGGCGGTATTTATACACATTAATGGGCTCAAGGTGATGTATTATCAGCTACGAATGGTGTTGCATAAAGCATTACAATATATGGGCTGGGTGGGGCGCTTTATGGGACTCATTCTTTTCAGATTGGAGCAGCAACAGAAGCATGCAAAAGGGTCTGGGCCCGGGTGGATATCATGCAATTGGGGCGCTGGTCTTCTGATTGTTTTCAAAGCTATGTTAGACAGGATACAGAGGAGGCGCATGTGTCAACCCCCATTTGTGAGTCTCATGCTGTTTTTTCTCGTTCCAGGTTCGTTTCCAGGCCCCCACGCGGAGGAATTGACCATTTGGATAGTGGGGCATTCTTTTGTCAAATGAGCGCACATTCAGGCATGCCAGAGTTATTTTAGGGGCCACCTGGGTTTCAATGATCATTTGTTTAAAGTGGTCTGGAAAGGAAAAGGGGGTATGCTCTGAAAGGAGTTGATCCCTTGTTGAACAGATGGATGGTGGAGGGGTAGGTGTCCAGATGTTTTGTTGGTCCATCTTGGGGAAAATTGCTTGTGCAGGAAAAAGGGTTGTTTTGATGAGGGGCAATGAAGAATGATTTGACCTTATTAAAAGAACAATGGGCAGGGTGCCATGTGCTGTTGACAGAATTTGTCCCCCGCAGGGTGTGGAGGAGTGCATTGCACCCGAGTGCCATTGAAAAAGCTAGGCGGAAGGTGAATACCTGTTGGACTTGGCCCTTTTTGCAGGGTCATCCCTAAACTTTTTGCCTTCCTCCTGTATTTTTTCTGGCCTGGTGTTGGCTGTTTTATGACTCTGGGCACCTTACCACTGCTGATCAGTGCTAAGGTGCATATGCTCTCCCTACGGTAAAATGTTGACATTGATTTGTTTCCATGTTTGGCTTATTTGGTTTACTATCAGCCCCTAGTAAAGTGCACCAGGAGGGCCAGGGCTTGTAAATGCAAATGCTGCTGGTGGGACTGCAGCACTGGTTGTGCCACCGACAGAAGCGGCCTGGTAAAATGTGTCTAGGGTCTGCCATTGCAGAGCCTGCGCGCCGTCTGGTACTGTCGTGCTGATTGCGCAAGTGCACCTACTTGCTAGTCCCCAAACCTTCACTTAACTACATATCAGTCACCCCTCTGGTAGGCCCAAGGGCAGGGTGCATTGTAGGTATAAGGTAGGACATGCCCTGATGTGTGTAGCATGTCCTAATAGTGAATTACAGCCATTTTCGTTTTTCACTATTGAAGGCTACCTGCTCTCCATAGACCAGAATGGGCTGCTGGAATTGCTACACACTGTAATCCCAGTGGACTCGGAGAGCATGGTAGAAAGCCAAGTTTAGTATGCCTGAACTCAGAATAATAAAATAGTTCTCTTAGTAAAGTTTATTTTAATATCCTGTTTTTATAAATACTACTTTTAGAAAGTTAGTATTTACTGACCTGGCTATTTCAGTCCGCCTCTGCTGTGTGTGTGTGTTCTGCCTAGCAACAGTGAGGAGCAGGGCTGGGTAATTCCAGGAGACAGGCTGGCTGCCAGGTGGTGGGTAGAGAGATTACACCAGGATGGGTGGGAGGAGTACACCTTGACTCTGAATAGACCTGTGCTCTGCCACCACAATGCCGGCTCCGCCCCCTGTGGAGTGGCTGATGTCTCTGCCCTGCTGCTGAAAGGAAAGAGCAGAGTCACCACAACAAAGTGCTCCAAAACCAGACTGAGCCAGGCCCAGGCCCCCTGGCGACAAAGAACAAAAGAATTGCTGTATAAAAGAAGGAGCCCTGCTCCTAAAAAATCAGACCCTGTTTGCGCCAAGAAGAAACTCTGCCTGAAGAGAAGGACCTGGAAAAGCTGCATGGAGGAGTACTGTCTCTAAGCCTGAGAGACTGGCCTGTGGTGGGTGCCTTGCTGCTGAAGGAGAGGAAAAGACTGATGAAGAAACTTTGATTCAACTTGTGCTTATCAAACAATCTCCAAGGGCTTGCTTGTGAACTTGCCCCCTGAACTGCGCCCCAGGAACAGTGGGCGCTACCTTTCCCCTGGAAGAAGAGAAGCTCCTGGAGGTGATTCTACAAAACGCTGACCCCAGAGAACCTGTGTGGCCCTCATCTGAGCACCGCGACGTCTGCCACCGGGGCTACTGTGAGCACAGCAAAGGCCTGCCTACCTGGCCCGAGCACCGCAAGCAACTGCCCCCGAGCTGTAGCTCGCACAGCAAAGAAGAGACTGATCAGGCTCCAAGCGCCGAGCCTCTGCGACCCCTGGCCGTGGAGATCCCTGTAAGGACCTGCGACGCACTGTTCATCACCTGAGCGAAGCCGACAGCGCTGCGACGCGCTAGGAATCACCCCCGAGCTGCCCCTCCTTCTGCCAACCTCGTTGTGTGCCTGGGACCGTCCTGAAGCGCCCCACGAAGCATCGCCGCCCACTGACTACGAGGGACGACAACGCGACGTGGGCACTCCTCTGGGGACCCCTGAGGATGCTACGACCATTTTCCCCAAAGAACGAAGGTACTGTGAGCCGCGCGCCTTGGTACGACCCGTACGTTGCTTTGTTCGGGCCGTACTGGCGCTATCGTCCCGCTCCGCTGTTCACGCATGAAGCGTGAGCGTTGGCACCATTCGTATCAGCTGTGCGAGGCGACCCTTGAAGGTACGATCCGTACTCCATTGGATATATAGGCCGTTGCTCACGCAGGAAGCGTGAGGTTCAGCAAGAGGCGTACCGGACGTGTACGACGCGTACCCACGAGGGTACGGTCCGTACGGCTCACGTCCAGCGTACGCGTGCTCACGCGAGAAGCGTGAGGAACGGCACGACGCGGCCAAACAGCGGTACAAAGCGTACCGGAGGCGCTACGAAGCGCACAACATCCCAAAGAAGCCCATTTTAGGTAGAAAAGTGCCATCTTAAGAACTGTGGACTGCCTAAACGCATTGAAAGTAACTGGAACCTCATTTAAGTGAAGAACTGTATTTTAACCAGCCTGCTTGAAGAAATAATTTATATAAAGAACTTTATTTTTGCATAAATACAGTCTTGTGTCTCTATGTGGTGGGGTGGTGATTGTGTGGGACACCTTGAATGCTTAACCTAATGCCCTCTGGAATCTAGCCTGACTGCTCGCGCCACGTTACCTAGAGGGTGAGCAGGGGTTATTTTTAAAGAGGTAATCCTACGCCCTGACTTAGATGAAAAAGGTCCTTGCTTGTCGCAAGTGTATACCTGCGCCAACCTGAGACCCCGGATTCTAACAATACCGAAGTGTTCCATTTTTGTAGGAGTTTGGGTTTAGGGAGAGTTAGCCATAAGGACATTAATTTTGAGTTGGTTGAGTTTTTTTAAAGGTGATGGTGTGCATTTGTCAAGGCTTGGTATGGATTTATATTTATTGGAGATCAGAGAGGTTTTGTCTAAATGCCTTAATGTACAGAAGCATTTCTCATAGGACATAGGTTGGCTAGCCTGTTTTGGGGGACAGAATGTTGGGGTAGACTCTCTCCGCCCACTTTCTGGGTGGCGGGGGTTATGGAAAGTTTGCCAGGGTTGGCAGATGTTTTTGGTCATTGTTGAAGTTGGGTTTATCGATAGGGTAAGGGTAGGCAGGTTATTTTAAGTTCAGTTAGACAAGTTGGCAGATTTACTGTTGTAGAATGGCAGGCACAGGATGTTGGTTAAGTGAAGGGTAGAATTGGGATCTTAGGGGCGGGGAGGGTCTGGGGTCAGGTATATGGCTGTATTAGTGAGGTTTTAAGTATTGTAAGGCAGTTGCCAGGGATGTTTAATGTTATGTGCACCTCTTTCAGTAAAGCAGCCTTTTACACACAACAAAATGGTCTGTGGTCTGCTCCCCCCTCCCTCCCAAGGGGGTTTGGGGGGTAGCCGAACGCAGGGAGGTCTCCCCCCCGGGCTGTTTGAGAGGGGCGGTGGGGGCGGGCTTCAGGCGTACATTTTGTTTTGGGCTATTTTATTTTATAGCCCAATTATAGCCCAACTATAAGGGCTTTGGGCTCCCGCTCCCAGCCACCATTTTAGGTTTGGCGACCTGGTGGCTGGGAGCATTGGCATAGTTAGTTTTTTCCCTCCCCCTTCCCCTAATCATTTTTCTTTTTGGGGGGAATTTTTTCTCTTTTCTCTTTGGCTTGGGCTAGCTTTCATTGGGACAGGTGAACAATAGGTAACATGTATTGTCGCTTGGAACAGGTGCAGTGCAAGGGTTATGGAAAGATTGCCAGGGTTGGCAGATGTTTTTGGTCATTGTTGAAGTTGGGTTTATCGACAGGGTAAGGGTAGGCAGGTTATTTTATGTTCAATTAGAGTTGGTCACAATCCGGTAGTTGTCTGGTGTGGTGAGCATGATATTGGCGTGGTCCTACCGGGGCTTGATTGTGAAGGTGGAGGTGCAGTGTTCCTCCAGTAGCTATGTATGAAGGTGGAATCTGACTAATGGTTGCCCCTAACTTGTTGCCTGGTATTTGAGTGGTTTTTGACTAGTCTGGCTGGGATCCTGCTATCCAGGACCCCAGCCTATCTGCTTTCTCCCTAAAACTAATGTGAAGTACCCTAGGTACAAACCAATTGGTTATTGAGGTAACCCTGGCAGTCCCTTGTAGATGGTACCCTAGGTAACCAGGGCATGGGTCCCTCAGTAGGCCTACCAGGGCTGCAGCACTTATTGTGCCACCCTGGGACCGCCATACAAACTGACACCACCAGACCACTACTGTAGTCTGGGTAAGGTGGTGCTAGCACCCCTTACAGGGATGTAGGTACCCTATATCCCACCCCATTACAACACATGTACTCTCATGGGTCACCCCTATGGCAGGCCTTGCTAATCCTACAAGGCAGGGTGCTTAGGTATGTGTGAGGGGGGATCCCTACATGAGTAGGACCTCCCTGCAACCTTCGTAAAATCATTGCTGGGTTGTTTGTAGTGTAGCCATACCATATACTCTTAACCGCATTATAAGTCTATCGCGATAACGCAATAACTTGAGAATGGCTACACCGAACCATATCGTGTTTGGTGTCAAACATGTAGGAATCATACCCCCAGTCCAGCCATGGGCATGAGGGTACGATTCCCCCCTGCTAGAGGGGCGATATGGGAAAAGCGGCAGAATTTAGACACCAATTTAAAAGTGCACAAGTAACACAAAATGGCTACTGCCCGCCACCTACACGACCCTGGCTGGCTGTTGCTGGGGAAAACCCCAGCCTCGCCAGCTGGACAATAGGGCTCTTGTGGCAGGGAGGTGCTAGCATCTCCCCAGACAGGATAATGTGGATTGGAACAGGGTGGGTGCACCAAATGTCCTTTCAGAGTTGCACGTAGGCAGCTGCAGAAGCCTCATTCTGCATACACCGCTTGGAACCGGTTCAGGGGCATCCTGCCCCTCGCCCAGGCGGGAAACACATAAAGGGGAGAGGGTGTAGCCACCCTTTCCCGCCTCACCTCCCATTGGTGGACACTACTCTGGACACTCCCCTAATCTTGGGGATAAAGGTGAATAACGTGGCCCCAGAGCCTCAGATTAATCTTGAACTTTACAGTCTTGACCTTCGACTTGCTGCTGCCCAGCTGACGGAAGAAATCTCCATTGGGATAAAGGAGTTATCCCCCTGCTTGGCAGGCACCTGAAACACTGCAAGTGACCCGGTTGGAACCTCGCTGCTCCTGCGGACTTCGACTTCCAGCACCCTTGAGGTGGGTTTCCAGCGCATCCCAGAGGCCAGTGAGTGTGCTCAACGAGTTTGGGCACCGTGGACCGCGTGGGTGCCGAGATCCCCAATACCCCAGGACACCGGCCACCTCTTGCGTAGCACACAACCCTGACCAGTGGGGAAGTTGTGCTTTGGCCCGTTTTTGACCCAACCACTCTACAGCAATTGTGCCAAAGACCAGCACTCTAGCCCCCTCCGGTGGCCCGTGGGTGCCCTTTTACGCACTCCAAATTGCCGCCTCCCGCTGTCCCTTGTCTCTCGACTTGTGGGCCCTAGCGGAGGTCTATCTCAAGAATCAAGAATTCCCCTGGTTGCTCCAGGCCTGCTCTGCAGTCTCTCCAAAGGAGACTTCTCCCAGACCTCGTGGGTCTGCACTGTAGCAGATTTGTTTATCCTTCGTGGGTTGCGGTTGCCAAGGCTTAGTGGATCCAATCCGGACACTAACACCGCAGCGACCCTCATCCGACGTGGAGCCCGTGGCTGCAGATCCAAGCTACACCACTTTCCACCTGAAGCACCCGACATCGAAGGGCTCTCTGCTTTGAGCCTCCTGGTCACTTTGCCGTGACCCAGACTCTGTCCCCTCTGCTTTCAGGTTCTTCTCTGCAATCTTCACATCTTTGATCTTCACGGAATCATCGACGCTTTTGGCTAGCAGAACTTTTGAACATTTTCCTATAGAAAATCAGGCCGCGACCCGACACCAGAATCGACCTATGCACCCGGCTTCCCTGGGGCAGGTAACAGTGGTACCTCGGTACTCTCATGGTAGTGGGCACCTCAAAAGCTTAAGTCTAAAGTTTTAACTTTGTACTCCTGCTAGAAGTATTTTTAAACTGTTTATTTCCAACCGCGACATTCTCCATAGGCTGTAATAGAGATCCCGATAGCAGCTACTTCCACTGCACGCGCCTCCCGTGGGTCCCCTTCCTCATAACCTGGGGTGGATTCTTAAGGGGCCAGCGAACCTGAATGCCCTAGGCATTGCCTGTAGAATTGTCGTGGTTCTTATACCACTTTTTTAGTATATGGTTTGGTCCCCCCCTGGGGCCCAATGTTAATAGTGCTATTTATTGTGTCTATCAATGCTTGTTTGATATTGTAACTTTGCCACAGCTTCATAAAGAGACTGTGGGATTCTGTCTAGAATAAATACATATATTTTATATATATACCTGTGTGGGCTACTCTTTCATTTGGTTATTCAAGAGGTTATTATGGTAAAACAATAAGCTTAACACTCCTTCAAGACTTAGCCTGAAGGCTGCTCTCCCCAGCTACCACTAGGATAGCTTTCTTTAAAGGTTGTCTTAAACCTATCATCAATAAGAGTCAAATTGGACTGGTGCAAGGTGTCCCTATAACTAGGAGACAGCATATGCCAGGCCAACTTCTCACAAGCTCCACAAGGTCCTTGTGAGTGGCTAAGTTCTTCAGGATGATGGGTGGGATCCGCAGTTATGTTATGTTATGTTATAGTGTGTTTATATAGCGCACGGCTACTCCAGAGGAGTGTCCCGGCGCTTTCCACAGGCAGCTCAGTGTAACACAGCAAAACAAACAAACAGCAGAGCACAAGGCAACAGGGGAGAAAGAAAAACCTAAAGGTTAAAAAGCCAGGTCTTCAAGCTCTTTCTGAACTGCAGCAAATTAGCAGAGCTGCGTAGAGCCAACGGAAGTGAATTCCAAAGCTGGGGAGCCTTAAAGCTAAAAGAGCGCCCCCCAGTGCGCGCCTTCCTAACCCGCGGCACCACGGCCAGAAAGAGAGAATCTGACCGCAGTGAACGGGCTGGACGGTAAAAGGACAACCTCCGTTGCAAATATCTTGCACCAGTGCTTTGTGCATCAGCGTCAAGGATTTAAACATAATCCGCTTCCGGATAGGGAGCCAGTGGAGCGTCTGCAGCAGCCCAGATACTCGCGCTCGCCTGTGAAGGCCAAAAATGGCACGAGCAGCAGAGTTCTGGGCCACCTGCAGGCGCTGAACCAGATAATCCGGGAGACCAAGGAAAAGGGCATTCGCATAATCCAGCCTGGATCCAATCAAAGCTTGCACAGTAATCCGCCTGTGCTCCACAGAAAGCAATGGTAAAAACTTGCGGAGCATCTTCAGAATGCCAAAACAGGAGCCAGCCAAACCAAGAACATGTGCTCTCAGCAAAAGTTTATTGTCCAGCTTAACTCCCAAGTTTTTGGCAACCAGCGATGACTGTGCAGGAGGACACATATCCGGCGGCCACCAATCCTGCCACTCCGGGTCGGTGGCACAGCCGAAGAATAGGACCTCCGACTTACTGGAATTGGCCTTCAGACTATTCTGTTGGAACCAGTCGAAGACCATCCCCAGGCACCCCCGAATGCTCTCTCCATCAAATGCCTGATCTTTCCCGCATGTGAAGAGGAGTTGCGTGTCATCTGCGTAAGACACGATCTGGGCCCCATGAGCCTCCTTCAAGGCCGCCAGGGGAGACATGAAGATGTTAAACAATGTCGGGCTCAACACAGAACCCTGTGGAACTCCGACTCCCAATGGCGGCATCTCGGCGGCGCTCTGGGAAACCCAAATCGTCTGGCGGCGGCCCTCAAGAAAAGATGTAAACCATTTGAGCACCGTCCCCCTGAGGCCGATGGCATGGAGCCTGGCGAGGAGCGCCGCATGGGGGACGGTGTCAAAGGCCGCCGACAGGTCCAACATGACAAGCATGGCCTTACCTCCAATATCCAGAGTCTCACGAATAACCTCCGAGACCTCCAACAAGGCCGTTTCCGTACTCAAATTAGGGCGGAACCCGGATTGGGATGGGTGCAGTAGACTATTTGTTTCAAGAAAACCCGACAGGATGCCATGCACATGTTTCTCTGTAATCTTCGCCAGAGCCGGAAGAAGAGAAATAGGCCTGTAATTGGCCAGGACCTCAGTATCCAAACCGGGCTTTTTCAGGAGGGGGATCACCATCGCCCTTTTCCAGGTGCGTGGGACACTCCCTTCCCTCAAAGAGGCATTAATAAGAGGATTGACCAGTGGATTCACCACCGCTGCCATCCTAGCCAAAAATTTGGCAGGGCAGGGGTCTAACGGCGAGCCCAATTTCAGGCCGGCCAGCAACAACAGGGACGCATCACTGGAAACAGATGGAAAAACCGACAGTGCAGCGGCAGGTATGGGCGGTGGAACGCATCCGGCCCCAGGGCCGCAACACCCCTCCTTCGACCTGTCCAAGAAAGAAGCCTGAATCGCCTTAATCTTGTCAGTAAAAAAACTGGCAAGATCACACGCCCACAAGTCAGGTGAGACTGGTAGGGGTAGGTTGGAACTGGGGGTTGTGAACTCCTTCACAACAGTGAAGATCTCCTTACAGGAGTTCACCGACTCCTCAATCCTCCTAGCGAGATATTCCTTCTTAGCACACAGGATATCCCGGTGATACGCCTTCATAGCCAACCTATCGGCGAGTTTGGCCTTCTCGTCATACTGACGGCGCCAGGCCCGCTCAGCAACCTTACATTGGCTGCGCGCCAATCGCAGCCCCTCCGTAAACCACGGTGCAGATCGCCGGATTGCCGTGGACCGGGGGGCCGTTCCAGGGGCAAGATCGTTTAGCCTTTCAGTCAGCCAAAGCTGCAGAGCCTCAGTGTCCTGTTCCAAAGCGCCCGAAAAGGGGCAAGGATGATTCGCAAGCGCCTGCTCCAACATATCGGGCGTCACTCTATGCAGCGCTCTCGCAGCTGGTCTGGGCAGTATGGGGGCACTACTGTTCGTTCGCCCGTTCTCCAACACGGAGAACCTGATCAGCCTGTGATCCGTCCAGAGCACAGGCAAAGTTTCAATATCCGCAATCGGGACCGACGTAAACACTTGGTCCAGGGTATGCCCTTTCTCGTGTGTAGGACCAACCACAAAAGGTACAAGGCCCAGCAAAGATGTAATATCCAGCAGTTTAATTGAGTCCGAATCCTCCGCCACATCGAGGTGGCAATTGAAGTCGCCTGCCACCACACAATGCTGTGTGGACAGCGCCAGATCAGAAATGGCCATCTGCAGGTCCTCCAAAAAGGAGCCCATAGGACCAGGAGGCCTGTAAACCAGCAACCCCTTCACGGCTTGGCATGAAGACAATCTGAGCGTGAAAGCAAGGGACTCAGAACCCCCGATAGAAATCAGGGGGAGCACTGAACAAGACACGCTCTTCTTCACCACCACAGCAACCCCACCACCCCGACCCTTCACTCTGTCCTGCCGAAAGATATTATACGCCGGAGGAATGGCAGAGAAGATGTCCGGATTAGATGCCTCACCCAGCCAGGTTTCAGTCAGTAGCAAACATAATGGATTTTACCTGACAAGAAGATCGTAAATGTACAGGGCATGGCTACCTACTGACCTCGTATTGAGCAGCAGGCAGAGATGTTTAACACGAGCCGCGGCTGGTCGGCAACCGGTGACCGAAGTCCACAGAGGCGACCAGCCACAGCCCGGGCAGCGCCTTTTGCCCTTAACACGGCCCGGAAACACAGAACGACAGGAGCAAGAAAATGTCTGTAGGGCGCGCAGCGTCGCCGAGGAGTAGCAAATTATCCTCGACTGAGGCTGGCCGGGCCAGAGTCCACCGTCGCCCCGGTGCTTCCGAGACGCTGACGGGCGCAGACGGGCAGGACTCTGGCGTGACTCAGGCGCAGCGAGGGCGCCCACCACTGCGCGTCACCGCTGCGCGTGCAGGTGGCTGGCTTAAATGCACCGACCGAGCATAGGCTGCAGGTCTCCTCCCCCAATATGGCGCCCGGCAAAGTCCCACCACTACCCCAATCCAAGATGGCGAGCAAACACTCCCCGACGCTACCCCACGAGGACAGGACCCGCCAAACAGCGGTGCTCACACAATTTAAGGTGCAGGTGAGTGGACAACGGCGCAATTAAAAACAAGAAAAAGCGAAATAAAAAATAAACGCAAATATTAAAGAGGAGATTTTAAAATACTACTACAAACAGCGCTGCGCTGAGCTGTGCGCTAATATCATGCCGGTCAAAGCTGAAATACCTTATCTGGCTGACCCGTGCAACTGCCCGCCTTAAATGCACCAACCGAGCATAGGCTGCAGGTCTCCTCCCCCAATATGGCGCCCGGCAAAGTCCCACCACTACCCCAATCCAAGATGGCGAGCAAGCACTCCCCGACGCTACCCCACGAGGACAGGACCCGCCAAACAGAGGTGCTCACACAATTTAAGGTGCAGGTGAGTGGACAACGGCGCAATTAAAAACAAGAACAAGCAGTCGCTTTGTAGGGCCTGAAGAGTTCTCAGCGTAGCAGTCTCGTGTTCCTGAGGGCTGGAGTCACAATCCAGGGTATTTTGGAGAATCTGAAAGCGGTTTGTAATTGAAATTACAGCGCTTCTGGGAGGTGTGTGGGCAACCTTTGTGGCTTTTTCTGGTGAATTTGGGCACAAGTTGCGACTTCTCTTTGCCTTTGTGTGCCATTCCATGTCTTAGGTGTTGCTGGGGCGAGCCATGGTGTCAGCGTCCATCGTTGATGATGCTTGATAGGGGTGGAGTGGAGTACCGTGGGTAGATATTTTAGCTCAGATTCTGCTTGTTCTACGGTTGCTGCCCCTTTAGTCTGTCTGGTAGTGCTACAGCTGACCGTAGCGTAGCGTCACTTGAAGGCCCTTTACCTTGGGTTTCCATCCCCCTCAGTGCAGCCTTGCTCCGGGCAAGCCAGAGAACGAAGGCCCAGCCTTGGGGTCCAGTCACACAGGGTTTGGACTATCAGCCCTTAACCACTGTGGTGCGCAGCCTGGCCCCGGTCAAGCCAGGGTGATGCAGGCCCAGCACCTAGGTGGGTCTAGGGGAAGTCTGTGCAGTTTTTCAGGTATTCAACCTGCAGCCCTCTCTGGTGCGTAGCCTGGCCCCGGTCAAGCCAGGGAGACGCAGGCCCAGCACCCAAGAAGAGTCAGCTGGGTATGTGGGTCTAGCCCTTGTCCTTCCCCTCCCCATTCACTAGTCACACTTCACATTTATGACGTCACCGCCTCCTGACATTCTTTTCCCTCACTTTTATTAAAGTAAAAAATACCTAACTATGCCTTTCTAAACACTCAGGTTCCCGTCCTTGAGGCCATAAATAGACAAATGTATTCCAAAAGAAAGAATTAAGTATTCAAACTGATGCCCCTTACATCTTTCACACTGTTTTCTTCAAAGATATCAACTTAAAATGTATGTTAACTCGAGATCTGCACAAACTTGTGAGATTCCTGAACTTGTTACATCTCACACTCTAGATTTAATATTAATGTTTTTCATGTAGCAATCCCTCTGTCCTCCAGCAACATTTAACAAAAAACTTTTTGTTGTAAAAAAGAAGAAAACAGAAAAAAGCAACATCATTTTGTGCAGCATCAAGACACAACCAATTGACATTATTTTTCCCAATATTTCTATGAACCACCCATCCCGCAGACAGATTAGAGAATAATAGCATCGTCAATATGGGGAGAGGCGTTGGCCTAACGGCGAGGGCGGTCGAACTTATCCGTATCTGGAGAACCGAGTTGAGTCTCGGCAAGGGACGCGCAACATCCTGTGATTCTGGGCAAATCACTTAATCTCCCCATGCCTAATAAAAATGAATGTGTTCTCATGTAAAACAACTGGTGCTCGTGTAAAGTGCTCTGATACCCAATAACTTCAGGTCAAGTTTGCGCTAAATAAAACTACGTAAAAAAAATAGATATGTTTCTGGCAATGAACATAAGCTCCCACAATCATTTCCGACCCTATTATCAGATAGCAATTCTCAACCTCGTAAAGATCGACCACAAAAATGGATGCAGCAATGCTCCTGTTGTGCATGCAAAACCATGGCTCGATTTGCACAGTATCAGACTCCCTTTCCTTTTCCTACTTTCACCGTATTTCAGTACCCATCAAACTGAACCATAACAATACTACCTGTGTACTTTCATATTATTTGCCATCCCCAAGACCATAATGCTACCCTCTTTGAAAACCCATTTGAACCCATTTGAAAATACTGCTTTACATTACCATACTTTACCCTGCTGAACCTTCATAATAAAGGGAAATAGCCAATGTAAATTATGCATCAACTACTAAAAAGCATTTCCATGCATTGACTATGTCAAGAACTTAAAAAAATATCAAAATGTCTGATCCCACTGTCTACTAAAAACCACACTAATCACAACAGCCATGCTATCATAAATCCTGTCAATAAGTTTGCTCCTGCCACTTATAGATTCACCAGGAAGAAGCCTTCCCCTACTGGTACATCAAAAAATCAATTCGAAAACATCTAGAGAGTGACTGGGGAAGATTTAAAACCTCTGAAAATAACAATTAACAAAGGCATGGCTCTCCTTACCTGAGCCAATTTTTCAAAAAGGTCACTTGTGAAGATTCAGGCGTGGAACTTTCAACTTTTCTGTTTTTGTGAGATTAATGTTGGCATCTAGAAAGGTTATTGCATTTATTATTATTGTACAATATGCTTCACTGGATCGTGAACATTTCATTTTAAAAGACACCAAACGTAAATAGACTTGATATCTCTTTATTTTTGCAGATTGGGTGGAGAGGGGACTTTATTGCTACTCAGTGGCTTGAATGGAGAGACACGTTCTATAAGAAAGCAGCACCAGGGCTGCAATTGAAGCTTGCTATGTAGATCTCCATCAAAACCAAAAGAAAGCTTAAATGTAGCCATTGTGCCTTGATTTTAAAAACTGAAGCTTGGTAAACATCGGACAATATTAATGAAACCGGACCTTCTATGCATCAAGCAAGAGAACTGGCGCTTGAAATGCAGACAATGGACATTACTAATAAAATTGAGGCATGGAACACAGACACTGACTGTGCTTTGAAAAATGTAGACATCCCACATGAAAGTTACCTTTCACTAAAGAAAATCGTTTGTGATAGATTCAATATTACTTGAGGTCACTGTTTAACAATGTTGTCTTTGGTGATCATAAATTGCAAATGAAAGTTTGATTAAAATAATTATACAAATGTGTTGTGTAGTTTATTGTCTTTGCTTTCGTTCCACTATTACCTAACCATTTTTATGCATGATCTTGAACAATGAATTGTTTTATTTTGAAATATGCTGATATTACAAGATTGAGAAGACAAAGACACGAGAAAAAAGAAAAAAAATTAGAACTAAGATGAGAAGAAAGCTGGACAAGTGCAAATGATGTGTGATTTAAACATACATTCTAGCTTTAAATGTTATTTGCTTAAAAGTACCCATGTGATCATGGCCATTTGCAGTGGTGGCTGAGATTTTCTTTTGTTTCATATAAGAGACTGCTTCTCATCCTCCTGTTGTGTAGCCATGCCTGTCCTGACTTTACCCCAAGTTCAGGCATGGCCGGGAAGGGGAGGAGCCGCGGGGTGGAAGGGGTAGTCCGTGCCTGAATGAAAGGGAATAAAGATGTGTTCCCCCAGGCAGCCCGTGTCCTTGCACTCTTAGGGCGGAGGACATGAAACTGGCGACAAGGGTGGGATGCGGAGTCACTCCCCTCTACCTCCTGCAAGACTAGACGAAGCGCGCGCTACCGCAAACGAGAGCAGAGCGTCCAAGCCGTTAGGAGCGCGAGCAACGGACAGCACGCCGATGTGGCCCGTGATCGGGGAGATGCACCCGAGGGCCTAAACTCAAAGGCAGAACCACAACCCCATGAAGGGACAACACGCGAAGACAGGGGTAAGCTAAATGAAAATGCCCCTGTGAAGATTGAAGCATGCGTGCATGAGTCCTTTTCAGCAGCCATTTTAAAGTCAGGCTCGCTGCATTGGCCAAGCTTAGTCCTAACGCAGCGGCCATCTTGAAGTTAGGCGACACGCTTAAAACCCTCTGGGGCCCACCAAAAGTGATACTGAGCCTCACAGACACATCTGAAGCCTACTAGAGCCACATTGCGCCCCACCACATCAGACCCTGACTCCTCGCAGCAAGCCGTGCCTGATCCGGCACACAATGCCCCACCGCCTGGACCGATACTCATGGGAGTATCATACCTGCGCCCTCCTGAACCACTAACGCTGACGTCTGGAAACAGCTTGGGCCCCGCGTGGAAGAGTTGGCTTGAGGATTTTGAAGACTTCATGAAGGGGTCACAAGTCCGTGACTCTAACCAACAATCATAGCCCTACATAATCTTATAGATAAAGACATTGGACAAATCATTAAAGACCTACCACCGGCCAATGCTGCGTCATATGAGAGCGTGAGAGAATCTCTGAATAAGAAATTCCTTCACAAGCGGAACCTAGACTATGAGCATTCTACATTCAACCTTGCATCTCAGGAGTGAGACGAATCTATGGGCGACTTTATCTGGCCCGCCATTGTGATTTCGCCAACTTCAACACAGAAGACGCACTTCGCCTACGTATCATTGACGGATGCCAATCTGAGTCACTATGCCATCGACTACTGAAGAAGCACTACACTCTCAACGAGATAGAAGAACTCACCCACATCAACAACCAAGCAGAAGAGCACGCACGGGAGATGGAGGCCAGCAAAACTGAAAAAAAAGAACAAGCTCTCCGCGTACAATCTCACATAGAACCGAGGTGCCGTCCGGACCACCACACATCAGTAAGATTTACAAGATCACCTTGTACGAAGTCACCCCGCAGAGGGACAAAGAACAGTCACTCCCGAAGACAACCTCCACAGTGCTACCGGTGTGGCCAAGACTACCCTCACACAGGTCAGTGTCCAGCCATTGTCCAACAATGCCACCGATGTGGGAAAGACAACCACTTTGAAGCCGCTTGTGAAGCCCGTCGCACAGACGAGACAGACCAAGCAAAATACAGGATCACGTCACCACGTAAGGGCTGTAAAAGGACGAAGAGACCACTCGACAAGCTCATCAAGATCCAGTACACAGTCACACAGCTCATACCGATCCCAGCGGTCAACATCCAGAGAGTGGTCCTCCCTTACTCCCATATCACAAGACAGTGATGAATATGTATGCATGGTGAAAGATACCCAGAAAGACTGAGGAAATACCTGCGACTCCACATCCGAAGGGGAAGTCATTCTGCCAAGTTTGTTCTAAACACAGGTGCATCGCTCAACTACAGTTGCGCCACTGAATACCAGAGCATGAATCCGAAACCAAAGCTAGAGCCAGCCGCATTACGGGTCTACATGTGGATGTCCAGAGAACCATTACCATGTCTAGGACAATTTCGTACCACGCTGACCTACAAAGACAGGAAAATTCAAGCACAAATCCACGTGATCGAAGGCCCTGAAGCAGCAGACTGCCTTCTCAGCTTACCAACGGTGGAACGCCTGAAGCTAGTCGAGATCCTGTACAAAGTGGACGACTCACCAGACATTGTCAACAAGTTCCCGTAGCTGTTCAGGGGTCTAGGGAAGCTGGCCCCTTTCAAGGTCAAGCTGCACATCAATGAGCAAGTGACACCAGTGCAGAGCATCACAGGAAAGTGCCATTTCACCTACAACAAGCGGTAGATGAAGAACTCCAAGACCTACTAAAGGCAGACATCATAGAAAGATAAACTGGACCCACTCCATGGGTGTCGCCTGTAGTGGTCGTGCCCAAGAGGGGTCAGGACAACAAAGTACGCATGTGTGTAGACATGCGAGCTCCGAACATAGCCATCGAACGGGAGTGACACCCAGGACCCCACATCAGCGACATGATCACACGCCTGAGCGGAGCGACAGTCTTCTCGAAACTAGACCTCAACAAGGGGTATCATCAACTTGAGTTGCACAAATGGTCACGATACATCACTACATTCACCACACACCAAGGACTTTTCAGGTATAAGCGCCTCAACTTCGGAATCTCATCAGCTCCTGAGATTTTTCAGGAGGATATTCGGCGAGTAATACAAGACATTCCAAACACATTCAACTACAGTGACGACATCTTGGTTTTCGGAGAGACCCAGAAGATCACGACAAAGCGCTAGACCGGGTGTGCCACGCCCTCCTCAATGCCAATCTCACACTTAATCAGGATAAATGTGAGTTTCACAAGTCGACTCTCAAATTCTACGGCCACATCTTCTCAAAAGAGGGCATGAGACCTGACCTGGAAAAAGTATCAGCACTATTGGACACTCCACTGCCGCATGATGTCAGCGACATCCGCTCGTTCCTGGGTATGGCCAGCTACTGTGCCCGCTACATCAAAGATTATGCAACCATCAGTTATCAGTGGTCAGCCACGTGTGACCAAGCCTTCAACAAAATTAAGACAGCGGTGAGTTCAGCCATCAACTTAGCGTATTTCAACCCCAAGCGGAAGACAGAAATCACAGTGGATGTCAGCCCCGTTGGGCTAGGGGCAAATCTGGCACAATACGATGACGAAGCCGACCAACGCCACATCGTCACATACGTCAGCCGCAGCCTCATGGACACAGAAAAAGCATATTCCCAACTGGAAAAAGAAAGCCTGGCGGTCGTGTGGGCGTACGAGCACTTTCACCTTTTCGTATATGGCAAGCACTTCACACTGACCACCAAGCGCTGACAACCATCTTTGGGAATCCCCGGGCGAATATGCCTCCGCGGATTGAACGGTGGGGAATCCGCCTGCAAGACTACACATATACCATCATTCACAAGCTGGGGAAGGCGGAGAACCTGGCAGATTACATTTTGCGGCATCCCCAATCTCTGACGCGAGTGCGACACTCTGTAGCTGAGGAATATCTCTACTTCGTCATTGACCAAGCTTGCCCACCGGCTGTTCCACTAGAAGCCATCATTGACGCATCTGCTAAAGATGTTACTATCCAAAACATCATACATCGTGTTTGCACCGACTCATGGTGACACCTAGAAGAACGTAAGACCAGTGACATCATCAACACACAGGAACTCATGGCATTCAACCACGTCAAAGATGAACTCTCCATCAGTGACAATGGACTACTACTAAGAGATCGGAGGATTGTCATTCCCAGCCAGCTGAGATAGGGAACTGTAAACCTGGCACACGAAGGAGAACGAGGGGTGGTAGCCACGAAGAAAGCGCTGCGAGAGCGCATCTGGTTCCCTTCCCATGACCAGATGGTAGAGACCAAGCTCAGAGACTGCCCACACTGTCAACTAGTAGGGCGAGAAGAATCACACGCTTCCCTGCAGATGTCAGACCTACCAGATAGTGTATGGCAACAAGTAGCCGTCGATTTCGTTGACCCGCTGAAGTAGGGAAAATACATCATCATCATCATGGACGAATACTCCCGATTCCCCATTGCTCACCAGATTTCCTCTACCAAAGCGACCACTGTAATACCTGTCATTGATGAAGCATTTGCCGCAGTGGTGAAGACTGACAACGGTCCACCTTGTAATGGACAAGAATTTGCAGAATTCGTGAAACACCTAAATTTCAAGCACCGGAAAATCACTCCCTTGTGACTCTAGGCCAACGGGATGGTAGAGCCATTCATGGCCACCATAAAAAAGACAATGCAACAAGCTGAGCTAACTCATCGTGATATTCAGCCAGCACTAAACGAAGTGCTACGGGCATACAGGACCACGCCACACAGCACCACAAACCAATATAACCAAGCAATGGGGTTCCATTTTCTGTTGATACTAAAAAGCTTCACTCCTTTAAGCTTTATAAATGAGGGTCATGATCTTGAATATCATTCTCTGATCTACCGGGAGTCCGTGAAGTAATTTAAACATTGATGTTACATGATAACTATTCCCCTGTTTTTAACTTTTTATTTAAATGTGTGATATTTCAATTTCATAAATGTTATCCACAAGTATCAAAACTATAAAATCCTCTACAGATCTAGAATGTCCAGCATATGCATCACTTAAACAAGTCTAAAAGAGTCCTAAGAACGACAAAGAAAACGAATCCCAATAGAAAGCTCTACATATGGAGGCAAACACAGAACATCATACAACATCTTTTGAGAATCTCAGCCTGTTGATTCAGGGCATGATGTCAAAAAGCAGGAAGAAAGATAATTCACTTATAAATCTCAGTCTGCCAGATCCTCCTCTTGCTACTTGCCCTGTCTATACCTTTCTGTACTGTGTACCTCAGCCTTTGGCCTTTTTTGTACATTTCTTAACCAAACCTTTCTCAAAGGTGTCCCCTGTGCCTTACATTTCATGACTTTATGCCTCTTGGACAGAATCAATTAACATAATTAAAGTCTATTTTTCCTCTTATCCTTCTTAGATTTGGTATTCATTCCCAACAGATAGGTATTGAGGCTTTACTGTGCAGCTAAACGGGACGATTGAAATAGCTGCATTTGTATTTACACCTAGTCTGCCTCTTGTCACCTAGTAACAATTCTCTCTGTTCTCTCAATATAATAACCTATTGTCAAAAACTGGAACTGAGCGACCAAATAGCCCTCCATGTTTGGAAGCCTCAAAGCTGCCTAACCCTCTGTAATTCAGCAGTTTAAGCACAATAAGGTTAATTAGGTACGTTTTTATTGATGTTTTGGATATCTGTTTGCAAAGCACCCTTGTAGACGCTATTATAAAGTCTAGAAAGGAAAAACATTTATTGTGATTTCCACTAGGTGGTGGTTGGGTTGAGTGGGAAGTCTCAGCAGAGGATCATCAGTTTGTGTTGTTTTGCAATGTTCAAGAGAGTTTAGTTCAACCAGGATACCATACTGTTTTTTTCACTTTATGTGATTGTAAAAGAACTTTTCATGTAATTGGGTGTATTGAGTTTCCAGATGTATCTACCAGGATCTCTAACGTAGACCTATTGTAGCCTACATAGGTCTTGGTCATCCAGGATTGATTATGTTTCCGATCTTCGTTATTGTTTCTGTCTTTCTCCAGGTTGCTCTTTCAGTAGAAATTCAGCTGCATGTTATCACCATAAATTGGGATCTGTTAACTTACAGTTTCCTCTGCCATGTGTTCTTCGTATATAGTCAAAAGGAACATTGATAATGTTGAGACTTGGGATGCCACAGAAGTGATCTTTTTTTTTATGACATGGATAAGCTCCACATGAATCCAAAGGCTCAGAACATCTGTCGTGCTGTAATCTATGCAGGCCTAAAGTGTCTCTGTGAACACAGGAAGACTGATCTTCATGTTTGTGGTAGGCCATAAACCTGATTGCCAGTTGTGAAAAGCCATTCTGTGATATTTGTTGTAAACGTAGTGATAATGTTGCCCATGAAGTGTGCTGGATATGGGCACAACTTTTGAATGCTGTAGAACTGACATGTACATAATTTGGACAAAGCATAACTGTGGGTACAAAAAAGGCAGATTTGTAAATGATTACAAGTTTAGAGGTGTGAATATATATTTTTTAGGAAAATTCAGTGACAAACACAACTTGAACTCTATACATTTTGTTTATCACCCACCTTTGCATGAGGGGAACATTTATGACCCCAACGGATTTGAGCAATGAGAGATTTGTCTATTATTTTATTTTCTGTAACATTGTTCTACTAATAGGAGGTATTGATGGGTTTTGTCCCTTTATCTTCCACTTCTTGTACATGATATTTACAAAACATCATGAACTTTGAGGTACAGACACTTTGCAACATTTTATGAACTTAATGAAGTTAAGCTAGGCAAAGCTTCATGATTTTGTTACCTAACATTTACATGTAGGAGTGTGCAAAGTTGACAAGTTGACTCTCAACTTCACATCATTTGTTTTTAAGTATTTAAATAAGAGGGTTAAAAAAAGTGGCAGAAATACATGTTCTTGTGGTTCCTCAGGGCCACAACAGTGTACTAGTGTTTATGTGCTGCTATACGTCCTGATGTAAGGGGCATACATTAACACTGAAATACAATTTTGTTTGTACATTATAGAAAAACAAACATTTGTCCTAGTTTGTACCCAAATAATTTGTACCTAAATACCAGCTTTTCATTTGGAACAAGTATGACCAATTCCCCAACCAAAAGCTAACAAAACGTAAAAAAAAAAAAAACCTTTTGCAATCTAAAAAGCAAGTTTTTTTTAGGGATTAGTCCCCCAAAAATCAGCTTGTGCAGTACATCAACACTCATGTGTACTACAGATCCATATGGAATGAATCTGTCTACCATGCACACATGTCAAAGTTGCATGTCAGAATTGTCCATAATTTACTAGTAATAGCGGGCTATTATCAAGGATGTTCACCTTATCCCAAGATTTTTTTTTGTAAACCTTCTTATTGGATTTTACAATTACCATACAGGGTATACTTCAGTCGATAGCTTTAATCATTGCATAACATTCATTGTCCACATTAATATGACGGATAACATCATGTCTACCGAGTAGTCCCCTATCTTCTCGCATACGGTATGCTTAGATGTGTGCCTGTTCGGGAATATCGGGTAACATATGGTAGTGTCTAGTTTTCGGGTGTAACTGTTGTACTTTGGATGTCCCTGTATGATTGTGGAAAGAAACAATCAGTTTGTGTAACCGAATTGGGGAGACAGAACTCAGGGAGATGGGGCAGGGGATAAGGGTATTGCTCTTTGCTGTTCCGATGTCATCAAGAGGTGATTCCTCATCAGGGCGAGTGTAGCGATCCGCTGGGGAAAGTAGGGGGGTAATCTCGCTCAGGGGGTCCTTGTCGGGTTTGAGATGTGCCCGAGTCTGGCGCTGTGCGTGTGGCCTGTGGGGTGTCTGTGGGGAGGTCTTGTGATTATGTAAAGCTGTGGAGGAGCATCGACCACTCCATGGATATGTGGTTTTGCTTTGTGCCTCACGCCTCCTCCTGTCTGATGGTGTCTTCCTCAGCAGCCCCCCATTTCTTGACCGCCCCCTGCCATGCAGCTATTGGGGGACCGTCTCGCGATCGCTAGTGCATTGTAATTCTTCGCTTTGCAAGGAGTATGCCTAGTATTGCAAATCGGATCTCCACCTCTCTCTGTTTGCGTCATTTAAATATTCCTAGGGCACTAGTCTCCCATGTGGTAAGTCCTGTCAGGCCCGTGACCGTTAACAGTGTGGCGTGCACTTTCGCCCAAAAGCCTTGCAGTGTGGAGCATGTCCATAACATATGGATGAATGTGGCATCAGGCACGCGGCAACGGGGGCAGTCAAACTGTGTCGCAGGAAAGAAGCACTTGAGCCGCACCGGCGTGAGATATGCACGATGTAGTATGTTGAATTGGATATTTTCGAATCGCTGATTGCGTGACACTTTTTTGTGATTTTCTAGTGCTGTGAGCCATTCTTTATCGTGTAGTGCCCGACCAAATTCATCCTCCCATTGGAGTCGCAGTCGTGTTAGTAGCATGCATGTTAGTTCCATGGTCTATTTGGATATCCACGTGATGAGGTGTTTCCCTGTTCCCATGTTTAAGATCATATGTAGTACCGGGTGTGTTTTAGGTTCCCCGTTCGTGAGATTCCACGTCATCCTGCAGTTGGCTACCAGTTGCCTGTGTACTAAGAACTGTCCGGCGAGGAGCCTGCTCTCTTCCGTCAACCCCGCAAACGAGGTCAGTTGACCATCGATGAACAGGGTTTCTATCTCAGTGAGCGCGTGCTCCGTCCACACTCGCAATTCTCCCATTGTGTAGTGCCCCTTACCTTTAGGGAGATCAGCTAGTGGCAACAGTGGGGAGTACATGGGTGCTGCTCTGGAGAGGCGATGGGTTCGTAGTACGCAGGATGGAGCCACCTTCACCAGCAGAGGGTGTGTCGTGTTGGGTTTGGTCCCTGGAAGGAGCATCCGAGTTATCTCCAGAATTGCCAGAGTTCCCACCTGTGCTTCTGTTTCTTCTAGATGTCGGCCTGCCATCCAGTGTGAGAGCCACTGCAGCTGCACTGCAAGGAAGTAGGCCTCGAAGGACGGGGCTCCCAGCCCTCCCTTATCTCGTGGCAGCTGCAGTGCGTCAAAGCCACTCTACGGGGGCCCTTCCCCCAGATCAGCGAGATCAGTAAGGAGTCTAGCTCTCGAAAGAAGGGTCACGGTTGGATCACAGGGACATCTGCGAAATAATAGAGAAGCCAGGGTACCATTACCATTTTTGATAGAGCTACCATTACTATTGGGGCCAAGGGCAGCGTTTTCCAGAAGTTGATTTGGGTTTTTAACCCTCGTAGGGCCCTATAGTAGTTACCCTCCAGGAGATCTCTAGGTGTGTGATAGAGTCGAATTCTCAAGTATCATGGGGCATCCCCCTTCCAGTACAGTGTGGGGTCTCCTACATTGATCTCCCAGTATGGTGTATCAGGGTGTAGGGGGTAGATAGTGGATTTGGCCCAGTTCACTCTTAACCCCCTGCCTTCCCGAATAATTCAGTGAGTGTAGCCCAAAGGGAAGTGAGGTCTAATGTGATGTCCCTGACGTAAATGAAGAGGTCATCTGTATATAGGGGTACACTGTGTGCACGCCCCTCAAGTGGTATACCCCATATTTCGCCATCTTCCCTCAGTCTCATCGCCAGCGGCTCCATTGCGAGTGCAAATAATAACAGGGAAAGAGGACATCCCTGGTGTGTTCTGCGCGTTATCGAAACGGGGGGGGTGAGATAACCCTGCCTAGTCGAACCCGTGTGAACAGCCCGGTGTACAGCAGCTGGATGTATGCCATGAGTTGAGGCCCTAGTCCCACCCGTTTCAGAACCTCAAATAAGTACTGCCATGCTAGAGTATTAAAGGCTTTCTCGTGGTCCAGCACGCAGCATGCAGCACGTGGGAATCTGCCTTGCACACTGTCCTGGATCTAAAAAAGCCGGTGTATGTTTTGGGAGGTGTTCCTCCTGGGTACGAAACCGCATTGGTCGGGGTGTACTAGATGGGGGAGCACTTCTGTGATTCTGTCTGCTAAGATTTTCCTGATTATTTTGCAATCCGCGGTCAGCAAGGGTGATAGGCCGGTACGAGGACCTGAGCAGCAGGTCTCGGTCCGGTTTAGGAAACGTCACTGGCGTGGATTCACACATGGTCTTGGGGAGCATCTTTGCCTCCAGCGCTGCCTTAAAGACCGTAAAGGCTAGCAAAGCTTTGGCGGGGGGTGGGATTCATCCAGAGCGAGATCCAAGGAACATTTGCAATCCCCCCTTAATACCTAAGTTACGCGACAGGGTCTCCCAGACTATTGTCTGTGCTGTGTTGGGGGCGTATATGCTGCCTATTAGTATTGGCTGACCATCTAATAACCCTTCCAAGAACCCATATCTCCCTTCAGGATCCGACTTCCTACCGGTCTCCAGAAATAGGACTCCCGGCCGGAGCCAGACTAAGGTTCCCCTTGCATATGCTAAATATATTATGGCGCCAAAGGTGCCTCGAGTTTAGAGTGAGAAATTTAATATCGGTCATCGGGGTCATGGCGGCTGATGGGTCGCGCTCTAATGGGGGGTGGTCTCGGGGGCCCCTGTGCAAACCCTCTGGTGTGAATAGTTACTGCCTGATGAGTGGTGTAGACCTATGAGCGCGTGCCTCTGCCCTTTGTGACAGCATAGGTGGGAGGTTCAGGTATGATAGGGAGTCAAACTAGAACGCTGTGGGGATGGAAACCCAATACAGGGGATCTGCTGCAACATGCAGCACATTCAAACCTGTACTGCCATGTACCTATGAACTAAATGAACAGGGGGGTCCATCTGGCTCGCGTATGCCCCTAAGGTCCTCATGTGGGGGCCCCCATTATGTTGTGTGTCTGGCCCGTGGGGGTGCCTTGCGCAGATGCATGTAGGGACTTACATGAGCGCGGGGCATAATATGTGGTGTGATGCTACGAAGTGTGAATTGGCTACTGGAGTCCTTATAGCTACCATTTTGCAGGAGGTTCAAATGAGTGTGTCCGCAGTCTGTGGTGTGACCTTTGGCAGGGTCCCGGTGTTCTCGCCAGAGTCACTGGAGTCGTTTGGGTCCTCTTCGGGCGTGAAGATGTGTGGAGTGCCTTTGTGGTCCGATGCGGAAAGATTCGTGCCCAATTCTGCTGCTGCTTGTATTGCCTTCCGGCGGTCCGCTATGATCTGTTCCAGGTTTGGGGATGTCAGCGATTTGTGAAGTGACTATGTGGCAGAGCGGCTTTGGGATTTCTGGGTATGGCGCCACAGAGGCTGGAGCAACTTGAGTCTAGGTGTTCTTGTGTTCCCCTGCAGCGGATCGAGCCGCAGGTGCAGTTCCATCCAGTTAATGGCTTCTTGTGGATCTGTGAAGAATATTGCAGTGGCTTTGTAGATGATTTTGAGTTGCGCTGGGAACAGCAGTGAGTATTGAACCTTCTGGCTCAGGGCAGCGTGCCGGCACCCTATGCACTCTTTCATTGGAGAAATAGGGAGTGAGTTCATCACGTGGCGTGGAGGACCGAAGCCAGGATTCCATATATGCGATGGTGTCCCTGCCCTCCACACCTTCCGGCAGATTCAGTATTCGCAGATTGCTCCTCCTAGAGCACCCCACCAAATTGTCTGTTCTTTCCTCCAGAGTTGTGACTTTGGCCTGCAGTTCTTTGATATAGCATTGTTGCACTTTGGTTTGAGGTTGCCAGGGCTTTTTCTCTGTCCGCCACTTTATCTGCTAATTTGCTGTGATCATCCCGCAGCAGGCTGAGGTCTGTGGCCAGGGTCCCCAAACGCTTCTTCATGGTGACTCCTGAGTGCTCTATTGCTGCCAGGACTCTGTCCAGTTTTTATGACATGGTGGCGTTAGAGTCCGTGTCCGCCTTCCAGCCTGCTGGGGTCGGGGACGTCGACCTAGCTGGATGAGCTGTTTGAGGAGCTCCGGCTGCCTTAAGGCATCCGATGGCTGGTGATGGCGTATGAATCGCTTGGTTGCCTGATCACGTGTCACGGCCTACGCCCGTCCTCGGGCCTCTGTGCCCAGCCCTGTCTGCTTCCCTCTTCGCTTTTGTGTTAGAGGCTGGGCCGTGAGCACACCGCAGCCTCGTTCCACTCCGGGGCACACAGTCCTGTCTCTCCTCCGGTGATGGGGTGAGCCCCTGTGTCCATTCCTCCCATGATTGTGGACCTCCGTGCCTGTGGGCACTGTCCTCCCCCAGCGCCCGCCTGTGGAGTGCTCCGTGCCAGGGGCGGTGTTCCCTTCGCTTGTGCTGGTGAGGTTCCTGGGGGTCAGCGGGGGGGTCAGAACGCCCGAGTTATGGGCCTCACTTTAGTCTTTTCTCCCCGCTGGCCCCCCCTGCCTGCTACCCCAAGGGTGGGTGCTCACGTGAGGCCACTCAGTGCTTGTAGTCTGTGTGATGGTGGGGCGGTTTGTGGTGAGAGGGGAGCGTATGCCCTCTGTTTAGTCAATTTTGTCCTGGGATGCGACCCCCTCGTTTCGCCCCTGTTGCGCCGGCCGGGTTCCTGGGTAGTCTAACTGTGTCTGGAGTGGTTGGGGGGGCCCTGATTTCCTCCCTTGTTGGGGTGCCTGGCGTCTTTCCCCCTTACTTGCAGTTTGATGTTGGACTCCTGTCTGGGAGATCGCCGTGTGCCAGGGGGCTTCCTTTTTCACACTCTTTTCCCCGCCATGCTGTGGATTGCGGCCTCTCCGGTGCAGTCGCGGAACCGGGCTTCATCGCCGTGCATCCCGCAGCATCCCGCCATCAACCCCCAGTCTCTGTGACCGCTTTCTCACTCCAGACTTTCCGCTCACTGCAGGGTGCACATTCTCCAGGGTACCCTGGAGGTGCGGGCTGGAGCACCGAGAATCATACTATCTGCGCCATTTTGGAGTCAGGCGCGCTGGCTTGTCACCGTCCCAGTAGGTCGCCTCTGCGCCCCTCCGCCTCTGCCTCAGATGGTAGCCGCTTGTCGGGGCCCGCACACGAAGTCTCAGCAGAGCATGTCCGCCATCGCGGCCAGCCCTGTTCACCTTATCCCAAGATACTCATCAGAAACCAAGGACGGATAATATGTGCTGGGGATGACCACCACAGTCCTTGGGATGACCACAATAAAGCCAGGAAGGCAGATAACATGCTGAGAAAGGACATGTTATGCCAGGGACAGCAGAAAGCCTACTATTGCCACAATATGCCAAGGAGGACTGTATAATGCCAGAACCTGCATGAAGCCATAACTACCCACAGTATGCAAAGGAAGGTTAACTTTTGCCAGGGACTTCAGAATGCTCTCACTATGCCAAGGATGGACACTTTATGGTAGAGCCACTAAAATGCTTACAATGCTTTCAATATGCTAAAAGAGGCCATCAAAATGATTAGAATGTAGACAGTGAGTATCCCAGTGAGGGCTGTCTTATGCTATGGCCACTGTGCTTTAATGCATGAAATGGTTACATCAATCTGCACCAGTGTCGCTTTAACCTCAATATACCTGTTTCGCTATCTCATTCAGTGACCCACAGCTCTCTGTTTCTCTCGCCTCCAGTTTTTACGGATTCGTTCTCACCTGATTATCTACAGCTCTTCCTCATATATAGTTCTCCATATTTTTGTCTTATCACCCCTACATTATTGCTTGCACCTCCGTTCTAGTCCTCCTTTAAATGGTTCTCAATATTTACCTATCTCAGTCCTTCTAGATTCATATTTCATCTTTTTTCCCTTCTCCTCCCCGTCCTCTTCATTTCTCTCTCCATCTTTCCATTTATCAATCAATCAATCAATCAATCAATCAATCAATCAATCAATCAATCACTCAATCAGGGGTATTAAAGAGCGATACTCACCCAGGTCTCAAGGCACAGGGGGGCGAGGGGTTGTGCGAGCAGCCTTGTAGGTTATTCGAAGAGTCAGGTCTTCAGGTCCTTTCTGAATTGGTGCAGTGTTGGGCTTCGTCGGATGTGGTGGGGGAGATCGTTCTAGGTCTTGGCCGCGAGGTAGGAGAAGGATCTGCCACCCGCTCTGGCGCTGTGGATGCGGGGGGACCGTGGCTGGGGCAAGGTCTGCAGAGCAGAGGTTTCCCTTGGGGCGTTGAAGGAGATTTGTTCGTTGAGGTATTGGGGTCCAGTGTTATGGAGGGGTTTGCAGGTATGTGTGAGTAGTTTGAAGGTTCTTCTTTCAACGGGGAGCCAGTGGAGGTCATGGAGGTGTTGGGTGATGTGGTCATGTTGTTTGCCAGTTCTATCATTTGTAATGACTTTTCTTTCTCTGCCTCTTTTTGGGCTTTATTTGAATAATTCCTTTCTCGTATTTGATATGGACTCACACTTTACTTTTTTTCTTTTTTCATTTCTTTCTTTCTTTCATTTCTTTTTTGCCACTCTGGTTCACACAGTCCTGTCTCTCCTCTGGTGATGGGGTGAGCCCCTGTGTCCATTCCTCCAGTGATTGTGGACCTCCGTGCCTGCGGGCGCTGTCCTCCCCCAGCACCCACATGTGGAGTGCCCCGTGCCAGGGGCGGTGTTCCCTTCGCTTGTGCTGGTGAGGTTCCTGGGGGTCAGCGGGGGGGGTCAGAACGCCCGAGTTATGGGCCTCACTTTAGTCTTTTCTCCCCGCTGGCCCCCCCTGCCTGAGGGGGGGGCCCACTGAGTGGCCTCATGTGAGCTACCCCAAGGGTGGGTGCTCACATGAGGCCACTCAGTGCTTGTAGTCTGTGTGATGGTGGGGCGGTTTGTGGTGAGAGGGGAGCATAGGCCCTCTGATTAGTCAATTTTGTCCTGCGATGCGACCCCCTCGTTTTGCCCATTTTGCGCCGGCCGGGGCCCTGGGTAGTCTGTGTCTGGGGTGGTTGGGGGGGCCCTGATTTCCTCCCTTGTGGGGGTGCCTGACGTCTTTTCCCCTTACTTGCAGTTTGATGTTGGACTCCTGTCTGGGAGATCGCCGTGGGCCTTCCTTGTTCACACTCTTTTCCCCGCCAAGCTGTGGATTGCGGCCTCTCCGGTGCAGTCGCGGAACCGAGCTTCATCGCCACGCATCCCGCAGCGTCCCACCATCAACCCTCGGTCTCTGTGACCGCTTTCTCACTCCAGACCTTCCGCTCGCTGCAGGGTGCACATTCTCCAGCGTACCCTGGAGGTGCGGGCTGGAGCACCGAGAATCATACTAACTGCGCCATTTTGGAGTCAGGCACGCTGGCTTGTCACCGTCCCAGTAGATCGCCTCCGACTCTCCTCACCCTGTTACCAGCATTTCACCAGTGTCGCCAGTGGTTAGGGACTCGTCAGGGACTGTCCTGTCGTCCCTCTGCGCCCCTCCACCTCAGATGGTAGCCGCTTGTCGGGGCCCGCACTCAGAGCCACAGCAGAGCAGGTCCGCCATCGCAGCCAGCCCTGTTCACCTTATCCTAAGATACTCATCAGAAACGAAGGACGGACAATATGTGCTGGGGATGACCACCACAGTCCTTGGGGTGACCACAATAAAGCCAGGAAGGTGTATACCATGCTGAGAAAGGACATGTTATGCCAGGGACACCAGAAAGCCTACTATTGCCACAATATGCCAAGGAGGACTGTATAATGCCAGAACCTGCATGAAGCCATAACTACCCACAGTATGCAAAGGAAGGTTAACTTTTGCCAGGGACTTCAGAATGCTCTCACTATGCCAAGGATGGACACTTTATGGTAGAGCCACTAAAATGCTTACAATGCTTTCAATATGCCTAAAGAGGCCATCAAAATGATTAGAATGTAGACAGTGAGTATCCCAGTGAGGGCTGTCTTATGCTATGGCCACTGTGCTTTAATGCATGAAATGGTTACATCAATCTGCACCAGTGTCGCTTTAACCTCAATATACCTGTTTCCCTATCTCATTCAGTGACCCACAGCTCTCTGTTTCTCTCGCCTCCAGTTTTTACGGATTCGTTCTCACCTGATTATCTACAGCTCTTCCTCATATATAGTTCTCCATATTTTTGTCTTATCACCCCTACATTATTGCTTGCACCTCCGTTCTAGTCCTCCTTTAAATGGTTCTCAATATTTACCTATCTCAGTCCTTCTAGATTCATATTTCATCTTTTTTCCCTTCTCCTCCCCGTCCTCTTCATTTCTCTCTCCATCTTTCCATTTATCAATTAATCAATCAATCAATCAATCAATCAATCAATCAATCAATCAATCACTCAATCAGGGGTATTAAAGAGCGATACTCACCCAGGTCTCAAGGCACAGGGGGGCGAGGGGTTGTGCGAGCAGCCTTGTAGGTTATTCGAAGAGTCAGGTCTTCAGCTCCTTTCTGAATTGGTGCAGTGTTGGGCTTCGTCGGATGTGGTGGGGGAGATCGTTCTAGGTCTTGGCCGCGAGGTAGGAGAAGGATCTGCCACCCGCTCTGGCGCTGTGGATGCGGGGGGACCGTGGCTGGGGCAAGGTCTGCAGAGCAGAGGTTTCCCTTGGGGCGTTGAAGGAGATTTGTTTGTTGAGGTATTGGGGTCCAGTGTTATGGAGGGGTTTGCAGGTATGTGTGAGTAGTTTGAAGGTTCTTCTTTCAACGGGGAGCCAGTGGAGGTCATGGAGGTGTTGGGTGATGTGGTCATGTTGTTTGCCAGTTCTATCATTTGTAATGACTTTTCTTTCTCTGCCTCTTTTTGGGCTTTATTTGAATAATTCCTTTCTCGTATTTGATATGGACTCACACTTTACTTTTTTTCTTTTTTCATTTCTTTCTTTCTTTCATTTCTTTTTTGCCACTCTGGTTCACACAGTCCTGTCTCTCCTCTGGTGATGGGGTGAGCCCCTGTGTCCATTCCTCCAGTGATTGTGGACCTCCGTGCCTGCGGGCGCTGTCCTCCCCCAGCACCCACATGTGGAGTGCCCCGTGCCAGGGGCGGTGTTCCCTTCGCTTGTGCTGGTGAGGTTCCTGGGGGTCAGCGGGGGGGGTCAGAACGCCCGAGTTATGGGCCTCACTTTAGTCTTTTCTCCCCGCTGGCCCCCCCTGCCTGCTACCCCAAGGGTGGGTGCTCACATGAGGCCACTCAGTGCTTGTAGTCTGTGTGATGGTGGGGCGGTTTGTGGTGAGAGGGGAGCATAGGCCCTCTGATTAGTCAATTTTGTCCTGCGATGCGACCCCCTCGTTTTGCCCATTTTGCGCCGGCCGGGGCCCTGGGTAGTCTGTGTCTGGGGTGGTTGGGGGGGCCCTGATTTCCTCCCTTGTGGGGGTGCCTGACGTCTTTTCCCCTTACTTGCAGTTTGATGTTGGACTCCTGTCTGGGAGATCGCCGTGGGCCTTCCTTGTTCACACTCTTTTCCCCGCCAAGCTGTGGATTGCGGCCTCTCCGGTGCAGTCGCGGAACCGAGCTTCATCGCCACGCATCCCGCAGCGTCCCACCATCAACCCTCGGTCTCTGTGACCGCTTTCTCACTCCAGACCTTCCGCTCGCTGCAGGGTGCACATTCTCCAGCGTACCCTGGAGGTGCGGGCTGGAGCACCGAGAATCATACTAACTGCGCCATTTTGGAGTCAGGCACGCTGGCTTGTCACCGTCCCAGTAGATCGCCTCCGACTCTCCTCACCCTGTTACCGGCATTTCACCAGTGTCGCCAGTGGTTAGGGACTCGTCAGGGACTGTCCTGTCGTCCCTCTGCGCCCCTCCACCTCAGATGGTAGCCGCTTGTCGGGGCCCGCACTCAGAGCCACAGCAGAGCATGTCCGCCATCGCAGCCAGCCCTGTTCACCTTATCCTAAGATACTCATCAGAAACGAAGGACGGACAATATGTGCTGGGAATGACCACCACAGTCCTTGGGGTGACCACAATAAAGCCAGGAAGGTGGATACCATGCTGAGAAAGGACATGTTATGCCAGGGACACCAGAAAGCCTACTATTGCCACAATATGCCAAGGAGGACTGTATAATGCCAGAACCTGCATGACGCCATGACTACCCACAGTATGCAAAGGAAGGTTAACTTTTGCCAGGGACTTCAGAATGCTCTCACTATGCCAAGGATGGACACTTTATGGTAGAGCCACTAAAATGCTTACAATGCTTTCAATATGCTAAAAGAGGCCATCCAAATGATTAGAATCTTGACAGTGAGTATACCAGTGAGGGCTGTCTTATGCTATGGCCACTGTGTTTTAATGCATGAAATGGTTACATCAATCTGCACCAGTGTCACTTTAACCTCAATATACCTGTTTCCCTATCTCATTCAGTGACCCACAGCTCTCTGTTTCTCTCGCCTTCAGTTTTTACGTATTCGTTCTCACCTGATTATCTACAGCTCTTCCTCATATATAGTTCTCCATATTTTTGTCTTATCACCCCTACATTATTGCTTGCACCTGAGTCCTAATCCTCCTTTATATGGTTCTCAATATTTACCTATCTCAGTCCTTCTAGATTCATATTTCATCTTTTTCCCCTTCTCCTACTTTTTGTCTGTCCTCTTCATTTCTCTCTCCATCTTTCCATTTATCAATCAATCAATCAGGGGTATTAAAGAGCGCTACTCACCCAGGTTTCAAGGCGCTGGGGGGGCGAGGGGTTGTGCGAGCAGCCTTGTAGGTTATTCGAAGAGTCAGGTCTTCAGGTCCTTTCTGAATTGGTGCAGTGTTGGGCTTCGTCGGATGCGGTGGGGGAGATCGTTCCAGGTCTTGACCGCGAGGTAGGAGAAGGATCTGCCACCTGCTCTGGCCCTGTGGATGCGAGGACTGTGGCTAGGGCAAGGTTGGCAGAGCAGAGGTTTCCCTTGAGGTATTGGGGTCCAATGTTATGGAGGGGTTTGCAGGCATGTGTGAGTAGTTTGAAGGTTCTTCTTTCAACGGGGAGCCAGTGGAGGTCGTGGAGGTGTTGGGTGATGTGGTCATGTTGTTTGCCAGTTCTATCATGTGTAATGACTTTTCTTTCTCTACCTCTTTTTGAGCTTTATTTGAATACTTCCTTTCTCGTATTTGATATGGACTCACATTTATACTTTTTTTCATTTCTTTCTTTCTTTCATTTCTTTTTTGCTTTAACTCCTTTTACCTTGTTGTCTGGAAGGAAACGCCCCCTGCATGGAGATGAACATTTAATTCTACCTTAAGAGCCTCAGTTGCAGTGATACCTGGATGCTTGGTACCGATTTTTGGTCATGGGCATACATGGACCATTCGTATGGCGCCATGACCTAGGCCTGTCTCACAGATTGAGATCTTGTTTGGCCAGGAGGGCTGCACAAATCGCTACCCTCACAGTTGTAAATAGCTACTGCTCTTACCAGGAGTTAAGTAGCATAAGCACGGTGGTAGCAGCATGCCCTATGTTTTGTAATAATGATCAGTAGAGTGGACAGGCATTTTTACTGCTGTCACTAGAATGGGACCAATTGACCCACTTATAAAAAAGTTTCACTGCTGTGTGCATATGTTGCAGCGTGGAATCCAAAATCCTCCCTTCGTCACAGACCAAATATCTTACTAACGCATTCAATCAATACCTTCATTGGTGGGGCCCATAACACCAACATTCACACATCATTGGTCTGTTCTTTCCGAGGAATGAATGTTCCAAACGCTAACATGAAAGGAATACCTTATGACCTAAAAGAAAATATATCTACATAACTATCATACCTAAGCTTCTAGATGTTCCTTCCACGTAATCGATAGATCTAATTTAGTTGTTGGTAAGGTCATTCTGTCATTAATCATTAAAAAACTTTATCTTAATTAATGCAAATTATAATGAACCGTTTATTCAAATCACAGATCACCATATTTACCTATTCTGGCTAATTGTCGTCCTCTAAGTCAATCAAGTCGTCCTATAGCACGCTACAGTCCCATAGATTGGGTCGAGACCATAAGTGCATGCCAGTCAAGCTATGCCCATTAGATAGAAGATTTCAGTTCATCAGGAAATTGGGCAGCAATTCAGTCCGTCAAAGATTCAGGGAAACAGCTGTCCTGCAGTGTCACCGTCCTCTCCGTCAGCATAACGTCAGGAAAATGGAAAGAGCACGCAACAACCGCGACAGAAGCACAGGTAGCCCTTCAATCCCAGGCCCCATCCCAGTCCCCTGCAGAGGCAATAGCAGAAGTCCCACATCAGGACCCTTCGCCTAGACTCAAGGTCCCGTTGAAGTCATACCAGGAGCTCTTCCCCTCCACACAGGGGTACCTCCCATAAGGGCTTTAACCCTTCCCGCCACATACGCACCATTGCACCTACGGATCGCCACACAGTACACAGACTATGACACCGTCCACACTAGTGACATTATCAACGCACAATCTGACAGCTCTTCTACGCTTCCCCTAGTTTTACCCCATAGTTGGAAATTAGCCGTTTCACATCAGTAGCTTAGACTCCGATGACAGTTAGATGGGAATACATACAGGCACAATTAGGCACGATAACACAGGGAAGGAAAACATGTTCATAGAAAGCAGGCCCAACCAGGGCATAAGACACTACCACTGACAAGTACAGACCAACAGGAGGGATCCTCACAGAAACGTGTACTAACACACATTTGTCATGATTCCCCTTGGGTTTTTTTTTTTTTTGCTGTAATGCAGTAAACATGTGTAAGCTATAGCGCACAATCATTCCATTCCCAATTTCAGTTATTTGTCAATACAACACGATGATGCCAAATGTTAATGTGCAATAAGTAATGTAAAACTCCCAATAAACAAATTTTAAACAAAAACAATTCCATATCGCAGGCCCACGACACGTGGTGCCACTAACCCTGTTCAACGCAAGTCGGCGACACGTGGTGCCACTAACCATGGTCAACGCAAGACGGTGACACGTGGTGCCACTAGCCCTGTTCAACACAAGCCGGCGACATGTGTTGCCACTAACCCTGTTCAACGCAAGCCGGCAACACATGGTGCCACTAACCCTGTTCAACGCAAGCCGGCAAAACGTGGATGAGGGCTCAGGCCTACCCTGCGGACCAGTAGGTCTCACATCAAGCACATAGTCGTGAATTATGAATGGCAGAGTCCACACCAGTGAACGCATGGAGAGGAGTATGAGGAAGATGCGGCTCAGTCTGGACGAAAGCCGGATCAGAGTCACGGAGGTGATCGAACACTATCAACAACTGACCTGGTGCCATCAACCCTGTTAACCGCAAGTACGCGTCCTGTGGCGGTAGGCCCGTGCAGGACACTGTGCACTATCCACTAACTCTATGCAGCACAAGTCATGAGGCCTTTATGGTTGAATGGTTGTGTCCTTTACGATGTACACTGTTGTCGATTTCTGACTGCACCAGGCAGCCCTTGCCGGCTTGTGTGCACACCCCCCACACACATTCAACACAGGCGTCACTCGGTATGTGTGCCTGCTAATAAATGTGGCCGTGCGCACATGCCCGTAGCCGTTCACACCATTGGAGCAAGTGTGTCTGTGTGGTCAGTGTGTCAGCATGATGGGCATGGGCCCTGCAACATCACAGTGTGCTGTCTTCAGTGTACGTTACCATGTAACCACAGCGTTGGCAGTGACCCTGGACATGTAGCTTCGCACACACTCCCCTGAATGCACAAGCGGCGTGTGCTGGTCCGGCGTATGTCAGGTCAGTGCAGGGGTGTGCTGATTCAGCAGGGGGAGCAGGGCGTGGCTCGGACCTGGCCTTGGGCAGGAAGTGCGGTAAGTGTGTCTCTGTGTTGGGGTGTTGTCGCCACCACGCCACAGTAGTCGATGTTGCAATGTGGCATGCACCAGGGGTGTGGGCCCGCAAGTACGGGGACATGTAGGAGCGCAAGACCGCTCGGGGTCTTGGCAACTGCATGCCAAGTGTTTGTGTATCAGTCCTGCGGATGCATGAGTCAGTTGCCTGGCCTCATTTGCAGCGCGATCACAGCCAGCCATGGGCTGTACACCTGTGTCCGCCCTGTCCGGACCATTGGCCTACACTCATGTGGCCACACACCTTCAAAGGCCAGCATCACGGTGTTGTTGGTATGCCGCTGGACATGCGCGGACAGGCATTACAATGGTGTGCCGTAGGAGTGCACTTGATGCAACCGCGCTGCGCACACAAGTGTGGGGGCTCGTGGGAGGGAGGAGCAGCTGTGTGGCAACCTAACACACAGTGAGGCCGCTCATGTGCCACGTGCTGGGCATATCATCCATGATTCCCAGGGTCGCAGACATCCCACCACACCCACAACAGGCCTCTGTACATCTCCTGTATGCATGAAGATGATGAAGTTACTGTAGGGATGAAAGGTCCTTTGTCTGAACTATTAGGCGGTAGCACATCTGCAGCTCCGAGCAGGAACTTGCATGTGGCCAGCATCCTCTGACAGATATGATAGCATTTGCTTGCAACTCCCACACTACACACCACCCGACGTGAGACCAACGTGTACACATCCCACATGCAGACGTCCTTGGTCCTAGTTAGCATGCGTGAAATGGCCTTCACACGTACTCCCACCCAACCCCAGGTCTGCACCCGTTGCACACAGACACTGCTCAGTACACCGAGCTGTGCCATTTCATCCACAGGATTGGCGCAGGGCAAGCTAGTGCCGCTTCAAGCAGAGCCACTGGCGTAATGGCAGACCATCCTAGACACATGCTCAACTTCAGTCATGTGGACCTGTACCGTGGACTTCTGCTGCATGTACTGGGGGCACTGAAGTTGGCAATGCTGCGGATCAGTTACCAGCTGAGCTTCCGCCTTGCGGACATCACCTATGTTCAGCCTGTGTTGCATTGTCGCTCGTGTATATTCGAGTGGTCCATGGATGTCTGCCTCTCCAAGGTAACGGTAGTTGACCTGGATTACGACGTGTGTGTGCGCCCCCTATTGGCCCACGACCAGGAGTGTCACTGTGAAGCCCATTTATGGCATGCATGGATGTTTGGCATGCAGGCTGGTAACTGGACCTGGGAGATTGCACGAGCCGTCGTGTGCAGTGAGCACATTGAGCCACTACCCGATTGGGCTTTGGTGCACTTTGGGTCCAGTGGTTGTAGTCAGCACATCTGTCCGGGTCAGCTGGTGGATTACATCGACAACATGTCCGATGTGGTGAACAACGATCGCTCATTGGAGATGTTGGCCTACGCAGCTGCACTCACGTTCATGGACGAGTGACAAGGTACCTGCAGCCACAACTGGATGTGACCCATTGAACGTGTCCTGACACCTGGTTGCATGTTGGGAATCTGGTCACATGTCCCAAGACGACAATGGACATGGCTGCATTGGCCTGGACTCATGATCCAGATGCGGACAACCAACGCTGGTTGGCACTGACTTGTATTGGTGATGGACTCCCCCGAGGTGGACATGGGCGCTTTCCTACGTTCCTCATTCAGACATGCTGCTGCATTGGTCTGCATATCGTGGCACTTCTCTTGGCCGTACTGAGACGCACTTGTTGATAAATTTTCCGCACTTTCACTTGTCTCCAACTGTGTTGTGTCTTGATTTGTATGCCAATGTGTGTGTCACGGACTCTCTGGCTCCCTGCCATACGTGCATTGCTACCCCATCAGGACTGTGGGTTTGTACTTGTGCATTATGTCCCTGTTTCGTGCCTAGACAGATGCGTAGGGCTGTTTACCGGACACAGGCGGGTGCACTTGTGTCCTGTGTTCGGTTGTGCAAATGGTGGTGTTTGTACCACATTGTGTTCGATGTTGGGGTGCTCTGCTTCCTAAGCGTGTGTGCGGCATTGTGTGTGAGATGTCTCTTCAGCTCTGATTTGGCTCACCCTTCTACCTTTCAGGCAATGTGGTTTTCACTTCTGTGCTTGTTCAGTTGGGTTATTTTGCCGGGTTGTGTGACTTGTGCTCCTGATTGGCGTTGTTACTCTTGGGCATGTTTTGTCTGCAGTTGTGCTGTGCTTAATTGTGCATGTGTACCATTGTGCCCATCTCCCCCCATCCCCCCAGTCCCTGCTGGTCCCTCTCGCTGTTGCTGTTGTGTCTGTTGTTTTGGGCAGTTTCCGGTCCCCGAGTCCTGCCACCATCTCCAGACTGATGTGGTGGACACCATTTCCTCCATGTCATCCAGCTCCTGGTGTGGCGCTGGTCTCCCACCTCCGGTGTGCATTGCTGCCTTCTTGTTGTTGGTGTGCCTTTCATATCATTCCGTATGCTCTGGTTTTCTTCCATTATCCTCCTCCGCTCTCAGGCTGCATTCACCTTGTCCAAGATGGCCTGCCATGTACAATGTTTTGCTGCCAATGGGGCTTGTGGGGTTGTCTGCTGGCTCGGGTTGCCTCCATTGTGCTTGGCTGTTGTTTTCTGTTTGGTTTGTCTTTCTTTTTCAGGCTTTTGATGTGCTTATTCCCACCTGCCGAGTGTTTCGCGGGCCTGGCGGTGCTTATCCCTGCTTTCCTCATCGTGAATGGGCTCATCGCACATTTTTTTGTTTTGTGGTTTGTGTTTTTATCTCCGTCAAGGTGGTTGTATCGTGGCCATTGGCCGCGGTTTTGGCAAACTATTGCATGGTACCGCCTTGTTGTGAATTCCACGTTGACACAGGGTTATTTTTCCCGCGGTTGGCTGCGATGTGTAAAGTTGCGTTAGCATTTTTTGGTGATGTTTAGCACACATTCTTGTGAATATCCCCCAAAGAGTTTTAAGATGTTTCCGCTATTTAAAATATCAAAAGGCCCCTTGGAGGTATAATGGGGCAGGAGGAGCGGTTTATTAAGTATTTGTGACACTATTGTGAAACAGCAACATCTGCTAATATGGCTGCTTGCTCGGGTCTGTTTTCTATCAAAGCTATTGGGTTTTGATAAATTTTTGACTTTTTGTCACTTGTGTTAATGATATTTGAGGATGAAAGTGCTCCCCTGACGTTATGGATCACTTTGGGGGATTCTCTGTGGGTAAAATGAATCCCCGATCTAGAAGGATTGAGTTCTAATTTTTCAGTGTTTCACAGCCAGTGTTTTCTTGGAGCGCATAACTTATTTGCAAACGGCTATTATTAAGGGCCATATGTAGGAAGCCAAATTGCGATCCCAAACGCTGAAATTCACAGAATTTCAGCGTTTGCGATCGCAATTTGGGCAGTGTGCTATGTAGCAGACAAAAACCCACTCACAAAATAAGGAATCGCCAAATTTGCGATTCTCTATTTTGCGAATGCATTTAAGTAATCCCAAATTGCGATTCCTTAAATGCAATGTAGGAAGCACTCAAGTTGTGCAATTTTGGCTTAAGGAATCGCAAATTACCACCAACTTCAGGTTGGTGGTAATTTGCGGTTTCTTTGAAAAATTCACTTTTTTGCATTTTTCAAAGTGCCATGTGGTGCACATACATGCCCTTAGCGCATGTATGTGCACCACATGTGCTCACATGCTTATTTCAGGGGTGCAACAGGGTGTCCTATTGACGCCCTTGCAACCTTGAAATTGCATTCTCAATTTGCAATTCTCTAATTGGGAATCGCAAATTGAGAATGTCTTCCCATTCATTCCTATGTGCCTTCTAGCCCATAGGAATGATTGGGAAGGTATTCCTTATTCGCGAATCTCAATTTGCGATTCGCAAATTAGGAATATGCAGGATTCGCAAAATATTTTGCAAATCCTACTTACATTGCGTTTTGCGATTCTCTAATTGCGATTCCCTAAAAATCGCAATTTGGGAATCGCAAAAAACATTTTACCTAAATATGGCCCTAAGTCTCTCCTGAAAATGAAATTAATTTATAACACAGAAATTGGTCCATAGAAACTGTCTTCCACGAGCACCTGTAGATAATATTTTTTTCAAATCTTGTATTTTGAGTGATATAACCAACGAAGGACATGATTCTATATTAAAACCAGAGCTTTGGAGTATACCATTTCCCCCTAAAAGGCAATATTTCTCTCCATGTGTTCCTATACCTGGAGTGTCACGCGGTTTGGTGCTCACTTTCCCTCCATATTAAAGAACAGTAGATATTTCAGCACCCAGGCTAATATGCTGCATTGCTAAATACATATAAGGTCCCAAAGGCGAGACCGATGCATTGCAAATGCTTGTTTTTCTTCTATTACATGTTTCACAGAATGTGTCCCAGGCCAATGATATACCAAACATCCTTGTGAAGCTGCAGTTCTATGTTTTAAAGTTGCAGCTCACCCAGTGGAATCACAACTCATATGATTATGATCTGATTATGTCTCAGGCAATAGGGTCTCCTATAGTGTAATCATTCTACCACTCTTGAGAGAGGACATTAATTATAATCATGACATTGTCTAAATACCAGAGTTGCATGCTATTGTTCCTGAAGCACCACTGTTTAAGGCCTGCGTGAGAGCAGCTCCATTAAAGCAATCCAAGCTGGGAAACCTAAGTTACAGACGGAAACATTTGACTGTTCTTGGCAGATTACTATGAGACCACCACATCTGGAAACCACCCTATGCCATTGTGATGTGATTGTTCCATTTTCGGCCACACAGCAAGCAAGCTGCTTAGTACGGAAGCATCTGAATCTCTGAGAATGACTGGTCATGGTTGGGGGTGGGGGGGCAGTTTATAGTGTTGCTATAATTTGGGAGTGACATGAACATGGACACCGTTCAGCTGACATAGATGGTGTTATGCTGCTTTGGAGACGTCATTTATACTGGGGCATAGTAAAGATCTCCAACAAAGATCACACCAAAATTGCGTACTTTATCTCCTGGAAATTTGTGGATCACCCAGTTCATCAGGCTCAGGTACAGGGGAGGGGGCTGAAGTGATATTGCACAGGAGCACAATATCCATTTTTTGTTATTCTAGTCAGAGGCTGTTATTCTGCTTTCACTGTTGAATCAGAAAATAATCAAAGAAATAAGTTGAGAATGGTGCCATGATCATCCTCAAGCTCGAAGTGGAACATTATATCATCCACATGCATGTGATATCCTATCTTGTAGGAGTCTATGATGACAGCATGCCAAGTTCTCCAGCTGTTGATTCCTCTCCTAGAATTGGTCTTACTCAGTGATGAGATCCAGGACATTGCCTTAGAGTTCTCCGCTGAACGCAAAATCACCCAGATACCGCAAATTCCGCGAGTGGAACGGAATTTGCCGCCCAGGCCTAGTTCTCAGTTAACCAATTTTGAGTAGACGTTAGGGTACTGTTGAGCGAGATGATGTTATCTGGGGATGAGATTTTCAGATAAAGTTGTGTGTCGTCCGCATACATATGGAAGAGAATGTTCGTGGAATTTAGTGAGTTAGCTAGTGGTTCCAAGAAAAGGTTGAAGAGGATAGGAGATAGGGCGACCCTTGGGTAACACCCATGAGTACTGGAGAGGGCTGGGAGAGGGAGTGGTTTGCCTTGACTCTTTGTGATCTGTGTTGGAGGAAGGACGAGAACCATTGCAACACCCGAACCGAGAAACCCATCCTGTTCTCCAGAATGGATAGGAGGTTGTCATGATTAACCGTGTCGAATGTGGAGGAAAGATCAAGGAGGATTAGAAGGCAGGAATCATTTTGGTCAAGCATTTTTAAAATGTCATCCATCACGCGCGTGAGAGCCGATTCGGTACTGTGCCCCTTCCGAAAGCCGGATTGATGCTGGTCGAGCAGTTGGAAATTCTCTATGTGGGCACAAAGTTGGGATTGTACGCATTTTTCTAATAGTTTGGCTAGGGTGGGGATGTTGGAGATAGGGCGGAAATTATTGAGGTCAGATGAGTCTGTGTTAGTTTTTTTTAGTATAGGTGACACCTGAGCTGCTTTTAGGCAGTCTGGGATCGTGCCTTGTTATAGAGAAGCCTTTACAATCCTTGTCCAGGTGTGGATGAGTACATTCTTGAATTCTTTGAAGATGGCCGGGGGCAACGGGTCACCGAAGTGGTTAGATGGGTTGATGCTCTGAAGAATCTTGTCAATGTCTTTTTCACTGAATGGGGTAAAGGAGCCCCATGATGCGTTGTTCTTAGTGTTCAGGCTGATAGGTTTCCTCTTATCTAAGTCAAGGGGAGGTGCAGACCCAGAGGATGGCAGTAGAGCCTTCTTAGAAGCGAGTTCAATGGTGGTGAGTCTTGATTTCTCAGTGAAGAAAGAAGCAAGTTCATCGCAAGAGGGTGGACTGCCTCTGGCGTCAGAGTGGTTTGGACCTACCACTGATTGCTGTTTGACCAATTCGAAAAGTTTCTTGGGGTGGTTTGCAGCTTGATCAAGTTGTTGTCTGAAGTAGTCTGCCTTCGTGCTCTTAATTTGTTTGTTGTATAAGCTCCAAACATCTCTAAGGAGTTTTAATTGTTTCAGGAAGGGTTTGGATCTCCAGGAACGTTCGGCTGCCCTAAGGTTACGGCATTCAGTATTTAAATTGTACCATGGTTTTGATATTTTTGTTGAGGCATTTCTTTGTTGGAGTGGTGCAATGTCACCCATGATGTTGGAGATGGTCAAGTTGTAGGCGTCAGTGAGTAACTGAACCTCAACCAGGTCAGCTTGGGAGGAGAGGGCAGATTTACAGTGGGCTGCTAGCTCGATTGAATTTATTAATCTGAGGTCCCTTTTCCAGATCTTTGATTTCATTGGCTGAGCCTTTCTCAACGTCACCACCCTGTGGGGAATGCTGAAGGGGATTCTAGAAACATTTTTGAAATGTTTTTGCTGATGTTAGAGAATCATTTTGGACCTCTCATAAACATAGTTCTAGAAAGACATACATTTTTCTCCAGAGCCTAAGGCAAAACAGAGAAGGTGGGTAATTATATAACTTCTCTCAAAAGCTTGGTGCACACTCGTGAATTTAGGATTTAACAGAATCTTTGATTAGGGACCAACTGGTAGATTGCACAAACACTCTAAGAGTCAATCAATCAATCAATCATGGGGTTTATACAGCACGCTACTCACCCGCGAGGGTCTCAAGGCACTTGGTGGGGGAAAGAAGACAGCTCCGGATCAGTCGAAGAACCAGGTTTTGAGGCCCACCCTGAACGTGTGCAGGGTAGGGGAGCGTCTGATGTTCACCGGGAGCTCGTTCCAGGTCTTTACTGAGATGTATGAGAAGGCTCTTCCTCCGGTCTTGTTTCTGCGGATGCGGGGGACCTCTGCCAGTGTGAGGCCGGCAGAACAGAGGTTTGTCTTGGGTGCGTGGAAGAAGAGTCTCTTGTTTTAGGTATTTGGGTCCGATGTTGTTTAGAGCTTTGTAGGCGTGCGTGAGGAGTTTGCGGGAGAAGCTTCTCTCAAAGAAGCCCACCCTGAAGGATGCAGTGGAAATTGTTGAGGCATGGAGCATTCTACAGGATGGGTCAAGGAAATTCAAGACAAACTTCCTGATAGTTCCTTTATGCATGAACTTTAAGGATGAGGATGAACATCATGTGTCAGTACATAAGGTAGGAGCTGCAAGCTCCAAGTCTAGTTCTAGAAATATTAAGACCGAGTGGTTTGGGACCAGAGATTCCGAGGAGGCATCCAAGATGAGCTGTTACAAAAGTGGAAACATCAATCATCTTTCCTCAAGTTTTAATTGCTCTGCCAGAAATCTCACATCCTACACGTTGTGGTAAAAAGGGACACATGGTGAAAATTTGCAAGAACATGAATATAAAAGGTGTGGATGATCAACCGGATGTGTATTAATATGCCATTCTTTGAGTGTCACAGAATCAATGTGTGGGTCAAACAAGTGAGGAAATGGATGCTGGGCATGCGCAAATGCCCAAATGTCATATATCTTTGGGTGATGAAGAGATCACTGTCCTAGCGGATTCTGGTTTCCTATTCACCCTCATAGGGGACAAGAATCGGGAACTTATTTTTGGTAAGGACAACATTGAACTACGTACACAAGATATCGCACCTGGGGGTTATGGTGGATGAAGATTGATCTCTTGGGGTACATCATTAGGAGTATAAACTTTAAAGGGTATGAAACGGTTGGTAAGAGCTACATGGCCAAACGGGGAGACAATCTTTTAGGATGGCGACATTAGAAAACTTGGGGATCATTCTTAACCCTTATGGCACTGATCAAGTTATTTGTTTGCCCATGATGAGCGAGGATGAGGATGTGGTGAGAGATTTTCCTGATGTGTTTAGGAAAGGTTTAGACCTGTTATGAGGTTTGAGCACAGGATTATCCTTAAGAGTAGTGCCAAACCCGTTGTTCATAAAGTGCGAAAGGTCACTAACCTTATGGTGGCTCCTTTGAAAGAGACATTTGATAACCTCATGAGCATAGATGTTGTGGCAGAGATTGAGTCATAGGAATGGTTGGCCAATGTGGTCCTGGCACCCAAGGACAATGGGTCCAAAATTAGGATGTGTGTGTACCTCGGGGACCAGAACCAATGTATTTGGATGGACCGGCAGCCTCTTCTAAACATCATAGAAACCTTGTCTATGTTAAACGGAGCCCAGATGTTTGGTGTGATGGACCTTTCTGTGGCCTAACATCAAGTGGTGCTGCACAAAGATTGCCTATTGGCCAAGCTTCAGCTGCTGCCTACTTCTAAAGGCTAATGAAGAGGGTCCTGGAAATCATCAGTAATGTCTTGCTCTTCCACGACAACATCTTGGTTTATGGTAAGGACAGTGAGGCCCATGACAACTATTTGAGAGGCTAAGGAACTGTGGACTTACTTTGGAGTGTGAGAAATGTAAATTTAGAGTTGGCACTGTATCCTACCTAGGGCACACAATCTCTGGAAAGGGTATCAAGCCTACTGTGAGTTTTACTGAGTCCATCACTAAAGCTCCGGCTCCTATAGACATGGATGGCGTCCGGTCCGTCCTCGGATTGGATTAATATTATTCAAACTTCATTCAAGGCATTCAAGGGTTTACAAGAATAGTAATGCCTTTAAGATTGTTGCTGAAAAAGGGGGTCATGTTTGAGTGGTCAAGCAAATGTGAGGAAGTTTTTGCAAGCATTAAGGAAGTGGTTTGAAGCATGCCCACTTTTGGGCATTTTGATGTACCTAAAAGAACTATTCTAACCACCGATGCTAGTCTTAAGGGTCTAGGGGCTGTCTCCACCCAAATTGTGGATGGTGAGGAAAGGGTGATAGCTTTTGCCTCACGCTCGTTGAAAGGTGCCAAAGAAATATATTCTGTCATTGAGCATCAGACACTTGCATGCGTTTGGGCTGTTCACCACATCAAGTTCTTCCTTTGGGGTTTGCCATTTACCTGAAGGTCTGATCCCAAGCCCTTAGTGCAGATCTTTATGTGTAGAGGTTCTGAAAAAGCCACTCCCAGGATCAGGCGATGGCTGGAGGGTGTAGCGGATTTTAACTTCAAGGTGGAATACCTTTCAGAGGTTTCCAATGCTGCTGCAGATTCTCTATACAGATTGCCTTTGGAAAACAACATTCTCTCTGATCCAGAGACTCCGGTGTTGCGGGTGAAAGAATCTGCACTGGGTGAGTTTGAATGGGGGGAAGCTTGTGAAGAAGTTGTGGTTTGGACAGAGGTGAAAAGGAATGTAGTGGAGGGTTGACCTGAACTTAAATTCATTGCAGATGAGGTTAAGACGTTTTGGGGAGTGAAGGAGGAGCCTAGCACCATGGATGGCAAGTCGTTCAGAGGAATCTGCTTAGTTCCACCAGTGGTTTTGAAGGACAAAATAATGAATTTGGCCCATGAAGGCCATCTAGGTCTAAATCTCAACAAAGCAAGGGTGAGAGACAGCTACTGGTGGCCAGGACTTGATAGACAGACAGAGAGCCTTGTGATGGATTGTGGGTTATCCGCAAGCAGTGACAAGTCTAAAGTGGTAAGGACAACACCTTTGTTTCCTGTAAAATGTGGGAGGAGCCATTGTACAAGCTAGGTTTGGGCATTGTTGGCACTTTCAATCTGTTAACCCCCAGTGTAGGATATGTACTTGTGTTAGTTAATTATACCTCTAAATATGTGTCTGCATGTTGTACAGATTCTATAACCACAAAAAAGTATAATGGCGTTCCTCAAGGATGGATTTAGTTGTGGGGGGATTTCGAGAGTTATTGTTACAGACTATGGTGTCTAGTTCTCTTCTAATGAGAGGAAATAGTTGGAAGGTTGTCAGTCGAGCATCAACGTACTGCACTATATTCCCCCCAAGCCAATGGCCTAATAGAGAAAATGAATAGTCTGGTTAGGGATTGTGTTCAAGCTGCAGTAACAGGCAGGGTGTCCAGACAGAGAGCTATCAAGAGAGAAGTTATGGGCACACTGTACTGCTCCTAACTGATAATTAAGATTTCGCCATTTCAAAGATTAAAAGGCCATATCTAAAGTGGTAAGGACAACACTTTTGTTTCCTGTAAAATGCGGGAGGAGCCATTGTATAAGCTAGGTTTGGGCATTGTTGGCACTTTCAATCTGTTAATACCCAGTGAAAGACATGGACTTGTGTTAGTTGATTATACCTCTAAATAGGTGTCTGCATGTTTTACTTATTCTATAACCACAACAAGTACAATGGCGTTCCTCAAGTATGTGTTTAGTTTTGAGGGGATACTAAGAGTTATTGTTACGGGCAATGGTGTCTAGTTTGCTTCTGTCGGTAGAGCATCAACGAACAGCACTATATTCCCCCACTCGGCCGATGGCCTGAAAGAGAAAATTAATAATATTGGAAGAAATTGTGCTCAAGCTGCAGTAACAGGCAGGGGGTCCATTGGAGAGCTATTAAGAGACCATTTATGGGCTCACTGTACTCCTCCTAACATGAAAATTACGATTTCGCCCTTTCAAAGATTGAAAGGCCATATTGCTGGTTCAAAGCTCAATTCCAGGTGGTTGGCGTGGAAAAGTAATGGGGGAAGCCCCAACAGAGACAAGGTGGTGCACCACCAGCGGAGTTTTAAAGAACATTTTGATGCCAGATTTGTTGCTACTCGCAGGAATTGGAAGCTGGGGGAGGATGCATTTGTGAAGAGACCGAGGTGGTGTGCCATGGGTGGATCCAAGTTTCAAGGTCTTTCCGCATTGTTGCGGTCATGAGGAATGTAGTGAAACTTAAGAATTGTGAAATGTGGAGCAAATATCAAAGACAAATGGTAGAATTCACTCCTATTTGTAATGTATTTCAACATTTTGGATGCTCAAAGCAATATATGGGGTGTGCCACCCTACAATGTGTTCTGTCTGTGTGCGTTAATGTCTCATGAAAGCAGTTGGAGCCTAGACAGGTCCCACAGCCGAGGATGCACAGCTTAAAAGAACACAGACCATCCAATGAAGGCAACCAGTATCTTCTTGTTTTATCCAGTTTTATACAATTTTATTCCAGAAGTAATCCAAACCTATTCCCAAACTTTTTGTGTGTTTAGTCTGTTTACATAGTTCCACAAGTACATATATCGGCTTTGCTCCTAGACACGAAAGATTCACAATCCATATAGTTCAACGTGAAGATGGTAATCCAAATATTTCAACGTAAATGCGGTAATGCCAATGCATTTCGGGCGGATTTGTCCTACCTCAAGGGTAACTACAGTGAAAAACATATACATGAAAACCATGTATCATCCAGCCTCATAAATAAAACAAATGAACATCAGCACTAACATCATTAAAACAAAAAGTCATATGCTGCTTTACGTGACCCTACTTTTGTGCTTAATCGTAGTGTCCCTGACTAAACAAACATGCTCATTCCGATACCGCCACTGCACAAACCATGTGCTATGCCCCAACTCTTTAAATCCAGTGCTTAATGTATATTATTATTATGGAAGTTTATAAAGCGCATGGTTACGTACACCGACGTGTCCCCGCGCTGAGAGGAAAAGAGAGGCCGCTAGAGCAAGGAGGTCACATCAGTGCAGAGCGGAAAAGGTGAGTTTTTAATTTTTTTCGGAATTTAGTCTCTGAGGGTTCGAGGCGCAGCTCCATCGGGAGCAAATTCCAATTCTTGGCCGCAAGAAATCTAAAAGATCTCCCTCCCATCCGAGCTTTACGAATTGTGGGGACAACTACAAGTCCCGTGTCTGAGGATCTGAGCCTCCTCTCCGGTCTATAGGGAGTAATGAGATTGCAAAGGGGTGGAGGCACACTACTCATTATAATGCGATGACACATGCAGAGTGCCTTGAAGATAATCCTCTCCCTGACCGGCAGCCAGTGAAGGGACTTCAAGGCAGCTTTAGAGGGTGATCTTCTAGGAAGCCTCAGTACCAGCCGGGCTGTGGCGTTTTGAAGTACCTGGAGGCGATTTAGGCTTTTTGCTGTGGCACCCAGATACAGGAGATTAGAGTAGTCAAGTCTAGAGGTGACCAAAGCATGAACAAGGGTCTGCCTGGCATTGGCTGGAAGTAGGTCAAGAATCTTCCTTAGGCTCTTAAGCATGCCAAAGCATATTCCAACCACCCGATTGATCTGGGCAGTAAATGAGAGGTCGATATCAAACAGTACTCCCAGATTTTTAGCCTGCTGACAAGGCACTGGAGTGGGTCCCAGGCATGCTGGCCACCAAGCAGATGACCACACATTCGGTACACCTCCCACCACGAGCACTTCCGTTTTGGACCCATTTAACTTCAGGCAGTTGTTAGACATCCAGGATGCCAGCTCCTGCATGCAGGCACTGAAGCTGGATGCCGCAACATCAGGTGCTCGTGACAGCGAGATGACCAGCTGTGTGTCATCGGCGTATGACACTAGTTGAAGATCGTGACTTTCCACAATAGAGGCAACAGGGGAGACATAAAGGTTGAATAAAGTGGGGCTGAGGGCAGAGCCCTGGGGAACGCCTTGATCAAGAGTGACCCTACAAGAGTAGTGTTCTCCTTGTCTAACCTGAAAACCCCTATCCGTGAGGAAGGATTGGATCCATCTGAGCGCTGAGCCCATGACTCCTCCTTTATTGAGACACTGTAGCAAGGTGAAATGTGCTACAGTGTCAAAGGCTGCACTAAGGTCCAATAAAATAAGGGCCATGGTGTGCCCCTCATCAGCCCCTCTCCTAATGGTCTCAGTGGCCAGGAGTAATGCAGACTCCGTTGAATGGCGGGCACGAAAGCCAAACTGAGTAGTGTGGAGCAGATTGGCTTTCTCCACAAAGGCCATAAGTTGAAAGTTAGCCATCTTCTCTGCCACTTTGGCCATATAGGGGAGGAGAAAGATGGGTCGGAGATTGTCCATCTTATCCCAACTGAGGTTGGGTTTTTTTGGAGCGGGAGTACTATAGCCTGTTTCCAGTTTAGAGGTACAATGCCGGAGCTATAGGAGAGATCCAGAGCATCTCTAATATAGGGTTCAAGGATCTCAATGCTCTCAGCCAATAGCTTGGGGGATGCAGGGTCTCGTGGTGAACCAGACTTGATTGAACGACAGATCCGCTGGAGCTCGTCCGAAGGCGAGACAATGAAATTTGTCAAGCAATTGGTACCCACATCGACTGAAGGGCTCTCAATGAATGCTGTTCCCTTTTCCTTCCCTCCCGAGAAAGTGGAATAGATGGTAGCCACTTTTTCAGAAAAGAAGGCCGCAATGCGGTTGCAGGATTCTTCTGATACCAGGGGCGGGTCAGCCGAGGAGCCACAAAGGGCAATTTCTTTATAGATTTTAAAAAGCTCCTTGGAAGAATTATTGGCTTCTTCTATCCTACCTGAGAAATATAAAGTTTTGGCACGCCTAATCTGGGTGTGATATTCTCTTCGTCTATCTATATATCTTTGTTTAGCTTGATCAAGATAGGCCATTCTCCACTGCCTTTCAAGTTGTTTACACTCTGTTTTCGCTGAGCGTAGTTCTTTATTGTACCAAGGGGCGGATTTCTGCATCCTCCTATGCGGATTTTTATGATAGAGAGGAGCGGTCTCATCTAAAGCCTTATTAATACGAGCTTCTAATCTCTCAGCTGCAGAAGTAGCATCCTCACCTCCTGGTTTGCCTCCTCTAGTAAGCGCAATATCAAACTTAGATTTAGAGAAGGCAGTCCATTTTCTGCTCATATATTTAGAGTTGGTAATCTTATTAATATTGTCATGAGGGATATTTATAGTAAAGGGCACAAGAAAGTGGTCAGACCAGGTAACGGGAACGAGGGTCTTGATGACAATATCTTCCCAATTAACAAAGATAGGGTCCAGTAAGTGGCCCTTTTGATGGGTCGGGGCCTTAGATTTGATATCTAATTGGATGGAGTGTAATTGCTGACAAAAGTCTGTAGCTCCTTTGTCCAGTAAGTCATCCAAGTGAATATTAAGGTCACCTAGGAGCATGAATTTATCCCTGCGTAGAGCGGCATCAGTTAAGCCACCTCTACCCGCCGTTCTATCCAAACGTGCTATAGCGTAGCCAGTAGGGAGAGCGGCGACTATGTCAGGTTCAGAGTTAGAGTCAAGCCAAGTCTCGGTAAGAAATAACAGGTCGAATTTCATGTCTGTGATCAGCTCAAATATATCAAGACTATGCTTCCATATCGACCTAGTATTGAGTAGTCCACATATGAGCCTGCTATTCTTAACCTTATGCGCAGAATCACCGCGCCAATTATATAAGCACTGTTTACAGTTATGAGTATCTTCTGCCTCCAGACTGTGAAGACAGGCTTTCGAAAGAGACGGACAGAAAGCTCGAAGTTGCTGTGCGCTCCATCGAATTACTGACCTGTTTCGGTCAGGGGTTGTGGCCCCTGTCCCCGGTCGGCCGCGGACGGGCGCAGACGGGCTTGCCTTAGGCGCGCCTTCGGCGCGCCCGCTGCGCGCGTCCGCTGTGCGGTCGCGTGTGCATCGTCCTAAATAGGGGCCAATGAGGAAGCCTAGAGCGCTAACCTCAGGCTTCTAAGATGGCGGCTGCCCCTCAACAGCAACGAAGTACAAAATAAGTGCAAAGAGGCTCGAAAGGATAAAAAAAATGCAATGTGCAAAGTGCAAATAGCAGTTTAAAAGTCCATAGCAGCAATAAGGTAAAACAGTATTTTTATATTTAAAAACGATTCAATTTCGCTCACACGTCGCGCACCCTCACTATGCACCCGGCTCAAGCCTCAGGTGTCTACAGCGCGGTCGCGTATGCATCGTCCTAAATAGGGGCCAATGAGGAAGCCTAGAGCACTAACCTCAGGCTTCTAAGATGGCGGCTGCCCCTCAACAGCAACGAAGTACAAAACAGTGCAAAGAGGCTCGAAAGGATAAAAAATTGCAATGTGCAAAGTGCAAATAGCAGTTTAAAAGTCCATAGCAGCAATAAGGTAAAACAGTATTTTTATATTTAAAAACGATTCAATTTCGCTCACACGTCGCGCACCCTCACTATGCACCCGGCTCAAGCCTCAGGTGTCTGCAGCGCGGTCGCGTATGCAGCGTCCTAAATAGGGGCCAATGAGGAAGCCTAGAGCGCTAACCTCAGGCTTCTAAGATGGCGGCTGCCCCTCAACAGCAACGAAGTACAAAACAGTGCAAAGAGGCTCGAAAGGAAAAAAAAATGCAATGTGCAAAGTGCAAATAGCAGTTTAAAAGTCCATAGCAGCAATAAGGTAAAACAGTATTTTTATATTTAAAAACGATTCAATTTCGCTCACACGTCGCGCACCCTCACTATGCACCCGGCTCAAGCCTCAGGTGTCTATATGCTACATGCTCCATGCTTTATCTCTCTCCCACAATGCCTTCCCAAAAAACACGAAGTTCAACAGCTAGTGAACAGTGAATACAAACATGCATCCAAGAGAACAAGTGAAAACAACAATGCACCAGTGACTTACCTCCATCACCAAAAAATCTTGCACCTGCCAAACAACACATGCATGATCAAATACATCTTGCATGTTCTAAAAAAAACACTGTGATGTGTCGGACTTAGGTAAATCTTCATGTGATAAATCCACGTCACGTGACATCAAACATCCATGAAAACATAAAATACAAGGGCGTTGGTGCTTAATCCCTTTTTTGTTAATCCTTTCTCCCCTGTGCCAAGCCTTTTTTTGGGCTATTTGGGGTAGTTTGCGCTTAGACCCCTGCAACCTTTTTTCCACATAACATATCCACGTCAACTTTGCATCCTTTTCTTCCAGCATCCTGAGGATTCTGAAGGTACCCAGGGTTTGTTCATTTTCCAGGAGGTAACCCAGAAATTTGCCAAAATACAGCAAAAACTTTGGGGGGTGGGAATGGGGAAATAGTGGTGCAGAAGAAAGCGTCATATTTTTCCCCTGCACATGATATCAACATAGGGTTTGTGGTGCTAAAATCACCATCTTCTCAGCTTTCAGAAACAGGCAGACTTTTGTCAGAAAACCAAAATTCTCTATACAGTTTTGGCATTTTACTGGGGCATAGCCTATTTTCCTATTTCTTGTGCTTTAACCTCTTCCCAGTTAGTGGGAGAAATGGGTATGAAAGCAATAATGGAATCCATAAAGCTATACATTACTGAAAAGTGGACAACATTTTGAATTTAGCAAGGGGTCATTTGTGTAGATCCTTCAAGGTTTTCTTATAGAAACTAAGGGGCAGATTTATGACGACTGGCGAATCCCTGCAAATCAGCAGGGATGCGCCAGGTAAGATGCGTCACGCAAGTTTACCCTTGCGCCACCACAGATGCGCCACATTTACTATGCGGCGCATCGTGGCGCAAGGATAAACAGATGCGTGACACATCTCCCGTCGGAAGGGTGGCTCATTGCTAGAGTCCTGTCGCAAGCGCGACGCAACTCCAGCAATGCTCGTGGCCTGCCCATACATAACGTGGTGTGTCACGCCTTACGCCTGCTTCAAGCAGGTGCAAGGTTTTGACGCAGCGGCGTCGGAAAAGTGACTGAGTGGAATCTTGTAGATTTCACTCAGGCACTTTTCCGAGGCTTTACTGCACCGGAACGCCCCCCCTTGCACCGGAACGCCCACATGAAACCTGATGCAGGTTTCATGTGGCGCAGGGATTTACAACGTAACCCATCTCCCTAGATGCGCCACGTTGTAAATAGGGTGCAACGTGGCACATGGTTTACGCCGCTGCATCGCAGAAGTGACGCAACGGCGGCACAAAAGTGGCGCAAGGGGCCTGTAAATCTGCCCCTTTGAGTTGAAGTAACAAAATATTGAAATTGAGTTGAAAAAAACAGACATTTCTGCCAAAGTTTTCAACCTTTAACTTCTTCTAAGTATAGCATATTTTTTAATACAATATACCATTACTTTGATTGGATCATTCTAGGTGTTGTGATATATAGGACTTGTAGGTTCACCAAGAACCTGAGGTACCTAGAGCCAATAACTGATGTGTACCTTGCAATGGGTTTTCATTGTGTAACGGGTATTTTGCAATTTATTCGGTCAAATATAAAGAGTGACAAATAGGTATCAAGGACACCTATGTATTTGAAAGGGCAACAAAATATAGTCTAGAAGCAGTAGTTGTGTGCACATCTCTGATATTGTGGGTATCCATACTAGCCTGTGAATTAGAGGACATTTTTTAAAATGGCTTCTTTTTTACACATTGTCTTACATTTGGAAAACAGAAATGCATAGAAAGTCAATTGGTAATAACACTTGTTTTACAATTCTGTGTTTCCCTAAGTCTCCCGTAAAAAAGTGGTACCTCATGTGTGTGGGTAGGCCTAGTGCCTGCGACATGGACACATCACATTTTTCCAGTGAAAACAGACTCTTTTTGCACATTGTGCCTAGCTGTGGATTTTGGAACCTAGCTCAGCTGGCACCTAGGGAAACCTAGCAAACCAGTGCATTTTGTAAACCGGTCCTCCTGGGAAATCCACAATGGGGTGACTTGTGTGGCTCTTACCAGGTTCTGTTACCCAGAATTCCTTGCAAACCTCAAACTATGTAAATAACCAGTTTCCTCAAATTTCCGTAATGGAAAGTAATGGAACCTGAAGCGAGCCACAAACTTTTAGCCACCCTGTATTTATCTAAGTCTCGCAATAAAATTGGTACACCACTTGTGTGGGTAGGGCTAGTATCCGCAACAGGTAACGGCCCAAAACGCAACGTGGACACATCACGTGTTTCCACAGAAAACTAAGTCTTTTTCAGAAATGTGCATAGCTGTGGATTTTGGGCCCTAGCTCAGCCATCATCGGGGGAAACCTAGCAAATCGGTCAATTTTTCATAACTAGACACCCAGGGAAATTCAGGATGGGGTGACTTGTGTGGCTCTCACCAGGTTCTGTTACCCAGAATCCCGTGCAAACCTCAAACAGTGTAAAAAAAAACACATTTTCCTCACATTTCTGTGATGGAAAGTTCTGGAATCTGCTGGGAGCCAGAAACTTCCACCCACCCAGCATTTTCCCCAGTCTCCTGATAAAATGGTACCTCACTTTTGTGGTTTGGCCAAGTACCCGAGGCAGGGAAGGCACCAAAACGCGTTGTGGAGAAATCAAAATGATCTATCACAAAACAATCTGGTGTCCCATTTTGAAAATTTATTACAAAACAACCTGGTTTTGCAAGAGGGTCGCAATACGTTTTGGCCCCTTCCCTGCTGCGGGTACTTGCCCACCCAAACAAGTGAGGCCCCATTTTTATTGGGAGACCTGAGGGAACATTGGGTGGAGGCTAAATTTGAGGTTTACAGAGGATTCTGGACAGCAAAAGTTTGGGGAATCCATGCAAGCCATACCACTCTTGCCCCCCATGCCCCCCCCCGCCTTTCTAGTTTTCAGAAATGTCTGGGTTAGGTTGGTTTCCATAGATGTCCGCCGAGCCCGGGACCAAAGATGCAGGTGCCCTTCTTGCAAAACCAAGTTGTTTTGTGATAGATAATTTTGATGTCTCCACAATACATTTTTCACCCTTCCCTGCCACGGGTACTTGGCCCACGCACACATGTAAGGTATCATTTTTATCGGGAGACTTGGGGAAATGCTGGGTAGTTGGATATTTGTGGTTTCTTTCTGAATTTGCAAAATGATGGCACAATATTACAAGGAAAAGGTGACATTAGTCACATTTTTTGGTTTGCAGGACATTGGGTGTAAGATAACTTTTTGGTATCCACAAAAGAGACGTCACGTGCACTACCCTGGGTGCTTAGTTTACAAAAATATCTAGAGTTGGTATATTTTCACTAGAGCGGATGTACACCTTGGCAGAGAAAGACAGCACACCATCTAATCCTCAAGCACACACACATACAGGTTGGATTTGACATGAGGTTTCACAAAAATGAAATGTACTGTTAATAATTGAAAGGACAGAAACTGAATCAGTGACTCTAAGCTCGTGAGCTGTAAAGCCACGTCAAGGCCCCAACCGCTTTATAGGCCATTCACACACTTTTCGCATGTGATGCACACAAGACGATTCACACCGCCAGTCGCGGAGCCAACACATTAAAACAATCACAAAACGAGATAAACTACTCCCTGCCAGTGAAAGATAGAAAAGACAAATATTACTGCACAACAATCTATTCCTCAAGTACGCACACATACTGGTTGGATTTGGCACACAGTTGCTTCCATTCACTAAAAACTATTTCACTGGAGCTAGTGGTTTTTCTACAGCCCAGGGGGCAGATGGGCCTTCCAAAAGGGCCGATCGGCCACTGCGTAGGGGCAGAAAACAGCCATGAGTATAAAAAAAAAAATGGGTGCGGTCCTTATCCAAGGGATCGCTCCCAGCCACAAACGCGCACAAACATTAGAAATCCCTGGTGCTACTCATGTCTTCTGCCCCCCCCCCCCCCCCCAGAGGCAACTGGGCCTCAAATAGGCCGGATCTGTCCCCAGGGGTGGCAGAAAACAGCAGATACAAAATGCTCCCCCTTTGGAAGTGACCCTTGCCCAAGGAGTTGCTTCCATTTACTAAAAAAGAAAATCCCTGGTACTAGTAGGTTTTTTACCCCCTCCGAGGGCAGATGGATCTCAAATAGGGCCAATCCGCCCCCGGGGGCAAAAAATGGCCACAAGTATAAAAAAAAATATGGGCCAACTTTGCCCAAGAGATCGCCCCATGCACAAACATGTAGAATTCCTGGTGCTAGTGGGGTTTTCTTACCCCCGCCGAGGGGCAGAAAATGACCAACAGCAAATGCCCCAATAGGAAGTGACCCTTGTCCAAGGGGTCACTTCAATTCTGTAAAAAAGAGTCCCTAGTGCTAGTAGTAGCATTTCTGCTGGACGATCGTGACCCAATGCGTGATCGTGCAGCAGGAATGCCCCGCAAAGAGACATCAGGGAAGCGGAAAAACTCTTTCCTCTCCCCTGATGCCTCTGAGCACTAAGAAGCTCCCCCTCAAACCCCCCCACCCAGGAGCAGGAAACACCTAACTCCTTTTCTGATGCCTGGAATCAAATGGCTTCCAGAGCATCTAGGAGCTCCTGATGATGTTGGCATGAGCCATGCGTGCTGAAGTCATGGGATTGGCAGGGGGGCGGGATCGGGAGTGGCCGCGGAAACTCTTCTGCTGCCATCTCCGTTTGAAGGGGTTAGATGGGCTGCCCATGGGGAGAGAGCCAGCGCTTCCCCCATGGGCGGGTGCAATGACGGGACGGTTCCATCATGAGCACACGCCCACTGGTGATCATGACGGAACTGTTCTGTCTTGAGCACTGAAGGGGTTAAAAGGAAAACCTAGTGAAAAACAAAATATTGATTCCAACATGCCCAAAAGTAGCATCCTGCTCAACAACATGAAATGTTTGTGTAATAAAACGAAAACTGCAAACATATTACAACCAATAAAATTATAGTTCCATAATAATTAGGACCAAGATCTTTGCTAGAAAATGCAGTCACAGCAGAAACAGCTGCTCGTATTCTCAGTTCATTGAACTAGGATCTGAAAGTGAACCTCCGGTGTCCTGGGTGTCCTATATTCTAAAGACAGCTGACTTTGCCACACAACACTTTTCAAAACTTTAATCTTGAAGGCGAGTGCAAACTGCACAGTGGACGGAAAATTATATATATCAAAGGCAAATGGTAGAATACACTCCTAATTGAAATGTATTTCAACATTTTAGTTGCTCAAAGCAAAATGTAATTAATCTAAATTCTTCCGATGTCATTCACCGTCATACTCACCATCCACTCCCTAACACGTTATGCTCCCCTCCCTAGTGAACCCCCAACTGTACCTGATCACCATTGTAGACGGTCTAAACAACTGTACCCGTTCACCGTCATTGCCGCCGCCATTAGACGACCCGAGCAATCGTAACTCCAGGTGAGATCATCGCTCACTGTAATTATACTTGTTTCTCCTATCCTCTATCCACATACACTCCACTTTTCATCCTTCTACATAGTGCCACAGCGCTACCACCGGTGACTATTGTTCCGCTCTCACGGCTCGATGCGTCCCGCTCACCTAGCCTCTCCCCATAGCTCCTCATCACGCACCTCGCCCCGGCAACTCTCCGGTTATTGTCAACGCTAGTCCTCACATCACGCGCTTATCCTTCACCTTTCAGCAAACCATCTTGATCGCTTAATTCTTATCATTTACCACTCCCAGGACCTAACTGCACTTGCTACTTTTCCGTTAGCACTTCAATCTCGACCATAACGCATGCCTAAATACCCGCATGCTCTTTCGGTATTACACTTGCATCCCTTGAGCTAATTAATCTTGTTCACAACACCATGAGTGGACCGCCCTAAAATTTCTTTTCCATTTTTTCCTCATTTTTCCCCTCTATATCTCCTCTGGCTGTTTCCCAACAGGCAATTTCGTTTATAATCAGGCATGTACGCATTAATGTCCTGATGATGATCCTGATATTCTTCTAACAGGATCGAAACGTCGTCGACCCTTTTAAAATAGCATGCACGTTAATCCATTGTGTCTAAAAAAGTGCATCAGCTGTTTTCCTAAAAGCTTACAACATTGGATATTGTAAAAAGCTCTTTTTTGTCTTGCCTGAAATGCCTTTGTTTGTTTTGTAATGTTATTGTTCTAATCGGATACAGGACTGTGTCCCACAAGTACATTGTTCCTTTACATGTGATAAATTGTATATTACAAAAATTAAAATTGGTTGTCTGGCTGGACTTCCAGAATATAGTATCGATTCTGAACTATATTTATCTAACCATTATTCTAATTGTTTGAGGATCACTGTTGACTGTACTGAACTATTACCCAAGGTCCTCTACTACCTTATTGGGTTCCCTTGTTCTTTATAAATAAAGCAAAATGTGGGGCATGCCACCCTGGAAGGCATTGGGCCCGATTCACAGAACTAACTTAAGAAAAAATCCTAAACTTACTACCATTTTCGTATTCACAGAAGGCACTTACTAATTTTGGTATTCACAGAAGACACTTACTCACTTCGGTATTCACAGAAGTTAGGAGTGCAAAGGCAGCACCAAAATTAAGATTATGGAAAACCTGGTCATAACATGGTGGAAAGAGGAGAAATGCTTTATTTCTCCTTGTTTTTGGTGTTTCGATGTGTGCTGCATTGTGCAGCATGTATAGGAACATCAAATTGCCATAAATTATTGTTTATGTGCAGGAAGAACTCCCTTCCTGCACATAACCAATAATTTAAAAAAATGACTATTTGCAAGTCACAATGCAGCACACATTGCACAGTTGCAAATCACCATTCTGGATTGTTTATATGCAGGAAGGGACACCTTCCTGCACATTAACAAACATTCCCTCAATGCAGGCACCCTTGCACTATGGAGCAAGGGTGCCTGCGTTAATGCGAGATGTGATAAGTGTCCTCTTTCTCATGGTTGCCCCCATTTTTTGCTGAATAGCTGATGTGCTTTGACTGGGTGTGCCCTGGGCTCCTGCTAACCAGGTACCCAGAGCCTATGTTCTTTCCCTAAACCTGCATTGAAGCCTAAACCCAATTGGCATCTGTGGCCACAGGTCAGCCCCTGGTAAATGATACCCAGGGCACTGTGACCAGAGAAGGCCTCTAAGGGCTGCAGCACTTATTGTGCCACACTTAGAGGTCCTGTACCTTGACACTCAAACACGGCCTTTGCAGGCTGCGTGTTTTGGTGCAGAACAAAGTGAAGAGTTGACATGCCTACAACTCACTGCCCTGGCATTGATCAGTCACCCATCTAGCTGGGTGCACTATACTAGTGGTGAGGGTACAGGTGCATGAGCCCTGTACCCCTACAGTGTCTAAGTCCATCTTAGACATTGTGAGTGGAGTGCTGCCATTAAGAGTATATGTTGCTGGGAGTTTGACAATACGAACTCCACAGCACCATAATGGCTACACTGAAACATGAGAAGTTTGGTATCAAACTTCTCAGCACATTAAACCCACACTGATGCCAGTGTGGGATTTAATGAAAAATGCACACAGAGGGCATCTTAGAGATGGCCCTAAAAACTAACCTACCACTAGTGTCCAGGCTGAGTGGCTGCTTTCAGCTGCCATCACCTTTGTGAGCTTCCCCAGGCCACTTGCTGCTTTCAGCAACTGATCCCCCCTAGGGGGGCGGGGGGAGGGGGGGGATTGAGAACCGGCGGGAAAAACAAGTGAGTAAGAGAGGTTTACCCACCTCTGCCAACTCCATCCCTCAGGTGGGGGAGGTGAGCTGAAGCACAACTCTCAGTCCCTGCCATCTTGCAGATGGGGGGACTCAGCCAACTAGCGTAAGGCTTATGACCCCCTCCCACTGGAGGGTGGTATAATAGGGGGTGTACCCACCCCAGGGTAGGGACCCATTGGTACCAACCTTTTACCTACCTGTAACGCCCCAAAAGCTAGTATTTAGGGGCACCCCTAAACCTTGCTTTCTCAGACCAGAAGAAACTACAAGAAAAGAAGAAGGACCGAACAGCTGTGCCGAAGCTAGCAAGAGGAAGACGCCCACTGACTTGGCCCCAGCCCTAACGGCCTGTCTCCACCTCAAACCTGCTCCTGCGAAATCCCAATGTGTCCTGCTGCCAGCAACCTCAAAAACCCCAAAGGACCTGCCTGCCTTCAATCACAAAGACTGTGTCTCCCGTGAACACCGGATTTGTTCATCCCCAACCTCTGGCTCCGGCCGGACACCATGAATCCCCCCCACTCTGCACCCGCCGTGCACGGCCCGAGCTTGAGTGGGCAAACACCACAAGGAGGTCCCCCCAGCAATCCAGACCCGAGATCCGGAGTCCGCAGATCTGTCTCAAACCTCGAGCCGACACCTACAGCCTAAATCCGGAAGGTCCCCCCCAACCGCCACCAGGAGCTGGTAAGAAGATCCGACCCTAAAAGACACCCCTGCACCCAAAGCCCCACGTCCTTGGGGGTCCAAATGACGGTGCCTAACCAACCCCCAAGATCCCAACTTACCTCTCGAAGTGGTGGTCGCACCCAGAAGACGTTCGTCCCCAAGCCTGCAGCGGCTTTGCAAACCAGAGGTTCCACATTGCAAATAGCAGGGCGCCCAACGTTGAAACAGCAGCCTGCACCCAGCTGCCCTAGTGCTGCTGAGGGTACACAGTTGGTGCTACTTTGTTTCCCCATTTGCCCTGAGCTAAAGTCTAGGAGCTTTGCTCCCACAACCAAGTGGCCTCAGCACTCTCAGCCACAAACCGGAGGCCCCCTATCCCCCGTTGGATAACTTTGGGCCTCAGCACTCTGCCCCCGGCCGCCCTAGTGCCGCTGAGGGTGTAACGTGAGTGAATCCCTGACCATGGGGGACCCCTGATTCTAACCCCAGAACCTCAGCTCACTACCGAATACTTACCCTAAAACCGATAACACTATTTTCCTCCGTAGGATAACATTGACTGTTTTTCTTGGAAAATTTTCAGTGTGGAGTTTGAAAACCTAAAGACATTATTTTAAAAAGTACTAACAAACAAAAACTATTTGTCCCAGTGTGGTATTCAGGTATAAAAGTAATCTCAAAAGTAATGTACCTGTAATTTTACTCAAAATTCCTATAGAAAGTATATGTGCTGTATTTACAAGCATTGCATTTCTCAGAAACAATACTGTAAATCAAAACAAAGTGCATTTACAATTGCAATCCAAATTATGTTACAATCTGTATATTTACTGCATAGTACTTATCATATACCTGTGCCAGGCTTGCTTGGTTCTAGGAAATAAAATAACTAATAGAATACTTTTATACAAAAACAATTGATCTGAAGTTCAGTCTTTGAGTGTGGGAATTAGTTTGTTGACTGAGTGTGTACACAAATGCTTAACACTGTCCTCTGATAAAGCCTTGCTGCTTGATCACACTTCCACAAATAGAGAGAGGGGTGCTATTTGACTTTACCGCTGCCTACCTTTGGGGTTCCACTGGACTCTGTGCACACTAAACCTCACTTTGGTATAGTATATACAGAGCCAGCTTCCTACACTAGTCAGCTGAATATAGCGCCAGCACAGGGCGAAATGCAGGGATGTGCTGTATTATTGTAAATACGGCATATCCCTGTGTTTCTAAAGTGACGAAGCGTGGCATTAGCAATTTTGGAGCTAATCTGCGCTTTAATTGTTTTTCGAAAATATGCCCCAATGTCTGATGTTACTCCTGTGTCATCATATTATTGCAAAACTTGTGTCCGCTTGGTTATTATCCAAATTTAGTGTTCCCATCATCATTTTCTGTTTTATTATAGTATGATGACATTATGGTATCTGTTTTCTGTTGAGTTATTATAGTATCTTTAGCATGTGTTTGTTTTGTTTGCTTATTGTTTTTTGCTTGTTTTTGTTGGTTGGTATTGCTGAGAGGTGGGAGTGTTATGGCCTGTTCTCATCTTTTTTGTACTATCTCCTTAAGGTGATGTAATGCCTTGGAGCTTTGTGCACATCATAATCTGTGGAATATGATGGTCACTTGGCAACAAGGAGATTCACACGTGAGAGGAGCTGTGCTGGCTGTACTGTCCTTGGTGTGGATATATCAAGGAGAACTGAAGATAACCTGTCTATGTGTTCATTCAACACATTCATTGCTGAATAGAAATAGCAAGTGGGTGAGTTCCTCTATACCTTTCCTTCAGTGTCACTTATTTCTAACTCTAGGGATGTTGGCTGTTAATATGCCATTGTTTTATGATTATTTAGTGATATGATTACTTACCATGTAGAACGGACCCACATGTCCAGCTATAATTTTTTAAATGGCCAGTCACCAGCCGCCTGTTGGTACTGAAACTCCACTCAATGACCTTTGTAAACCATGGACAGAGAAGTGGGAATCCTACTCTGAGTACACTACAGATAGAATTGGATATGCACACAGCTGCACAAAAATGCAGTCGGTCCAGGTTTGTGGAGTGTGATCGTATATTCAGCCCTCTCTCTCTCTGTACTGTATGGTTGGTAGAGTGGCCACAGCCTTTCTAAAGCTGAGCACTCAACACCAATCTAAAGTGTACCTCTCTGCATGGAGTCTGATACCTCCAAGTGTTAGAGACTAGCACTGCCTCCTCCCAAACACACCTTGAAAGGGCTGGGCTATTTCACAAGAGCTTTCAGAGGATTAGACTTTTGAGAACGTGCAAGTCAGAAGTGGGCTGTAAAAGGCATTATTGGACCCAATGTTTTCAAATGTTTTCTCATGTGGGGAGCCCCACTTGTGGAAAGAAGGCTAACTCGCTTCATTAGCTTGCTGCAGTCTTGCGTTAGGTATCATTCATGCAGGCATAAGGTGGCATAAGTGGTGTAAGTGGGTGGGGTCAAAGTTGGACTTGGACATGCCAGTGGGTGGTGATCTCCTAAGAAAACATTTGTGTAACTGTCCATATTCATTTTTTTTTTTTTTACAAATGAAGCAGTGCTTAGCTGTTCCGAGTTCCTACTAAAACTAACATGATAAAATATAGGCTAATTATATTAAAAAATGGAAGGGCGATATATATAGAGAGAGTATGGTGAGTTGATGTAGAGCCCTTTCAAGTGATCTAGCATTGTTATTTAAAGTTGAACAAGCGATATAATTAATCAGAGTTGAACAAAAAAGTTTTTCATCTATGTCTTAATATTCACTAAATTAGCATTATTAATTCTCTGATGAGCCAAATCAATATTAAAGTGGTAGAAGTAGTCTTTATACTCTTTATTTTACACTTTTGTGCTTTTGTTGTTTGAGGTTAGGACTATCAGTAACCATCATAGTCTTTATTCGAAAGTTCAAATTCATAAAAGACACAAGTATCACAAAGTTACAATTCATTAAAAACACAAAAATAAATGTAACAGGATCATAAAAGACATCATATAATAAATATTAAAATGGGTATTAAAAAAGAATTAAACAGTAAAGCAGACGACTAGATGATAGAATATCATATAAAATAAGGGGAGTTAAAACAGTAAAAGTATTCCATAACTCTATTACACAAAGCTCAATTAAGAATGACAGAGAGGGCGTAACAATTTGTTCCTTAGATACCATGCCCAGCCCAGATATTTGGCAAGACCAATGGAAATAATTGGTAGGGTATTAGTACGTAAAATCCTCAAGGCCACAATACTACTCCTAGTGCCCAAAGCCCTACACAATGGAGACAGCCAAATGCGTCTTGGGACAATATAAGCGTGGCATACAAACAAGAAATGACCAATCGATTCAGGCTGCATGCCACATACAGGGCATGCATCATTACCAGCATTTGACCAGCTACTAGTCAGTGACCTGAGTGGCAAGGAACCTATTCGTAGCTGAAAATATAATTTCCTGTCACTAGGTTTGGTAATCAGGTCCCAGTAAATTTCTAGGGCTGGAGTAATTTTTGTCACTAAGAACCAATTAGTCATCCAGGAGCTATTGACTTGGCTCCAGATCTTAAAATCAATATGTTCCCAATACAGCATTTTCAAGGAGCTCTTAGAAGGGAATGTCATTGTCAGTGGATCACTCCACAGCCCCACCAAGCCCAAGTCAACCAAGGCAGCACGTATCTTCCTAAGCCAGCCAATCTTGTGAGAAGTGTCAGACTTGATAACATCCAAGAGTCCCCTAGTTAGGACTATCATTTTATAGCAGACTTGGCCTATAGCATGATTAGCATTTCTAAATCTCACTGGGGTGAGCACGAGACCGGCTTTCAGCCATATTACAGAATCCTCTCTGACATCTGCTTCACAGTCACCTGAGCGACCTCTCATGCCTAGAGATACCTCTTGCGAACTCCCCCTGTTTATTATGTGTTCCAATATCCACTGTAGATTTGGAAACCCTCTCTATTGGCAGATGCTGATCCATATTGTCCATTTGCCTGAAAATAAGAAAAACTCTTGTATGAGGTGTTAGCCTTGTTCCATCAACACTTGTCATATATCTACATATATCCTCTCTGGGGAGAAGATGTGGCCTAGAAGCTGGGGAATTGGGTGCGAGTCTCAGCAGGGACGCCCAACATCCTGTGATTCTGGGCACATCACTGAATCGCCCCGAGCCTAACAAAAAATGGATGTGTCCAATCCATCTCTAACACAACTGGTGCTCATGTAAAGCGCTCTGATACCTTAGATTCAAGTCTGCGCTATATAAAACTCTGGAAATCTATATATATATATATGTACATGGTTATATATGAACAACCTAATCCTGGGAGGCAGTGGTGGTGCATCCATTAGGGCGCTTGGCCGTTGCCTCCCCACTGAGCGTTGCCGTCAGTCACTCTCTCTGACCCTGACTGCAATCATCATTCTAACCCAGCAGGCCGCCGGAGCCCATCCGAGGCAGTCTACTCAGAAGGGGGCGGGGCAGCACTACAGAGTTCAGCTGCTGCAAATGAATGATTGACATCCACCTTTATCAGGTGGTCGGCGGAGCGCACAGCACCAAGAGTGCGCATGCTCTGTTTAGGGCTTAAAAAATTTGCGACCAGCCCGAACATGGGCACTAGGCGGTGCTCATTAGAAGAGCGAGGGTTGTTCCATGCCGCTCTTCTAATGAACAGCCTAGTGCGCATGTCTGGGCTGGTCGCAAACATTTTTAAGCCCTAAACAGAACATGCGCACTACTACTCAAGCCAATCCTGGCGCTGCTGCTGGAGCAGCGTCTGGATTGTCTGAGACCGACGCAGGCCAGGCGGTACTTGCCAAGGCACCATCGCGGGAGTCGGACCATGGCCCAAGACTCAGAGGACTCAGGACTCGCAGAGGGGGCGCGGACCTGGTAAGTTTAGTTTGCTTTAAATAATGCTGCATGCTGCTTTATTTTAATCTCCCCCAGGCCCCCCGTGCGACCCCCAACACCCCCCCTCCACGAGTATTGGAGCGCGAGCCGCGACTGCTGGTCATTAAAACCCAACACTCAGGAATAGGTCAGCTCTGTTCCAGTATTTTCAGATTGAACTTTATTGAAACTAGGGGAATCCCCAATTGGAAAATCATTTTTTGGGGTAATGATAACATTTTATTTTTTATATCGGGATATGCAGAAAACAACTGGAGGATGGGCATGTCCTTTACACTCGGCCACCCGGAGTTCTTGTGACTCCCGGAAGTTAGAGTGGTTCTACCTGCCACATTGTTATTATTCAATACTGCTGCTAACTGTTTTATTGGTTTTTAAACTGTTTTAACACAGCGGCCATGGGTCTTGGCGCTCACAGCCACACAGGCCTCTCAGCTCCTCAAAATGCAGGTGCAGCGCACATTCGCATTACTTAAAGCGTCATCTCAGGATTTCATTTCCTTCCTAATGAGATGCAGCAATCAAAGGAAGTGCTGCTCACCTCTCCTCTCCCAGAAGCTCACCTCGCCTCCACACAGTGGCTATTCTAAAGGTGCGGGGGGTTTCAATTTCCAGAAATTATTTTTCTTTTTCCTCAGCGTTATTGCTTTTCGTGTTTTATGTTCACCCCGGTCATGTCACCCAGATTCGTGAGACTGTGGTGGAAATTCTGCACACTCCCAAACTCAAAATGGCGAGATAGCACAGCAGGTTGAAGTCACAGCTTCATATAGATCTACGCAGCCTGCATGTTTGGAATCCCAGCGCTTTCTTGGGCGACGGTGAGTAAGTGGTGTGTAGAATGGACTCACTAACTTGAAACGTCACAACCAGTTGCCCATAACTAAGAGGTACAAAGCGCGCGCTGTGGACACCTGTGTAAAACTTGCAAGTCACAGGTTCCTATCTCAGGCTTTCATCCTTCCTAGGTCGAACATATTGGTCCCATTGAGTTGATTATTACAATACATGATATTTTTTAGCGATGTCACAGTACAGTAGCGTGGCAACAAGCGCCTAACTCCCCCCTGCCATAAAATAATCCTTTCTACAAAGCCAGTGTTAGCTCAGTGAGTTAATGCACTTAAAATATGCGTGCAATATACTAGTCACATGTCTTTGCTAATTCGCTCAAGCTTTCAGCCTTCGGATGTCATTAAATGGTAGGTAAATAAATGCTAACTATCGCACTGGGTAAGGATGGCACTTGTTATTAACAGCGCTTGGAAACGTGAAAGGCGTGCTGCAACGGTATATCAAATTTGGCATACTTTTGAGAAAGTTGCATTTATTAATAATACGATTAAGTGTAAAATATAGCAGATTTATCACGAGGAACTATGACGTCCAATCTGGTTCATGTGTTCATGTTTGTAAAAACAAATCCGTCCTACTGCTCGGCGCGGTAATCGGCACTTCATAGCACTGCTTAATATTGGTGCTTTTGAGGTTATTTGCCTCAGATTCTGTCCATGTGCCTTGGATTCCAGCAGAGAGGGAACCCCACTGTTGGAAAATAGTTTAAATTAATTTAAATTAATAATACCACAGCCTTTAAGTAAAATTGTCAGCAGCGATGCTCGCAGCGTCCCCTTCGTCTTGTAATGTAATAACTTTATTAATGCAGGGCACTCTGTCACAGGCTTGTGGCTTCGTGGGGCTGTACGGAACAGGTGCTATATTAATTAGCAAATTGTTGGGAAGCCTTTTATCGACGCTGGAAGGATGAAATGCTGGGGCTGAAGTTGAGATTTTCAGGATGCTCACAGATTTCTGCAGCAGAGTTACTTACACTATTCAGTTTTAAGACATCTCTCCAAAAATTTAACCTTCAGAAAGGGGGGAGAGAGGGTTACATGCCCCTCTTCTAAAAGAAAAGTTCCTGTTGTGCCTGACAGTGAGATCACTGACTCTCAGTCTAATTAGACACAGTTGTCAAACACAGGACTACATGAGTTGAGGTAAGCCAAAGCATGCGGTGGATTCGGGATGCCTCTGTCCACTGATATGTAACCAATTGCTGTGGTGCCCCAGTGACCTGCACACTACCACTTTAGTGTCTCATTAACCTGGACTGTAACCAATCACCAGGCCCCATTAGCCTCTAACCCATTGCATTGGTACCAGAGTAATCTGTAATCAGTCACTTGGGTGGTTCATGATACTGTAATCAACCACCTTTGCTGTCCCAGTAATCTGTAACCTGTTACTCTGGTACGATAATCTGTAATCTAACCCTCTAGTTGCCAGTTAATCAGCAGTGGGCCACATTGGATCCCACTGCAATCTACAATCCATGACTTTCTACAATGTTGACTTTAGTGTCACAATAACCATCTATTAACTTGGTGCCACAATAACCTGTCATCTATTACTTTGATGGTTCACTAATGTATGATGCTGGTACCCCAGGAATCTGTAATCTTTCAATTTTAGCGGTTGTTATTGTTGTTATTTTCATACTGCGGTGCTTTAGAAAAGTGTAATCCATTACTTTCAGCTAGATAGGTGCTGTGTATTCTGTAATGCATTTGTTTGCATCCTTTAAAGCAGGGGTCTCCAACGAGTAGCTCGGGAGCTACTGGTAGCTCGCCAGTACCTTCAAAGTAGCTCTCTGAGGTGAAGTCAAGCCCAATATCAAATTCAGAGAGTAGGTGCCTATGAAAGAAGGTAGCACTGATCATCTCAAGACCCTTAGAGTGACAGCGAGACAAACTTATGACAGTAACTCATAATAACACACAAACACACACTGTGTCAGTTTATAGGGCCTGCTACAAGACAGTCTGTATTCAATCTCAATAGAATTAAGCCACAAGGAGATTGACCATGTTGTAGTCCATCCTTTATCAGTCACAACATGTGTGTGAACAGTGCACCATCAAAAATGTATGGCAGCAGTATTCTGAGCTGTAATCAGTGCTGACCCACCAAAGTGTGGGACTGCAGGAGTCAGAACGAAAATGTGTCAGTTAAATGCATGATCAGTTGAAGACCTGAGGAGAACAGGGTATGATCCAGACCAGGAAAATTAAGAGATTCATCAACATTTATGTGTGTGCCCAAACTTAACACTATTGCTTCCTGAAACTACGCCTGGTGCCAAGAACTGCCATATATATATGCTAGCCCTCATCATAAGAGTGTTATCTTTGGCATAGTTGTCTCCATTCCTGGCATAATAGTGCCAATGGCATAATAATGGTCATCCTTGACTATTTTTGTATTTTTGGTCTAGTTGTGGTATACCGGCAGCCATTAAAGACCTACTAAGATCATGACTGGCCAATATTCACCAATTCCTGGCATATTGATGGTCATGACTGATATATGGTCTTATCCCTGATCCTTATGGTTTTCAGCCTTGGCACAACTGTGGCCCTAGTAGAATGGTGGGCATTACTGGCATAATCCAGGCATCCGTGGTGCTATGGTGATCATCCATTGCATATGACTGTAATACCTGGGAATTCAAAGTAGTCTGTCCATATTAGACATTTGTACATGGGCGTACATGATGAAAATGACAAGCTGATGTTTTGGGACTGTGCATTTCTCAAAAACTGAAAACTGATATTTTAAAGGCAGTTTTAGTTTTCAAAAATGGGTCTTCTTCTGGAAAATTGAGTTTGTTTGCCCACAGTGGAAAGTGGTATTAGATAGGAAAATTAGCATTTTCAGAAACCGGTGAATGATAATTCAAGCTGAGCTGGGAAGACGTACTGCTGTGCTTATGTTCTTTGTGCCACTGGGCATGTGAAGATTTGAACATTACTTTGTAAGTCAAGTGGAGACATTTAATATTGATGAACTTTTTCCCAGCATTTCTGCTGGTAACCGCACTTGGTATACTTGGGTGGTAACTACTGAAAATCTTGCTTTGGGTGGTCATAGTGTAGTCACTATTTTACAGTTATAAAATGTGCTAGTAGCTCGAGAAGACTTTCCTTGAGCAGAAGTAGCTCTCACTACAGAAAAGGTTGGAGACCCCTGCTTTAAAGATACAGTCTACCTTTTCTTCCGGTGCGGTTCTGGCAAATAAGGCGCGTTGGGAATGTGCATTGTATTTAAAAGTTTCAACGCAGCGTATGTTTTGTGTTTCTTTGTGTCCTTGCCCTGGTCGCTGTCAGCCATGCTCTGTTGTGCGTTTAGATGGTATCGTCGCTTTGGTTGACGTTGATCTATTGTTAAGTTATCACTCAGTCTACAGTAGTCGTTGTCAAACTGCAGGGTTGTTCCTTTATTGAAAATTTGTTTTCTCTAAGTGCTCCCATTGTTTCCATATCTCGTTTCTAGACCACAGAGAACTGGCCCAGGGTCACAAACTTGTCACGGGTGGGTTGCTGGGATTACGATTTATTTATTTTATTTATTTATTGCAGAGTTTTATATAGCGCGAACTTGACCCGAATCCAATCGGGTATCAGAGCGCTTTACATAGCACCAGTTACGTTACATGAGGACACACATTCATTTTTTTTTGTGTTATGCACGGGGATATTAAGTGATTTGCCCAGAATCACAGGATGTTCAGCGTCATTACCGAGACTCGAACCCAGTTCCCCAGGTCCGAGGTCGAGCGCCCTAGCCGTTAGCCCTAGCCGTTAGCCCAACTTAGATTATTTGATTCTGCAGCCCACAATTTGTCCATTATTTTGCGTCTCCTTTATTATTGGGTTAACTTTGATTAATTACAGAGTGAACCGGTTGGCCCATATATTGGTAACCCCTTTCCCCCCAGAACTTGTTATTGCTGTTGATTTGAGTGTGTCTGTATTATATATTTGTTTCCACGTCACAGTGACGTTCTATTCAATATTTTTGAAAATGTTTTCTTCATTTGGCACTGAATTGTAAAATGATGTTTTGAGAAGATATAAACACAAAGAATGGACTACAGACCCCAAGTAGCCATAACAAAGTAAGCACATATATACAACACAGAGGTGTAATTCCAGTGTGCTCTATTATGTGGGAAAGATCCTGTTTAAATGAAAATAAAATCCTGTTGTGCTTTTTGAAATGATTTGAGTGAGTTTCATAGCCCTGCATGGAGAATTGTGTGGAGTGTGTGCATGGTTGAAAGAGTTGGCAGTGCGTGCACCCGCCCTTTTTTTTTTTTTTTTATTTTTTTTTTAAAAACCTTTATTTGACACAGCAGTTATGTACAGTCACGGGCCTACAACCTCCGAGGCCGGCCGCTAGTATGCAAAAAGGAAACTCAATACAGCCAGCAAATGAGCAACCTGCACGGGGGGGTGGCCAACCGGCCCACAACTAAACTCCATCCAACAAGAAGGTTTTGAATTAACATTTTATGAAACAGAAACAACAAAACAAAACTAAAACCAGGCATGAAAACTATATAATCAGGGACTTTCTCTCACATGGGGGGGGACAGCCGCCTCTCAGCGGCACTATAAGCAAAAGCTAGTATTAAGCGAGGCAGGAGGGGGGCCAGGGAAGGACACATGTAGCAATTCCAGGAAGGAACAGGAATATCCGAGCTAAGGGGACAGGGCTACATCGGAGGCGATCACCAGGGGGGGCGTGCATATATCACCTCGGTAAGAATTCCACGGACCCCACATCTTATTCCATTTTTTGGGTTTGCCTCTAGCAACATACACGGTTTTCTCCCGGAACATGCACCAATCCATGTTTTCTCTCCACTTTGACACCGTAGGAGACCTACCCGAGCCCCACAGCTGCGCGATGTCTCTTTTGGCTATCATATTGCCCAGAGTCACCCAGCGCTCCTGGGCCGCGTCACAATCAGTCGGTTCCCACACATTCAACACACAGCGCCGCGCCTCCGGGAGTAGGGCCACACCAGTGACCTCCTCCATCACTGCATGCACCCTAGTCCAGAACCGGACAACCACTGGACATTCCCACAAAATATGCAGAAAAGTACCAAGCAGGCCACAGCCACGCCTACATAAACCATCATTCGAGTAGCCCAAGCGAAGCAAACAGGGACCGGTAACATAAACCCTGTGTAGTATCTTTAACTGCACAAACCTAAGGCGGGCGGGTATGGCCACTTCTCTCGGCGAGGCTACAGCCGCGACCCAGTCCTCGTCATCCAATTCTAGGCCATCAGCGACCCATACTTCTCGCAGGCGGGTGAGGAGGTCAGCGCGAGTATTAATCAGTTTTTTATAGATCAGGGAAATGGTGCTGTCTGGCAAGTAACCATCAAGTATACGGTCTTCCAAGGGGGAGGCCTCAGGAATATCAGCCGGGTTTGGAAAGGCAGAAAGTAGGGCGTGGCGGATCTGCGCGTAATGAAAGAATTCCCTATCGCTCAGGCTATATTCGGTCCGAAGGACATCGAACGTTTTAAAAGCGCCCTTCGCCCACAGATCCCCAACGCGGCTAATACCAATCGTGTCCCACTTCTCAAATCCCTTAGTGCGCCACAGCCCGCCCAGCTCTTCAGAAGCATACAGCGGAGTCGCACGAGTCAGGCGACCCTTCCAGCCCGTAGCAGCAGTGGCGCCGTGCCATGCGCGTACAGCATTGTTCGTGGGGCCCGTGAGGTTAGCGCGTCCCTTCTTGGAATAAAGCATTCGATTGAAATCCCCACCCGGCAGCAGTAGCTTATCCATCTCATACGCGGGGTTCAAAGCCGGGCCATACGTCCCATGGTTCACTGCCACCAGCTGGGACGCCCAATAATACCTTCTGATATCGGGAAGAGCTATGCCTCCATCGTACCATGGAAGAGTCAGCTTAGCAAGAGCGATGCGTGGTCTCCCATCCCACACCAGCTGTCGCTGCAGGCTTTCCACCTCCCGAAAATATCGTGCAGGCACCACGTCCAGCGTATTCTGTAGGGCGTACAAAAAACGTGGCAGAGACATCATTTTAAATAAGGCCGCCCTACCCAGCGGCGATAACGGAAACCTCCGCCACCGAACTACGTCCGCCCGAAGCCGCTGAAGCGGCGGCAGCAGGTTCAGAGAGTAACGATCCGCTGCACTCAGGGAGACGTGAATGCCTAAATATTTAAATCCAGCCTGAGAGATTTGAATCGGACAGCCGCGAGGGAGAAGAGGGGGGTCGCCAACCAACACATATACACAGGACTTAGCCCAATTAATAACAAGCCCAGAATTGCGGCCGAAGGAGGTCAAAACATCGAACAACACCATCAATGATCTCCGCGGCGAGGTGAGGTAGAGCAAAATGTCATCAGCGTATAGTGACACACGGTCCTCAAACGTCGGAGTCCACCGGATACCCGCCATAGAGGGTTCCCACCTCAGCCATGCCGCCAGGGGTTCCAGCGCAAGAGCAAAAAGAAGCGGGGACAAGGGGCAACCCTGGCGGGTGCCCCTCCCGAGCTCAAAAGGGGCAGACACCCTACCATTCACCACCACCTGTGCCAGCGGCTCCACATACAACAGTTTCACCCATTTAATGAATCAGGGTCCAAAACCAAACTTGGCCAGCGCTGCCCAAAGATACGACCATTCCAGCGTATCGAACGCCATCGTGGCGTCCAAGGACGCCAAAATGGTGGGCTCCTGGATACAGTCGACTCTTGCAAGAACTCCATGTAGGCGCCGCAGGTTCAACGCGGTGTTGCGATGCGGAATAAAACTAGACTGATCCGGATGAACCAGGTCGCCAATTACAGTAATCAGTCGATTTGCCAGGACCTTCGCGAGAATTTTTGGTTCGGCATTCAGGAGTGAGATAGGCCTATAAGATGCACAACCGTCTCGCGGCTTCCCCTCTTTGTGGAGAACCACAATCGTTGCAAGCCGTTGGTCCAGCGAAAGGGAGCCCACCCTAAGCGACGCATTAAACATCTCACGGAGATGAGGCGCCAGCGTCTCAGGACGAAGCTTATATAGCTCGATCGGCAGACCATTCGGGCCCAAAGCCTTTCCGGAGCGGAGTGCGCGAATCGCCAGTGCTATCTCATCATTCGTCAATGCCGCGTCCATCAAATCTCTGTCGGAGACAGAGAGGCATGGCAACGTAATATCTCGTAACAATTGACGAGAGTCATCCTCCGGCCTATCCGAAACCGACGTATAAACGTCACGCAGATGATCTGCAAAACAAGTCACTTTCTCTCCGGGATCCGTGACACTCACGCCGTCAGCACGCATAATCACCGGAACCACTCGATTCACTCTTTCGCTCTTTTCCAGCCACGCAATCAGTTTTCCAGCCTTGTCACCCACATCATACAAGCGCCCCTGCTGTTCCCGACTAGCGAGCTTCGCAGCATTCGTAACCAGCGCCCTATAGTCCGACTGCTTAAGGCTAAGGGCATGAAGTTTCTCCCTCGTGACTCCCCGCCCAAGATCCCCTTCCATACTGGTTATGTCAGACTCCAGGTGCACTACCTCTTTGTTTTTACGCTTTTTAGCAAGGGAGATCAGGGATAGCGCCTGCCCACGGATCACCACCTTAAAGGCCTCCCACAATGTCAAAGCTGACGAGACGGAACCCTGGTTTTCGGCGAAAAACCGGTCCAGAGACTTCACCAATTGGGCACGAACTGTGGGGTCACGGAGATACCAGGGGTTAATCGGTGCCACCCTCCCCCCAGCCCCCAAGGCAATATCCAAGTGGAGCAGCACCGGGGAATGATCCGAGATGCCACGAGCAAGATGTTTAACTTCCCCAATCATTGGGGCTTGGGCGGCCGGCATCAGCACATAATCCAATCTAGACAGTGAGCCATGGGCCCCAGAGTGAAACGTAAACTGAGCCAGCCCCGGGTGCATCGCTCTCCAACAGTCAACCAGTCCCATAGTGTCAATAAAACCACCTAACCAAGAATGCGCCCCAGGGAGGTCTCTGGGCGGGTGTCGATCCTCCCTACCAGACACAACAGAGTTAAAATCCCCACCAACCAGCAACAGGCCCTCAGGGAGTCCAAGCAATAGACCTCCCAGATCCGCGAAGGTGGTAGTCTGCAACCCAGGGGGGATGTAAACTGAAACCAAACACAAAGTTCTACCCTCCCACCGGCCAACCAGCACTACGTAACGCCCCCGGTCATCGTGCTTCACCTCATCAATTTCCAGCGGGAGAGAGGCTCGGACCATAATGCCTACCCCTCTGGACCCAGTGGTAAAGCCGGAATGGGCCACCAAACGGTAGCCCCGTCTATTCAATGCCTGACAGGAGTTGCCCACCAAATGCGTCTCTTGTAAGAAGACGATATCAGGAGAGAGACGCTTCAGATATTGCAGCACCACCCCTCGCTTCACACGATCCCCCAAACCATTGACATTCCATGTTAAAATATGCAACCCCCATCCCAACCACAACGATCATCCCACCCACTGCGAGAGCAAAAAACAGAACATCGATCGCCTGGTGTAAAACTAACCTGAAACAACAACAACTCCCCCACCACCACCCCCCCAACTCCCGTGACACACCCCCCCACCCTGCACCCCTGCACTAGAACATCTAGCCACCCCAACTCGCAGTGTGCCTGTCGCCCCGACATAAACCTAGTCTACGAAAAGAAATAAAACTCCCCCGGAGGAGGAAGAGTCTCACCAGATACCCCGCAGCCCCCCAACACAAAAGGAAGGGCAATGCAGTCCCATGTACTAGGTCACCCCTGACCAAAGTCTGAGTTCAACACACGATTAGCCAGGAACCATAGTTCAGTAGTTCACGGGTGCTCCGCCGAGCCACCCCCGTCGTCCTCGGTCCGTTCATCTCCCCCGCGCCGACGATGCAATGTATCAAGCCAGTCCTCCACCGCATCAGGCCGGTCGAAAAAGTGGGTTCGGTCCTCCAATTCAACACGAAGCTTTGCCGGGAAAAGCATGGCGTATTTCAGTCCCATGTCTCTTAAACGCCGTTTCACAGTCAGAAACCCCATGCGCTGTTTTTGGACCGCCTGGGTAAAGTCAGGATAAAAGCTAACGTCCACGTTCTCATACTTCAGCGGGCCATTTACACGGGAGGTCTGTAGGATGGCGTCGCGGTCCCTAAAGTTAAAGATCCTGGCGATGATGGGACGCGGTGGGGCCCCCGGCTTCGGCCGACCCCCCGGAACTCTGTGGGCCCGCTCCACCATGAAGTATTTACTGAGGCCCTTCGGCACGAGGTGGTTCAGGATCAATTCCTCCACAAAAAGATCCACTGACCCATCCTCCGACCTCTCCGGCACACCTACAATGCGCACGTTGTTTCGCCGTACCCGGCCTTCAAAATCCTCCAACCGCTTGACCGAGAGGTCGGTGAGGGCCCTCAGACTGTGAAGCTCCATCTGCATGTCAGTAACATCTTTCGTGAGGCCCGAGGTCGTGAGAGCAAGCGAATTGACCCTGTCGCTAGTTTTCGAAAGGTCCGCTCTGAGTAGGTTAACATCAATTGACACAGTGTCCAGCTTGTGGGCCAGAGAGTCAAACCGCTGGCCAACCGATTCCTTCATGGCGTCGATGGCACCCATGACATCGTTGAGTGTCAGCTCCGCCGAGGATGACGGTCCCTCTCGAGCCACCTCTGCGGGCCCACTCGGACCAGGAGACCCCTTCTGATGGGCATACCGATCCATGTTATTCGTCTGCACATAGCCACCTCTCCGGGTAGCCTTGGGCCTTAACTTGTCCCCATCTAGTCGGGTCGCCATTACACGGCAGGGGAAACCAACTCTTGGATGCCCGTGTGTTGCAGTGGTTCCCTGGGGGGGGGCACACCGCAATCAGTGGTAGGCAGCTCCCACTACCGATCTCACCCGCCTGCCTCCGGGCTGCTCAGATGTGGAGCCTTCGCAGGCACCCGCTCTCCACGTCACTGAGGAGAGTCAAAAGCGAAAGTGAAACCCGGGGTGCACGGGTCAGCCCGAAGCTCCGGATCCGTTGTTGTTCAATTGGGACACGGGGAAGATGCCCACCCGAGCCCGGGGCAGCGTCGCGGAGCAGACCTCTTTCCCAAAGACCGAAGAAGTAAAGTTCCCAGAGTCCGATTTGAGTTTTGAGAACAGGAGTGTCCTCAGCGTAGGTTCACCCGTAGTATTCCTTCAAAATATCAGGATGAAATCCAGGATAATCGTGGGAGGCTGCGTGAGTCTCGGGAGCCCTGTGCCTACGCGTCCATCATGGTTGCGCGCTAGGCTCCTCCGCACCCGCCCTTTTTGTGCTGTAAATCACTGGGGCATTTTTCAATTTGTGCATGATTATATTCAGGCACAAAACTAACCTTACACCCAATAGTATATTGGTTTCTTTTTGAGCGCCAAGAATATCAGCAGAACAAGCGATAGACAGTTTTGCCAGTCACTGTCTTTGTTAGAACAGATTCACAATTGCTTTATTAACCTAACTGCTTTCTCAAATTTGCTTGAAAATGCACCATTTGCCCAATCATTTTTAAAAATATTCTTGGGGGGAAAACCCCCTCCATCATGATATTTTTAGTTAAAGATTGCCATATATGAAAAAGGAATATTATGATGACATGTTTTTCAATTTCTATTTGATGAATACTAGATTTTTCACACAGTGTTCACGTTTTGGAGATGTAGTGTCTCTTCAGCAGAAGGCAATTAACATGCCGAAGATAAGATGAGGAGATGCCCCCTTCACTGAATGAGGGCTGATCCCAGTAGGGGTCTCAGCATCCTAAGTAATTGCTTTAATCAGAATGTAACGCAATGATCTTTAACCGTGAGTGAAGAAGTTACAGATTTAACAAGGAGCTTAATAAATCGCGGATTTTTGCTTTTGGTTACTTCCGAACGCTTGATAGAGCCTAATGCAAGGTCCAATCAGAGAGGTCCGGTGAAGCATGCCAAGCAGTCACTGAGCTCATATTGAGCCTACAATGACACATTTTCTCTACCAAAATCACAAATGGGTATCACAGAACATGTGATACGCAAAGAGGTGGTCCCTGGTGATGCCATGGTTAGACTAGGAAATGTGGGAAAGACAAACCATGGATTATATACTACACTTAAAGGCATCAAACACATTTTGTGGCTTTTTTGTCATAAAGAAGTGTATGAAATTGTGTATTTTGTTTACAAAATTTCATTAAACGTTTGTGAAATTATGATTTTTGATCAAAACAAGTTTTGCAGGTATCTTGTGGGACTATTTTCGTGCAAGTATGAACTTTGCATGAAAAATGATATCAACAGGAGATAGGTTTGAGCAGAAAATGTATGTCTGTGAGACATTTTCTGCTTTAAAAAGCCTTCCATGTGCAAACACTTGTGGAATGTAGAGTATAAATGTATTTCACCGGCATTCTAATTGTTTTTGCCCACGTCTACTTTTTACCCACTTGCAGTGGCTAAGGTCAGGGGTCGATGAACCTTGCAATCTTCTTTTGTTGAGAATAAATAATGTGATTAAAAACTTGAAAAATATTTCCTGGTTAAAAACGAAACCTTGAGTTTAGTCACCAGGAACTCTGAACTCATTATATGATGTGAGTTGAAAAATGAACTTTGTGCCCGATTATGACCCTAGCGGACACACCGCGGGCCTGTCGCTGCAGCAGTCTGGAACACGCCGCCGAGGAGGCGGCATCCCGACTGACGCATTACAACATCACCGCCGGGCTGGCGGTGTGTCTGTAGCACAGTCATGGCGGTAGCATGCTGTGGCTCTAGGAAAGAGCCTGCAACCAATGCCAACCATGCTGCTATGCCCCCGGGCGGTCTTGCGCACTTTTTCCCTGCAGCACGGTCCGGTGGAGAAGGAGTGTGTGCAACAGGGTTGATGGCATGGGGGCAAATACAGCTGGCACCAGTAACATGTCTCAAGGGCACACTCACCTTAGAGACATGTTTGCACCTCAAAACCTGCCTGTCTTCCGACCATTTCATGGCGATGTCTCCTTCATGAAAAGTAGATCGTGATCAGCCCTGCGGTGGAAATGCCAGGACCGGCTCTATGAGCCACCACTGGCACTGTGGTAGCAGACATTTTGGCGGTGGGAGCGGTCCATCCGCCCTGCTCATGATCCAGCGGTCAGACTGCCAGGGTAGTGGGTGGTCGGGCTGCCAAACTGCAACGGCAGTTCAAAGACTGCTAGAGTTATAAATGGGCCTTATGTCTCTCACATTTTCAATGCACATGCTAAGAACAGGATGCCTGTATTTCCGGTTTAATTTTAGAAGCATATGGACAAACATAGGTATTAAAATAAGGACGAGAACGTTTTCTGTTCAACATTCTGTGCTTTACAGAGAATAAATAAATGTGAAAAGTGTATATTAAAACATATTCTGAAGAAGAGAGAAAAGAGGATAAGGCCAATTGGCTCACAGAATCACTGGCATTTTGCAAACCTCACTGTGAAGGTCAAGAAAATATGGTACAGCCATGTCATAGTGAGTAACCACCTGTTCCTCAATGTGTCTAAGTTGAGATGTGTGGCCATTTCTGTTCTGAGAGATACACGTTGGGAGGCTTCTCTGCTTCTTCTTCTCTTTTTGACAAAAATATTGATATTCAGAATCTACCTTTTCATGTAGATTTTCTTCTGTGTAGCTTGATCCACATTTCTTTTTTGTAGAAGTTGGTCTGAAGAATCCATCTTCTTATGAGACACAAAACCTCTTGTCGGAGATGATATTCATGTCTTTCAAGACCTTATCCATCTTGAGAGCCTCATTGGTTCTTGAGAGTAGACAGCTATACCCCTGAAGGGTTAAGGTCTGCTTTGTGAAATTTTTGATAATTGCTTTGAATTTGGACTGCTTGCTAGGGAGTCTGAAAGTGGAGCATTGTCAACTTTTCACACAAGTTGGTGAGATGTTCTTCAGATCATTGTTATAATATAATACAACCTACTTGTGAAATGTGGGCTAATTACTTTGAATATTGGCTACTTGCTTTGTGGTATAACAACTGAATGTTATCACCTTGTCACAAATAATTTGGCAAAGTTGCTTTTTCAGTTTTTTTTGTTTCACCAGTTCTTACATAAACCACTGCAGTTAACTGTGGTTGGGTTAGAGAGGAGGAATAAGGGACTGAATTGATGTTTGCTGGAATAGGCCTATACATCCTGCTGCCCGAGGGCTCACTGAAGTCTGAATAGGATTTTTTTTTTCTTTCCTTGTAGTGTTTGGTAAAGAAACTGCAGCATGAGTGAGGGCTGCATGACGGAAAGAGTGAGACAAACACAGTCCCCCAGGTGTTGCAGTCGGCTAAAGGGGGAACCAGACCATTAGGCAATCACATGGTTAAAATTCTATGTTTTTCCTGTGGACCTATAAATGGAAATACAGCATTAAGTTGACCAAATTTCTAGGCAATCCAAAATGGAATGTCCTCCTGATTAGGTGGGTGTTTGCCCATAACTGAATTCACAATCACTGGACTAATAACTAGTCCCAGAGCTTGGTGTGCCTGAGCAGTAGCATCAGCCCTATCACACCCGCTAAAAAGGCAGGTAAACAAATTGTATTAGGCGTTGATATAAAAGAACAATCTGGTTACATAACGCATGCAACTCAGCCAAATTTCAGATCAGCCACATTTGATTGATGTGTAAAGCAAGAGTAGGCCAGGTGGCCCTGTCAATACTTAAGGGGCCCATAGAAACAATGCTGTGAACATGGTGAAGGGCGCCATTAAACCAAGTCTGGTGTTCCCAGACCGTAGGAGGAATTTCAAGAAGTGCATAAGGATGATAAATGTTTGCTGCAACAGTATTAATAAGAAAGATATTATCATTGGCGTCGACAGCCGGAAAAGTGACCCAGGAATAGAAAACTTCAAAGCGGTACACTGCATCCGCTACAATCACAAAAACCACAGGAGCTCCAGCATTAGGGACTCCATGTGCCAGTAAGTGTTGAGTAACTGTCGGGCGGCAATAAGCCTCAATGGTTACAGCCATAATCTACAAGCTAAGGATTCAAAAAGGCAGCACAAACGTGGGTAAGAATGTGTTAATATTCAATCTGAAAAACCAAGTAAGTGGTCGCTAAAAACTGTGGAGAATAAGTTCCAAACAACACGGACGTCCCTGCAAGATGGTGTAAGGGTATCCTGTAAAGGCATAAGCGCTACTCAGGGTTCTCGTAAGTAAGTACCAGACCAAACGTTGGCAGCTTCATGTTGCAGGGATTCTGCTTAGGAACAGAACTATGCTTGGGACAATAGAACATCAGTAGTTAGGGACTGAGTCACCATGCTACCTCAGTATCATGAGTCCAAATCCGACCGGCTATAGTGCCTAACTTGCCTTCCTACTCATAACCAGAGGAACAAGTGAATTGACACCACAAAAAACAACACTCCTGATCCTCGCAGGGATCACTGTGACAGGACACTCCCTTTCACTCAGACACTCATACTCATTCACAGTAAGATATGAAAGAGAGACAAAGGAAGTTTCAAATGTTTATTTAAACTATTGCGCTCTGAAATGCAGTATACGTGCCACACTTAGAAAACAACTTCCTAGCAAAAATACCATCAGCAATGTCAATAAACCGTAAATTATAAAAAGCCCTGTCATATTATAAGACAATATAGCCTAACTCTCCTCCCTTCTACAGAATCAAAACTGTTTATACAGCAAAGATCTCTGGGCTTAGCAGCGGACCCCGTACCTTAGCATACACAGATGAACATTCTACAACTCAGATACAGCTGTGATCTCTCTGGAAATCTCTCTCTCTCTGTTACAGTGATGTGCATACCTATATGACAAGGTTCACATGTTCAAAAACAACAGCTGTATTTCTGTGTTGTTTCTAGGTGGAAGTGACTGACCAGAACAAAATAACAAGGGGCATTGTTATTTGACCTTGTCTGCTGTTCAGACTAAATCCCAGGAAAGAACAGAACTAGAAAACAACTGCAGGTTCTGTGTGAAAATATAATGTGGCACAAAAGCAAACATGATTATGTAGTAACATGTATAAAGCTAATGGGGGCTGAGTCATGCACAATTAGGCTAAAATAGGGGAGATTACAGTCGGACCTATATAGAACACATGACACTAGTACATGGGATGTAACTCCTGACTAGGGTGGGGGAAGTGCTATTTCTGAATAAGGGTTTGCCTACGGGTTTGACTCACCCCATGACACTTGTAACAGGAGGAGACCCACATACCTCAAGGACTAGGGGGCATATTTACAACCCCCATTGCCTTAGGAACCTCACTTTTGGTGACGTTCCTTTGACGATAGGGGCTTCACCTTATTTACAAGATGGTGTTAGGCCACTTAACTTGGCTTAACGCTACCTTGTAAATGAGGCCTCGTTTCATGCTAGCCATAGCGTGAAAGAGGTAGGCAATCAGTGTTGCAGTGGGCGTTCCACCGCACCACCCTTTGATTTTGATGCTGCCCCCTATTTACAACGGTGGTGTAAAAAGGAGGCAGCACCAAAATCAAGACCATGGAAAACCTGGTCTTAACATGGCGAAACGAGGAGAAATGCTCTACTTCTCCTCATATTTCTCCTCATTTTTGCTTTGTCGATGTGTGCTGCATTATGCATCACACATAAAAACAGGAAATTGCTATGAATGATTGGTTATTTGTAGGAAGAAGTCACTTTCTGCACATAAACAATAATTTAAAAAATTAGGATTTGCAACATCTATATGTGCTGCACAGTGCAGCACATATAGGATATGCAAATCACCATTCTGGATTGTTTATGCCCAGGAAGGAACACCTTCCTGCACATAAACAATCATTCCCTCAACGCAGGCACCCTAGCACTATGGTGCAAGGTTGCCTGCATTGGCTCTAGGCAGCTGTCTTTATCACCAGGGCAGGGAGAAACACGGGTGTGCTGTATTATTTTAAATACGGTGCATCCCTGCATTTCTAAAGTGAGAGAGCACTGCATTAGCAATTTTGGAGCTAACCTGCGCTGTGCCACTTTCTCAAAAATATGTCAGTGTCTGATTTTATTCCCTGTGTTACCATATTATTGCAAAACTTGTGTCCTCTTGGGTATCATCCAAACTTACTGTTCCAATCATCATTTCTTGTACTATTATGCTACGATGACAATAGGGTATATCTTTTTGGTTGCGCTATTATAGTATCTTTAGCATGTGTTTGTTTTGTTATCTTATTGTTTTAGGTTTGGTTTTTGTTGGGTGGCATTGGTGGGAGGGGCATATAATATGGCCTGTTCTCACCGTTTTTGTACTGTCTCCCTAAGGTGATGTAATGCCTTAGAGCTTGGTTTACATCATGAACTTCGGAATGTGATGTGAACTTAGCAACAAGGAGATTTACGAGTGTGCTGGCTGTACTGTCCTTGGTGTGGATATATCAAGGGGAACTGAAGTTAACCTGTGTATGAATGTTCTCTCAACACATTCAATGCTGAATACAAGTAGCCAGAGGGTGAGTTCCTCTATACCTTTCCTTCAGTGTCACTTATTTCTAGCTCTAGGGACGCTGGCTGTTAAAATGCCATTGATTTATGGTTATTAAGTGATATGATTACTTAAAATGTAGGAAGGACCCAAATGTCCAGCCTTGTCTTTTTACATGGCAGCCACCAATCGCCTGTTGGCACTGAAACTCCACTCAATGACCTGTGTAAACCATAGACAGAGAAGTGGGAATCCTACTCTCAGTACACTACCGAGTGAATGAATAGGATATGCACACAGCTGGCCACAAATGCAGTAGGCCCAGGGTTGTGGAGTGTGCGGCATGTTTGGCTCTAACTCTCTGTAGTGTAAGGTTGGTAGAGTGGGCAGAGAATCTCTAAAGCTGAGCACTCAACACCAATCTAAGGTGTACCTCTCTGCATGGAGTCTGATACCTCCCTGTGTTAGAAACTAGCATTTTCTTCTCCCAAACACACCTCGAAAGTGCAAGACTATTTCAGAAGAGCTTTTAGAGCTTTAGATGTTTTGGAACGTGTAAGCCTAAAGAAAAGTGGTCTGTAAAGATATTGTTGGACTGAATGTTTTCAAATCTTTCTCATGTGATGAGCTCCACTTGTGGAAAGAAGGCTAACTGGCTTCACTTGCTCACTGTAGTCTTGCATTTGGTATTATTCATGCAGGCGTAGGGTGGCATGAGAGGTGTACGCAGGTGGTGTCAAAGTTGGACTGGTTGTATATTTGCTGGAATAGGCCTATCCATTCTGCTGCTCGGGGGCTCGCTGAACACTGAATAGGAAAATGTTTTTCTTTCCCTGTGGTGTATGGTTAAACTGCAGCATGCACTTACCAGCTGATAATAACGCCAACAGAAGACGTGAGCAACAATAGACGTGTTTCTTCTGAGGCTACTGCATCAGGTCAACAGAGCCTTCTTGTCCCATCATTAGATGTGGGTCAAGGAGGGCTGTAGTAGCTGAGAGCAGGGTATGTGTCTGGCTAGTCTATTGTGTGTAGTATAAATGCTACAGTACCTGCTGCTGTCTTCAAATCCCAATATTGTTTCATTGTACTACGTCTAGCATACTACTAGGACCCCAAGGGTGCTGTCGCCTTCTCCAGTCCTCCTTCCCTCACCAATTGAGGTGGGAGATGGTGACTGGGTCATTTGACAGCATAATCTAAAGACCGTCTTAGAAGCACTGTTTCATGCAGGTAGGTTGAGGGAGTAGCCACTCTCTCTAATATAATCATATTCCAAAGTCTTCCATCAGAGTTGCATGGTCTGTTTAAACGTTTGCGTGAAGAAGAATGAGTGTCAGCATGGCTAGGAAAATCGACAGAGTCGATGCAGGGTAGCAAAATAGAATAAGGCAATGTATTGGCGTGCCCAAGAAATCTGGAGAGGGGTAGAGTGAACAGAAGAGGGGCAAGAAACAGTGAGCTAAAGATGTGGAAGTGTGATAATATGTATTCTGAAAGAATCTTTATGGCATCATGTGATCTAATTTTCAACTAGATAAAAGAATGACATTAGAATATTATTTTATTTTAGGATTGCTAGTTTTTGATTTATAAAATTCTTTAAAATGTATGCTTTTATTTGTTTTATGTGCACCTTGTTGCAAGGCATGTGTGCATTATAAATAAATAATAAATTGGGAAGAAAAGAGAAAGGCATAGCAGTGGCAGTGTTTCTTCCAAATGGGGATAGCTGGAGTATAATTAATGATTTCCTGAATCAGGAACTAAAGGAATGGTGACTAACAGAAAACAAAGAAATTACATATTTATTGAGGAGCTTTATAAGGTACTGCGTGTTGCCCTTCAGAGCGTTTGGCAGATGAAACTACAATTGCTGATGAGAGTAGGTTGGCATCTAGCAAGACAGGATCAGTGACCTTTCCCACTGTTCACTATATTGAGTGTGCAAGATCACCCTTTCTCACTGAAACCTGTCCAAGGGTATCACAGCATTTGTGCTACTTTATTAAGTAGTGCCTGATGATGTTACCGAGAGATACAATTTGAAAGGGTAAACATGAAGGCAAACATACTCGAGGGCATCTAACACATTTTCTTATAAGTTAGCCACTATTATTGTCTGAGGCAATGATTGATGACTCTCATCTTGCCCCATTATTGAAACAACCTTTTAAGCCTTTCTAGCATTTACAGTGCACATGTCCAAAACAGGAGGGTGATATTCCTTGTACAATTTTAGAAGCATGTGGCCAAACAGAATACATTAAAATGATGAAAATAAGCCTTTTGCTATTAAAAAAACTTCACAAAGTACATTAAAGAAAAAATAATGATTAGAAGATTTAGTAAAGGAGATAGATCAAATTGTGAAAGACCAGTTGGTCCACAGGGCCATTGGAATTCTATAAACTTCACTGTTAATGGCAAGGAGACATTGTAGCTTAAAACTTTACTTATAGAGTTTTATAACAATGAAACAATACAGAAGAAGCACAAAGGAAATGTACAAGGGACTGAAGAGATACAAAATAATTATCAGCATGAACAATACAGAAAGCAATTCATGCCAGTGCACATTATATATGAAATAAATGACACCTATTAAAGTCAATGTAAAAGAATGAATAAGTGGAGAGAGAACATGAGATGGAGTATGAAGAAGAACAGGCAGCTACACTGCATCACCAACTTACGGTTTAAGTCATTTTTATTGATTTTAAATGGATATACAAATGTACATTAACCACCACCTACATCCAATGGCGGGTGGGGAGCATATCCAAGAAGAATTGATAGAGAACAAAAGGTGAGAAATATTAGAAGAGAAAGAGGGATAGTTAGGATGTCTGGATGTGGTCTGGGGTTCAGTGGGTCTGGGAGACTCCTGTATTTTGTGTTTGTGTTATCTGGGGTTGGTCTTAAGGTGGTATGTTCGCATTAGAAAGCCGGAGGACTCGGAGGTAACGTGGGCAGGTAAGTTCCAGGAACTCTGTGGAAAGAAAGGCGGCAGTGAAGCCCCACACTTTCTCAAATCTGGGTAAAGAGCGGGAGAGGCTCGCTGTAATCTTCTCCATGTCTACCAGTTCCCAAATCTTGTGTAACCAGTCCATCTTGGTTGGGATTTCTGCTGTACCCCAGCGCGCCAGTAGTGTCTGCTTGGTCGCGCCTAGTGCTAGAGTGATTGTTTTCCCACGGTCGGACTTAAGAGAGTAGGTAAGAGGGTTAGGGAGGCCTAGTAGAATGAAGCTAGTGCATCTTGGAATTTCGCTTTGATGTATAGTGCCAATGGGGAACAACCTTTACAACGCAACTTTTAAAACGCACTACCTTTACAACGCATTTTTTACAACGCATAATCCATTACAACGCATGACATTACAACGCATGACACTACAACGCATTTTTAAAAACTACCTTTACAACGCATTCCATTACAACGCATACTACCATTACAACGCATACCATTACAACGCATAATATTACACTACACTATCCAACACTTACCCTACTGTTGCACCCCCTGGAGTTAGAATAGTAATTTTTACCCCTATACTATCCAACACTTACCCTACTGATGCACCCCCTGGAGTTAGAATAGTAATTTTTACCCCTATACTATCCAACACTTACCTTACTGTTGCACCCCCTGGAGTTAGAATAGTAATTTTTACCCCTATACTATCCAACATTTACCCTACTGATGCACCCCCTGGAGTTAGAATAGTAATTTTTACCCCTATACTATCCAACACTTACCTTACTGTTGCACCCCCTGGAGTTAGAATAGTAATTTTTACCCCTATACTATCCAACACTTACCCTACTGTTGCACCCCCTGGAGTTAGAATAGTAATTTTTACCCCTATACTATCCAACACTTACCCTACTGTTGCACCCCCTGGAGTTAGAATAGTAATTTTTACCCCTATACTATCCAACACTTACCCTACTGTTGCACCCCCTGGAGTTAGAATAGTAATTTTTACCCCTATACTATCCAACACTTACCCTACTGTTGCACCCCCTGGAGTTAGAATAGTAATTTTTACCCCTATACTATCCAACACTTACCCCACTGTTGCACCCCCTGGAGTTAGAATAGTAATTTTTACCCCTATACTATCCAACACTTACCCTACTGTTGCACCCCCTGGAGTTAGAAAAGTAACTTTTACCCCTATACTATCTAATACTTACCTTAAATGTAATTTAATATTATGCGTTGTAATGGTATGCGTTGTAAAGGTAGTATGCGTTGTAATGGAAATGCGTTGTAAAGGTATTTTTAAAAAATGTGTTGTAGTGTCATGCGTTGTAATGTCATGCGTTGTAATGGATTATGCATTGTAAAAAATGCGTTGTAAGTGCATGCGTTGTAAAAGTGTGCGTTGTAACGTCATACATCCAGTGCCAATACTATTTAGGATTGTATCCCAATATGCCTGTATTTTCGGGCATTGCCAAAGGATGTGTGTGAGTGTACCCCGTTGCCCACAATTGTGCCAGCACTGGGTGTTTCCCGGGCTTCCAGCGCGCAGTTCTAGCTGGGGTATAGTACCAGTAGGGCGCAATTTTTACAAATATTTCCATTCCCGCAGCGCTACTAGAGGAGGCCGGTGCTCTGTGCAAGATGTCCTGCCATTCTTTGGGGGAAAACTCGTATTCAATCTCCGATTCCCATCTGCGCTGTGCTGGGGATTTGTCGCTCCCCTTGGATTTATTCAGAAAGGCATACATGTCCGAGAGCAGGTGTTAGTCCGAGGTACAGGTCATGAACCAAAATTCAAATTTAGGGAGGGGACGACCTGCGTGGGGTTGTATATCTGGTTGGGTAACCCAATGCCGTAGTGCACGGTATTGCCAATATGTCTCTTTAGGGATTGCGAATCCTGAAACTAGTTGGGGGAAGTCCATAATCCCTTTTTCATCAAAGAGGGGGGAAAACTAATTTCAAACAGCGTAGCAGCGTGGAGCCCTCTGTGCGGACCTTCAGCCTCCCAGCACCAAACTTTCATCTCTGCAGCCTGGTCTTGCTCGTGTCTCCCTCCGGCCGCCGCGCTTGTCTTCTTCGCAGCCGCGGTCTGGAGGGAGACTACAACTCCCAGGCACACTTGCTCCAGAGGCCGGAAGCTCCCGCCCACCACCCACACCTGGAGGCTTTTTAAACCACCTCACCCTCGGCAGAGCGGGGGAAAACTAATTTCAAACAGCGTAGCAGCGTGGAGCCCTCTGTGCGGACCTTCAGCCTCCCAGCACCAAACTTTCATCTCTGCAGCCTGGTCTTGCTCGTGTCTCCCTCCCGCCGCCGCGCTTGTCATCTTCGCGGCCGCGGTCTGGAGGGAGACTACAACTCCCAGGCACACTTGCTCCAGAGGCCGGAAGCTCCCGCCCACCACCCGCACCTGGAGGCTTTTTAAACCACCTCACCCTCGGCAGAGGGGGGGAAAACTAATTTCAAACAGCGTAGCAGCGTGGAGCCCTCTGTGCGGACCTTCAGCCTCCCAGCACCAAACTTTCATCTCTGCAGCCTGGTCTTGCTCGTGTCTCCCTCCCGCCGCCGCGCTTGTCATCTTCGCGGCCGCGGTCTGGAGGGAGACTACAACTCCCAGGCACACTTGCTCCAGAGGCCGGAAGCTCCGCCCACCACCCGCACCTGGAGGCTTTTTAAACCACCTCACCCTCGGCAGAGCGGGGGAAAACTAATTTCAAACAGCGTAGCAGCGTGGAGCCCTCTGTGCGGACCTTCAGCCTCCCAGCACCAAACTTTCATCTCTGCAGCTTGGTCTTGCTCGTGTCTCCCTCCCGCCGCCGCGCTTGTCATCTTCGCGGCCTAGGTCTGGAGGGAGACTACAACTCCCAGGCACACTTGCTCCAGAGGCCGGAAGCACCCGCCCACCACCCGCACCTGGAGGCTTTTTAAACCACCTCACCCTCGGCAGAGCGGGGGAAAACTAATTTCAAACAGCGTAGCACCGTGGAGCCCTCTATGCAGACCTTCAGCCTCCCAGCACCAAACTTTCATCTCTGCAGCCTGGTCTTGCTCGTGTCTCCCTCCCGCCGCCGCGCTTGTCATCTTCGCGGCCGCGGTCTGGAGGGAGACTACAACTCCCTGGCACACTTGCTCCAGAGGCTGGAAGCTCCCGCCCACCACCCGCACCTGGAGGCTTTTTAAACCACCTCACCCTCGGCAGAGCGGGGGAAAACTAATTTCAAACAGCATAGCATCGTGGAGCCCTCTGTGCGGACCTTCAGCCTCCCAGCACCAAACTTTCATCTCTGCAGCCTGGTCTTGCTCGTGTCTCCCTCCTGCCGCCGCGCTTGTCATCTTCGCGGCCGCGGTCTGGAGGGAGACTACAACTCCCAGGCACACTTGCTCCAGAGGCCGGAAGCTCCCGCCCACCACCCGCGCCTGGAGGCTTTTTAAACCACCTCACCCTTGGCAGAGCGGGGGAAAACTAATTTCAAACAGCGTAGCAGCGTGGAGCCCTCTGTGCGGACCTTCAGCCTCCCAGCACCAAACTTTCATCTCTGCAGCCTGGTCTTGCTCGTGTCTCCCTCCGGCCGCCGCGCTTGTCATCTTCGCGGCCGCGGTCTGGAGGGAGACTACAACTCCCAGGCACACTTGCTCCAGAGGCCGGAAGCTCCCGCCCACCACCCGCACCTGGAGGCTTTTTAAACCACCTCACCCTCGGCAGAGCCGGGGAAAACTAATTTCAAACAGCGTAGCAGCGTGGAGCCCTCTGTGCGGACCTTCAGCCTCCCAGCACCAAACTTTAATCTCTGCAGCCTGGTCTTGCTCGTGTCTCCCTCCCGCCGCCGCGCTTGTCATCTTCGCGGCCGCGGTCTGGAGGGAGACTACAACTCCCAGGCACACCTGCTCCAGAGGCCGGAAGCTCCCGCCCACCACCCGCACCTGGAGGCTTTTTAAACCACCTCACCCTCGGCAGAGCGGGGGAAAACTAATTTCAAACAGCGTAGCAGCGTGGAGCCCTCTGTGCGGACCTTCAGCCTCCCAGCACCAAACTTTCATCTCTGCAGCCTGCTCTTGCTCGTGTCTCCCTCCCGCCGCTGCACTTGTCATCTTCGCGGCCGCAGTCTGGAGGGAGATCACAACTCCCAGGCACACTTGCTCCAGAGGCCGGAAGCTCCCGCCCACCACCCGCACCTGGAGGCTTTTTAAACCACCTCACCCTCGGCAGAGCGGGGGAAAACTAGTTTCAAACAGCGTAGCAGCGTGGAGCCCTCTGTGCGGACCTTCAGCCTCCCAGCACCAAACTTTCATCTCTGCAGCCTGGTCTTGCTCGTGTCTCCCTCCCGCCGCCGCGCTTGTCATCTTCGCGGCCGCGGTCTGGAGGGAGGCTACAACTCCCAGGCACACTTGCTCCAGAGGCCGGAAGCTCCCGCCCACCACCCGCACCCGGAGGCTTTTTAAACCACCTCACCCTCGGCAGAGCGGGGTAAAACTAATTTCAAACAGCGTAGTAGCGTGGAGCCCTCTGTGCGGACCTTCAGCCTCCCAGCACCAAACATTCATCTCTGCAGCCTGGTCTTGCTCGTGTCTCCCTCCCGCCGCCGCGCTTGTCATCTTCGCGGCCGCGGTCTGGAGGGAGACTACAACTCCCAGGCACACTTGCTCCAGAGGCCGGAAGCTCCCGCCCACCACCCGCACCCGGAGGCTTTTTAAACCACCTCACCCTCGGCAGAGCGGGGAAAACTAATTTCAAACAGCGTAGCAGTGTGGAGCCCTCTGTGCGGACCTTCAGCCTCCCAGCACCAAACTTTCATCTCTGCAGCCTGGTCTTGCTCGTGTCTCCCTCCCGCCGCCGCACTTGTCATCTTCGCGGCCGCGGTCTGGAGGGAGGCTACAACTCCCAGGCACACTTGCTCCAGAGGCCGGAAGCTCCCGCCCACCACCCGCACCCGGAGGCTTTTTAAACCACCTCACCCTCGGCAGAGTGGGGGAAAACTAATTTCAAACAGCGTAGCAGCGTGGAGCCCTCTGTGCGGACCTTCAGCTTCCCAGCACCAAACATTCATCTCTGCAGCCTGGTCTTGCTCGTGTCTCCCTCCCGCCGCCGCGCTTGTCATCTTCGCGGCCGCGGTCTGGAGGGAGACTACAACTCCCAGGCACACTTGCTCCAGAGGCCGGAAGCTCCCGCCCACCACCCGCACCCGGAGGCTTTTTAAACCACCTCACCCTCGGCAGAGCGGGGGAAAACTAATTTCAAACAGCCTAGCAGCGTGGAGCCCTCTGTGCGGACCTTCAGCCTCCCAGCACCAAACATTCATCTCTGCAGCCTGGTCTTGCTCGAGTCTCCCTCCCGCCGCCGCGCTTGTCATCTTCGCGGCCGCGGTCTGGAGGGAGACTACAACTCCCAGGCACACTTGCTCCAGAGGCCGGAAGCTCCCGCCCACCACCCGCACCCGGAGGCTTTTTAAACCACCTCACCCTCGGCAGAGCGGGGGAAAACTAATTTCAAACAGCCTAGCAGCGTGGAGCCCTCTGTGCGGACCTTCAGCCTCCCAGCACCAAACATTCATCTCTGCAGCCTGGTCTTGCTCGTGTCTCCCTCCCGCCGCCGCGCTTGTCATCTTCGCGGCCGCGGTCTGGAGGGAGACTACAACTCCCAGGCACACTTGCTCCAGAGGCCGGAAGCTCCCGCCCACCACCCGCACCTGGAGGCTTTTTAAACCACCTCACCCTCAGCAGAGCAGGGGAAAACTAATTTCAAACAGCGTAGCAGCGTGGAGCCCTCTGTGCGGACCTTCAGCCTCCCAGCACCAAACTTTCATCTCTGCAGCCTGGTCTTGCTCGTGTCTCCCTCCCGCCGCCGCGCTTGTCATCTTCGCGGCCGGGGTCTGGAGGGAGACTACAACTCCCTGGCACACTTGCTCCAGAGGCCGTAAGCTCCCGCCCACCACCCGCACCTGGAGGCTTTTTAAACCACCTCACCCTCGGCAGAGCGGGGGAAAACTAATTTCAAACAGCGTAGCAGCGTGGAGCCCTCTGTGCGGACCTTCAGTCTCCCAGCACCAAACTTTCATCTCTGTAGCCTGGTCTTGCTCGTGTCTCCCTCCCGCCGCCGCGCTTGTCATCTTTGCGGCCGCGGTCTGCAGGGAGACTACAACTCCCAGGCACACTTGTTCCAGAGGCCGTAAGCTCCCGCCCACCACCCGCACCTGGAGGCTTTTTAAACCACCTCATCCCACGCGTCGCGGGACGCGCGCGGGCGGCGCCGGGCTAAACCCGGGCAAAGGGCGGGCCATCTGTGGCCATCAGGGGCCATAGGAGTCCGGGCCGAGCCACCCCCCTAATACGAGGTCACTGATGATTACAAACCAGCTAAGAAGCCAAGGTACTGTGTTCCGTCCTAAGGATATTTCCTTCCCTCCTTGGGGGCCTGTGACTTTGCTATTTATCCATCTACGAGCAGGTGTCCTGCTAACGTTTTGTGTGTTGCTCTTCAGTTCGTGCCCATCCCTCTCGGTATTGGGCTCTTATTATGGGTAAAAGGAAAGCTGCTGAGGGAGGTCTCATGGGCAGTAGTAAAAAGGGAAAAAAAATCTAAGAAAAACACTCATGCTGCCATGAACTGTGTTCTCACCAGAATTGAGGAGATTGTTAATGACTGTGAGGATTCTTTGGCTGGTGGACAGGCGGGTGGTCAGACAGTTAAAACCGCCCCGATTCTTAATAATACAATTCCATCTATGTTCCACAGCCAGCGTCAGTCTAAACAACAAAGTATAATTCCCGCCCCTATCTTAACAATCCCTGACCCCCAAGTTATCCCTGTACAGACTACGGGCACTATGAGTGTCATAGAAGTAGATCCAGATATTCCTGATTTTGCCCCTCAACGTATTTTGTGTTCTAATAGGCTCGCCCCCCTCGATCCTGACCTATCTTATCCTACTACTTTTGCAGCAAAGCCTACTGTGGATTCTGTGTCTTCTACCAGGTCCGATGTTGATACCTTGGCGGCGCTTCAAGATAGAATTAAGAGATTAGAGGAGTTGGTGGCGGATCTTAACAAGAGGGTGGAGAGCCTTGTAGTAAGCCAAGTTTCTTCCCCGACTTCCCCAGCTTTGTTACCATCTTCCGGGGTTGCCCCTCCTAGGAAGAAGTTTGCTCTGCCCAAGCAAATTCCCCCGAAAATAAATGTTGATTCTGCACATGGGGGGGCTTACAATGAGGACAATAATATCAGAACAAATGGCCTTACTAAGTCATATGCAGATATGACAAGATGCTCTGAGCCAGTAAACGCACCAAATATAAACTTTCTCACTAGGCGCCCCTCTAGTTCTCTTTTACCTCTTAGACGGAGTAATAATAATCTATCACTCCATACGCTAGTCTATTCGCCTATTCTCCATCCTGTGCAGGCTAAGTCTTCTGTTTTCATGACCCACGTACCGAAACTGCCATCACGGTGCGTTACTGAAAACAGTGACTCATTACACAATAAAGCTATACATTGGCTGAGACATGTTAGAGGGTGCAGATCGATAATTAGAGAGGACATCACAAGGGTAAGCAGGTTATCCCGGGCAGACGCGTCTACTGATTGTGTAGAGATTGTCTTTGGGGACCCTACATTAGCAGAAAACGTAATATTGCTCGAGTACAGGTCATCCCCTCCCGCTCATTCCTCAATTCAGATTCGCAGGTCTCCCATTTGGACCCATCCGAGGGAGGGTGAGGACTCTGGTCTAAGACAGGTGGACTGACTATCCAATCTACACACAAGATTCCCTCCACACTCACCTGCACTGTATTCTAACGCGGGCCAGTCCTGAATACCACCCTTGCTTCCCATTTGTCTCCTAATGATTTGAATGAAACTCTTGATACTATGGTAGCTGACGAGGGGTCTCAAGATACCATGGCAGAGGACGTGGGGATTTCCCCAATGCCCATCCCCTCGGGTGTCATTAAGTTTTTATCATGGAATGTCGCGGGGTTAAAGAGGAACCTTATAGATCCTGTCTGGAGTGATTTCATTGATCAGTTCGATGTCATCCTCTTTCAGGAAACTTGGAGCCTGGTCCCCCTGCATAGATCAGGGTTCATCACCCTCTTTGTCCCCGCAATCAGTTCCACACGAGGACGACCCTCGGGGGGCCTTTTAATTTGGGTCAATATCAGCTTGAACTGGGCAGTCAGGAGTCATGTAACTACATCTTCCGATCTCTTGCATATATCTATCAATGGGGTCGACCAACAACCCCCGCTCGAAATATTTAACATCTATGCTAGAGGGACTCCTGGTGCACAAGCAAGCTCCACTGTATCAGCTCTTGAGTCTGAACTCACAGCAATTATCACCAAGGCGGATGTCATCGTTGCCGGGGATTTCAATTGTACTTTTGAGCCCCTGAGCAGCGATGACATCCTGGGTATTGGAGATGTTGACTCTAAGCAGTGCATACCCCAACTCTCTCTCCCGCCAATAAAGAAATGGTCCAAGAGAGCCCTGCAACTTAACGCTTTAACTCTGGAGTTTAACCTGAGGGCTACAAATGGTCGAACCCGCTCAGATGACCTGGGAGCCCCTACTTTCACGAGAACTGGTGGACCCTCGTGCATCGATTACATCTTGTTGAGCACCGAGCTTTGGCCGGATCTTATTGATATGGAAGTGGTCCATCGGTGCGAGAGCGACCATAGCCCGCTGTCCATGCAACTCAGGCACGAGTCGGTCACCACTTCCATTGAGCCTTCAAACAAACTGAGGCCTGGGGCAAGAGAGGTTGTCCCGACAAACTGTAATAGGCGCCTTAAGTGGCCGAGGGTAGTTAAGCGAGAGATGGATCTGAGTAAAATTAAAAGGCTAGTAGAAGAAGGCACTGTAGCTTTGGAAATGCCCACGGGCTGGCCGTCACAGGCTCTCTCTCCCAATGACTTCTTAGAAGTTTACCAACAGACTGTGGCAAGGGTGGGGAACTTTTTTGAGTTGCATGAAAAGGGGGATCAAAAGCGCCCCCCCCCCCCCCCGAAGCCAGTAAACCCTTGGTTCTCACAGGACTGTAGGGAAAAGAGACAGATCCTTTCTCGTGCCATAAAATCTAAGGAACAGTCATCCGTAGTCAATGCCCGGAAAACTTATTATAAAGCCATAAGGAAGGCGAAGCGTTTGTGGGACGAAACCCACTGGCAGGATTTAAAGGCCGCAGCCCTATTGAAAGACTCAACTCCTTTCTGGAGTCTTATCAATAACAGCACCAGGGGAGGGGCCGATCTAATCCCGAATCACATTACGGGGAGCCAATGGCATCTACACTTCTCTGATCTTTATTCACTTAGGGAAAGAGTGGCTCTAGAGGAGCAGACCCCAGTATTAGAGTATTTGGTACCCTCAGAGATAGAGGCCCAGTTTGGCCTAACAGAGGTCCTCTCTGCGATCAATATGATCGCTCCGGGAAAAGCAGCTGGACCCGACGGACTCCCTGGCGACCTTTTGATCCATGAAAAAGACCTTTGTGCAGAATTCATCCTTCGGAATTTAAACAACCTAGCTTCAGGATACCCAGTTCCGGACTCGTGGAAGGGGGTGGAGGTGGTGGCTATTTATAAGAAAGGGGACAGGGAGGACCCTGCCAACTACAGACCGATCATTCTAATCGATGTAATACAAAAAGTGGTTGGCAGAGTCCTCCTGACCAGGATTAAGGCCTGGACAGATGAGGAGGGCATTCTGAGTCACTATCAAGCAGGATTTAGGGAAGGAGTTGGTACTATTGACCAGGTCTTCAGATTCTGCACTATATACTGGAAATCTGTCACTATTGAAAAAGGCAGCCTGTATTTGGCGTTTATTGATTTAAAAACAGCCTTCGACCTGGTTCCACGATCGCAGCTGTGGCAGGTACTGTGTGATCTGGATATCCCCCCTAATCCTCGATCTCCTCAAACGCCTTCATGAAGGCAATTTTGCCAAAGTCAGGTGGGGACACCAGGGCCAGCTCACAGAGAGGATAGCTGTCGAGAAAGGGGTGCGCCAGGGTTGCGTTCTAGCCCCGACCCTGTTCTCTCTCTTTATAAATGGGGTGGCAGACCACTTGAGAGATGACATGGCCGATGCCCCAACCCTGTGCGGGGAAAAAACACCCATCCTGCTCTTCGCTGACGACACTTTGTTGATATCAAAGATTATAAAGATACAAAGATTGTTGTCCTGTTTCTCCCAGTTTTGCGACATCAGGGGCTTGAAAATAAATACAACAAAAACCAAACTGATGACGCTATCACCCTCAAAAAACTTTAGGAATAACATCAAGCTAAATGACACCACACTGGAGCTAGTGGAGGCTTTTGATTATCTTGGAGTGAGGGTCAACAACAAGCTCAAATGGGCCCCCCATTTGTCGAAAATGCTCCTTGTCCATAAAAGAGTCTCAGGGGCAATAGCAAAACATCAGAGGCTCTCATATAGTAAGCCAATAGCTGTGGCAGTCAAGGTCTACGAGGGGAAGGCCATGTCAGCGGCCCTCTACGGGGCGGAACTGTGGGGTTTTGAAAACCTAACAGAGTTGCTTAAATCTGAGAATAAGTTCTTCAGAGACTTAGTCTCGCTTCCTCTGTCTACCCCGCTAGTTCCGCTCCGCAGCGATCTCGGTAGACATAACATCAGCAATGTGGCTAGGCTACGCCCTATACTATATTGGACAAGGCTCAGAAGGTCCCCCGAACTTCATCATTACGCCTCTGCTCTGGACGAGTTATTAAAACTTGGAGCAGAGCACAAGATCCCCTGGGTATCGAATCTGAAAAAACAGTTGCAGAAGATAGGCCTGGAAGAGGCTTGGTTGAGTCAGCACCCTCCCCCAAAATCAACGATAAAAAAAATCTATTGGGAATGGGTCACGTTTGACATCCTAAGAAACTAGATGGGCGTTCTAACTGTGAACTTTTTGGATCCTGCCCCCAGTATGGAATCCTTTATGGATTTGATTGAATCTCCGGGAGACAGGTCACTATATCTCAAAATGAGATATGGTACCCTTCCACTTCACAAGTTCCAATCTAGCTGGAGTAAGGCAATCGCGAGCCCAAAAGGTTGCCCAGGCTGTGCCTCCCCCATAGAGACCATTGGCCATTTTATGTTTGCCTGCAAGGCATACAGGCAACCAAGATTAAGATGGCTGAAACCGGTTTGTAATAACCTAGGCACTAGGTCTTCTAGGGTGGCGTTGCGAATCCTGACTTACGAAACATCAGTCCCCAGTGTTATCTGTGGGACTGCTAAATATCTGGGCTGGGCATGGAGGATAAGACGAAAGCTTCTTAAAGATGTACTAATTATAAGCTAACCATGTATCCCCTTGACCCTGTATGAATACTACTGCTTATTAAATCATGTAACGGGGGAGTGTGTAAATTCTGGATCTATATAGATATGCTTTTTTACTCTTTTTAATTGTATATAGATCAAAGCCATTGTTGTAGTGGGTTTAAAACTGTTTCATATGTACTGTATTATACTTTTATGATATTGTTTTTATATCGAATAAAGTGACTACAACAACAACAACAAAGAGGTCCCCTATTCGCTTACAGTTGGCTTCTTGCCAACTTACATCACCAACTTAAAGGGCAACCCGATAGTGGCCATGTTGAAGTAAACACCAGAGTCATCACAATGAATACGTGTATGTTCCCAGTTACGCGTTAAACTCAGTAGGGTATGCATCAACCATGCTCGGGTCCCTCTATAGCAGTAGGGAAAAGTAGCAAATAGTCTTGCAGAGGTTGCGATATGTTCTTGGGTCTGGAGGCTGGTGGTTGTAATGTAGCATATATATACTCGTGGTATCGCAGTATACCAAATCACGAATACACACCTTTGTCGCAGGGACACCTAACGTTCAGCCAATAATAGAGCAATGGTGGAATAACGTCAGACTCCTGCAAGCAATAGCTTAACATAGCCTAATAATGCCATTAGTGGGGTCGAAGTCAGTGCAAAATCTATCATCCGCGAAAAAATAGCAAAAATTAATCCCAATAAGAAAGTATCGGGGCACAGTTCCACACCAGATGTTCTGGTACAACAGTGCGATTTAGCATGGTCAATTGTAGCGATGAGATGTGGGGTAGTGTATGCCCGGTGTAGGTATTTAAAGTGCATTAGCTTGTGTTGATGGTTATTGGAGACAAACCGTGTCTGTTCACAACAATAGTACCATGTGGCGTCCAGCAGTGGTGTCCCCAAGTCTTTCCCCCATGCAACCCAAGTCCCCCCACCTGGCAGGTCCCAGTAGGAGAGATGAATGGTATAATCAAGAAACCAAATGGGCATTATCAGGGGACATAATTACCATAGTAAGTGGTGAGAAGTCCAAAGGCTCTGCAGGGAAGGACGAGAGTGTAGCATGCACGGTGTTGTATAGTCAATGCAGAATGAATCTGTCCATATAAGATACGTCATGCCCCTCTGTCAACAAAGAGATTGCCCAGTGTGTGAAGCCGACACATGTTCAATGTTCGCTTAGTGAAGGCCTCCGCTGTCATTGGAAGCGAAGGATTATCTGGGAAAGGAATATGTGGAGAATATAAGAAGTCAAAGCCCAGGTAACGTTTGAGTCTGGTCCAGGCCCAGTGCATAGTTGGGACCATCTGTATTTCTGATGGAGTCCCGGGGAGACTTAGCGGCATAATGGTTGAAAGGGGATATGGGCGGGCCTGAGCCCATTCCGGCTTCAGGAATTGCAAGCGAGCATCTGAGTGGTACCAATAAAATGAAAAATGGGCCTGTGCTATAAAATAGTAGGGATAGAAATCAGGGACCCCAAACCCCCTGCACGTAGGGCAAGGTTAATGTTTACCAGCTAATTCTTGGTTGTTTACCGGCCCAGTCTAGCCGTATGAGCATGCTACACAAAGTGTCAAAGAAATCGCCCATCAGGACTCTGGGGATATTAAGAAATAGATAGAAAAATCGAGGTAACACCACCATCTTGATGATGGCTATTCTGCCAGCAATGGATAAAGGGAGTTTAATCCACTGATCGATTAGGGATGAAAGCCTATTGATAGCAGGGCCATAATTGAGGTGGAGGACATCTGCGCTGTTCTGATGCAGATAGATGCCCAGGTATTTGGGGGAATCTGTGCACCACTGTAAACGAAACTCAATGGGACAGGGGACGTTGGCCTCAGTCAATGAAAAAAAATCAGATTTACTCCAATAGTAAGTCCCAAAAATACCCCAAGTCGGATGACCTCTCGGAGAAGGGGAGAAAGATTGAATTCGGGGTCTCTGACGAAGAGCATTACATCATCTGCATATAGGGAAGCCAAAAGGGGGCCATGATGGAAGTGCAATCCGCACGTCAAATGGCACTCCTGGAAATTATGCACCAAGTGATCAATGGCGATGATAAATAATAGGGGCGAGAGGGGGTACCCATGCCTACTGCCTCATGAGAGTGTGAACTGGTCGGTTAATCCACCATTCACCTTGAGTCGGGCCAATTGGGCAGTATAGCGTTGAAGGACAAGGCCCCGAAAGCCCTTTGGCACACCCAGTTTTCGAAGCGTAGCACGCGAAAAGGACCATTCCGGCTAATCAAACGGCTTCTCGGCATCGAGTAAAACTGCTGTAGCAGGGAGATTAGGAGTTATTTGGTTAAGGACAGCAAATACAGTTTGGAGATTAACCAATGTAGAGTGTGATTTGGAACGAATCCAGTTTGCAATGGGGAGATTATACTTTCTATAAGAAGGGAGAGGCGAGTAGCAAGGACCATAGCTAAAATGTTGTTGTCGTGATTTAGAAGGGACAAGGGTCTGTATGAGGTACAACTCTGTAGAAATTTGCCTGGTTTAAGTAAAAGAGTTATCACCAACTCAAACATTGTGGGGAGGAATTGCTTGTGTTAAAGATTCTGCATAGACTTCTAGCAGGTGAGGGATCAATAAAGACTTATAGGCCTTGTAAAAATCACCAGTGAAGCTATCCGAACCCGGGACGCGAGTGTCGCTGAGGTCATTAATGGCATGCAAAATCTCGTCGCAGGAGATGGGCGAGGTGAGGAACTGTTGAGGTCTCTCATCCAGCCATACCATAGTTACCTCTGCTAAATAATCAGCTAGCACCTCATCAGTTGCAACGCTGCAGTACGTATACAGGTGAGTGTAATAGGAGAGGAAGGCATCAGAGATGTCTTTGCTATGTGTAACTTAGGAACCATTATACAGCTGCAAGTGCGTGATGAAGAAAGCCTGATATGGAGGGCAGAACAGTCTAGCCAGCATGAATCCGGGTCTCTCGCCCTCACCATAAATTCGCACTTACGCATATTTGTCCAGATAGTTCACCTTGCGTGCTGCCAGATAGCGTAATTCGTGGAGCAGTGCCTTGCATCGGTGCAACACCAGGGGTGGGGAGGTCAGTCAGCAATCAAGGTCTGTGCCTCGAGTTCTCCCAGTGCACGTTCAATTGCCACTAGTTCCCCACGTATGGATCGGAGTACCACTGAGTGCTTGGCAATGCAAACTCCCCTGATATAATCTTTAAAAGCCTCCCAGAGTACAGAATGTTGTGATACGCTTCCAGTATTGAGTGCAAAGTATTCCACAACTGCATCACAAACCTCCACTCGAAAAGCGTTGTCTAGAAACCCGTTTGTTGGGAATCGCCTGGTTGCACGGGTGGTGCAATGTTGTGGAAGTAAAGGGTCAAATGCACCGGAGAGTGGTCTGATAAGGTCCGGGGCAGATGCTAAGCATCGGTAATCGTAAGCAAGAAGTCGGGGTAAGATACCAATGGTCAATACGTGACCATGTAGCATGGGGGGCAGAGTAAAAAGTATAGACCATATTGAGTGGATATCTGGAGCACTAGACATCGGCGAGGTGAAGGGATTGCAAAAGAGATTAAAGCACCTGCGTAGATCGGGGCTTGGTCACATGTCTGGTAACAGTCACGTCCAGGGAAGTACAGAGAGTTAAATTAAAGTCGCCCCCCATTATTATGCTGTCTGCATGCAAACGGGTGATATGTGTGGAAATGTTCAAAAATCAGGTGTATCCACATTAGGGGTTTAAATATTGATCAGTAAAAGGGATGTGGTGGCTAGTGAGCCGGAAACTAACAAATAGCGGCCCTTTGGATCTGCAATGACCTCACGCACACTGAAAGGGATCGCCCTATGAATTAAGATACAAACACACCTGGAGTATGTGCTATAGTTAGCAAAAAAGCGATTACCCCCTAGTTTGATGCATAGCGATTGGGGGAATTCAGAGCACAATGGGTTTCTTGTAGGAAGGCTAACTGGGTACCCTGTCTGGTTAGGTAGGACAACACCTGCCATCCCCTCCGAGGATTAGTCAGTCCTGGAGTAGGTAGAGTCATCTAGACAAAAGTTTAGAGAATAGAAATGAAGGCGTGTGAGCAGTAAAATAGTGCAGGGCATGTAACATAATCAGTCCCATGTGGTAAAGAAATAGTAAGAGTAACTTAGCAGAACTTTTCAAAACCCATACCCCTCACCCACATCGGATAGCGAACAAACAGCATAATGATAAACCCCATGATAACCCAAAGAACAAGAGGGAAAACAGTCAAGTGGAGTACTCCTGGGGGGAGGCAACACTCAGAGGAGAGCGCCAAATGTCCATGATCTAGATGGGGGAATGAACAGCCTTATCTAGAACATGAGTAATAGAGACAGGTGGCGTGCCGATGCAGCACATTATTTAGTTACACAACTGATTCTAGTAATAATCAATCTGACACAGCAGTGTGGCGGCAAACATGAGCAGGCAAAGGAGAGGTTCACAGGTGAGCCGGATCATGGGAGGCAGGAGAAGAAGATCCCTCACCGCTTGGTGATCTGGACCTAAAAGTATACTGTTTACAGACATTTGTAGCTTCAGCAGGACAGTCAAAAAAGTGATATTTGCCATTAATTTGGATTCATAGTCGCGCAGGGTACAACATGGCATAGGACATGTTAGCTTTCTTGAGTGTGTAGCTTAACATCAGAGAATTTATGGCGCACCTCTTGCACAATTGGGGTGAAGTCTGGGAAAAAACATATAGTCATACCCTGGTGTTGTATTTGCTCCCTGTCATGGGCAAGACGTAGAACTGTGTCTCAGTCATAATAGTTAAGAAGTTTCACGATGATCAAGCGTGGCAGAGTGCCAGATGCTGGTCGCAGGCCAAGTGTTCTGTGGGCCCTCTCAATTGCAAATGTGGACAAAAATGCCTCTCTTCGAAAGAGTTCCTCGAGTAGATGTTTCACATAGGTATTCATGCGGCCAGTATTGGTAGATTCTGCTATTTCCGCAATGCTGATATTATTCCAACGCAAACATGCCTTCAAGTCATCAGCTTTAGCAGCCACTGTCTTGAGGAGTCTCTTAATCTTCTGGATACACTTGTTGGTCGTGGGACTGGCATCCTCGAGGCCGGAGACGTGCTACTCTGTGGCACTGAGCTGCGTCTCACGCTGGTCAAGGCATTTGTGCATGCTCTCCAGCCCGGCTGAGAGCGAGTCGAAACGAGAGTCAATTGATTTGAAGTAGGCCTTCAGTTCAGCCATTATGGCCACTGTGCCTTCCAATTCCAGTGCGTCCGCCATAGAGAATCTCAGAGCATCCCCCTGGGGACCCTTAACCTCCCCACACCGGGGGTCTTGGCAGCATCAAAAGACAGCAGGGGGAGAGGAACAGAGAGCACCAGGCAGGCAAAGCGAGGACAAACACCAGCAGGTCATCGCCAAATGAGGTAAGTAGATTGTAGGTAGGCCACTATGTACAAGAGCGGTCTCGTGAAACTCTAGGCGCATTCCTATAGTGGGAAAAAATGGTCAGTAGAATCTATATATGGAAAATGACAAAGGGCCTGTTAAATAGAATCGTGCACCGGAGCAGAGAGGCATGCTAGGGTCTGGTAAGATAATGAATATTGTCATGATGCTTCTCATCCTTCCAGCAGCAGTCTGGATTGCACGCATGGTGGTAAAGAGGCAGATGCAGAGGGACATCAATGTGATGGCAGGAGTGGCATTAATGTGGCAGGACTCACGTGGCCCCATCTGCTGAAGAGCCGGTAACCCAGAGGAGCCCGCAGGGACATAGATGACAGGAGAGGCACCACCGGGCAGCAGGGTAGACAGAGCAAGTAGCTCACCGCTGTAATTTAGAGCCTCGTGTCACCCAGCAGCAGGGTGCCCGCCGTCATTCGTCGTGAGCACCCAGAGTCGCGCTCCGCAGGAGGAGAACATAAAGATGGCCCGACCTTGATTAGGGGGCAGCCGACAAGCCCAATCATGGCCCTGCCCTCAGGCTCGCCCCCGACCCCTGTTGTCACTGGGCTTCCAAGGGCCACATCAGCCCATGACTACTGCAGGCCGAAGCACCCCGCTGCAGCCTAGCAGCAGGGAACAGACTGGATCGCCGGCCGCAGGAGGTCAAGGTGTGCTGATTCCTTCATTGGCACTCCAAACAAGATTCAGGAGGGGGAGGTAGGCTGCAAAATGGTGCGGGTTCTCCGGAGCTTCAAGGTCGAGTGGCCATTTTGGTCCAAGGCCTTCCCCCCAGGCAAGGAGACAATGTATTTATCCTCATTAACCATGTCATAGGAATTTACCACCTGTCCCACTAGTGTGCATAAACTCTACTCTACTGTGCGTCCATTTCTCCTCAGACAGAGAAGAGTTAGAAGGGATAATCTGTTGAGAACCTCCTCCAAGATTAAATCATGATTGTTTTCATCACTCCCCCACACCAACACATCATCTTGAAAGACAACCACATTTTTCAAACCTGTCAAAATAGATTGCATCACTCTTTGGAAGACAGCAGAAGCAGATTCCAAACCAAAAGGCATGCGTTTAAATTGAAAAGCTCCTTCTGTAGTGATGAAGGAGGTGATGTGCTTCGAGTCTTCGTGTAATAGTATTTGATGGTATGCATTTGACAGATCTAAAGTGGTGAAATGTGTCCCCCCTTTGATAGTAGCTAACATTTCATTTATCCGAGGAAGAGGGTACCGGTCTATCCAGATATTATCATTTACATCCCTCAAGTCAATGCACATCCTGATATTCCCATTTGGTTTCCGGGCCAAAACTACTGGACTTAACCATTCAGACGCTTCAATTCGCTCAATTATACCTTCATTACACAACCTGATCAATTCATTTTTAAGTTTTTCTCTTAAAACTAAAGGTACATTTCTTACTTTGTGTACTCTAGGAATAGCATCTACTTTTAAGATAATTTTGTGTTTGAATTTTTTTAAACATCCTAATTTTTCGCTGAACAGTTTTGGAAATTTGTTGATCCATTTGGAAATTTTGCCCGGTGAGGTTAATGAAACTTGTTGAGGATGATTAGGATTTAACACAATATTAAGTGCTCTCTGCTCTTTCCATCCTAAAAGAGATCTTCCTTTTTTTACTACATATAATTTAGCAGTTGTTTTCCTGTCTAAGAAACACATCTCAGTTTCTATACAACCTAACACAGGAAGCTTTTCACCATAATACCCTTCTGGGACAACATCTGTGGAATGCAATTCCTCTAAATCACCACCTAAACCTTCCCAAGTAGATTTGTCAATAATGGTAAATGGGGAACAAGAGTCTGCCCACACATGTACATCTTGATTCTTGATCTTGATAATACATTTGGGGGGGGTGGTAACTATCTTGTTTGTTTGCTTCGCATTTGAGGCCTTGACTTGATTCAATGACCATAACCTCTATATCATCATTCTCACCATCAGCATCGTAGAGCATCTCCTCCTTGTGAGGCAGATTATCCTGAACCTCTAAATTAACTGACTTAAATATCGTAGAAGGTCCCGCGCTCCTACACCATCTTGCAAAATGTCCTAACCTTTTGCATTTGTGACACCTCGTTTTGATTGCAGTACAATAAGTGGCATCAGCTGTGTGTTTCGGACTGCAACACCTATAACAGAATTTAGATTTAGATCTAGTATTTTCTTGTTTGTTAAATGATATGGGTCTGTCTTCTGTTCTTTTAGTATTTTTTTTTATATTGTGTATAGTGTCATCCTCTTGGAGTATTTTTGGGGAAGGTGTATTTAGCTCTTTTACATTTCTGGACGTGTTTTCCATTCTTTTGGCTAGAGATAATGTTTTGTCTAAAGAAGGATCTTTTAGACCCAGAAGTTTTTCCTGTATTTTTAAATTAGACATTCTATTAATTAATTGATCCCTAATTAGATCATCCCTCATGTCATTAAACTTACACGTGACAGCTAACATTCTCAAATTTGCTACGTATTGTTCAATGGTTTCTCCTGGTGCCTGTACATGTGAAAAGAATTTGTGTCTTTCCACACAACACTGATTTTTTCCCCGAAATTCTCTTCTAACGCTTTTAATGCAACTTCATATATGTATATATTACTGTCTCCAGAAGATTCATTATCAGTGTTGGCCTCAATTATAATGGTTTCCATTGAAGGTAATGTTTTTTAAACATTTCCTCCCTCCAAACCCAAAAACTGCTTTAAAATTGCTAATTTCCTCTTAGAAACGTAGTCATCACCCCCAATGGCTTCTAAATACGTTTCAAAAGTTTCTTTCCAATGTTCCCATAACATGCACGATTCACCAGGACTTGGTAGGAAGAAAGGTGGTGCAGGAATCACCTGTGAAGACATCGCACAATGAGAATAAAATTAACTAGTAGCGAATTTATTTTCCAATCTGCTTAGTACAGTTGTGCTTTAAAATCAATAAGAAAAAAAACCTAAATGTTCCTATGTTGATTGAACAAAAAAAAAATTTTTTTTTTAAATGTATGACACACAATTGGTGGTGTGCGTGTTACCATTAAACATAAACATTTAAATTATAGTCTTAAATGAGCTAAGAATGTAAAAATTCCTTCTTTTTAGAAATGGTGGCACCTCCGTGTGCTATGTAAACGTGAAGATTAGTCCTTTCTTATTGTTTGTGATTTTCGAAGGGAAATAATATCAGTCCTTTGTTTGTGTTTGTACCACACCCAGAATCCTTTGCGTGTGAAGAATGCTCCGGTGAGCGGAATGGAGTCGGTAGTCTCAGCAAACGCTTGTGCAGAGAACGCAGCGTGAGGAATGCCAGATGTACGAAGAATCCAGGTACGTGCACGTTTTCAATTTAAATGAACACAAAATGCTGCCCAGAAAGATCTCTGCATCCAAACTGTGAAACAAATCCTCCAATGTTAGACCGACTCCGGTTGAGCAAATGCGCGTCGGCAATATTGTATAACAGTCGCCGGCAACACTGCGCTTAGTTGGACCCAACACTCATGGTCAAAATGTACCAAAAAAATAAATAAATCAAAACGAGCACCCTCAATCCAAGGCTCAAACTTGAAACGGAGTTTTACAGCTTACGGGTAGCAACTCTCTCAACCATAACATGAGAAACTTAAAACAGAGGTTTGCCGTTTTACACGCAGGGTTGATCCATCACAGATATATAGTGCCGTTTTACACGCAGGGTTGATCCATTACAGATAGAGGTCGCATAGCGATGAAACTGAAGTTCGATGCTAGACTTCCATAAATTTACGAATATGAACGAGCAATCAATGTCACTTAAGGAAAAAGGATCCAGGGGTCACTCACGGTCCCAATTAGTTCCACCACGACCATCCAAAGTTTACCTTTTGTAGGGTTGCTTCCACGCTCGTCGCCAGTTTTGTGAAGAAGGTAACACACACTTCTTGAAGAAACTGGATTTATTCTGTGGTAAGGAGCAGACCCCTGGGACACAACTGCTCACAGGTCCAACTGCAACTCATCTCTCTCTACATTCTAGTTTACAATCAGATAGAGGGTTGCCAAGGAACCGCAGTGTTCCATGTTATCATGAGAAGGCAATGGTAACTCACATCTATATGAACTATGCAGAATACAACAATATGCCCCTCCTAAACAGCCTCCTTCATGTCCTGCTTTCAAACCACCTACATCTTTCACCTCTTCTGTCACAATCATGAACAATGCAGCATTCAGGTTATATGCCACCCAGCGCCCACATTCACTAGATCACCCCGGCTTCAAAATTCAGTTCTTGAAAACAGGAAGTTGAAGATGGCGCCGTGAGAGGACACTAAAACAGTCCCTCCGCCCCTGCTTCGATTAATGCTTTCTCCCGGGTGCCCAATCCCGTCAAAGGGGTGGGCAAGCATGATTTCTCTGTGGAGGTGCTGGGGATGTCTTCTGGAGTCCCTCAGGAGGACGGGTCCTCGGCGGGGAGCCCGTGGTGAGTGTCGCCGCCAGAGAACAGACGGACAAGGCCACAGCCTCACAGCGACGACCTGAAAACCCAGAAACGGCGGCAGGCCGTGAGTACCCAGGCCGTGCCGAAGAGTATGGTGGAATCCGGCAAAGAGTGCTCACAGCGGATGAGGTGGCAAAGATCCGTGAACCTGAGAGAGGTGGCGTGGGGACTCGCTGACACCGGAGACCTTGAGATCCAGCTGCAGTCCGGAGATATGATTCTGAGAGGCCCCATTGATCTCCTCCTTCCCGGGCGTCGGCTGGCTGTGGTGTCCAGACGACGTCCTGCCCCAGAGACTCAGAGAGCGAATCCTTGAGACCTGATCGAGGAGAGCCCCCCTTGCTGGCGGTCCGTGTTGTGATTGGACACCGAAGGCCCGAGAGGTGGGGCAGAGTCTCTGTGATAACATGCTGGCCAGGCTGGAGGGGAAGGCAGGCCGTGCCACCCAAGGGAGGCGCTGAGGCGAAGAGAAGATTCGAGCACAGTGCACGCACATTATTCAAAGGCAGCAGCAACCTACGAGATATAGAGATGGACTATTAGACCCGGCTGACATAGGAGTCCCTGCAGCCCAGACACGATCCGCAGGACATGGCCCCGAGAAGCATGGAGGCCGGAGCCTGAGGGGGGAAGATGGAGGTGCGGGCCCAAAAGAGAGGGGAGACCGTGACTGGCAGCTAAAGATGCCAAACACGGTGGTCACAGGGGAGATACTCAAGAGCGGTCAGTGTATCTCTGGATCCCCTAGACCCTAAGAACACACTGAGCAGATATCCAGATGGCGAGGTGAGTGGACACTAGGAACAGGCTTGTGGACGCTCTGTGAGCCCTATTGGTCTTGAAGCCACCCGGCAGCCAGCAGGTGAGAGTCCTACTGAGTCCGAGCGGGGAACCCTCCATCCCCCCCTCCCGCTGGTAGCAACGAAGTCTTCAAAGTTGGGGGATCTCACTAACTGCCCTGCAGAGGCTTACATAATGTTGCGTTATCCCCTGGTGGACGGGCTGTCGACTGCCCTGGACAAGTACCCCGGGAGGTGCAGGGGGAACGTAGAGGGGAAATGCCTGAAAGTGTCCACATCGCAAACATAGGAACGTCTTGCCCTCTGGATCCGGGCCATACCCCAGGTACCGGTGGTCTTTTACGACTTTGGTAAACTCTGCATTCTGTCCCCTAATGGACCATTGGGGAGTTAGGAGGAGAGACGCTGAGACGTCATATTTGCGTACCCTCTTGGAGAATGTGTTCCTGAATAGAGCCTATACAGATTAACAAAGAGTCCCTGCTGCCTATCACAAGGGACCTGATTTCTCAGCAATTGTGCCTTTCTGGACACGGACACGCCAGAGTCTATTCTCAGCAGGCCCACAGCTATCACAGTATAGTATAGCCTCACAGAGACTTTGGGTGGAGTTTGCCTAAGATCCCAATGCTCTCCGTAACGAACATGACCTTGGCATCCACCAAGAAGGAGCGTTATGTTAAAGATATGCTCATTAAACAATCCACCCCACTTGCTACAGACCATGTAGGAGACTCAGAAGGTCACCCCTCACGGCCTGAATATGAAAGCAGTGAAGCTCCTGTGACTAGGTCTTACATGGACACACTTTTCTCATCCCTTAGAGAAGACCTACAGTCAATCAGTAAAGACCTGGCCGACGACCTGCAGGGAGTCCGGAAGGAGGTGACGGAATTGGGGGATTGGGTGGATGCTTTAGAGAATCATTAGATCACTAGGGCCGAAAAGATCGAGCAACTCAGGCAGGACGTTATTCGCCTCACAGACCGACAAACAGACATTCAATCCCATGCTGATAACCTCAAAAACAGGTCTAGATGTAACAACATCAGGATTCGGAATGCGCTGCCGGCTGCTGAAGCAGGGAATGTGGAAGAATATGTAAAAGAGATCTTTTGGGAGACACCCAGGCCTCAGAGATCCCACTGGACTGGCCTATACAGAGCTTCACATAGGCTTCCCCCAGACATCCTGGCATGTGTCCATAGTTTTCCTTTGAAGGAACACATCCTCCGCAAAGCGAGAGACTTGGCCCCAGTGCACTTTCGGGGTCAACCCCTCTAGCTTTTTTAGGATCTTTCAGCCATTATGCTCCAGAAAAGGAAGGAATTCTGCCCGGTGGTTGCCTTTCTGCGGGATCACAACATCCCATACTCTTTGGGTCACCCTTTCTGACTAATTTTCAGCTGGGAAGGGAAGACACACCATCTGGGCTCTCTCCAGGCATCCTGCGACTTCCTTCATATTGATGCTGTGGATGGGGCTGCCGGGAACAGCATGAAGCCGGACTCTGGGCCTGATAGAAACCAAAGGTGGAGGAGGAGGGCTAGAGGCAAGAACCTAGCTAAACCGGACCCAGCTACAATAGCTCAAGAGAGTTAAGCTGTCTTAGAGAGCCTGTCCAGAGGCCCACCACAAGATCAGAAGTGCAACGAGTCTGAGGATACACAATAACCCGGGAACATGCATTATGATAGCGATCGAGGCCAGCGTTGGGGGGAATCCCTGATGGAAGCCGCTGGCCACCTTGGACCCCACTTTTGTTTCTACTCGGGAGATGGTGAGCCCTGACTGCCTGTTCCCGCCCACTCCAGAGACTTTGCAGATTTCTTTTTGTATTGTTGTTTGTTATTTGGTACCATTGCATGCTTTCACTTGGGGCTTTAGGCCCAGCAGGTTTGGTAATGAACATGTCTATTCTATTGTGAGGGAAGGCCCTGCCTAGTAAGTAACATCCCTTCTAGGTCAGATCAACTACTGGGAATCGCACTACATTAGCTATCTTAAGAAAGCCAAAAGAGAGCTACGCAGCAACGCAGCAATCAATGGAACTTGTTCTGGGTGAAACTACAGCATGACATCAAAACGAACAACTCTGCAAGGTTTTGGAGGACAATTAACAGTGCATCTGGGCGCGCATCGAAAGTCGCTTCATCAAACATACTGGAGTCAGAGTGGGCGGCGTTCCTCCATCTCCACTTCAACGATCGGGACGTAAGCACTAAAAATCAGAGGCTCCAAGTCGATGATAAATCGGCACATACAGCAGCCGACTGGGCACCCTGTTTTGAACAGTTCAAACCAGCCAATGATAGTACGTCGGAACGACGAACCAAAAATGAAAATAACAAAAGAGAGGCCTCTACCTCAAAGCAGCATTGAAACCACTCCAATCCAGAAGGCAGACATTGAAAAACTGATTAAAAAGGGACGAAAGGACGGGGCCCCAGGTCCAGGAGGAATCCCTCAAGCCTTGTTTAAGGAAGACGCATCTTTCTGGGCTGGGAAGCTAAGTATCTTATTCAACTCAATTTGGCAGTATAACATCATACCACCCTCTTGGCAGGGATCAATTCTCGCACCAATCTTCAAAGGTGGGGAAAAACAATCCCCCAGGAATTACCGCCTCATTGCCCTCATCGACAACGAAGCTAAGTACTTTGCGGGAGTGTTGCTTAACTAACTCACTGAGGGCATGGGCGGAAGACAACTCTGTGATTCCCCTGAACCAGATTGGGTTCACAAGCAACACAGGCACTTCAGTCAATCTTTTGAACCTCTCCTGTTTGATTGACCAAGCCAAGTTCAGCTCTTGCCCACTCTACATGGGATTTATCGACTTCCAAGCGGCCTTCGATAATGTGAATAGATCTAAGCTCTGGCAGAAGTTGTCCAGCCTTAACATTCCAGCCGATCTCCTAAGAGCCATTCAACTTCTACATCAGGACACATGGGTCAGGATTAAGGTCGGGGACGGCTCAAGATTATCCCGCCCAATTCCAACGGGAAAAGGCCTAAAACAGGGCTGTGTCCTGGCCCCGACACTTTTTAACCTTTTTCTATCCGACCTTCCAGAAGCTCTAAATAAGGTCAACTCTCATGCTCCTAAATTAACCGGCATGTTGCTATCAAATCTTCTATACGCTGACGACGTGGTCCTTCTGAGCAAAACAAAGATCGGAATGCAAAGGCTCTTGGACGCCACTCTTGAATATTCAAACAAGAATGAGCTTGTGATCAATAACAAGAAGACTAAAATCCTGGCGGTTCGTCCAGGGAAAGCCAAGACTTTGTCCTGGACCCTGAATAAGGAAAGCATCGTTGAATCAAACTGCCACAGGTATCTTGGAGTCATATTCAATAATAACGACAAATACAAATCCCACTTAGAAGAACAAAAAAGGAAGGGTGCTGCACTCGCTTTTGCAATTGGCTTAATTCAAAAGAAACTACAAGGTCCAACTCTCGCACCTATATTACAGGCTGCACAGGCGAAAATCATCCCAACCCTAACCTACGGCAGCGAAGTCCTCAAAGGACTAGATAGCTGCCAACTGGACAAAATCATCTCAAAGATTTACAGATCAGTGTTCAAGTTACCAATCCAAACATCACCATCACAAATCAGGCTGGTATTTGGAATTTGTCAGCAACCACTTGCCAGAGCTATGACTTTCCTCATGTGTTGCCACAAACTAAGGTCATCTAAGGAGGGAAGTCTAGGCAACCACCTGTGGGCCAGTCTGGACACAAACATATGGCAAGCAGGCCACAATTATTTGGTAAAAGGCTTAACAACTTTAGGCCTAAATGATCTCTGGAGCATGTACATAAGCCAGAAGGAATTCAAACGGCTAGTGAAAATCAGTATTAAACAACTTTCAATAGCGGAAGACAAGGCTCGCTTAGCCAAAAGAAGTCACGGGTGGCTGACGCTGCAATCATATGCCTCGTTGATCCCACAGCAGTACCTAACCGTACCCTTTACGGCACGAACAAAACTATGTTTTTTAAGATTGAGATTGGGTGTCATTAACTTGCTGGTACATTTGCCAAAATGGAAAAGAGAACATGGACGAGATCTCTGCCGACTCTGTGGGGACCATAAAGAAGACATTGTACATATCATATGTCTATGCCCAAAATTACTCTCTAAAAGACGGGCCCTCCTTAAGCATCACTGGAACACAAATATGATTAGAACTTGCAGAGCAGCAGTCTTGGCCTGCTTTGATCCCAAGAACACTAAATTAAACTGTGCCCTAGTAAGGTTTATGGCTCACGCGGAAAAAAAACTCTGTGAGGGACCTCCAGTCAGTGATCCTCCGTCGGCATAACGTCTTGGCAGGCACCATCTGACACCCCTACTTTTATCGGACTCAACCAGTTCTATCTTAAATGAATTCTTGATATTTTAATTTTGTACTTGCAATGGTTTTTTTAATCACGCAATAAAGTATTTATTATTTCCTTACTACATTAGCTAGTTACTCACACCGAGGTGGGCCTTGAAACACTGAAAATACTTTCTTTAAACGTGAAGGGTCTGAACAACCCAGTTAAAAGGAAAGCTATCCTTTCATAATTAGAGCACATAGGTGCCGATATCTGTCTTCCTCAGATGACGCACCTCTTAGCAAAAGACATCCACAGGTTCAAGTCCAAAGCATTTCCCCACCAGCTCTTCTCTTAATCTGGGTTTAAAGCGGCAGGAGCTTGCGGGAACGGTGGGCCAAAGCTGGTGGAGATCAAGGGACGGCTTCTGGTATATCAAGTGCAACTGGGGGCATGGGCCCTCTCCCTGGGCTCACTGTATGCGCCCAATGAAGAGCAGGAACACTTTATCAGAGCTGCCGTGGAGGAATCCCTTGCTCCCCACGATCAGCTGGTTTTAATGGGGGGGGACTTTAACATTGTCCTCAATAATGAGATGGATCGCACGGGCTCTGGGGGGGGGGGGCTCCGGAGCATTTACGGAGGAAGGGCTGGACTGGCTGATGGAGATGGGGTTGACAGATCTCCGGCGTTCCCTACACCTCCAAACAGGGAACAACTCAGTTTTCTCACTTGCCCATAGGATATATGACCGCCTAGACTAATTTCTGGGAACTCAAGAGGTCTCACTCAGATCACTCTGCCTTAATCGTGGAACTCAAACATCCATCCTGGGGGGATTCTAAGTATAGATGGCGGCTCAGAGAGACTATCCTACAAAGACCAGCAGTGGTCACACAAATTCAGTGGGCGATCCATGATTACTTACAGTTTAAAGACACCCCAGACGCGTCTACCTTTACTATATGGGATGCTTTAAAACAGTTATACGGGGGGGGTAATCTTAGCAATAGCGGCAGCAGAAAACCGACAACGTAAGGCTAAGCGAAGAGAACTGCCAGAGCAGGTCAGAGAGGTAGAGCAACTGCACCAACGACTCGGGGCTCTGAGAATATGGCGTCAGCTGGACACTGCGCAGAAGCAGTTGGCCAGCTTGGATTTAGACAAGGCAGAATACTCACTCCTCAGACTAAAATATTCCTTTTATGTTAACAGTAATAAGTGTGGTAGGTTGCTCGTGTCTAGGCTTGGCTCCCAGAGGCAGCAAGCCAGAGTAGACACTCTTCCTAATGGTGTTAATGAAGAGATTAATGACGATGGCCAAATAGCAGCATGTTTCAGAGATTTTCATGCATCGCTTTATACCGGGCAAGTTGCCGCCCCTGATGCCCCCTCGCACTATTTACGGCAGGTGGCAACAACCCATCTGACTGAATCCCAGCAGCCTCTTTAGAAGCACCCATCCGTATTGAAGAGTTCATCTCCGCTATCTCCAGGCAGAAGGCCCTAAAATCCCCAGTGCCCGATGGTTTCTCAGCAGCATTCTATAAAGATTTTTGCTCTGACCTAGCTCCAGTCCTCACCCGACTTTTTAATGACATTGCATCCTCGGGCCTCCTCCCTCCCACAGTGCAAGAAGTGGAAATTGTTGTAATTCCTAAACCTGGGAAAGACAAGCGCCACTGTGCTAATTACCGTCCTATATTGCTCCTGAACACGGATGCAAAGCACTTCAAGAGCATTCTGGTGGCCCACCTGAATCCCTTTATGCTGGGACAAATTGGCCCAGATCAAGCTGATTTTATACCGCAGAAGCAGTGCTCAGACAACACCAAGTGTCTGCTACACATCATGGATAATGCGCACCTTCAGGGGAGTGCCAGCGTGTTGCTGTCGGATGATGCCGAGAAGGCGTTCAATTGGGTTCATTGGCCTTTTCTAGGTGCTACACTGGAACACTTTGAGATAGGAGAACAATTTTGGGCCTGCGTCCTTAGCAGTTATAGATCCCCGATCGCCAGAGTGAGTGTGAATAGGCATGGCTTAGATACATTCCCTATACAACGCTGTACCAGGCAGGGCCCTTTCTCCCCTTCTTTTTGCTTTGTATATGGAGCAAATTGCTCAGTGGGTGAGAGACCATCCAGATATCACAGGGATTTCTTTAGGGGTAGATGAACTTTGAATTTGCTTATACGCAGATTACGTGTTGGTCATGCTGGAAGTTCCCCAGAAGAGCCTCCCCCACTTTCTGAAGGAAATGGAGGCCTTTGGCGAGGCCTCCGGATTTAGAATGAATGTTCAGAAGTCCCAGGCTCTTAACATCAAGGTCCAGCTGTGCTCTACATTGGAGTACACAAATGATTCTCGCTACCGGAAACTTACAAAGAAGGTGCTTATGGATCTGGAGCAATGGCAGCTCTATTCACACTCACAGATGGGTCGTATCGCTGCCTTAAAAATGACCGTCCTGCTCAGAATCCTTTTCTACTTCCAGACTCTCCCGGCGGGAATAATATCAATGCTGCAGACTGCTTTTCACTGGTTTGTATGGGCCGGGAAGAGGGTGAGGATGACTAAAGAGCCAGCTGGCTCCCAACGGCAGAGGGAGGGCTTGGGATACCCTGCCTCCTTAGATATTCACAGGCAGCTCAGCTATGCTACCTGGTAGAATGGTCTAGAAAAACACTGGTTGTTTATGGATAGAGTGATAGGGGAAAGTACTATTCCTGCAACGCCGTCATTGGGCTCCTAGCTTATATATTTCCCCTGTCACGTATTCTCTCATGAGGGTTTGGGATGGAAGCACACGTAGGGGGCAATTAAACATTTTCCCTTCTCCGTTGACATCGGTGGTTGATAATCCGGCCTTTTTACCTGGGTCAAGACCCGCCTTTCGAATCTGGAGGGAAGCTGCATGTAAAGCGGCCGGTCACGTTTTTGATACGAATGGCCCAATACCCTTCGATGCCCTTAAGAAAGATTACTCCCTTCCCGAAAGGGAACGCTTTAGATTTTTTCAGATAAGGCATTGGTTGTGACTCAACTACGAGGAGCGGAGTCAAACGGACCCTGACCCCCTTCTAAAAATGGCTGGTGAGCAAACGATCTGATAAGCAGCTACTTTCTGAGTTGCATGTTCTCTTGCACCGCACTCAAAAGTCAGACAAAAGCTCGGCCCAATGACGTTGGTAAGGGGAACTAGGATGGCAGATCTCTACAAAGGAATGGCAGGACATCTACCATAGAGCTAGGCACACAACCTATAACATAGCAAGTACCGAGACAGCCCTGAAAATCACTTCATACTGGTATCGCACACCAGTACTCCTCCACAGGGGAAACCCAGCCTGTGGTGATACCTGCTGGCGACATTGTGGTGAGAAAGACACACAGACATATCGTCTGGGAATGTACTAAATTGGCACTGTAATGGACCTCAGTTTTAAATGATATCAATACCCACTTTTCAATGCAACTCCCAAAATTTCTGTCATACATCATACTAGGCCTCCCTAATCCCCTAACATATCCTCTTGCCTCCCACAGAGGACACAAAATAATCATTGCACGGGGCTGTACATCATATTGTCCTCTCATTGTGGGGAACGACCTCCATCCTGACGCACCTGAATTGGCTACATCACATATGGGGGGCCCTGGGGATGAAAAGGCTCACCCTCACACGGGCAGGGCGAAGCAACACTTTTCATACTACATGGTACCAGCTTATATCACTACCCTCCCAGGAGTTCCGTGAACTGACCTGTCCCCAGTATTTGCGTATACTGAGGCATACAGACCCACCTCAGCCTGCACAAGGGGATGCCTCACAATAAAAGACCTCTATGTAGACATAGACACTGACTCCGTATTAGACCTAAGAAGATCCTACCCTTAAAGATACCCCTGCACTAGAAGCCCCATGCCTTGGGTGGGCCAACCAACGGTGTCTAGCCAACCCCCAGCTTCCCAACTTACCTCTCCAAGTGGTGGTCGCTCCTAGAAGACAGTCGTCCCCGAGCCTGCAGTGTATCTGCAAACCGGAGAATCCCTATTCAAAGTAACAGGGCACCCAACAACAAACCAGCACCCTGCACCCAGCTGCCCTGGTGCTGCTGAGGGTGTACCTTTGGGGCAAACTTGAACCCCTATTTGCCCTGAGCTGAAGTCCAGGAGCCTTACTCTCACATTCTTGTGGCCTGCTCGTGAGCAGCCACCAACCGGAGGCCCCCTATCCCCTGTTGGATAACATTGGGACTCAGCACTCTGCACCCGTACGCCCTAGTGCCACTGAGGGTGCTTTGAGAGAGCATCCTCAACTCTGGGGTACCCCTGAGTCTAACCCCAGAAACCCAATTCCCACAACAAAGTACTAACTTCTGAACCTGTTAACACTATTTTCTCCCCTAGGATAACATTGACTGTTTTCTATGAAAAAATTGTGGAGTTGGAAAATCTATAAAAGCTCTAAAACTGTAATCAAATAACCAAAATACTTTTAGCTACCTGTTAACAGGAGATGTTCCAGTGTAGTATCCAGGTATACTACACTGTGCAAGAAAAGTAATCTGTAAAGTAATGTATTTGACATCCTATTGAGGAGCCAATACGAAGTATATGTACAATATTACAAAGCATTGCATTACCAGTGATTCTACTATAATCAAACCAAAGTATATATATATTCACTTAAAAAACCATAGGTTTCACACAAGTTATAGTTAGCTGTACATTTCACTCGTAAAAAACCAATGAAATTCCACGTTATAGTTAGATCAGGTAACTATAACTTGCGCCCCCGCAATGCACTGCTGATGACGTCACATATTACATCACTTATGACATGGTCAGTGACATCACTCATGACATCAATGATGACATCTGAAATGACACATTGTGCATTGCGGTCGCGCAAGTTATAGTTACCTGATCTAACTATAACGTGGAATTTCATTGGTTTTTTACGAGTGAAATGTACAGCTAACTATAACTTGTGTGAAACCTATGGTTTTTTAAGTGAATTTGCAAGGTTTTTTAAATGCTAATTCCTAACTATAACGTGTGTGAAACCTATGGTTTTTCAATGAATTTGTACGGTTTTTTAAATGCTAAGTTATGTATTTATTTTTAATTTTTGCACGCACGGTCCGCTTCGCGCACCGAGCGCCCACGTTGCGCATTTTGTACCGTGCACGCCTTGCCATTTTTTACAAAATATCAATAGTTTTTTCCTCCCTTGGGGGTCCTTAGATTTCTATATTAAATGTGATTGTTAATTCTTTTTTATTTTTTTATTTTTTTTTACCGTACGCGTACGGTAAGCTTACCGTACGCGTACTCCGCGATTTTTTTTAAAAATTATTAAATTTATTTTTCATACTTTTTGGTCCTTCGTGAACCCCCTGACGAACGCTAGGGGGTCTGCAACTCTCTTCGTTGCCCCCTTTTCATGTTATCAACCTTTGTTTTTCAGTGCGAGACACAGAAAATGGCGGCCGATACTTTCTGATTTCGACCGATTCGAATGTTTACAGTCATGTAACCACCAATCAGAATTGAGCTCGCGCACGGCACCGTACGCGTACGGTAAGCTTACCGTAAGCGCACGGAGCGCGCTTACAGATATATATATTGATTTAAATGCTATTTTCTCAGGACCTACTGAACAGATTTACACCAGACCTGCAAAAGGCACATCCCTGACCTGAGGACTACCTCTCTGCCCAATTTCAAGTAATTCTGTTCAGCCGTTCGGGCTGTAGCTCGGACTAAAGGTCCTATGGGAAAATGCATGGGGAAAACGCGTTTTGGGACCCCCCTTTTTTCTCAGCCCCTGCTTGACGAATCCCCCCGAGACTTTCAGGGTAGGAGCGGAGCGTAGCGCCCCATTAGTTTTGAAAAATTCGCGAGGATTCGTCAACCGGCGCCAAAGTTATTCCAAATAGAATGTTGCGGATTTCCTATGGAAACACGGTCCTAACTATAACTCGCCAGTAGATAATATATATATATATATATATATCTATATATATATATATATATATATATATATATATATATATATATATATATATATATATATATATATATTCACTGAAAAACCCATAGGTTTCAGAGAGGTTATAGTTAGAAATTAGCATTTAAAAAACCTTAGAAATTCACTGAAAAAACCATAGGTTTCAGAGACGTTATAGTTAGAAATTAGCATTTAAAAAAGCTTTGAAATTCACTGAAAAAACCATAGGTTTCAGAGATGTTATAGTTAGAAATTAGCATTTAAAAAACCTTAGAAATTCACAGAAAAAACAATAGCTTTCAGGGGTGTTATAGTGAGCTGGACATTTCACTCGTACAAAACCATAGAAATTCCTCCGTTATAGTTAGTTCTGCTAACTATAACTCGCACGCCCGCAATGCATTGCTGATGATGTCACATATTACATCATTCATGACATGATCAGTGACATCACTGATGACATCTCAAATGACATCACTGATGACATCATCCAGTGAATGTGGTTTAGTTTGAAATTTAATTATGTATTATATATATACCAATCCGAATTGAAGATTGAGTGGATATATAACCGCCTGGATGGAGGTTTTAGTAGCTGTCTGACTCTGTTTAGGTGAGTAATTAAAAGTGTCTCACTTAATTCATGGATTAGTAACTAAACTATGTGAATGTGTGCATCACTGTCTCTGTTGTTGTATAACATGCTGCATCAGTTGGTCACTAACTACATGAGTGTGTATATTAGTTATTGATTAGTTGGGTGAGTATTTGTATGGGACACTGAGTTTGTGTGTGGTTGGATGGGGTGTGTGTAACTCTATGCATAGATGTGTGAATGATTGATTGACTAGGTGTATAGGTTTAAGAGTGCATGTGGAAATAGTTGTTTGGGTGACTGAGTGTATTTATTTGTGTGTTGGTGAGCGAATATATGTTTTAGTTGTACATCTTCAACAAAGTAAAAAAATAAAAGGCATTGTATATGAGAGTTGGTGTATATAAATAAGTATATATAAGAGTCAGTGATTGTAAGAGTAACTATATGAATGAGTGTACAATTGTAATGGTGATTTTTTAACATATGAACTATGTGTTTGAATAAATTAGGTGTTGTGTGTATAATTGTGTAAGTGAGTAGATGTAAGTGTCATTAATTTTTCTCATGAGTGAGTAGGATGACTGCATAACCGACTAAGATGACTGCTGATGTGTCAACATCTATATATGTGTAGAAGTGCATTTGATGGTGTTCTATTAATTAGTGACTACATGTATAAGTCATTCTGTTGTTGAATGGGTAGTTGTGTGTGTAGACTTAGGAGTCAGTGAGTGGGTACATAGTAACTGGTATTGGTGTGTCAATGGTTTCAAATATGGTACTCTGTATTTTACAGTGAGTGATGAAAGGTTATACTAGTGTATGATGAGGTGTATCAGATTGTCATGTGGATGATGTCATCAGTGATGTCATCAGTGATGTCATTTGGGATGTCATCAGTAATGTCATCAGTAATGTCACTGACCATGTCATGAATGATATAATATGTGACATCATCAGCAGTGCATTGCGGGCGCGCGAGTTATAGTTAGTAGAACTAACTATAACGGAGGAATTTCTATGGTTTTGTACGAGTGAAATGTCCAGCTAACTATAACACCCCTGAAAGCTATTGTTTTTTCTGTGAATTTCTAAGGTTTTTTTTTTTTTTTTTTTTTTTTTTTTTTGAAACCGTTTATTGCACGATGAAAAAGTTACAGGCATGGGCCTACAACCATCCGGCCGGCCGCTAGAGTAGCAAAAGGCATATAACATACATACAGTGAGAGTCTCTTGGCGGAGCAGATTGGCAAATCAGGTGATATCAATAGCGTAGGCCGCATAACTCCTAGCCCACGATACGGTTTCCTTTTGTCAAACAGAACAACACAAAAAACCACACCCGCAAGGCAACCCGCGATCCAAGTGACAGTACGTGCTCCGTAAATGGGGGATCCTAACCAGCAGCAAAACTCTGAAGAGGGGAATGGGAGTATAGCAGGGACTGGGGAGCCACGTGCCCACGGCGAGGGAGGGGGTCGGCTAAGGAGATGGGGCTGGCGAGGCTGCCGGTAGCAGTGGCGGCTCACAAATACCCCCACGGTAGGCGTTCCAGGGGCTCCAGATTTTCACCCACGCCCCAGGCTTACCCCTCGCCACATACACTACTTTTTCACGAAACATACACCAATCCATATGTTCTTTCCAGGCCAACACCGCCGGGGGCCTCTGGGATCCCCACAATTGGGCAATGTCACGCTTCGCTATCATGTATCCCAGAGTCACCCACCGCGTCTGCGGGACCGAATAATCATTTGGTTCCCACACATTCAGCAAGCATCTCCTCGCTTCAGGCAGCAGTGCGACACACGTAACCACACGCAAAACCTCATGCACACCACGCCAGAATCGCTCCACTTTCGGGCACTCCCACAGTATATGCATGAAAGTTGCCAAAGCACCACAGCCGCGCTTACACAATCCGTCACCAGCAAAGCCCATACGTAGAAGCCTCGGCTCTAAGGTTTTTTAAATGCTAATTTCTAACTATAACATCTCTGAAACCTATGGTTTTTTCAGTGAATTTCAAAGCTTTTTTAAATGCTAATTTCTAACTATAACGTCTCTGAAACCTATGGTTTTTTCAGTGAATTTCAAAGGTTTTTTAAATGCTAATTTTTAAGTGCAATAGTAGTTATATCTATTTTTCTGTACTGATTTTCTACAGTTTTTTAACTGTTTATTTATAAATATTTTATTCATTAAATAACATTATATTTTTCTGAAAATTGCAACAACAAAAAAAAAATTTGAAATATTGTTTAATTGTTTTGTTTTATCTTTTATTTTAATATATTTATATTATTTTCTTTTTTGATTTGTATTTTTCCAGTTTTTTTCCGGAGTCGCGCACCCAAAGCGTACACATCACTGTGGGTGCGCGGATTCTAGCCGACATTTTTAGAAACGTCGTGAAGGATCCGCGTACGGCATGCGACGGTTGCGTGTTTTTCAGTTACATCATATACATTTAATATTACGTGATGTGCGCGATTGGTATGCGACCAGTCCGCGACTCCTGTTCCCGTGCATTCGCGACACATGCGCATTACGGTACGCGACGCTTGCGCGGTGGCGGGTCCTGCGTGACGTCATATACGTGCTGGGGCGCGCTGGGTGCGCGACTCCCGCAAAAATAATTTATGTTCTAAAATGATATGTATGTGTGTTTAATATACATATTAGGGCAAGAGACTATCTAAGATATTCATAAAAATAATATATTTGTACTTAAACTTATATTATTTTTAAATATATTTTCGCGAAGTCACGTCGTGTGCCTGCTTCGTGAGTGCTGAGTGCTCGGATCCCATGTGACCTAAAAAAAAAAGATTTCATTGGTTCATAACATTTCCCACTGTAACTATTGAAGGACCCCACCCATTTTAATCCTTCTTGTTGGAGCATCTTTAGAGAGACATCTCTTTTCCTACAAGAACCCTTTTTGCTTGTTTTTTTTGGTGTTTTTCAAAAAATATCAAACAAAATGGCATCTGGACAGCAGCAGCAGCAGGAGGAAGTATCTTCTGAAGAAGAATTCTTGCAGGAGGCCCCACGTCCACAGATGCCTGAATCTGTCGTGTGGAAATTCTTCACTTTTCCACCTGGAGAGAAGAAAGTAAATGCGAGAAAGGTGACATGCAAAATTTGTGACCGGGTACTGTCAAGAGGCAGTGAAAAAAAATACTCTTGTGGCACTGCTTCTATGTACAAGCATCTCCGGACCACACGTCCTCTCAATCTTGCTCGGGAGGAAATGAGGCGAGCTGCTTTGAACCCCTCACCTGCTGTAGCAAGTATATCTGGAGCGTCCTCCGGAATATCTGCAATGGACATTAGGCCAGAATTCGTCTTTCTCGAGCAACACTGCGTGAAGTGTAAGAAGCTTATATGCTTCGGTGAACAGTTGGTGGATGCAGTTTGTGCTGCGCAACGCAACCATCATTGTTAACTTTTTGTTTTTTTATTTTTGGAATAATAAGTAATTCCAAATGTTTCCTGTTTTATTCGTTCTTTTTTTTGTTAATATTTTGAAAAAAAAACCAAAAATACAAAATTGTTCAAAAAAATAAATAAAAAAAAATACAAAAGAAAAAAGAAGAAGAAAAAAGTTCTTATCAGAACTACTTTATCTGGTTAAAGAAAGAACTATAATTGAAAGGTAATGTGTGAAAGTTTGGTTGGATAAATGTATACAGCATGATTGACTGAAAGAATGCATTAGTAGTGTATGGTGAATTTATAGGTGAAGATTTATGAGGAAGTACTGCAGCGTGACACTGCAAGCTCTTTAGCTGCACTGCACTGTGGCACTTCCGAAGCACAGGGATGTGACATATGTACATGAATATGTTGCTACTCTGTGCTTCCCTCTGCACTGCTGCACAAACTGCAGCCATGCAGTGACACAGGCACCCTTGCACCATGGTGCAAGGATGTCTGTGTCATGTGGAGATTGTTTTTGTGCAGGAAGATCTTCCTTCCTGCACAAAAACAATCAGTAAAGGCATTTTTCTCTTTCAATGTATGCTGTGGAATGCAGCATGCATTGAACGAGGAAAAAATGAGGAGAAATGAAAACAATTCTCCTCGTTGCGCCTTGCTACACCAACTCTAGGATGGCGCAGCATTCACACACATGTCCAGATTTACGATTTCTCATAAATCTGGAGATGTGTCTTGTTCTATGGGTGTTGTGTGGGAACACCCACAGCAACACCTATGGGACGCCCCTTCAACGCAAAGTTCTGTGTATGAAGGGGTCGTATTTACAAGGAGAGGAAAAACCACGCAGGGTGGCTTTTCCTCTCCTTGTAAATATGAAGGAGTGCCTGGCGCCACCACTACGTTACAAAAAGTGACGTACTGGGGCCGCAGGGTGCTTGTAAATATGCCCCATAACTGCTTAGGTATTGGCAGACTGATACAATAAGTACATAGTGCTGGGTGGGTGATTAAAGAATTGCATGAGACTGACAGGAGGTATCCTATGCTGCATGGGTACTACTTCAGTATTTAATGGAGTGGACCAATAGTATGTATCCGCTTAGAGATTTGTAGGGATTATGCACAGAATATTTTTTTGTACTTGTGTTGGTGCGTAGGTCATTTTATAAGAATACCACTAGTAACTGGAATGATGACAGTGCTGCAAACAGAGTGAACACTTAATTTATAAGTGCTTACGTATTGGTGGAGTGATAGGATGAGTAGATAGTGGTAGATAAGTGATTCAAGAAGTGCATGGGACAGACTGGACGATCCCTACACTGCATGAGTGCTAACTGGGTATTTAGAAGAGTGTATCAATAGTATGTAGCTAGTTAGAGGTCTGCTTGGATAGTGCACTAAATATTATAGATTCACTTGTGTTAGTAGCTAGGCCATTCCATAAGTTCATGACTACTAACTAGATTACAGTATTACAAACAGAGTGTATAGTGAATTTATAAGTGCTTAGGTATTGGTGGAGTAATAGGATAAGCAGATAGTGCTGGATGGGTGATTGGAGAAATGCATGGGACAGACAGGAGGATTCCTACACTGCATAGGTACTAACTGGGTATTTAGAAGAGCGTATCAATAGTTTGTAGCTGGTTAGAGGTGTGCATGCATAGTGTACAAAATATTGTACCTGCACTTGTTTTTTTGACTACGCCATTCCTTAAGTATACGACTAATAACTGGAGTAATTTCAGTTTTGCATAGAAAGTGTGTACTGAATTTATAAGTGCTTAGGTATTGGTGGAGTGATAGGATACGTATATAGTACTGGATGGGTGAATGGAGAAATGCATGGGACAGACAGATGGATTCCTAGACTGCATAGGTACTAACTGGGTATTTAGAAGAGCGTATCAACAGTATGTAGCTGGTTAGAGGTCTGCATGCATAGTGTACAAAATATTGTATCTGCACTTGTGTTAGTGGCTAGGCCATTCCTTAAGTATATGACTAATAACGAGTAATTTCAGTGCTGCAAAGAGAGTGCATGCTAAATTTATTAGTGCTTAGGTATTGGCAGGGTGATAGGATACGTAGATAGTGCTGGATGGTTGAATGGAGAAGTGCATGGGACAGACAGAAGGATTCCTAGACTGCATAGGTACTAACTGAGTATTTAAAAGACTGTATCAAAGCTATGTAGCTGATTAGAGGTCTGCATGCATAGTGCACAAAATATTGTAGCTGTACTAGTATTGGTGTGTCTATGGTTTCGAGAATGGTAGTCTGTATTTTAGGGTGTGAGGAGGTGCATCAGATGATCACGTAGATGATGTCATCAGTGATGTCATTTGAGATGTCGTCAGTGATGTCATCAGTGATGTCACTGACCATGTGATGAGTGATGTAATATGTGACGCCATCAGCAGTGCATTACTTTAATCCAAAAAGCTAGCGGCCATATTGGCCTGGTCACAATGTGAAAATTCAGGAATTGATACAATAAAGAAAAGGAAACAAGTGTTAATATACACACAATGTCATTTCAGCATATCTTGCCCCATGACCGCCATACCTGTATGTTTGTCAACGTGACTTATTCATAATGAACATACTTAGAATTGCAAACATCAGCATAAACAATGGACTACACATTACTTTAAAGTCAAAGGCTTTCAGCCATATTAATCTGGGCACGTTGCGTATTATAATGGTTCTTACACGAAAGAAAAGGAAAAAAAGGGGTGTTAATATACACACACTATCCCTAAATAAAGTTCTAGCGATTATTGTTCCATTCCATTCAAAGCTCATTAGAGATGTCATGAGTGATGTAACTGACCATGTCATGAATGATGTAATGTCTGAGGTCATTAGCAGTACATTGCGGGGGCGTAAGTTATAGTTAGCTCAGGTAACTATAACTGCTGAATTTCACTGGTTGTGTATGATTGAAATCTGAGTCTAACTATACCGTCCCTGGAATCTTTGTTTTTTTCAGCAAATTTCTAGTTTTTTTTAACGTTAAGTAAGATGCATATCACAATGGATGGTGGGGGGTTGGAAGCAGGGCCTAGCATTGTGCTGCCCCCACCCAAGCTTGCTGCTCCTGCCTTCCCTCCTCCTAGCCATCCATTGTCCAAGTCCATGTCCCTGCTCCCTTATTACAGCCCTGTGTGGCCGTTGTTCTGCCACTGGCCTTCACGCCTTCTCTGAACAGTTAACTTCAACTTGCTGCCCCATCCACCTCCTCCCTATCCTCTGTTGTCTGAATCCATGGACTAGCCTCCTCCCTCCTGCCATGCATGGTCTGATGTGCTGCCACTGCCCTCCATTTAGCATGATGTACAAGTCCACTCCTCCTGTCCTCCATTGCCCAATTCTATGCCCCATCATTGACCTCCTGCTTAGCCTCTGTGCTTAGCTTGCTGCCCCTATTCTCCTTCCCCCTGCCCTCCGACATATTTGTGCATGCCCCTGCTCCATCCTTTTTGCCCACCATGTTCCATGGACCTTCCACTCCTATCTACTCTGAGTGTTCTGTTGAGCTGCCACTCCCCTCCCACCTGGCTAGCATTGTCAGATGACTGTAACCTGTCCCTGCCACCTCCACCCTGCCTGTCCACATTCCATGCCCCTATCTCCTTCCTCCTGTCCTCCATGGTCCATTTTACTGCCACACCCTTCTGCCCTCCCTGGTCTGTTTTGCTGCAACTGCTTCTCCTGCCTGCCCCGCGTGGTCTGTTGTGAGGCCCCTTCCCCTGAACTCCCTTCTCTGTGCCCAGTTCCTGACCCTTCCTTCTATCCTCCATGGTACTTTGTGCCTGCCCCTGCACCCTCCTTCTTGCCCATCATAGCCATTGTGCTGCCACTAACCCTCCCGCTTGCCATGCATGGTCTTCTGTGCTGCCACGGCCCCTCCCCCCTTTCCTGTGTGGTCTGCTAGCTGCCCCTGACCCCCTCCCACCTTCCCTCCATGGTCTGTGTGTATGCCATCATAGTCTCACTGTTGCTCTCCATGGTGTGTCTTGCTTCTAGTGCCCATCCTGCCTGACCTCCATGGTCATCTTGCTGCTCCTGCCCTGCCCCCTTGCTCCCATCCCTCTGTTTCCATGTGCAGACCCCTATTCCCTCCCTCCTGGCTTGTCTGTTCCATTGTAATGCCCCTGATCCATCCCTCCTGCCCTTTATGGTCTATTATGCTGCAGCTTTCTCTCCTGTCTGTCCATTATGGTCAGCTAGCTACCATTGCCTCTTTCCCCTCTGTTCTCTGTTGTCCATGTACATGGTCCTGTCCCCTACCTATTGCTTTCTATGGATTGTTGTGCTGCACTCCCGTCCCGCATGCCCTGTGTGGTGTATTGTGCTGCTGCAAAACCTGATGCCTGCCCTGTAGGGTCAGTTTGGTGCACCTCTACATGTCCCTCCTGTCCTCTGTTATCCGAGTCCATGTCCCTACCCCAATTCCTCCTGCGTTCCATGATCCAATGTACCATACTTGCGAACATTTTGAACTTGGTAAGAGGGAGATTTTGAAAAAAAACTAGGCTATTGATTTTCCCCTTTGAGTTACATTGAAAAACAGGAGATTGTAGACAGGAGACAGATCAAATAAAGCCCATTTGAGCTTAAAAGCATTGGACGTTTCCTGGCTGAATCGGGTCTGTTGGCATGCATGGTTGTACTACCACTGCCTCTTCCTTCTACCCACAATGGTCTATTATATTGCCACAGCCTCTCTTGCCAGTCCTGTATTGTTGGTTTGTTGCCCCTGCCCCCCTTTCCACTGCCCTCCATAGTCAGTTGTGCTGCCACTGCCCTTCCTGCCTGCCCAGTGTGGTCAAATTGTTGCCTCTGCACCCTCCTAGCTCCCTTCAATTTTCAGAGTCTGTGCCCCTGGCCTCTGCCTCTCAACAGTATCCTAATGAACTACTAGATTGCTAACATTCTATATTTATGACAAAAGTGTGGAACGCCTGACGTCATCTTAATGTTATCAAAACTGTAATACCTAGAGCATTTCCTATAGAAATTACATATATGAGAGGGTCTTATTTGCATCAAAATGATGGTTAGTGCTCTAAAAAACTAAAATGAGAACATATTTTCTGAGTTTTCAAATAGCGACAAAGCACTTTTAAATTATTTGTTATCTTCATGTTTTTTTATCCAGTTGACCACTTGATTAAATGTTGCACTTAGGGGAGAGGATGTGGTGTTACTTCCAGAGCTGCAGACTTTGCAACTGGGGAACCAGGTTGGAGTTTCTACTTCAGCTCGACATTCTGTGATTCTGGTCAAATCACTTAATCTCCCCATGTCTACAACCAAAATGAATTTGTTTTTGTGTGATGTAACCAATGCTCATGTAAAGCACTCCAATACCTGACACGTCTGCACTATATAAAACTGCAAAAACACAAAAAATAAACAGTGTTTTGCACACTTCTGTCATTGGGCTACATGTGGGCTGCATATGGGTGATATTTGTGCTACATTTGGGCTCTTTTGTCTCTGGTGGCCATCTTGGGAGATTTATTTGTTATGAAGTTTCCTAATTTCCTAATTTACTGCAGTCTCCTTAGTAGGATATGCTTTCAGTTTTTTACTTTGATTCCATCAAGACGGTATTCAGTCTGCATGTCAGAATTTTTTAATGACATAGAAGAGTATATGAGAAGTCACTCAAAATGTGCCCTAATTTTTCTTTCTTCAGCACTAATCATAATTTCTATGGCCAAATGAACCCCCTCATTGTGTTCCTTTTTAAATTAAATGTTTTAAGTGTCACCAGTTTATTCCAATCAAGATGGCTTCAGGTGTGCCATACTTTTGTCATAAGTAAGACAGTAAGCGCTCTAGTTGTTCTTAAGAACACTCTGGGACATTCTGTCATTGGGCTATACTTGGGCTACATCTGGGTGATGTTTGTGCTACATTTGAGCTCTTTTATCTCTGGTGGCCATCTTGGGAGACTTATTTGTGGAGAAGTGTGGCTCAATGATTAGAGCGGCAGACCCTGATGCAGAGGTCTAGCCCGGGACCAGTGTTCAATTCCCTGCCTCGGCGGGTCTTGGCCTAAAAAATTCCACGGACCTGATAATTATCGCCTCGGTGCCTATTCCAATCATGGAGTCCCACTCTGCAACTCTGGGCAATAGCTTGCTTAATCTCCACAACGGCCCCCACAACGCTAAAGGATGCCTGGCCTCCACCTTGGGGGTGCCTAGGAGTGGACGCCTCACAGGGAAAGCCAGGATGGGTTCCACAGCGGTATTCGTACAAGCGCCTTGAGACCCTTGCGGGTGAGTAGTGCGCTATACAAGTATCAAATTTACATTTACATTTACAATTTACATTTGTTATGAAGTTTCCTAATTTCCTTATTTACTACAGTCTCCTCAGAAGGAAATACTTTCAGTTTTTTACTTTGGTTCCATCAAGAAGGCATTCAGATGTGTCACACATTTGCCATAAATTCTGAATGATAGCACTCTAGTTGCTCATTAGATCACTATAGTAAAGCTACTGCTCACCAGGGAAGTCTGCTGCTGGTATTGAAAGTGCATGTTTCAGTCTGCATGTCAGAATATTTTAATGAAATAGAAGAGGATTTGAGAAGTCACTCAAAATGTGCCCTAATTTTTCTTTCTGCAGCACTAATCATACTTTCTATGGCAAAATGAACCCCCTCATTTTGTTCCTTTTTAAATTAAATGTTTTTAGAGTTACCACTTTATTCCAATCAAGATGGCTTCAGGTGTGCAATACGTTTGTCATAAGTTAGACTGTTAGCGCTCTAGTTGTTCTTTAGAACACTCTGGGAAGCTGCAGTAGAACACAAAGGAATCAGTCTCTGCCCTTGTTGGATGTACATGTTTTACTGAGAATGTCAGACTTCATTCTCACATGACTGAGAAAGATAATATGAATTTACAGAAAATATGCTCTTAGTTTAGCTTATAGATTACCTTCCAAACCTCTGTGGGAAAAGAATGCAAAAATAGTTTTCTCTCAAACATGATTCATGATATCCCAGCAGAAGGCTTTTTCACATGGTAAAATTACATTAGAACATACCACAATTCGTAAAATGAGTATGGTACTGATCCAGCACAAAACCCCTGGCAATGGGGAAACAACCCGTACCGGTATCCTCCCTGCGTCACAGACCTAACGTCACACTAGCTCATTCACACATGCAGTCATTGTTGGGGCCCATAACACCAACACTCACATGTTACTTCCACACTGGTCTGCACACACAGGAGGGATGAATAATTCAAGCGCCGGACATGTGAGGGGAACACCTTATAACCTGTAGGGAAGGAAAAGTAATTTACAAAATATACATATACGCCCTTTCACCTACAGGTCCTTAATCCTAAAACATCAAGGCACTCCTCCCACTTCGGTCAATGGACCAAATTAGTTGGATTGGTTGATGGTGATTTAGAACCAGCTAAAACACATTTTAAGACTTCGGAATCTATTTCTTAAATGAAACTCACAACTCATAATTTCTCGTTAATCAATAATTGTTTATCAAAATCTCATACTGATTTAAATTTGCATTTGTCTCGGCAAGTTTAGAAAGTTTTATATCAAAATGTATGTAAATCGCAGAACATCATATTTACCTAATCTGGCTATTTGGAGTCCTCTAATTCATTGGTTCTGCATAATTTTGTCGTAAATCGTCCGAAAGCAGGCCAAAGCTCAAAGTTCTTTGCTCAGCACGTTACAGTCCCAATGATCAGCAAAGGACCAGAGACGTGCAAGAATCTATCATTGCCCGTAGATTTAGGAAAAATTTGCAGTCATCAGATGATCAGGCAGCATCTGGACCCTTAAAGATTCAGGAGAACGCACCAAACGTAGCAAGGCAATGCAAAGCGACGTGACCCAAAAGTTAGAGCGAAGCGACCAGAGCGATAGATTTTCCTCTCTATTCTACTACTTCTTTTATAATACAATGAAGTAAAGAAGATACAATTTAATATTTTAGGACAGTCATGATTGGCTGGTTGGGATTGTCCGATGTAAGTTTTAGGTTCCCAGTTCAGTTCGAGGGGTGAGGTCTTGAGTTAGTCCAAAAGTCAGCTTGTTCCGGTTTATTGTAGGGTTGATTGTTCTCTTATCTTGGCAGACTTCCCGTTCTACATCCTTGACCAGGGACATGTGGTACAGAGGTCGCTACGAGGTTTAGGAGATTTCTTGCGCATGCGCAGCTCACTCCGCGCCTCATGGAACAGTGGCCAATCCGTCGTGTGGAGTTAGCGGCCATCTTTGATTTAGGCCCAAATGCCAACTTAAGCGAAACAAACACAAAAGAGTAATTAATACATAGAAATAATGAATCTAATGTTAACCCCTTACTAATCCCTCTATGTGCTTGTATTTACCTAGCATATAGCAACATTTAAATCCATTATATTCACCTTTTCGGTCCTCCTCTTGGGCAACATTACAAAAGCAACATATATCATGCAGTATTCTATTACCACATATACTATTGTTAATATGCGTACAAATTTTAGTCATAAAAGATTATTTAGCCATGCAAATTGCAAATCCCACGTGTAATTCGAATATTAATAATGTTGGTTAATATACATGCAAACTCGTTTAATAATATTATAGTTAATAGATTATATAATTAGTATTTTCATGTAGAATAGAGGAGGTATACAAAATTTTGCACTCCCCGCTCCATCAGTACCATCAACAAATGATTTATAATGTAACTAAAGTCTTAAAACCTTCTATTAACTGCAATGCTTTTTATTGAGGTGCTATCATGTATATTGGTCCCAAGATGGCTGCCAACACTTCTTGGATGAAGTGGTGACAGCCAATCAGATCTCACGATGAAATGTGTGGTTAGGCTCCGCCCAGTTATATATGTGATTTTACTTTTGATTTTCTCAGGAACTACTGAACGGATTTACACCATTTAACCAAAAGGCACGACTCTGAACCAAGGGCTACCTTTTTGCCAAATTTGGTGTAATTACGTTCAGCAGTTCGGGCTGTAGCTGTGACTAAAGGTTCCTATGGAAAATTGCATGGGGAAAACATGTTTTGAGACCCCCCTTTTTTCTCGTCCCCCGCTTGACGAATCACCCTGAGACTTTCAGGATAGGAGCGGACCGGAGATGGGCAAAAGTTTTGAAAATTTCGCAAAGATTCGTCAACCGGCGCCAAAGTTATTGGGAATAGAATGTTGCGGATTTCCTATGGAAAATTGGTCCTAACTATAACTACCTACTGGCAACCGCCAGTAGGTAATATATACAGCTACAACACTTACCTGTGCCAGACTTGCTTGGTTCTAAGAAACAAAATAACTAAAAGAATATTTTTTTACAAACAAAATTGGTCTGAGTTCAGTCTTTGAGTATGATTTTGTTGATTGAGTGTGTACAACAAATGCTTAACACTCCCTTTCTGATAAAGCCTTACTGCTCGCCCACACTAACACAAATAGAGAGTAAGGTTCTATCTACTTTTACCTCTGCCTACCTTTGGGGTTACACTTGACTCTGTACACACTATACCTCATTTTGGTATGGCATATGCAGACCCAGCTTCCTACAAAATGCGCAAATGTATTTTTAAAGGTATTGTCAACGATTGTATTTATTTCATGCTGGATTTTATGTTTTCAGTTTCCTGTTTTTGAATGCCCCATCTGCCATCTCCAGGAATCTACGAACTGATTAATTTAAGCCAATTTCAAAATGTTAAGGGTGAGTATCAATTTGTTGTTCAGAGTACAAAGGTGCTTTATTGTTGAAAGAGAAGGGTCAGTGTTCCCTCTCGTTCTCTGGTAAATTATCCGCATGTTTGCCCTGGTTTGGTGGCAATCCTAATTGGTACTTGATTGATGGAGGCATGGCTGTTAGTCTATTCTTGTTAAGTTTGTGGCTGATATGGCCTCTTTTTCTGTTTTGCATTTGTTATCATTTGGCGGATTTATGGGGCACCAAAATACAAAACTATATATTTGATGCAGAATGTGTTTCACCTACTCAATGGCACGATGCATATTTATCTCACATTCTCATTGGCAGCAATGGGGACACTGTCTAGCTCATCATGCCTTGGTATTTCATAGCCGAGATATTGAGGCAGAGGTAGAAGCATTTTCTGGATATGCCAAGCAGATGACTTTGGTTTTGCTACTGGAGGCATTTGCACAATAATGCATAACACTCTGACAAGAAACTAGTCTTACAACATAGTCCTGTGCACACATACAAAATAAAATGCATAAATGTAACGTTAAACACAATTGATACGTTCAGAGTGTTCGGTAATACTGGAAATTCTTGATTCTTTAAGAGAAACGCAACCAGCCGACACGTGTTTCGTCCGGGATGAGTAATCCCACAACTCTTCAGGGCTCCGCACAGTCGCTTGAGCACAGGACTATGTTGTACGATTTTGTTGTAGGGACCTCCCTACACACATTGAGGGGTTATATAGGGTCTCCCCTTCCTGTTTAGCACCATACTCACCTGTCCACCCAAACTCACTATACGCATATTTGCTGAGCGCCATTACTTCCTACATACTAAAACCCTCAACTCAGCTGTTCATATCAAGAAACTAGTCTTAGCTCACCAAACACATACTTAGTACCATGAAACAATCACCAACTGAATTCAGGACTTTCTTGTGTGTTTTGTTAAAGACAAGTTACAGTGCAGTGCAGTGCAGCACACATTTTGTTTCACTTGGTGGCTGTTTTCTTTTTGGCTCCTCCATGAATGTCTCTCAGGATCTGGTAGCTTCTCTATGACAGGGAAGAGTTTGTCTGCATGAGCAGGGTTGATGTGCAGTTACTAATGATTTGTGGTCTGGCAGGGCCTTTGCTTCTCTGAAATTTGAGGGTTTGCTTTCTGCTTGGCCTTGTTGCTTGTTAATGGCAGTTGGTATTTTGGGGTCTAACTTGGCCCTTGTGCCTTCTTTACATGGCACACTGTTCAGGAATGGGCAGGCTAGGTGAGGCCAGCCTTACATTGCAGTATAGTTCCTATGAGAGCCTTGAGTTTAATCTGAAGTCTAACTGAGAGCAAGTACTGGTTGCAGAGAAAAGGTGGTACCTCCTGAAAGCAAACAATGAGGTGCAGAAATATAAGCTTCTGGTAGCTTAGATCAATGAAAGACACTGCAATGTCATACTATTTGCAGATTCTGACCTGTACGAGTGCTAATTAATAACAATGTATGAACATTAATTCTATGTCTGAAAAGGTAACCACTTTTCTCTCTAATGTTTCAGAGAAGGTGCTGTTTTTCCCAATGTGGTTCCCGCATGGTCCAGGATGGAAGTGAGATCAATCTTTTTTTCTTCATTGAAATTAGTTCAAACTTCATTGAGTTTTGATAAGCTATGAATAGATATTCAAGCCTGTAATCCATTGGTGATGACCAATAAAAACAATGAGATCAGGGAGTAAACGTTGAATCAAACATTACAATTACAATGCCTAGTGCAAAAGAAACTTTCACAGGCACTAAATGCCAGTGGTTTGCATAACTAAGACACCTTCTTAGGTAGATAAACCCCCCCTCTCCCTCAAAAAATGATGTAGAAACATCCAACATAAGGCATCTAGTTAAAAGAAACTGAAGATCAATAAACACAATTACAGTTTGCAACATGGAACCTCTGCACACTCTTTGAAGAGAAGGAAATTAATTGGCACCAAACATTATGGAACATCTTTTCTCTGGCCCAAAGTATAGGAAACTTACCATAACCGGTAACCTATGTCAAGTGATTCAAACCACTCTCAAAAGGAATCTCCTGTAATCTTCACCTGTCCAAAAGGATTCTTCTCCCTGTCAGGTGGCAGTCAAAGGCATTCTCTTGAGAAGTTTTCCTAGGATTCCATGCAGGTAGGTTTGAAACTCCCTGACCCGGTATGATTTTTTACGCAGGAAACTTGTGACAAAAGTCCACGAGACGTATTTTCGGATTTGGATGTTGCTCACCAGCACAGTGCTAGAATCTGTTGGGTGATGACTGTTTCAATGACCTGGCCATGACACTGGTCTGTGAAGCTGATTACTACTCATGGGATGAATCCCAGTGGAGGAAGTGCATACAATCTCATCCTATGTATATATGTACAGTCTTTCATGATTGGGTCTCCTCATTCCTCTGATTGTATGTATGATTATTCATTGCTTACATAAGTGGTGACGAACCTCTCAATGTGGGTCTATATAAAGCCCTTAAGGCTGTAGGATGATCAACAACGTTTACTGGTAGTTGGAGCTGCTGTCTCCTTTTTTAATCTCTCCCCTCTGTACTGTTCTCTCATTCTACCCACTCGCAAAGGAGAAACCATTGTAGAGCCAATGTATGTGCCTTAGTTCAAATCACAAATGTTAAGACAGCCTTAAAGTTCCTTTGTGTTAACCTTCTGTAGCCCAAACTAGTTCCAGAGGGTTAGCCTATGCCCATCATCAAAGTTGCATACTTGGTGAGACCAAAAGCAAGATAACTTGAATGCCACCCTTTAAGCAGTAGGGAACATACTCTGGAGCTGAGGTGAATACTTTGTTTCTGCTGCAACATGAAGACGAGAAGGAGAAAGACTCCCTGGAATGTAGAAAATATGACTTGCTTCAGCCTAGAGTTCAAATCGAGCTGCACAGTACACCACAGTAAGAATCCTTGTTTAATAGTCACTACTGAGGCTTGAGGTTTCCAACCACGGCCTAGCTTTAGCAAGATTGTGACGAGTAAGCATTGAGAAAGATAGAGAGTAGAGATGCATTAAGGTGAACCACTAGTTGTCAGTGTGGATACTACTTCCATTGTCTGTGTGTACCCCTTCAAGGCACCAATTCTGTGCATGAGGGCTGTGACAATCTGATGGTGGTGCTGACGGCCCGTGCTGTGCATTGGTGCCGATGAGCATCCAACCTGACCTTATGCCTGCTTCACCAAGCCGGGGTTCTCCAGCTGCAAGTCTGATGAGTTTGAAGACTCTGCCTGGTGCCATGCCTCATGTAAAACCAGAAGAGCAAGAAACTGTGTCTCATGGGCCATGATATCCATCTGAAATTTCCTATCTGTCTTTGTAGCCAGAGACCTTCAGAAGGCACTGCCATTGCTGAAGCAGCATAACCCTCGTCTGCCACCTGCAAACTGATCTGTGTACCTTCTCTGCCTTTAGGAGCTTTGGCTTCAAAAGTAGAATCCTCAAAAGATGGGACCTAGCAATTCAATGAGCTTGCAGTAGAATATGGGTTCTCTGGCACCGGAGGCAATGGTACTCCTTGTCAAACATTTTCACAGGCCCAAAAGATCTGTACCAACATGGAGATGAAGCTTAGATAAGCATTCTACAGTGTGTTCAAACCCTGAAGCCTACAGTGTCTTTAAATAAGGCGGATAAAGGGAATATTCTGGGAACATATTTATCAAGATACCAGATAATCACAACCCCTCCAACATGATGCATTTTGTAAGATTTCCCTCTTGGCCAGCCTGTCTGTGTTAAGGTATCAAAATGTCAGAACTTATCAGGAATATATGCTCTACTCAGTTACCAGCTACATGTCTGGAGCTGTTGAAAGTCTCAATCTTCTATGATATTGGAAATTATTTCTTTACCTTAAGCACTTTCTACCAGGTTGTTGGACTATACTGTAAAATGTCTTGTACATTGCAGATCAATGTATCACTTATCCTTCAAGCTGTAGACTCCATCGATCTGCCCTTCCCTTCTCAGCAGTTGGAAGCCCTGAAAGCCGCAGTATTGATCTAGTAAACATCAATGCAGTTAATGTAGAGTCTCTAAGGCATGTTTACTCAGGCATGAAAGGCAAACAATTGCCTGATGCACGGAGAAAAATAGTTGGACATCAGGGCCACGTACTTTTAATTTTCCTCTAATTAGGTCATGATTTTGTAGTTTGGTTGTGAAAAACAAAGGATACCAAGCGGCACAAAAGAACATGGTGCTTGCTCAACATTCAGTTGTACCTACAGGGCACGAGGGCACTGGCAGATGCACTATAGAAAGAAATCCTTACTGGGTACATGGGGCTTTCTAAATATGCAAGATTATGGTCCAAGGCAAAGGCTTCCTGACAAAACCATACTCTTGCTATTTCTCAGATTGAAAATTGATTATTTCTTTGTATCTTGCTGTTTCTAAGTTAAGGATCTAGAGTCTTAAAGTAAAATACTTTTCTGGAGAGATAAATTGATCTAAAAATTCTGGCAGATAAAAGCATCTTTTATTTGGGGAATTCAGCATGTTTCTATTTTTTCTGTATTTTACCACAGTTCCAAAGATGAAGTATTTGAAAGAGATGGACAGACCCACAATCCTACGAATACTGGATGTCTGTGCTACGTGCTACCCAGATAAAACAGCCATCTCCTGTTGTCGCTATTTGGAGTGTTTTAAGAAAGTAAGTCTGCTCATGCGAGTACAGCTTTGCCTACCACCTCCACTGGCAGAGGGTGAGGGAATGCAATGGTAAGAACTGAGGAAGTGGGCTTCTTACACTTATTATGAGCAGTCAAGTTTAAAACCATATTTCTTTCTTATCTCAGCTTGTATGGGAGCAAAGACTGGCAGTGTTGGAAATACTTCTCCTCATCCTGCGGCGCGAGACACTTGACTTCAAGAATATTGAGTGCATCTCTCAAACCTCCTTAAAGTTCCTGCAGCAGCCGGTATGTTGCCTGAAGCAAGTTGTGACAAGTGTGGACTGATATGAGGGAAAAGCATAAAGCCTGTTACAAGCTAGATTCAACTCAACTATGTTGTGTTTGTAGAGCTGTCCAAGTCTAATAGTTTATTTATTAAAGAGTTTTATATGGCGCTGGCTAGACCTGTGGGTATCGGAGCACTTTACATCATTGTCAAAGCATTATAAGTCAGTAGCAATACAACTTAGAGTGACGAGAGTCAAGTCAGTGTATAGTCCTTGGGCAAAAACAAGAGAGAAGGAAGTGGTAGTTCCAGAGTGAGTTAGAGGTTATATCCTGGATTGTTGAGGTGCTGAACGAGCAAGAATTCTTTCAGTTGTCTTTTGAAATTCATAAAGGAAGAGTTAGTTCTGATATTTACTGGGAGAGAGTTCTAGATTTTGGGGGCATTGTCTGAGAAGGAGCGAGAGAGGGCTTTTTGCTTGTGCAGAAGTTTATTGGAGCTTCTTCGATTTCTTGTTTAGCCTGCCTTTGTGAGTTTGGAAGTGAGGTATGCTGGTTTACCAATGTGTACAACTCTATGGGTGCGGTAGGCAGTCTTAAAGCAACAGTATGCTTCGATAGGTAGGCACTTTAGACTATTGATTCCGTGGGAGATGTGTGATTTGGTGGGAGGAAGGACCTAATTTTGTTAAGGAGTTTTAGGTTGTAGAAGCATCCTTTGCTGTAGGCTTTATGTCATTGCTCATGTTCAGATTTGAGTCCAGGGTGATCCCCGGAGATTTAGTGGAGTCTGCAAGAGTCAGTTTGAATTTCAGGGCATCTAGGTTATTTAGCTATTCTTAGGTCTGGGGGAGCTGGCTGTGATTGGACAAAAGGAGGATTTCTGTCTTTTCTTGGTTAAGGTTAAGGTGGTTGTGTGTCAGCCAGTTTTGCACTTGTGTGAGGGTGGAGTTAAGCTTGCGTATGTCATCCAAAGAGGATATTTCCAGATATAATTGGGTGTCATCTCCATATAGATGGTAGGCAATGTTTGCTTGTTTAAGTATTACGGTGAGGGGTTCCATGTAGATATTGAGGGTGAGACTACAGAGCCTAGTGGGACGCCTTGGATGATGGCATAAGCAGTCGAAGTTGAGTTGTTGTTAGAACTGGGGTCTCTAGTTGGCAGGTACCTTTGACCAAATAGGGACCCTTGCTTCTAGTCAGGGTAAGGGTGTACACTCCTAAAATAACCCCTGCTCACCCCCTTGGTAGCTTGCACGAGCAGGCAGGCTTATCTCAGAGGCAGTGTGTAAAGCATTTATGAACACATACAGTAATCCTGTGACAACAATACAGATGGACAGCACACAGGTTTTATATAAAAAATAAGTATTCTTTATATAGACTTAACACAAGACCACATAAAATGGTATATGCGACACTTATGTTCACTATACCTTTGCATGCGTAACGCTATACAACGAAAGTATTGCAGGGAGGGTGCTGTGTCGGTTCCTTACACGCAAGAACGGTGGTGCGTCGGTTACCTACTGCTGAGTAGGGGACGATGATGCGTCGGTTCTTCTTGGCATGGGGAGGGGATGCGTCGGATTCTTACTGCGATTCCGTGGCGATGCGACCAGCAGCGCCGTGATGCGATGAAGATCCAGTGCAATGAAACAAAATGGCGTCTTCTTCTTGATGTGACAACGATGTGTGCACGCCCAACGGCCGCGCGGCGACTAAACTAATCTTCTGAGCCGCGACAGGCCCTGCAACACGCTTCTCCGGTGATGCGAGGGCATCTGCTGCAACGGCTAAACTCTTCTCTGGTGATGCGGGGCACTTCGGTGATGCGATAAGACTGGGGCAGCGGCGGCACACTTCCTCAGTGATGCGACGACAACTGCTGCGGCGGCGACGTGCTTCTCTGGTGATGCGACGGCATCTTCTGCGACGGTGAGACTCTTCTCCGGCGATGCGAGGTGCTTTGGATGATGCGATGGCGGCAGCGGCGGCATGCTTTCTCGGCAATGCGACAACAACTGCTTTGGCGGTGACATGCTTCTTCATCTTGAGTCGCGCTTCCATGTCCCAGCAACACGCAGTCTTTCAGAAGGCCCAGCTCAACAGCAGGCACTTCAATTCCCAGCAAGGGAATGCAGGGGAGCTGGTTGGTGAAGTCTGTTGTCCCTGAGACTTCAGCAGGAGGCAAACTCAATCTTCCAGCCCTTGGAGAGCCTTTACAAGTTGATGAAAGTAGCACAAAGTTCCTTTATCCTTTCTTTGGCAGTCAGGCAACCACTGCAGGCCAATCCCCCACTCAGCACTTAGCTTAGGGATAGTCTCTTCCTCAGTTTCTCTGGTTCCTCTCCTCAGCAAAGGTTCTTCTTGTTTCCCAAAAGTGATCTAAGTTCTGGGGTCTGGGTCCCCCCTTTATACTCATATTCTCTTTGTTCTCTGAAGGCAGAGAGGCCTTTGTCTAGTTCAAACCAGTTCTGGTCAGTCCCGGAGCACTTTGTTTACATGACTCCTTCTTTCCTTTGAGAATGTGGGCCAGGGACATCAGACGCACCACAGGAGGGAAGGCACAGCCCTATTTAGACCCAGGTGCAGCTCCTCCCACCACTCTCCATGTAGATCTCTCTATTCAGCCTTGTGCTGACTCACCCTGTCTCCTGGAATCCCCCAACCCGTGTCACTCAAACTCCAGACATGGAATACACAACCTAGCAGAGGCAGGCTTGGATAGTTAGGCAAGAAAATACCTACTTTCTAAAAGTGGTATTTTCAAACACAGAATGTTAAAACCAATTTCACTAAAAGATGTATTTCATCATTCTGAGTTCAGGCACACTAAACTCGAATTTCTACCATGCTCCCTGGGTCAGTTATGATTATAAGATGTTATCATAAAACTGCCCATTCTGACCTATGGGGAACAGGCAGCCTTGCAATAGTTAAAAACAAAAACGGCTGTAATTCACTATCAGGACATGCCACACACACCAGGGCATGTCCTACCTTATACTTACAATGCACCCTGCCCTTGGGCCTACCTTAGGGGTGTCTGACATGAAGAAAAGGGAAGGTTTAGGGACTGGCAAATGGGTGCACTTGGCCTGTCAACATGGCAGTACCACACTGCACACAGGCTCTGCAATGTCAGGCCTGAGACACACTTTACAGGCTCCTTCTGTAGGTGGCACAACCAGTGCTGCAAGCCCAACAGCAGCATTTGATTTACAAGCCCTGGGCACCCATGGTGCACTGTACGAGGGTCTGACAAGTAAATCAAATAACCCAATCGTGGAGTCACTAATCCATACATCAATTTATCATCGGGAGCACTTGCACTGTGGCACTGAATAGCAGTGGCACAGTGCCCAAAGCATCTAAAACCAGCAAAAACATGTGAGGCAACAGCAAAAAATGGAAGGGAGACCCACGCCAATGGTGCCAGGTCTAAGAGTTGTTGTTTTTTTTTTTTTTAGATTGGTTATGTAGAGACAATGAGAACCACTTCAGAACCATGCCATCTGCTCTGATTCGTTGTTGTAGTGAGTTCAAAAGTAGTTTGTGGTCAACCTTGTGGAAGGCCACTGATAGGTCACGAAGGATGCACAGGCAGCATTTATCTTCATCCAAAGAATTATATATATCATCTGTTATATTCATCATAGCTGTTTCTATGCTCCCTCTGTTCCCGAACTCGGGTTGGTGGAATCAAATAGGTTGTTGCTGTCAATGTATTGGTTGAATTGGGAGAGAACACACTTCTCAATAGTTTTTGCCAAGAAGGGGAGGCTGGAAACGGGCTTGAAATTGTTGAGGACCTGTGGGTCTGCCCCTGGTTTTTTTTAGCAAGGGAGTGACTTGGCCCTCCTCGAGGCAGTGAAGCAAAGTCCCATTAATAAGACAGCTGTTTATTATCTTGGTCCAGAGAGGGGTTGTAATGTGGTTGAGACTTTTAGCCAGAGAGGCTGGAAGAGGGTCTGTCTTTTATGAGAAGGGTTTGGATTTTGCGATCACCTTGTAGATGTCTTCTTCCGTGACTGGGTGGAAAGTCTTCCAACCTCCTGGGTGCTGTGTAGGACCTTATGTGTTGGTAAAGTCCAGTGGTGAAAGGCAGAGAAGCCACTGCCGGCGAGATCGGTAAGTAGGTAGAGGAGTTGTTAACCTCTGTGATGTGGTGGGGGATTGCCAGTGGACATATGCGTTTGACAGCCTAGAGAGAGTTTGATCTTCATGATTTTTTTTGTTGAATAATTGGGCAAAGTTGTTGCATCTTTCTTTGGAGACAAGAGGGGCTTCTTTGGTAGGTTTAATGTTTGATGATGTTGAAATGCTCTTTGTGGAGGTTTTTTGCTTTATCAAGCATACTATGGAAGAAGGTGGCTTTCTCTGTTAGAATGGGATTTTTGCATTTCCTGAAATATGATCTTTCTGCAGCTCTTCGTTGTCCGAGTTGAGGTCAATGATTGAACCAGGATCTTGGTGATGTCTCTCTGATCCTTTTTAGTTTCATGAGCCTACTTGGTCTAGGATGGCTTTCATTGTAGAATTGTAGCGGGTTGTAAGCTTGTCAATGGTAAGGTTATGGGAGGGACATCGTTCTTTCTTCCAGATCGGAAAGGGGTATCTGATTGATGTTTCTGGATCATTGGAGAGAGTTCCGAGATTGGTTTTGAGGTACTTCTGTTTGGTTCAGTTGAAACAGGATGATGTGGTGATCTGACCTGTCGACTGGCAGGATGTTGTCTATGGTTATTGAATTGTTTTGTGCTATGATGGCGTCTAAGGTTGAGCCTCTGTTGTGGGTTTGGCCTTTGCAATATTGGGTATGATCTTTGCTGAGTAAGAGTTAGCTTAAAGATTGGAGTAGTGTGTCCTTCTCGTGATTCCAATGTAGGTCGAGGTCTCCTAGTATTATGTTGTTGGTGTTGGAGAGACAGCAATGCATTATCAGATACGACAGTTGTTCGCTGAAGGGGGAAGTGTGTTTCCTGTTGGGTGGTAGAGGAAGTGACATTTTGGTACTTTATTGCCTTTAGGCTTTATGCTAGTGCTGAGATATTCAAATGATGGGAAGGAGAAGGAATCTGTTTCTGTCATAGTGATGTTGCACCCACAACCTTGATGCCCTATTTCTTACCGAGACTTGACTACATGCTGGGTCCTTGCCGAATATAATTATGGCACTACCTGACAATTTTTCCATAGTAAGGTTAGAGAGACAAGACCATATAGGTGGAGGCATTGCTATTATTTTTAAGAAGGAGTACCACTGTAAAATTGAAGATTTTTTGATGTCTGATTTTGAAGCATTGATCTTTACAATTGCTTTTACTCCTAAATGTTTGTTCTCCAGAGCTTTGATTTACCTCCCCCCGGGGTACGCTGGCTCTCAACCTGATCTACTGGCTATCCACATTTTGCAAACTGCTAATTTTGCAATACTTGGGGACCTAAATCTTAATTTAGATGGCTCAAAGACCACTCAAAGTGCCTCTTTGATTGAGGATCTAAAATGCACTTTATTTGGCACTTACTAACTCATGTGGCTGGGCATCTTATAGATCCTATTTCTCCAAATATAAAAGACTTAAAGACAGAGCCTCCCCATCCACTCTGCTGGTCTGATCACTTGGCTGTGCCTTTTACGGTCAAGCCCCTTTCTTTCCTTTCCCCAGTGTGGCTAAAGTTGCAATCAGAATCCAGAAATTGGCCTAAACTCAATATTGCTGCACTGAATGAGCAACTGCTTTATACTAAACCTACTCTACAACAACAGATCGATTTAGATTAAGATCCAATTCGTCACTGGCTCACTGAGTCCATTGATTTTAATCTGCCAACTACTAGTAATACGTGTACGCAGAATTCACTCACCAGCCCCTTGGTTTAATGATGTACCTAAAGCAGAAAGGAAACGCTGCAAAGCGTTCGAAAGACGAGGATGAAATAGTTTGCAGAAGACGGCAAGATTATGTATGGAGATTCTCTAAAAGGCTATCAAGCCTGCTTTAACTATTACACTTAAAAAAATCATGAACATGCAAAATTGCCAGAAGACACTCTTCAAAGTGGTTTCTGTACATTTCTATGGGGAAGTCGCAGTTGCAATTTGACAGTTTAAGGAGCCTTCTAGGAGGACTTCGAGGAAACCCGTTGGAACTTAAGAGGTTGGAGAGCCACCTGACCCATGGATAATGTAGTACCGGAGTTACCAATCCCAGAGGAGCAGGGTGCATAGGTCTGGAGTGGTGTCGGAAACCACCGTCATTCTCAATGGAGGGCTGCGAAGAAGTGCTGTTGCTGTGAAGGTGAAAAGGGTCAGATGGAATCCCAGCTGGGATTCTGGAAGAAAGGAACCTGAAAGCAGAGGGGACAGAGTCAGGGTCACTTCAGAGTGACCAGGGGTTCGGGAGACGAATGCCCACCAATGTCGGGTACTTCAGGTGCGAAGAAGGGATGCTTGACTCTGCAGCCACGAGGACCAGGAGATGTCGACGATGACCAGGAGCCAGATGCGAGCTTTCCCATGAAGGATGCCGAGTGCTGAGGTGTCGTTGTCTGGCTGGAGCACCAACAAAACTTGGCAGAAGCAACCCACGAAAGAAGGTCAAGCAGGGTACGGTGTGGACCAGCAAGGTCCAGGGGACTCACCAAGCAATGGGGAATCAGGGCACATCTGGAGCAACCAGGAAAGCCCAACAGAATTCAAGATGACCCTCAGGAGGACCCACAGGCCAAATGACCAGGAGTCGCAAGAGGACCTTGAGCAAGGAGGCTGGAGTTCTTTGGTGGAAATACTGCTCAGGATCAGGACTACAGGGAGTCCAATGCACAAACTCGGGAATTGCCAACAAGCATATGCACTTGCAAATAGACACAGTGCACAGGGAGGGGTTCAGGGTATGTGGTCCCCACGAAGGATACTGGCCTCAAACTTGCTGAGAGGGAAGATCAACCTCAGGGACCTTCGAAACCGACCTCCTGTGTTGCTGGAGTCGTTAGAGTCCACAGAAGAGTACAGGAGCAGCAGACCGGTCAGTTGCGTTAAGGTGCCTGTGAATACAGTGGAGTGATTCATTCACCCCAAGGGAGATTCTGCAGTTGTCCTTAGTGCACCACAGGTCCTGCACCAAGCCTGTATGGAGCAAGGGCACAGACAAAGCTTTGGACAGAGAGGGAGATGAAGTTGGGCCCAGTCGAAGTCCAGCGTGTCCAAACAGTTGATGGTCAGTGGTTTCTTCTTGTAGAATCTTGTCCACATAAAATCTAAAGAGCTACATTCAGGTAAGCCCTTTTGTACCCACTGGAGAGGGTTGGACAGATTTGGGGGACCCTCCTAGGGGAGGGTCAGGACAGAGGGGTGTTTACACCCATGTCTTTTGTCCAGTTGTGCGCCACAGCAGGAGCCAACGGCTCCCAGAACTGGGTTAAGCTGGACTATGCACAGGGACACCAAATGTGCCCCAGGTGCAGACTTTCAGGCACTCTCAGAATGCATGAAACCACACTAACCCCAGGGAAATTCTGGAGGAGGGAACTAGAGGCACGGGGCGCTAGGAGCAGGCCAGCCTCCAACATAAAGTGTTCAACACAAATGGGGCCGCTCCCAGTATAGTGACCAAAGGTGCTCAAAGGTTAAATTGTGAGTGCGGACATCTCACAAAAAGTGAAGGACTGGCCTCACACACCACCAGGTGTCATGTTTCATCATCGACAGTCCTCGCCCTCTAGAAACTCGGTTTGGTAGAGGGCGGGCATTCACCTGACGACAGGGATGCACTTCTAAACTAAGTGGGGGCCCGTGAAAAGTGAGTGAAGTTTAAAAACCATTACAGTTACCAAATTAAATTTTAATAGAGTAGGCAGCTGTATGGTACTAAAAAGGTGAACGGTTGAAGTGGGGAATTTATTATCCCCTCACTGTAGTGAATAGGATCAACATGTTTCTGCCGAATGGCCTAGAAGGGTCCGTGGCATTCATCAGGACCTATAGCAAGGGGGCTCCGTTCTTACCAACTTTGTGGTGAGAAGGCACCACTTGGTGGGGTGACCTGTGTCACACTCCACCAGAGAGGGGAGGGCTCTCAGTAAGCCTGTAAAACATAAATATACACAAGAGTACCATCAGAAGTAGGCTCGGTCACTGAAGAGAATCATTCAGGACCACATACACATATATTAACGTGAGTGGCTATATGTGTGTAACATGTGACACTCATCTGTGCACACACTGAAATAAAGAAACATCATATGTGAGACATAATCTCTCACATCTTACCCTAGAAACAAAACCTACGTGCCCCATGGGAGGAGGATGGGGGGAAGACCCTTGTTGTCAGACTCTGGAAAATTAAAAACAGTAGTAGCCATGGTAAAAAATATACACATTGTATGCAATTTCTTAGAGCATGGAGCCAATAAATGATCCTTTTCAAACTCACACACATTCACTAAAAACTGCATGCATTCCCTTAATGCCTCAAGGTGCGTCTCCTTTGGTAGCACCTAATCGTATCCTTCTGTCCTCCCCAATGGTGACTGAGCGAGGGGTGAACGTGGTTTAAATAGAGCTCTGAATTGGGCGTGAGACAAGAATTGCACCGTAATTAGTGAAATTGCCTGCCAGTTTGTAGGATCCGGTGTCCCAAATTGCGCCGAAGGACGTATGCAGAATCTGTGCCTGGCCTGCTCAGAGCGTGGTAACGAGTGTCGCCTAGCATGCGATGAAGATCCGGCGTCTGCGTGGTAAGCGTGTAAGAGAAGTCAGACTTCAAGCTAGCCTGGCTGATGATGGGTTCAACCCAGATCTGTGACCGGGGGTGAGTGCCTGAATAGTTTCAGTGCTCTGTCCTTCATCTCCTTGTGTTTGCTTTGTTCACCCTAAGTTGGCAGGGTATGCCCAGACGTGGGTCCCTTGCTCACTTTGCCACTGGTTTCAAGCTAGCCTGGCTGATGAGGGCTGTTAGTCCGAAACCAGTCCCAGGATGCTTGTTTCTGGCCCAGGGAAGACATGGCTTGGCAGTTCGGGCTGGACTGTTCCCATGAGGCACACGGTCAAGACTGATTTGCATATAGCTGTGTCTGAACTGGGGTGGCAAAGTGAGCTAAAGAACGATGATGGATTCATCCCAGATCTGTGACTGGGGGTGAGTGACTGAAAAGTTTCAGCGTTCCGTCCTTCATCTCCTTGTGTTTGCGCCATTTTAGAGATAGCATTTACCGCAAGGGTTTAATGCTCCGGTACCTATATGTCCGGCTGAGTCGAAGACAACCCGGGAGAATGGTCTACGAAGGCTGCAGAGGGGCTCTGCTCATGCAGGGGCACCCTCTCAAGTAAAACCCAGCACCCTGTCTTCAGGATTGTTAAGGTGTGCTATTCGGGTGGCTTATAAGTTTTAAGTTCTATAGATATAGTGAACCTATATCTAAAATAAGTAGTGCAAGCACCAGCTTACACAGTTTGCAGTAACAGACCTGTAGTTCCATTTTGCATGGCCTTTCATGGGTGGTATAATACATGCTTCAGCCCATGGGAGGCCTCTGGGGTACCTATGCCCTGGGTACATGGATACCATATACAAGGGACTCATAAGGGTACCCCAGTATCCAACATGGAGTGTACCAAAGTACATGCATAACAATTTAAAGGAGAAAGCAGATAAACTGAGGTCCTGATTAGCAGGATCCCAGTCAGAGTAGTCAAAACAGTGCAATATCAAGCAAAAAGTGGGGGTGACCATGAGAAGCAGATCCTACTGTCCTACCTTACCAGCCGACTCGCTCCCTAAGATCTTCAAATCAAACACTGTTCTCTGTACCGAGGTTTCATCTAATCCACATGAAAGTCCGCTCCTTTGAAGATATAAACTGTGAAACTATCTCCCCTCAGCTTTAAGGAATTGTAATTCACTCCTGAGCTTTCGTAAGGGTCTGAAAACCTGGTTATTTTAGCTTATCACATCAGACCTGTGCGCTATGTTGCGCCGGTTAACACTCTGGGGTAGCTGCATGCATTAGAAATTGCATAATAATAATAATAAGGTCGAGGATAGGATAGGAAGTTTGAATGTGATGTCAATGTCGTAGTTCAGGATTGTTTCTGCCAGCTCTGTTGCATGCTTGATCGCCGATCTGCAGTTTATGAGCATGCAGGTTGTATTACTGCTGCTTCTTGTCTTCTGGCAGAGGGGTGCATTGGGTATTTTGATATACTGTGCTGGTGGCCTGGCAAACCAAGGAGATCACCTGTATCTTGAAGGTGGGTGTGTCCTTGGATTTTGTAGGGTTGCATGTTTTATCTAGATCTCTCATCTCCCTTAAGAACATCAAGGGGCACGATCTTTCAGCCTGTGAAATTGGTTATTGAGGGAAGTTTTGTGCCAGCGGTTCATCTGGGTCTGAGATAAACGTAGGGGTAGGCTGGTGAAGTTGTAGGAGGGTCGATTTAATTGTCAATCGTATGCAGGGGAGGGTTTAAGAATCTTAAGGATGTTGTTGATACCCTTCGATACCTTATCGAGTGGATTTTCCAAGTGAGTTGAACGATCGGTTATGCCGATCGTGGCTATATAGTTCAATGGAGATAGTAATTCAAGTTGACTTTCCATGCCGAATGAGCCATTTCGTTATGTCTTTCGAGGGCGTACGTTTCAGTGGCGGGAGTGTGGAGGTGTTGAGGGGCGAGTTGTCATCTCTGTTGGGTTCTGGGCTCTAATTACTTAGAAGCACAAGGGGCACGAAATAAGTGCTATTCTCAGATGTTTCAAAATATGTTTTGACCCCTACACTAATAGCACATGTTTATCTGCATATAAGTAGGCAGGATCAGTATTTCACCCTTTCAATTATTTTTGTGGAGTTAGAGAAATAGATACTTCTAAGTAACGCATTAGGAAACATTGTGAAAGTCTCTACCAGATTTTCTAAATTCAGGAAATTTCTGACTTTACACATTCTTTTCAGAGATACAGGAGCTATTCGATCACCACAGGAGTACCATGAGCTAGACATGATTAGGAATACTTAGATGAGGGATGTGCGGCAGTTCCCGTTAGTTTCAATTAAGGTTTAAAGTTACTGCTGTATATTCATACTAGCATTCATGTTTCAGTGGTCAGAGCTTTTATTAATGCATTGATAGAGTATAAATATATCTTATGTAGGCTAGCTACATAAAAGATTGCATGTCACAATATTAACCACAAAAATATTTGCTACAAGAATATCATAGCAAAAATATAAAAAAATTTATTGTGGAAGTGTAAATTAGTAAGTATGGATTTAACTCAACATACATGTACAGTAAAGATACAAATGTCATAGGTACGTGTATGTGGACTTTAACAATGCTGAAATACCTATATTTATACCTTATAATTCTTGTCAATGTTTTGTCTGTCAATACGCGTAACAAGTTAGCAATGCATAAAAATGGTCAGGTAGACGTATTGCAGGCTCACCTACATCTAGACCTGTGTCAGCCCCTTTTGAGGTTCTCCTAGTTTAGGAAACTATAGATAAAAAGCTTCACTGTCTAGGATAAGTGAACTGACTACTCTTACAAAGAGACAAACAAAAAACCCAATAACAACTGCTCAAGTCATATCTGACATCCTTCAGGTGACAAGATACCTTCCCCCAAAAGTATCCCTCCTCCACATCGCAGACGCTACAGTGGGCTCATTGATCACTTGTTTGACAAACATCCCCTTTTCGAGGTGTAGTGAGGATAGATGAGGAGTGAGGAGGAGTGTAGTGAGGGGTAGCGATCCTGACCATCTACATTTTGTTTACAGGATTCTTTCCCTCATAAAGAAGAAGCCCACTGAATTATTAAGCAGATGACCAGATTATATAGTATTCCTAGATCTTATGATGTTTCTTCCTCAGAATTCAGGCACATAGGGCCTTATTTAGAAGCCCCTTGCTCCACCCGTACGTCACTTTTCCTATGTTAAAAATGACGCAAAAGTGGCGCAAGGGGCTTGTAAATAAGCCCTATAGCATTTACTAAGGGATGTGTGAACAATTGAGTTGAGTAATTTTGTGTTATGCTTTGAGTGCACCTGTGAAACATCTTATTAAATATATCCTAAGTGCTCATCCCTGGAATGTGTTGCTCCATGCAGCATACACATACATGCTATGTGCTTTGGTGTGCATAGACCATGTATCTTCTGACACACACTGCACTCATTGTACTATTGCAGTGCAGTTACTCCATGCAGCACACACATACATGCATTGTGCCTTGGGCTATACAGGCCACTATCTTCTGACACTGTATTCAAGGTTTATTGGTGATGTATCTTGAGCTCACAGTCTCCCAACTGCAGTCATACACATCATATTAAGGGAGTTTTGGCACCACAGTTAGTATTTGACAACAGCTATGTCCCCAGCCTCTGGTTTAGATTTTGCATTCTACAGAATTGAAGATTATGGTCTGCCGGTTTGATAGTAGGGATTGTTTTTTAAAGTAGTTAGTTTTCATTGTAACTGATCTCTCATCATCTTGATCAGCTGTCTGAGTTCACAGACGTGGAGAAAGTCGGCTGCAGATTGATGGTGGAGCTTGCTCGCTGGCTTCCCAACGTGGTGCTTAGGAACATCCTGGGTCTTTTTGAGATGAAGGCCATTCCACATCCATATGTTGCGTTCTGCCTACGACAAGTCATTCAAGGTCATGGTAAGTTGCCTGGCATTTGAGAGATCCTTACACAGGGAAGACCATGCTAAGTGAAGTGGGACATGGATTAAGTTTTGTTGGACACTGTTGGTACAATGATCACACAAACCAAACTAGACGGTATTCAAAGCACAATGGGGTAGTGATAGCTACAGACATGGGTCTCTGGTTAGGAGAGTGCAGTCCTGTAAAATCTCAACCTCATTAGTTCTGGCAGTTCAGCTTAGAACCATAGGGTTTAACAGCAGATAAAGACTGCTGAACCGTCAGCCTGCTTACTGCCTGCTTCTCAGAATGTATAATCCAATCTGGTCCTCAGCTTCAGACTTCCCGTTTAGGACTTCTCTTTGCCGGTCTCACTTGAACATTTTAAATTAAGTTACTGATCCATACAATTTCTGTCAGAAATTTACTCCCCGTATATGGTACTCTCTCTGTGATTTCATTGATACTCATTAGCCCCTCTCCTCCCCCTTCAGTTTTACTTTGTGACCTCTAATTTTGGGGTAATTGATGCTCCCAGGTTTAGGGCCTAAGGAGTTCATATGCAACCCTTCTAACAAGTGTGGCCTCTTGTACATGAAACACCACTAACCAGATACTATTGTGAGATCACAGAATGAAAATAACCTCCTTTCAGACTTTGACCCTCAGGGAATTTGCTGTCCATTTCCCAGAATCTAAAACAGTACTCTTCTACAACTTTGTGTGCCGCCTGTGTCAGATCGAAGGAAGCCCAAAGGCTGCGCTCTCTCTCTATTGTGCCACCCATCTCATTTCAACGTACATCCCAAGGCTCTGCCTTTATATTGACCCACCCATGTCAGTTCAAAGTGCACCCCAGTCCTAAGGTCTACCTGTTGTATGTTTGAGTTTGAAGGGCACTACAGGACTCCTATCTCCGCTGTGGTACCTGTTTACACCCAGGCACCACAGGCTTTTGACTCCATTATTCAACCTGTCTGAGCTGTGTTTTTTGTTGTCACCTCACAGTGTCCATAATGAAGAACTCTGAGGATTTCATCCTTGAAAGCTTTTTACCCATCATGAGGAAAGCAAGAACGTTTGCTCACTGCTGGTATTTCAGCCGTGGTAAGTATAAATTAGTATTAGGAAGCTTCTCTGAAAGTGGATGGAGTGAGCACCCACTGCAAGAATCCTTTCCATTTTTTAGAAACCACCAGAGATAATTTTATATAATTGTGTGTATCATTTTAATCAAAGGGCGCTGAGTTTGGCTGAGAATTTTGCCAAAATCTTCTGGGTGTTAAATTCATCTCTGAGAAATTATTTCGCTTTTCTTCATAAAATGAACAGATTCTGTACATTGTATGTAAAATGTATATGCTCTGTGCTATTTTGAGCAACAGCTGAGGTATTAGAATGTGACAAAAGTAATTAAAAACTGCTCACCCTCCCCTTTTTCATTTTTATGAAACACAAGCATGCATTCTGGGGAATGGGGAAAGTTGGCAGGGTTAAGGGTGTGTGTTATCAATACAATAAAGGCCTGGCTATCAGAGAGTCAATAATTTTTCTCTCTTAGGAACTTCTTCTGCCGTGGGGATACCTATCTCCACCCGATCTCTGGCATCCTGTCCAGTTTACTACAGTCCCAGAACTCTCAAATCAGATGTCCTAAAAGGAGAACTGCTATCAGTCAATCCGCAACAATGTACATCCTCCCCCGCAACATGTGAGTGAAAGACACTTACTAAAAAAGGGAGTGAGCGAGTGAGAGGGCACCTCACGTATGCAACACCAGGGAGGCTACCAGCAGGTTCTCGCCAGTATGCCCACGTCTATCATCATCGGTTGCCCACTCACAGAAACAAAGAATATATAGTGTCCAATAACGAGACAGAAAGGCAGAAAGAAAGAATTAACTGTCCCAAACAAAACCCCGTGATTTGCAGAGAACCGCGTGTTCTATGCAATTAAAATTGAGTTAAGCCTCACTGTTAGGTTCCCCTCTTTATTCGCAATTGTGAGCTTACTCAAATTAAACGCACTGCACGTTGCTAACCTTTTCCAAGAAGGCCAACATGTTTCATTGCCATTTACTTATGTTGTGGCAAATTCGTCAGGGCGTGGGGTTCAGTCACTCGCCTCACTGGACAATAACTTTTAAGTTGCAGATAGGCTTATAAAACAGAAAAAACAGCAATTCTGTCTTAACAAAATCTGACCAACCAGACACTGTAATAGTCAAACATGATGTGTATTGTTCAATCATGCATTGGGGTAATATATATTTACCAGGTGCAGGCTGAGGGCGCTCATACCAACCTCCACCAAACCATGCGGGGTTGTGTTCATCACTATTACCCCTAATTAAAAAGCACTTCTGTTGCTTATCGTTACACCTGTGGAAATAATGTTTCAACATTAGATCAAAATCCTTCATATAATGTGTACGCTCTGTCTAGCTAGCGTGCACCATCTTTATCTCAATGTCAGAGTATATCTGATATCATCTTTCTCAGGCTGGCTGCTAACTGTTTCTTAGCCCACTGGTCCATCCCGTTTCACTGTATACACCTCGGTACTCAATACGTATATATAATCGAGAGTTTTCACGAGCATGCCACTCTCATATGCTATATCCTGCCAGCAATTCAAGATGCCTCTGATTATTGTACCATCTCCGTGTGCTAACATGTATTGTGCGCCCTCATTTCACACTTACACGAGCGGCGCCATGCACTTTCACAAACCTCACAAGTTAGTGGCGCTTCCTCTAATTACTCGTACCATCTCCGTGTGCTAACATGTATAGTCCGCCGTCATTACACTCTTATACGGGGGGCGCCATGAACTTTAACAATCCTCACAAGTTAGTGGTACTGCGATAGCCTTGCCGTTAATTCAGACCCCAGAGCCAGCACACACACTCTTACCGATTTTGATCTAATGTTGAAACATTATTTCCACAGGTGTAACGATATACGATAAGCAACAGAAGTGCTTTTTAATTAGGGGTAATAGTGACAAACACAACCCTGCATGGTTTGGTGGAGGCTGGTATGAGCGCCCTCAGCCTGCACCTGGTAAATATATATTACCCCAACGCATGATTGAACAATACACATCATGTTTGACTATTACAGTGTCTGGTTGGTCAGATTTTGTTAAGACAGAACTGCTGTTTTTTCTGTTTTATCAGCCTATCCGCAACGTAAAAGTTATTGTCCAGTAAGGTGAGTAACTGAACCCCACGCCCTGACGAATTTGCCACAACATAAGTAAATGGCAATGAAACATGTTGGCCTTCTTGGAAAAGGTTAGCAACGTGCAGTGCTTTTAATTTGAGTAAGCTCACAATTGCGAAAAAAGAGGGCAACCTAACTGTGAGGCTTAACTCCATTTTAATTGCATAGAACACACGGTTCTCTGCAAATCACAGGGTTTTGTTTTGGGACAGTTAATTCTTTCTTTCTGCCTTTTTGTCTCTCTATTGGACACTTTATATTCTTTGTTTCTGTGAGTGGGCAACCGATTATGATAGACGTGGGCATACTGGCGAGAACCTGCTGGTAGCCTCCCTGGTGTTGCATACGTGAGGTGCCCTCTTACTCTCTCACTCCCTTTTTTAGTAAGTTTCTTTCACTCACATGTTGTGGGGGAGAATGTACATTGTTGCGGATTGACTGATAGCAGTACTCCTTTTATGACATCTGATTTGAGAGTTCTGGGACTGTAGTAAACTGGACAGGATGCCAGAGATCGGGTGGAGATAGGTATCCCCACGGCAGAAGAAGTTCCTAAGAGAGAAAAATTATTGACTCTCTGATAGCCAGGCCTTTATTGTATTGATGATTTATGAGAGAAGGGCGGCCTGGTGTATTCCCTCTAAAGCTCCCTGTTGTGAAAAGTTAAGGGTGTGTGTGTCTAATGTTACTGTTGCAGCAGTGTGTGAGTTTTGGAATGAAGCTTCCTGGTGCATGAGTAGAGAATGAAGAAAATGACACAAAGTTTAGAAAGTGCATGTTCTTGTGGCTTTCTTCACTTCAGGTAGTACAGACCTCATATCCCTACTTGTTCTGTATTGTATTGTAGTGGTATTTATATAGGCCTCGATTAATGATAAAGTAGCTATTCCCACTGTATAATGTATACAAGGCTAAATGCTATCATTCCTCTGATTACCATAGTTCATGAAAGGCGGCACAAGAGGTTCATGCCATCTGAAGCTGAAACCAAGACAGGGGCATGCACTCGCTAGTAGTATATTAACCCCTTGAGTGCCCATGACGAGCTGGACTCGTCATGGGCCGCGGTTGCGCTGTGCCCATGACGAGTCCAGCTCGTCATAGACCCCGCCCGCTAATGCAACGGCCGGCACAGGGCGGGGAAAGGGACGGGCACTCAAGGGGTTAAAGGGCAACTGGCCTAGCCTTCCGTAGTAGAGTAGGGTTCCCATTAGGTATAGAGAGAGCATAAGTGGGAACTGGACAGAACTGATTTGTATTTTCTCTGCAGCCTTTGAATCCTTAACTTTGGCATTTGCCCAGAGGACAGAAGCAAAGCTTGTTCCGCTATATTTGAATGGCTATGTTATCTGCAAGCTCTATCTTGACATACCATGCATGAACACCAAGGAAAAGTGCAAGGTAAGTTTTCAAGTCAGAAAGGGTTCTTGAGGGTAACAAAGCATGCTACTATTATGTACCGAGACACCATTAACACATACAATATAAAAATTTGCAAAAGTGTCAAATATAATATCCCTTTTATCACCATGAATCATTTGAGGAAGGGGCCATGATTCACAGAAGATTGAGCCTTGTGAGGGTCATGATGCCCCTCTCCTGCATGAACAGTTGTAATAAAAAGCATGCAGCTATCAGTGAGTGTGCATCTATGGTGCTTCACTGAGAAAAATAAAACAGGACTTGGCTGCTACTGCCGGAAGACGGATCAGACTGATACCATGTGGTTAGTCACTGTCTTTAGTAGCAAAGTCAACAAAAGACTTTGGACTTAAATTCAATCCCAATTAATTACCAATGGCTCAGATTAAAGCTAGCACTCCATTCATCACTTTTTTGTTTTTACAAGTGAAACGGCCTAAGTGCTGATCATGATGGCTGCATCAAGATGGGGATAGTCAATTGTGCCATAAGCCTCATGCAGAACGGCACTAATGAGGCTCAGTCAGCCAGAAATTGGTCTGCATGTGCATATACTCCCATTCAGTCCAAACATACTAGTTTGAGATGGAATGCTCCTATTGTAGAAGGACCAAGGCTGATTTGCATACTGTTGATCCTTATCTGTAGCAGCAAATTGAGCAAAAGAGTGATGGATTGGAATTCAACACTAAGTACAAATGTATAGGTTAATCCATTCTACCCATCACGTCAGAATTTTCTCTTAGGCGTATGCCATGCTGTCTTTCATGTGTAGAATTTGTCAACAATACTATGTAACCATTACCAGAAAGTAAGACTTTGAATCTGGACATGGGATCAAATCAAATTACGTGGATCTTGTGAATATGGGGCAAGTTGGTTTCCTCTGTAAAGGGATTGTAACATGGGATAAATAAAACAAGAAACTGTGACTTCTCCAATTAGGAAAGAAATGTTAACTTCTGACCGTGGTAAGAACTTCCTGAATGCAGGCATATTAGTACAGGTTTTCACATGACATGACTTTTTTTTATGTCTATGCATAAACATGCATCTCCACCACAAGTACAACTTTGCCATACAATAAAAATCAGTGTCTCCTTGCTTCACACATACTGAGGTAAGAAGCATGTACCCTCTTCTGTGTTATTTCCTGTAGATCCGTGAACAGGTGTTACTGACACTTGGCCCAATGGCGACTCTGCTTCCCCCAGACCAGCTGGCCCTGGAACTACCAAGGGTTTTTCGAGAGGTATTATACCTTCAGGCAAGCCTGCCGAAAGAGAACACCTTTGGCCTGATAAAGGTATGCCTGGGGTAAATGTACCCCTTAGTCATGTCTACTGTATGTCTGTATGAATTATGTCCATGATGTATCGAAGAGAATCACAATCATAAGGGGGTGTCTCGTAAGAGAATGTTGTGTTTGGGGGTATTCTCTGCATGTCTTTCAGATCTCTGCTGGATTTTTCTGTAGCTTTTGACACATCTGACCAAGGGCACAGATCTGAGTGGTCATTTTCTGGGTCTTCTCTTTTTTTCCACCTGGGATATCATAGTTGGGCCCTCATTACAAGTGGCCCAATAATTCTGATGGCACTAGTCTCATTGGAATTATGGGTGTGGAGGAGTATGGCAGCTCTAGTGTGTTACATCAAAAACCCGGGGAAAAACATGTACAGTAAATGAAATGTGACTCCCATATATTATTGCCCCCAAAATTAGATTCCTTGTTATTTGCCCTTCTCGGAATCACAGTGACATACCAGATTTTGAGAGGCCACTTATAAATGAAGGTCACAGTAGTGCAGATGGAATCTAAGGAATAACAGAAATTATTTACACTGGTGCATTATTTTTAAAACCTTTTAATTTTCAAAACATTTCTCAGAAACTGCCTTCCCGTGTGGCCGTTGCCGCACTACATAGAAGAAAGTAATGCTTTCGGAGAATCGTTGTGTCAAAAAGGCAAAACTTTCCTCCTTCCCTTTGTTATCCTTCCTGCATCACTAGGAGTTAAAAACAAACTGGTTCACAACTTTGTATGTATAACCTATTTTTCCTTTTTTTATAATCCCCATAAAGAGACAGAAACAAGAACCAACTAGTTTTATTGGTACAATTGTACTTGATACCTCCCATAAGAATTCTAATCACGGGCCCCTACTATGGATCCAGATCACTTCTCCCCTTTAACCTCCAACGTTGGACCAACACCTACCTTATTTTTCATGAGATGGGTTATATACTTTGAAAAAGGTTTTCACATTTTATAAAAATCTGTACTTGTAGTTTTCTTAATAGCTATAGTTCACATGTGCCTTGTAAATGTGCCATAGTAAACATCTAGAAGCTTGGAATCTTACCATATACACTTTGTAACACCCGTGATCACCCCTGCCCCGGAGCAGCCTTATCATCAACTTCTATTTTAAGATTCTTATCAACTCTACCCTCTGGGAATTCTAATCACCTCTCCCCTTTGGGTATTTGCATCAAATCTCTTAGGATCCTGAACTCCACTTGCCACAGAAGATAATACTCTTCTACCTCTTGAGGATTCTTACCTTGTGAAGCTTCTGATCACTTCTTCCTTCGTGATGATACTGATTACCTCTCCCCTAAGAGTTCTGATAACCGCTGCTCCACAGATGTTCCCAATGAGCCTTTTCTGGAGATCTTGAAAACTTCCATAACGTTTCTAATCAGTACACTCACCTAGGACTCTAAGCTACTGTCCTCCTACAAGAAGGCAAATAAATTCCCACGAAGACGGTCAATCATTGACTCCATTGTGAGTACGGATCACCTGTCCACCACAAGGATCTACATTACTTCAATTACCTTGACGGCCTTGAACTCTTTCCTGAAGATGGAGCTGGATCCTTTCCTCTACTTTCTAAAGTGGTGCTTATTTGTCACTAGGAAAGGCCATGACCAAGTGGTGTCAGCAGACGGCTGTGATTGAGTTGCTTAGTTAGTCAATATGTGTAATTTATGAGCTGTAATCATTTAATATAGTTGGAAATTAATATGGTAAATAAAATTGAAAGCCATATGGATGAGTGATTTGAGGGATCTATTTCTAAAGGCTTCCCCTTTACTAATTCCATGTTCTTTTCCATTCAGCCTCTCGAACACTTCCTTAGAGCTGGTGTCACAAAAGCTTGCAAGGAGGCTTCTTTACCGGAAGGGTTTGCAGCACTGCACAATATGGTAAGGGATTTTTTTAGGAGACACTTCTACCATGAAATCACAGTATCTTCTGAACAATACAGATGACCAGTTGGTGTGAAGGACACAAACACTGATTAGATTTTAGAGATGTGGACTCCAGTCCTGCCTATTCACTGACACCTCTAATGAGAGAGCAGTGAAAAAGTCCCCGGTTATCTCCATCACAGAGTGTTGAAAATACCACTGTCTTTAAAGCACAACACTTCACAGGTAATCCCCTGTCTCCAAAGGTGATGAGAATATTACCTATAATTTCCCTAACTTGTGAGTGATATCATTACCCACTTTTATCATAGCAAGAATCTCAGAATGTCAGCCACTAGGTCTATAGAAGGAGAATGAGCACATTATTCACTTGTCCACAGCCAAGGAAAGACAAAGATATTCTGTATCTCAATTCACTTGGTAAAGAAGGTCAACACCTGGCTTCACTGCTGAAGAGTCGAAACTAACACTCTCTAGATCTATAACAATTATGTTTAAGTGAGTACGACAGGGTGTGAACTAAGGCAAATGTAGTAATGGATAAAAGTCTAAAATTACTCAAGATTTTGAAAAGAGCACATCTGTTGTGGTCAAATTGTAAATGCTCTACGAAGTAGCAGCACTGAGTACCCAATTTATAATCATAGTATACTTTTCACAGTCTTTGTAATGATTACTGTCACTGTGTTGTTAGTAACCAAATGTTGACTTTCAATAAAGATCCATTCCTTTCTAACTGGGGAGAGACCAATATTATCATAAAGAAGGGGATGTGAGTACTGATAATTCTGGAAAAACTGGTCAGAGTTTGCGGTCTGCGATTCGCTCTCATAAGAAGCGATGGGTTAATGTTGTGCTAATGGCCAGGATCTGAATACTATCCACTTACCAGATTTGTATGGCCAGTACCATACTGTTCACAATCAGTATTTGATCCCAATCACTGTAAGATGATGACCAGAGGGGAACTTAAAAAATCCATTAACACATGAATATTAAAATTCTCTGGGGGATATTCTCAAGAACGTGTGATAATCATCGCAAAAGTTACTTAATGCAACACACAACATCGCAGTCTATCGCAGGAAAATTACGCCGTGTTAAGCAAGTATTCACAATACGGCGGTACCATGCAATAGTCTCAAGATAACACGTCATATGACCGCGTTAAAATCAACGCCACATCGCAAAAAATGCAAAACACAAATTCAAAAAAAGCTGCGATGAGGCCAATCGCGATACAAAACTCTGTGAAAACCAGCCACAGGCCTGCAATTCACTTGCATCAGACGGGAACAATCACCATAAAAGTAGAAAAAAAACCAGACAAACAAATGCCAAACAATAGCAAAGCACAAGGGACGCTGCCGGAGCAAGTACGGAGGAGAACCAGAACCCCACAAGCCCCCCAGAGGACCAGCCTGGGACTTCGGGGTCAGTGAAGGCCAAGGAGAAGAAGAGTTAGAAGAAGCAGTTCAGTCCTCAGGAAAACAGGATCCTGATAAACGGAGGTGGTAGAACACCATCAACAACTGTTCATCACCTCCACTGTCTCATTGGCAACAAGAAATGGACTATAGCAGTCCATCTTGGACAAGGTGAATGCAGTCGGAGTGCTGAAGAGAGCAATGGAAGAGGTCAAGAGGCGCTCGAATGATGTCAAGCGCAAAACCAACCTGAAATTCGCAAACAACCAGAAGGCAGCAATGCAGACTGGAGGTGGGAGTCCTGCACCACAGGAGGAGCTGGACGAGATGGAGGAAATGGTGTCCACAGTCATCAGTGGGGAGACGATGGCAGGAGTCGGGGGACCAGACACTGCTCAACATGACCAGACACAACAGCACCAGGGTGAGTAACGACCAGGGACTGGGGGGATGGTGGAGATAGGCACTATGGCACACATGCACAATGAAGTAGAGCACATTGGCGGACATACCATGCCCCAGACCACCAACTCCCACCAATAGACCAATGTACCCAAGTATGCTACATGTCAGCACTGTACAAGCACAGAAGTCAAAGGCACACCGCATGAAAGGAATAAGGGGCAGCAAAATCAGAGCTGCAGGGGCGACTACCCCAAAATGCAGCACACACACATAACATGCAGAGCAGACCAACACTGACAACAATGTGGTACAAACCGCAAAACACCTACAACAGAACACAGGACACAACTGGTGCCGCTTGGGTGCAGACACTGGCCAATCACATTTGGCATTGCAGGGATATGTGAGACGATAATGAACAAGTACAAACACACACGTCTGTTGTCGAAATGTCCACTGTCCCCCATAAAATAGGCAGCTCCTCCCAAAAATTCACAATGTACCCAATCATGCTGTCTGTATGAAAACATGTACAATGCGACAACATACATGTGGACACATTGTTAAACTGCATCTCCCCTTCACATTGCAGAGGGAGAATCAACACCTCCTGCAGAGCAGCCCGACCCTCTCTTCTCTGATGACGAAGAGGACCACCACAGCTTCGACTCCGACGCCCTCCAACAGCTCGTGGACAGCCTCCGCAGCCCACCTCCAGGAGCTGGGCAGCCCAGCAGCTGTGAGGAGACCCCACCCCTTGCACAGACCACACAGCAGGCAGCACCCACCACCACGGCTGCTTCCCAGGACCCCCACGAAGAACACATGGCCTTCCAACGCCATGTGTTGGGGTGCTAGGAGATTCTGGCTGAACAGGTGTGGTTGGGCTTCGACCGCATGGCAGACAAACTAGATGCTATATGTGGGTGTCTAAGTCCCATCAGGGACCCCTCCCGTTCCCTAACGGACACCCACAGTCCACTCCATGCTCTCCAACTGACCATGGCTGACACCGCTGGAGCCCCGACTCAGAGAATAGAACAACTGTCCAGTCAGAGTGGCTCTAGCGATGTCACACGGGAGTTGGGAAACATGCGGAGGTTAATGGAGACCATGGAGCGGGCAAATGCAGAATGAGCGACTGCCACGGCTGCCCACCAGTGAGTGGTAGCTGGGTTTCTCAATGACCACAGGACCATCCCCATGGCATTGCTGCCACAAGGCCTGGCGCTGATGCATGCTGCTGCTACCACTCCATCCACATCTCCGCCCCCTGAAGTGTCAGTGCCACACAGTGCGAAAAGGCCTTCAAACTCCGGACACTGATGTGTCACTGCCACACAGTGCTGGAGACAGAACACCCCCACCCACACGTGGGGCACATGAGACAGCAGAGGACGAAGATGCGGATGATTCTGCCCTCGTGGTAAGAAAAACGCAGTAGCATGCATCACCACCATGGGGCCGGCTTCAGCTTGGTTCTGCCCACTGCATCATCACCTTCCACTGTCCCCCGATGCACTCTGCAACACTCACCTTGGACCTCGACATGGACTGCCATATGCTGTTTGATCGCCAATGACACAGCAATCTGACTGCGGACTGAACTCTTCCTCTTCCTTTGGACTTGTCATTCCCTGAAGGACTCTGGCTGGTCCTCCACTGGCCAACATCGTCAAGTGGGGTTTGCATGGCCCTGTACTGCTCCAGATGCAACACTCCACTGAATGTGCATTAAACATTCATGATCACACAGATGTGTCATGTCTATGGTCTTTCAAGTGTGGAATTATGGATGAATGTTGGCTCACTGGACTCCTCTTTCGTCCATGTGGCTCATGTCATAGAACAGGGGTCACAGGGTGACACATTGCCGAATGTGGTCCGGGTTGCGCTGACACAACAACAGGGACACACGCATGAGTTACTTCCTTGTCCAGGCCAGTACGGAACCACGCCCAGGGCAACAGGGTAATTTACAAACCCTTACGTTGGACTGGCATATGCCACGACAGCCCACTCCGCTTACGCTCAGAGGGGGGGACGGCAACGCTACATGTACCAGGTTTTCCTTGTAGTGATCTACTGATCACAGGTCTATACCTCAGCATGCCACAGCCACACCCATCCAGCAAACGCATCACAGGACATGTGACCCTGCCAATAAAAAGGGCCGGGCGCACGTGCTCAACGCCATTTCCACTCTCTATCTGGGTGCATCCGTGTGGTGTTAATGTAGGCATGAGGGCCTTGGGCCCTGCAACATCACATTCCCCAGGACTGGAGGTGACATCATGGCGTCCGCAACACGATACCCAATCATACAGGGTCCATGACTGGGGCCACAGATGGGTGGCACCGGATACATAGCGGCCGGCACAGGCACACCGCCATGGGACGGTGACTTTGGGTGCACTGAGGTAGGGCACCTTAAGTGCTTAGCGGGTGTGCAGCCTGCGATGATGCCCCATCCCGGCGGTCCGGACTGCTCAGGATTTGTGTGCCCTGCTGGACCGCAGTGTAGGCCAGAGCCAGTGGGCAGCGCGGGCCTACCGCCATGTGGCGTCGCACACCGGATCACAGAGTTAGTGGCACCTCAAGGGCTGAGCGGGTGTGCAGCCTGCGATGATGACGGGTGCACTGGTATGTCCTCTTCCATGGCAAAATCAAGACCCAGAATCAAATGTGAGACCTGGTGGCCTACGGAGCGGGGCTGCATGATGTGGAGGGTGCCATGTTCGAGGGCCTCGAGCTTGGGGCTTGCACCGATACGTGGTGGGTCCTCATTGCGACACGCCAGTAAAGAAGGTGAGCAGTGAGGCCTGGGTGCGCAGGGGCGGGCATGCACTGCTGGGCAGCGGGAAGGACTCGGGTGCAGCTGCCTGGGTGCGCAGTGGCAGGCATGATGAGCTGTTGGAGGGGCTGGGGTGCAGCTGCCTGGGTCCGCAGGGGCGGGCAGGCGATGATGTTGTGTGCAATTGAATGTACTCTGCCATTCACGTATCTGGACTCTGTTTCAGATGACGGATCTGTTGCAGATGTGGGACCTGGTGAACTGCACTACATACCGGCACGTGGTTGGAGACACACTGGCATCAGCAGGTGAGCAGTGAGGCCTGGGTGCGAAGTGTCGGCAATCTCTCTCCCTGTCCCTCTCTTCTTTTCTCTATCTCTCTCTCTCACTCTCTGTATGTTTATCTCTCTCTTTCTCTCTCTCTGTATCTCTCTCTCCTTCACCTTCTCTCTGTCCTTTGATGTGCGCAAGACACACCTTCTCATCATGATTTTTGTCTTTCAGGCTGTAACCTACAGATTGTCTCGAGGGGAGCCGCCATGTGTCTTCATTTCTGTTCTGTGTTTATTTGAATATATTTTCATTTGTTAATTCAAAGGTGAATGTGTGATGCTCATTTTTGTGACGACACATGCATGTCACCAAATGTGATTGTGCGACATCAGGTGGATTAATTGGTACATGATTCCGTGTAGTTGGTGTGGCATGTCTTTGACCGGGGGAGGGGGAGTGGGGGTCCTGGGGGTCCTGGGGGTGGTGGCGGTGGGTGTTGTGGTCCTTTTGGGTGTCCGGGCTGCATGATCAGTGGCTCCATGGCATCTGTTGCCCTTCAAGTGTATCTCTGGGCTAGGCTTCCTCTTCTGGTGCAGACTGTGGTCCGACTTTACACCAGGCCAGAGCAGGTGTTAATTTCTTGCTGCTAACGTGCCATATCGCATGTTTTGTGATCTTATCGCCGATCTGGCTGGTCGTTGAGAAGGTTGCGGAGTGGTGTCGCGGCTTTTTGCACGGGAACGCCTACTCTGCATCTCATTAGCGATAGTTGCCGGGGTCATCTGTGGCGATGTTTTTTGTGGCTGCTATCGCATGTATACTGGTGATATGGGCTGTTAGCACCGGCTTGTGAATGGGGTCATCAATTTATCGCGAATGTGGCTGCGGTAAAGTGATGATAACTCAGCGATAACTCCTTGAGAATCTGCCCCTCAGTGTTTATATCGAGAGCATTGCCTAAAACCGGTTTGCCTACAAGTTTAGGGTTAGGTTTTTTTTTGTTTTTTTTTTTTGTTTTTGAAACCGTTTATTGCAGTTCGTAAAAGTTACAGGTATGGGCCTACAACCATCCGGCCGGCCGCTAGAATGACAAAAACATATTGCACACATACAGTAAAAGTCTCTAGGCAATGTAGAGCAGTGAAACAGGAGTAATCAATGGTGCAGGCCACACAGCTCCAAGCCCACAGTACGGTTCCCTTTTCTTGAAACAAAACAACACCAAAAAACCACACCCGCAAGGCAACCCGCGATCCAAAATAACAGCACGTGCTCCATAAGTGGGGGATCCAAACCAGCAGCAGAACTCTGGAGAGGGGAATGGGAATAGATCAGGGACTGGGGGACCGCGCGCCCGCGGCTGAGGGAGGGGGGCCGTCTAGGGAGACGGAGCAGGCGAGGCAGCCGGTAGCAGTGGTGGCTCACAAATACCCCCGCGGTAGGCGTTCCAGGGGCCCCAGATTTTCACCCACGCCCCAGGCTTACCTCTCGCCACATACACCACCTTTTCACGAAACATACACCAATCCATATGCTCTTTCCAGGCCGACACCGCAGGGGGCCTCTGGGATCCCCACAATTGAGCAATGTCGCGCTTGGCTATCATGTATCCCAGAGTCACCCACCGCGTCTGCGGGACCGAATAGTCATTCGGTTCCCATACATTCAGCAAGCATCTCCTCGCTTCAGGCAGCAGCGCAACACGCGTCACCACACGCAGGACCTCATGCACACCACGCCAGAATCGCTCCACCTTCGGGCACTCCCACAGTATATGCATGAAAGTCGCCAACGCACCACAGCCACGCTTACACATTCCGTCACCAGCAAAACCCATACGCAGAAGCCTTGGCCCCGTCACGTAAACCCGGAGAAGGATCTTGAGCTGGACGAAACGAAGGCGAGCCGGGATGGCCACCTCTTTCGGAGAGGCCACCGCGGAAATCCAATCCTCATCGTCCAGCTCCAGCCCGTCGGCAACCCAAGCCTCGCGGAGACTAGTCAGCAGGCACGATCTATCGTTGATCAGTTTTTTGTATATGAGGGAGATCGTGCTGTCCGGGACATGGCCATCTAGGACTCTGTCCTCCAGGGGGGAAGACTCCGGAATGGATGCGACATCCGGGAAGACGGAGCCCAGCGCATGGCGGACCTGTAGGTACCGAAAGTACTCACTGCCCTGCAGCTGGAACTCCGCCTGCAGCGTCTCAAAAGTTTTGAATCCCCCCCTCGTCCAGAGATCTCCCACCGTGCTGATTCCGATCGTGTCCCACTTCTCGAAGCCCTTCGACGTCCACAGGGAGCCCAACCTCTCAGACGCATACAGCGGTGACGCCCGGGTCAAACGGTCCTTCCACCCCATAGCTGCATTAGCCGCGTGCCAGACACGCACCATGACACGCGTCGGTCCCGTCAAACGGGAGTCGGGCGCGCCAGCGTAGAGCGCTCGATTGTAATCGCCACCGGGCAGGAGCATCTTATCCATCTCGAATGCCGGGTTCAAGGCGGGCCCGTAAAGGCCATGATTAATTGCAGCTAGTTGGGAGGCCCAGTAATACCGTTTAATGTCAGGGAGGGCGACCCCCCCATCGTACCACGGGAGCGTCAATTTAGCCAGAGCAATGCGCGGCCTCCCGTCCCAGAACAGGCGCCGCTGGAGGCCCTCCACCTCACGGAAATAGCGTGCCGGGACCAAGTCCATAGTATTCTGGAGGGCGTAGAGGAAGCGTGGCAGGGACATCATTTTAAACAAGGCCGCTCGGCCGAGCGGCGAAAGCGGCAGACGCCGCCAGCGCACCACGTCCTCCCTCAAACGCCGAAGGGGGGGTAACAAATTCCGCTCGTAGCGGGCCTCCGGGTCAAGAGTGATATAGATACCCAGGTACCGAAAACCTTGGGAGGCAATCTGGATCGGACAGTCCCGTGGTAGGGCCGGAGCCTCCCCGGAAAGCACATATACACAGGATTTCGCCCAGTTGATGACCAGGCCTGAGTTGCGACCGAATGAACGCAAAACATCAACCAGGACGATCAGTGATTTACGCGGGGAGGCGAGATACAGAAGGATATCGTCAGCATAGAGGGACACACGGTCCTCATGCTCGGGGGTCCAGCGGAGACCACGGATAGAAGGGTGCCACCGCAGCCACTCCGCCAGGGGCTCCAGGGCCAGGGCAAACAGGAGAGGCGACAGGGGGCAGCCCTGTCGCGTACCCCTCCCCAGCGCGAATGGGGCCGAGACTCGCCCATTCACTACCACCTGCGCCAATGGGCCCGAATATAGCAATTTGACCCAGCTAATGAAACCCGGGCCAAACCCGAATTTTGCCAGCATCGCCCAGATGTATGGCCATTCAAGCGTATCAAACGCCATGGTGGCGTCCAAGGACGCCAAGATGGCCGGCTCCCGCACAAATGGGACACGCGCGAGCACCCCGTGCAAGCGCCGCAGATTGAGCGCCGTGTTGCGGTGCGGTATAAAGCCAGATTGGTCTTGGTGGACCAAATCGCCCACCACGCCAACCAACCTGTTGGCCAACACCTTGGCGAGGATTTTGGGCTCCGCGTTCAAAAGCGAAATCGGCCTATAGGATGTGACCCGTTCACGGGGCCTCCCCTCCTTGTGGATCACCACAATTGTGGCTAGACGCTGGTCCGGCGGGAGGGAACCCCGCGAGTGGGCCGCCAGGAACATCGCGCGCAGGTGGGGCGCCAACACATCCGGGCATAGCTTGTAGAGCTCGATGGGAATACCATTGGGGCCCATGGCCTTGCCGGATGCAACCGAGCGAATAGCCAAGGCAATTTCGTCCGAGGTGGGATGGGCGTCCAGCGAATCCCTGTCCTCCACCGTTAGGGAGGGCAGTGCGATGTCCCGAAGCAGGGCATGGGAGTCTGCCTCCGAGCAGGGGGAAACCGGGGAGTAGACTTCGCGGAAATAATCCGCGAAGCAGGAGACAATGGCTTCCGGCTCAGTGACACACGCACCATCAACACTCTCAATCAAAGGCACCACACGGCTCGCTCTCTCCCTCTTATCCAACCACGCAATCAATTTGCCAGCCTTATCACCCACATCATACAATCGCCCCTGCTGCTCTCTACTGAGGCCCCTGGCCGCCTCCGTGACGAGGGCCCGATAGGCCGCCTGCTTTAGGTGTAGAACATGCAACTTGTCGTCTGTTACCCCGCTTCCCAGGTCACCCTCCAGTTCTGCAATCTCGGCCTCTACCCGGGTCACCTCCTCCCGCTCGCGCCGCCGGGCATGGGAGATAAAGGAGAGGGCCTCCCCTCTAAGGACTACCTTGAAAGCCTCCCACAGGGAGATGGCCGAAGAGACCGACCCCACATTCTCATCGAAATATCGCTGTAGGGATTTGATCAAATCAGCACGAATGGTGGGGTCGCGCAAATACCATGCATTGATTGGGGCCACCCTGCCATCCCCCCTCGGGAAGACATCGAGATGCAACAACAATGGTGAGTGGTCTGAGATACCCCGCGCCAGATGGCGCACCTCCCCCACCCTCCCTGCGTGGGCCGCCGGGACAAGGATGTAATCAAGCCGCGAGAGGCTACCATGGGCACCCGAGTGGAAGGTGTACTGTCGCAATGCAGGATGCTTTAATCGCCAGCAATCCACCAGGCCCAGCGTGTCCAGAAGGCCGGGCAGCCACGCCTGTGCCCGGGGGAGGTCCCTAGGGGGATGGCGATCCATAGACCCAGAGGCTACCGCATTAAAATCCCCTCCAACCACTAGCAGGCCACTCGGAAGGTCCAGAAGGAGGCGCCCCAGGTCCGCAAATGTGGTGGCTTGTAACCCAGGCGGGACGTACACTGATATAAAGATAAACACTCTACCCTCCATTCTTCCCACCAGAACCGTGTAACGTCCCCTCTCATCATGGCGCACCTCATCAATCTCCAACGGGAGCGAGTTCTTGATCATAATACCCACCCCCCGCGAGCCCGAGGTGAAGCCAGAATGGGCCGCCAAACGATATCCCCGCCGGTTCATTGCATGAAAGGAGTTACCTATAAGGTGCGTCTCCTGCAGGAAGACAACATCTGGTGAAATACGTTTTAAGTACTGCAGGACCACACCACGCTTAATCCTATCCCCCAGGCCGTTAACATTCCATGACAACACAGCCAAATCCCTACCCCCCATCATACGTCGAAACAATCGGTCGTCCCCCATCGAGCATCCTAAAAAGAACAACATAGTAGCGGGTTTGCCCTGCGGTGCTAACAAACAACACACCCCCCCCACCCCCCGGTCCCAACAAAACTCCCCCCTCCCTGCACCCCTGCATGAGCCCAGACAGCCCCCCCAAAGTGCAGTGTGCCTGTCGCCCCATAGCTAAAATACTAACTGGTCCCCCAGAGGAGGAGGGAAGCCCCCAACAGACCCCGCACGACCTCCATAGGAGGGGAAAATACGCAATCAATAAATGGTGAAGGAACAACGTCCAGAGCACGGCCTATGCAGTCACCCCTCAATTCTGCTCCGGCGGGCCCTCCTCGCCAGCCGCGCCCCCCCCGCCCCCCCGGCCCCGATCTCCAGGCAGAGTGTCCAGCCAGTCCCAAGCCGCCTCGGGCCGGTCGAAGAAGTGCGTGCGACCATCCACCTCTACCCTCAGCTTAGCTGGAAAGAGCATTGAGTACTTGAGGTTCAGGTCCCTTAGGCGACGTTTAACACCAAGAAAGCTCTGCCGCTGCTTCTGGACCGCCGGGGTAAAGTCTGGGTAGAAATGTACCTCCATGTTGTCAAGCTTGACCGGTCCCTGTTGTCTGGAGGTCTGGAGGATAGCATCTCTGTCCCGGAAATTAAAAATCCGGGCAATGAGAGGCCGCGGCGGGGCACCAGTCTTAGGTCTGCCCCCGGGGACCCGGTGAGCACGCTCCACCGCAAAAAGCTTACTCAGCCCCCGGGGCTGGAGATGGGTCAGGATCAACTCTTCCACGAAAAGATCCGCCGCCTCCGCCTCTCGTCCCTCCGGCACCCCCACAATACGGACATTATTCCTCCGGGCCCGACCCTCGGAGTCCTCCAGTCGCCGGTCCATCAGGGCGCTCGCCTGGCCAAGCCGGCGCACCTCCTTCTGGAGGGCCACCACGTCTGTCGTGAGGCTCGTTATGGTGTGGGCCAGGGAGTCGACTCGGTCGTTTGTTTTGGACAAGTCTGCCCTCACAAGGCTCACATCCACCAGGACCGAGTCTATTTTTTGCGCTAAGGTGTCGAAACGCTGGTCCACCGAGGCCTTCATCTCTGCGATGGCGCCCATGACGTCCCGGAGGGTCAGATCCACCGGATGAGCGGATGCCTCCGTCGGGCCCACCGGGGATGCACGCGATGTCTCCGGAGAACCCTTCTGGAGCGTGTAGCGGTCCATACTGTTGGCCTGGTGTGCCGTGCCACGGCGGGTCGTCTTCACCTTCGCCCGGTCGCCATCTTGTTTGGTGGACATGCTGGCTCTTCCACCGTCGTGCCAAGCACCCCAAACGGGCCGCTATACCAAGTCACGGGTGCCAGGGGGGGGGCAGGGGCGACCACCGAACCGCGGGTCAACCCACCGCCGGCGGGTCAGCCGGGCTCCTGGACAAGGCCACACCACCACACCCCGCTCCGCAGTCCGACCCCGCTTGAGAGCTAGGAGGGCGCAAAAGCGAAAGTGAAAGTGCGGGGTACGCCAGTCGCCCAGCCCCGTTCGCCGCTGTTATTCACTTTGTCCCCGGATCGCCCCACTACTCCAATCCGGGGGGCCGGCGAGGAGAAGGCCACAACCTTCGATCGATGCTCCCACCGGCGTCCGGGGTCCGATTCGAGCCCAAAAAACGGGTGGCGCCTCAGCTCCGGTTCCCCAACACAGTCCCCTCAACAAGGACAGGATATCGCCAGGATTAATTCAGGAGGTCGCGGAGGTCCTCGGGAGCCTCGCACCTACGCGGCCATCTTGGTTGCGCGCTAGGCTCCTCCTCTAGGGTTAGGTTTTTGATAGAAGTTGCAAACCCAAATGTGCTAATGAGACTGGCTCAACAGCTTGGTGTGCAGGAAGGAAAGATCTTGATAATGATCTCATATAGCATGACTAGACATCTCACTTGCTGAGGAAGTTAACGTGAGGTCCAACAAGGGCAAAAAGCTAAATTTTTCTAGCAAAGGTGTTAGACGTCTGCATAGATTAGCATTATCAGGGGATCATCTATGTATGTGGCTTAGGAATACTTCTAATTGTGCTCAAGTCACTCAGGGTAGAGACTGACCCGTGTTCTATGCTAAGTCAGATGAACAATAGTGTGTACTGTGAAATGACAGATGGAGGGTAAGTTACAGAGGTGAAATAAGCACATGTTTACACAGAAAGGTGAGTGCACACCTGGCAGAGTTAGCACTCAGTCCACCCGTATATGGAGGTTGATCATGGGCAGTCTCTGTTAAGGGGTACAAATATTTTTTTCATATTCTGGTGCAGCTTGTCTGAACTCCTGGGCTGTCAGGTGTTTCCATGAATAGAAGGTCAGCAGCAGCAGGGCAGAGCAGGAGAGCTCATCAATTGACCTCAGCTCTACAGGACAAAGGTACTGACACCAGACGCGGCTGGCACAGGTAACCGCGGTGGGGTAGGGTGGGGTGGATGAGGGGGGAAGTTGACAGACGACGGGATAGTGAAAGTAAAATAAAAAAAGAAATAATACCACCTCGATGAGGTGATGCAGCGAGTGCAAGGTAAGTGGTTTTATTTATTTTACTTTCTCTATCCCGTCGTCTGTCCACTTACCCCCTCACCCACCCCACCGCCCCTCCGCCCCACCATGGTTACCTGTGCTGGCTGCGCCTGACTAACACAGCCTTGTTGAGGTGCGACTCTTGAGATGGAGGGAGCCTCCATATTATATGCCCATTCCATGGCAATTGCACAGCAGCACAATCATAAAGAGAGCATTTTAACATGAAAAGTATTTACTCAGCAATTGATTGAGACCAGCTTTTAAAAACAGTGGCACACGCACATGACACTCATCAAAGTAATTTCACCGAAATGCTCAGGGGTAGTGGAACTGACATCACAAAACCTTTGATCGCCCAACGTCATGATAGGGTTGCTCATTTGTTTAAGCCTTAGCCCCTCAACAGCCTTCTATTTTCCACTATGGCCTCATTATGAGCTGGCTGCAAATTGGTTTGAGGAGACCGGGTGCCGGAATCTGTTATTCTTGACTGTTATCCCGCTCCAAATTCTGGCTATCCCAAGTTTTCCCTAGAATGCGCATAACACCTTGGACCCAGAGTTACCAACATATTTGGGATGGTAAATAGGCATTTAGGCGGGGTTGTGAAGAAGGTCTTAACTACATACAGCTCTGTTATCTACAGCTTGTTCTGCACATTACAGTATGTGAGACCAAAAATGATAATCACACCCTCACTAAATTTTGTCTTCTTTTCTCTGGCAGATCTCTGCCCAGGAACCTCTGTCTCACAAAGGGCAAGCAGCAAAACAGACGGCAAATGAGCTCCTCCTTCTGCTTGGTGAGTACAGGATTGGTAAATCCTCAAACCCCATTTATTTTTTAGTCTACAAATGTAACTGTAATTGAAAAAAAGAACTTGTTTATTGGTCATTGTCTTGTACTATTCACCCTTGCTTTTGGCCATGCCCTCCTTACATATCTCTATATTGCCTCCTTTGACAATGCTGCTTCTGCTTGTGCCTTGCTAGTGCCACCTATGCCCATACCACTGTCATTGCCTTTCTACCCATGCCTTGCTGATAAGTCACATGAATGCATCTCCACTGTCCATGGATCCTCTAAGCATTACCTTTTCTCTTGCCTCTAAGATCATTCTGTTACTTATAACTTTCCTCAGAACCTTATAAATTCTTCCTCTGTCCACACATCTTCTTTTTTTCTCATGCCTTCTTTCCTTGTGTCTGCACAATGCCCATGCAGCTACGCAATCTCTCCAACAATGGCTGTTTATAGACGCCTCCTTTGTTCATGTCTCCTCTGCTCATACATATGCCCATACATTCTCTGTTATTGCCTCCACTGCCTTACTCTTTACTCTTTACTACATCTGATCAGTTGTATTTTATAACAAGTATGATTTCCATCAAAACTAGTTCTTGATGCTAAACAGGAAAGCTATTGCCAAAATTCAGTGCAATGCAAACAAGTAAATGTTTGTTTTATAGTACTTTGTCAAATGTTATGATGGTGAACACATTCTCAAACGCTGATGACAGGGGCTTTGGACTGCTATGGTTTATCTGCCTGAATTTAGAGAGCTGAATCTGATCTAAGTTGGCAGTCTGGTACATATCTAGGAAGCCTAACCTAACAATTTTTATTCTGTACCTCTAGCCTTGTCCCTCCAGTCTTTGGGTTCCTATTTACATGCACCTAGGTTTAAGCCTAGATTCTACCCTGCCAAAGAGCATCTTGGTTACAAGTCTCAAATACTCATGGTTTGCATCTTGGCAGTATATTTGTGAACATAAACCAATAGGCTTAGCTTATGTTAATATGATGTAATATCACGCACAAGTCACCACAAGGCTTCATCATCATTTAATTCTTTTTTCCAGATTGAGTGTCCAATGTTTTTGAAACCACAGAATAGGCATAGACTACCAGGCAGGAAATTATCAACATTTGAATACCAGAAATTTGACTACCACAATGTTTTTCAGTTCAAACAGTTGCTAAAACATTTCTGTAGGTCTAGCTCCAATTGTCCTAGCGAGGGGTTGTCTCTAAAATGTAACTTAGGTACTGGACTTTAAGCACTGTTAGAAAACTTTCTATGTGCGGATATGCCCTCGCTGGTGTGATGTTCCTGATAGGATGGCTTCTGGTTTTCAAACTGATTTCTGATGCAGCCTCTCGGCATGAACAGCGCTCAGGGCCCTTGTTTTTCCAACACTTGTTGGTGAGCATTCTGGCCCTCCTCTTTCCCTTTTGAGGGTTTCTTACCATGCTACTGATCTCTACCTCTAGGTTTGTTTGGCCAGCAAATATGCTCTTTATAATATTCTGACTGTGAATTGTGCCGTGATCTCTTTAAGAAGACTAGGGTAAAATAGGGAGAAGACACTTCTCTGCATGCATGCCGCATCTCTGAGCCACTCTCGTCTTTTTGCACTGCTATGGCACAGTTCTAGGTCCTACTAGCTACTATGTCTCATAGTAAACACAGAAGACATTTATAAAGTATGAATATTAAAGTTTTTGTGAACAGGTGAGAAACATTTCCATTTATAGTTCATAGATTGTTTTGCATTAAACCCTATAATTGGTGATGATCTGAAAACAAAGACAATAATTCAATAAAACAGTCTGATAGACCAAGGGCCTACCATCTGGTCAGAAAAGTAATTGCTAATTTTAAATATGTTTTGCTTATCTCTAGAGACAACTCAAAGTAAACTACTGGAAGCAGGAGATCAAGCGCCTGGTATTGAGGTAAGTAGTATAAGGCGGTGTCTCATCAGGGAGCCTTTTCCACGGGTTAACATTTACGGGGAGGGGCAGCAGTTTAAAACATGCTTATCAGGATCTAAAATGCCTAATTTATTTCATTAAGAGTGCTAATTTCCCTGTTAGCACAAGGCTTATGTAGAGAGACAAACTGAATAGTTTGCCAAAGTTTCTATAGTGTATTAATGTTATGTAGAAAGCTCTAGAGCGTGATAGTGAAATGCTTTTATGAGTACTCTCTTGACCATCCAGGTATTACAAGGCAGGTTTCTTGGTGTTTGGGATTCCAACTGATGCATGAATGAGAGCAGAACAGAGTAACAATGCTATGCCTTTCAAAACAAACTACCATTGCCACTTTGTGAACCAAAACCAATGAAGGATATATGGGTGGAGGTGGGAGAAAGGTTGAGGGGGACTTAGCCTTCTGGTACCCTGCAGGGACAAGAAAGAAGCAGGATTACATCTTTACATGCATGCTGTTGCCATTCATATTCTTCACAGTCTAGGGGATCTCAGTGTGTCTGCAGCCAATTTAAACATTGCCTAGTGTGGCATGGGATTGAATAGGGCACAGGAGACACATAATTGGACTTCTTTTGGTTTAGATCATATTGATGAGAGGTGAAAGTGATTTAGGATGGCTGCTCATCTGATTCATGGGCTGAGCTCTCCAAACAACAGCACTTGGGGACATATCAGCAACAGCCGGAGATAATTATCACTAAGCGTGCTTAGCGCGAGGATAATTATCGCCGGCTATCGCTGGATTATATCACCGAGATAGCGTGCTATCAGCAACGCTTATCTCGGATGCGATATATAATCCAGCGATAGTTGCAAAAAGTGCGATTATCGCTGGCACAGCGACAGGCGATACCTTGTTGATAGGGCTGGGTGGTCTCAGCCCTATAATCCACCACCCATAGGCTAAAATGGTTTAGTCAGGTTACAAGCAGGGATAATCAAACCTGCCTTAGGAGTGGTTAGCGCTACGTTTCTCGTCGCTGTGAAGTTTTACGTGCAGCTTGCTGATAGGAGAAATGTCTGTTAGTGACATTTCCCCCGTTATTTTGGTGAGGAACGCCTACTTTGCATATCATTAGAGATGCAAAGCTGGGCGTTAGGGAAACGGGCGCAGAGGCATAGAAACACACGCTAGCGTGTTCTTGCTGATAGTGCGATAAAATTATCAGCGCTTTTCGCCCGAAAACGGACGCTAAAGCAGCGATAATTTTATCACTTCCCCTTGATGATATGCCCCATGGTTATTCATATTTCTCAACAGTTGGCGCTATTGCTTTTACTGCTTTGAGAGTCCTGTTTGGTTCAATGGAATTCAGAGGGATAACACAGGGCCCTTCAATCCCCCACAGTGTGAGGGATGTGGAGCAGCCTTTTCTCCTGATCCTCCTGGAGGCAAGGGTGGCATGGAGAAAACCCTTGTGGGATTTTTCAAATATATTGTTCCCATTCATTCACATCTCCTGCAGACCCACATTCAATTGAATATTTCATTTGAAACATTCCTTAATTGAGGTCATTATGCTGACTGACTGTCTCAAACGATGTTTTTTTTCGATCTATCTACCTAAGACACCATGTCAACACACCATATGGCAAATGGAGAGGGATTTTGGGACAACCCTTTGCCTGTGTGTTAGAGATTCCTTTAAGCATTGGCCTGATGACATGTTTGTCATGTTTTGATATCAGTCAAATGCATTTTGTGGTTGTGTACATTTCCTGCTTTTAGAAATTGTTTCCTCTTTTACTGCTGCCCTCATTATGGAGTGCATAAAGCAGCACTAGCTCTTGTGAGTGGTTGATTGAAGGGTACAGTTTCATTTGCTTTGCAAAGTCGTGTTTTTTTAAATTGCAAACACTTGCAGTGTTCAGAGCTGTGACTTTTCTGTTTAAAGTTCTGACTTTATTATATGGGTTTTGAGAGCCCTCTTTCCAGGAGGGGCTGCCTGAGAGAACCTGAGGCTATTCCATATACGACTGCGAGGGTTCAGTGCAGAACCAAGCGCCTTTTTAATGCGTTTCCACAGTTTAAACGTTCCCATTGCCTATGAATTCTACCAAGTCTCTATAATTTTCAGACAGCACAGCTCAGAAACTGAAAGGCGTAACCTCAGCTCACTGGCAATTTATAAATTATGCTCTGAGAAATGCTGAGTTATTGATATACATTGTAAACAGTGCAAAAGGCATATAAACAGATGCACGGTTCTGAGTTGCATTTTTAAAACAACTATTTTCACGTAAAAACATTAAAATAGCAAAATTCACAGCAAGATAGTCCCCAACCCCACTTTAATAGGCCCGCTTTTTGCAACCTGCCTAGCTCACTAGTGACGAAAGAATAAAAAAGAATGAAAAGATACTCAGTTGCTAATAGTCTCGGTGTATCAATTTTTTCAACATCAGACGAGTACACAGTTGTTGCTTTGTGTTACTGACGTAACTACAATAAACGTGTAGCTGAAAAATGTGAAATGAGTGTGCAACAAAAAACTCAAAAGAAGCTAAAATATGAATTGCTCAAAGGTGTATTTAGAGCGATGTTGCTGGGGAAATGATATTTTGCATGAGTGCAAAAAACAGCAAGTGCAGGTATTAGTGGCTATATCGTTAACCTGAGATGCCCCTTGAATTCACAGGGGCATATTTAAAAAGATTTCTGAGAGTTCGGTGCTACGCTAAATTTGGCAACGCCGCGCTCTGTCAATTTTTAAACGCTGGGATGCGCCGTATTCACAAGAATAGGGCACACCCCTGTGTTTCCGCTAGCGCTGGTGCAAGAGAAGCTGCCTAGCACCAGACCAGGCACCCGGCCACCATGTGCCAAGGGTGTCTGAGCTGCAGGGGGAAAAGTTTATGTACAGGAACATAAACTATCCTGCACATAGACAATCAGTAATGGTAATTTACTCTTTCTATGTGTCCTGAAGAATGCAGGACACATAGAAAGAGCAACAAACAAGGAGAAATGAATGAAACAGATATTTTCTCCTTGTATCGTCATTCTAAGATCAGGTATTCTTTGGTGTTTATTTTTGGCTTTGCCTCAACCTTTTAAATCAGGGGCAGTGTCAAAAAAAGCAATGGGTATTGCGTTGGAATGCGCAGCGCCCACTGCAAAACCCATTGCATGCCCCTTTGCAGCAGAGTACTGTGGCAGAAAAGGGCATATTTACAGGGTGGCATTAAGCCACATTAAGTGACTTAGCGCCACCTTGTAAATATGGGAAAATGGCGCTAGGCCACCGGAGCATTCGAAAAAGTGACGCTCCGGTGGCGATAAGGTCTAGTACATATGCCCCTGATTGCCTTATTGAAAAATAGGTTTATATTCCCGCACATCATGTGGGAAAGCCCTCTTTGGTATTCTGTGTCCCTGGTGGTCACTCATCTCTCCTGACACACTATTCTTGATAAAATATTTCTCCTGGCAGTGTGTGTAGATGTGCATTATTTCTGTGGAACAATGTCATACATTGGCACAATTACTCTAGTACACTGAGACATCTGCAATTAGTTTTGTGGTATTTAACCATTTTAGAGTGCAGCTACAGTTTATAGTAGACAAAAATAATCATTATGGCCTCCTAAAAAAACTTTGTTGTGAATCACGAAAATATCCAGAGGGTATTCATGAACTGCTGATCATTACTTGTGCAACTTTTCGGCACATGGCTCTGAGGAATACTGTGGGAGTCTAGGAGTTGCAGAGGTCTGTCTCCACTGCAGAGTAGAGTCAGCTCTTGCTTGGTAAGAGCTTGGGCTACACACTATGGTCTTGATAGATGAACTTAGGGACTCTTAATGTATTTTAAGATGAGACAAATCCTAAAACTACTGTGCTCCTAATACAAAATTTCAAAGTTGTTAACTATGTTTGAAATATATTACAGTACATACATTTAATTCCCATTTTCTTTATGCCACTGTACAGGTAAACGGCCACCAGTCTAACTCAATAGGTCTGTTTATAACTAAAAATGGCGATCAGACCTCTCGGCTTTGCCAATGTATGTTAAACTTGTATATTTTGTTCATAAAGCTAAAGCTGTGTGTGGGTTGTCCCCGCAGTTTCTCAAGGGAAATGCTGCCTGACTATATGGCTTTTCAGCATAACATTGGATTGACATTTAGGAGAAATACGCTCAGGGGAGCTTACAACTTAGGGGTCTGTAAATTATTAAAAACCACATGTTCTACCTGGCCCATGGTACTGATAGGTACCACTGCTGCTTGCTTCATGGGGTCATATATTGCCTATGTGATGTAGCCATTATACTTCTCAGTGGGCCACTGCCTCCAATAATGCTGTTTCTCTAATGTGCTACGCAAACAAATGATGGACGGAACACTGAATAAATCATACATTCACACTCAGTCAAGAGATCTGGGTTAAATCCATTGTTCTTTTGCTCACCATGCCACCCCAGTTTAGACCCAGCCATATGCAAATCAGTCTTAACCCTGTGCCTCATGGGAACAGTCCAGACCGAACTGCCAAGCCAGGTCCTCCCTGGACCGGAAATAAGCATCCTGGGACCGGTTTCGGACTTTCACCCCTCTTCAGCCAGTTAAAACTGCAGCTGTTTCAAGTACATATTATTACCAATTCTTCAAAATATACATAGAGCAGGTGTTGGCTTCACCCAATGGAGTACTTCTCTTACACCTAAGGGTATAGTTGTTTAGTGTATTATTCTGCTTCCTATGCAGTGTTGAGTGTTTTAAAATATACACTAACTCATGAAGCGGCGGCTGACATGCATCGGGGGGAGAAAAAGAAATGAAAAAAATATAAATAAATAAAAAACTAACCTTACCTTATCACCACCTCCGTTTCTCCACTGCGTCGGAACAGAAACCAGGAAGCAAACCCAGGCTCCCCTGACCAATCACAGTAATGCAAGGCAGTGTTGTGATTGGTAAGCACCCAGGCTCCCCTGACTAATCACATTACTGCAATACAGCGTTTTGATTGGTCTGAGCGCCGTGGTTTGAGCTTAGATGGGGACTAGGGGCCTGGGCGTGTTCATACAGCCTGGACGGAAAACATGGAAAGTGCGCATGACAGTTTGGCCATGCCCCAGAGGGTCTGCCATAGCATCATTTGCACTTCAGTGTGCGCACCACTCTTCCCCTGCCCTCTTCTGACAGCAGAGTAGCCCTGCCCGCCCACTCGCAAAGCTGCTCGAACAAATAAAATAATAATAACATTCAGCTATCATTTTATTTTTCCTTTAGTAACACTGCTTAAAAGCAGTGGGGTGACGCTCCTGCACCTTAGCGGCACAGCCCCCACTGACCTCAGGATACATTGAATTCTCTATCACATAAATCCATTGTATTTAAAAGTAGGCTTTTCAAAAATATTTTAGTCAGGATTCAAAATGCAAGCCAAACCTATTGGCTTTATCATTGTTCGTTTAGCTTCCTTAACACAACTTTATTCAACTGGGCTGGAATGATAAACATTGCTATTTAATGTATCATCCCTAATGACTATCATGAATATCCACAGTCTTTGATCAACTTACTGCTCAGGCAGAGTATCCATGGGACTATCAAACAAGCATAAGAGATAATAAGAGATACATTTTCTGTCTTCAGGAAGGAGGTGTGGGTATATGGTGGCCCCTGGATAGGATCTTAGGGTCTTGACTGATTGACTGATGCCCTCTTTTGGTATCCTCACAGAAGCCGCTGGGATCTGCATGGGCTGAAATCCAAAATAGATGTCTTGTACCTTATGCTGGCAATCCTGAAAGGGTAAGTGGAAGGGGGGGGGGTGAGTGGATGGGGGATGCGAGTAATGAGCCAACTGCCACTATTATCCTCTGCTCATAGACCCACTGTAAGCTCAATGTCATCCTTAGTCCCTGGCTCATGCTTGATAACAAAATACCCTAGTCTCCAAAGTTATCATTTGCATGCGTCCTCAATATGGCTTCAATGCCTTTTTATTATCAAATCAAATTCAAATTTAAAAAACTTTACTTTTCTCAGTTCATCCTCCTATCTACTGCCACATTCCCTGCAGATGTCACATTGATACTTCCTAACCATATAGGTGTGCTTCATACTTAGGGCATGCCTCCCACTGCTTCTTGTTGGACAACTATTGCCTTTTCCTGTTTTTCCCGTCCTATCTGGATGAAAGGTACAGTTATCCCTCTCCACATCCTCTCTCTTCTACCTCGCCTTATTCTGCACACCTTCACCGAAATGGCAGTAGAATAGAACAGATTCATCAAATGGCAACAATTAGTGATGGTGACTCTGAGGTCCATATTACCATCAAGAGAAGACATTTGTACCGTAGATCTACAAAAAGTATATTTGGACACCCAGGCTCCTGAGCACTCCAGAGGATACCTCAGATCTAGAGTGGTCATAGAACATTAATTGAAAGTTCTCTCTTTTGGCCTGTGATTCACGCTTACAGTCCTCTTGATAGAGACAGTGCATGTGTTTGGTCAAGGATACCTCATCTACGATGTAAAAATGTCTGTCTATTTTGAGAAACACCAAGGAAAACATTTAGTGCATCCTAATGGACCTGGGTTGTCATCGACGTCTGATCTCTAATAACACCACCACCAATTTCAAGCTCTGTTAAGGATGTTCTTTTTGAGAACATTACAATTGCATGTGAATCAACAGTTTCATAGGTAATGAAGCATAGTGCCATAGATATAATAACCCTCCTAGAACCCTATTACAGAGAGGGTAAACTTTTCCTTTCAATAGGTGTGCCGTGCGCAAACAGGAATAGTGTGCCATTTTATGAAGAAACTGCTATCCTCAGGGCAGCTGCGAACTTGTGGTGCTGTGGGGACAGCATATTCAAGTGAAATACAGAGTGGCTTATTGAAAGTCGCTCAGTGTTTCACTGTGAAGGTGGCAACCCACCTGCCCTTTTATGAGGGATTATATATCCCCTTGTAGAGATCCCCTTGCAGGCGGGTGCTGTGAGTGACTGCACCCACTTGCAAGGGCTTGTCTGGCAGGGGTCCAGAGGAGAGTGCACCACCTTTTAGTGGCACACTTTCAGTGTGCCTCCTGACAGCTTCTTTGCCTTTGCGCCTATGTCCATAATATGGCGTGGGTGCAGAGGTAAAGGGAGGAGGAGCTGGAGCCACTGGAGACCCGTCTTAGAAAGCCTACGTTGCCTTTCACTCTCTAGCTCCTCAGGGTATATTTCAGCATTTATATAGGGGTCATAAGCAGCGAAAGGGAAAAGAAAAGGGGATAGAGGCAATGGAAAGAAGTTGGAGAGAAATTTGGGTGAGTGAGTACAGAGAAGAAAAAAACATTAGATGGAAGGAAAGAGAGCAGAGGAGAGGAACCGGGTTAGCCTGAAAATTTGTGTCCGTGTAGCTTTGAATTCCCAATCCAATCCTGCGACCGGTGCCATTCAGCTGTGATTGTGGCAGAGATCAAGGGACCAAAATGTTCCATGGAGTATATTGCTCCTAGATTGGCTGTACATTTTCCATCCCAGCACCTTCAGGAGATGTCCAATGATCCAAATGCATTTTTTGCTCCCATATTCAATAAATGCTGACGAAACACAAGGGGAAAAGTTGTCTCTAACTCTATTGTCTGTCATCGCCGGGGCACGGTTCATTACACTATTGTCCTCTTGCATGAAAAATGTGAAAAGTATAAGACAAGTAAAACAAGAGCAATATTCGGCATTATTGAAATGGAGAATTGTTTTTATTGCATGCAAATAAGATAGTGCTCTAAACAGACTAGAAACCTATGGGATAAAAACATGGACAGTGTTCTTTGGTTAGTCTTCCATCATACGTCTTCTTTGAGCAGACACCCCCCAAGAAATTGCGGCATGGATTAGTACATTTTGCGACACAAATATGGAATTTTCGTGGCACAAATTTGGGAACTTGTCAGCATTTTTGCAGCACCTTATTTTGCTATTCTGCATACAATAATACTCCCCTTGGCTCACTGTTTGCAACATTGGCCTTGGGCCCTAGATTACAATCGGTAAATATTGAATTCTGCTCCACTTTAGCTGTACTACTAAGGAAAACAATCTCTTCTATTTTGGATTTATTAATTTATATATTCTTTTAGGAGATTTGCAGCACGCTGTCATAATAGTATAGCTTCAAAGCACTAAACATGCTTACATACCACCAACATTTCATGCTTTAATGAGACTGGTGCAAAAGGCAATTCCTTATTTTGCAACATTAATATATCAGGAACACATAGTATAAAGCAGATGGTATTAGGAACTCTCTTGGGTAATAAATATATACAAGAGGTGTTGTGGTAATTTAACTTTTTTCTCTTTTTAACCCCTTCAGTGCCCGCCCCTTTCCCCGCCCTGTGCCGGCCGTTTCATTAGCGGGCGGGGTTTGTGACGAGCTGGTCTCGTCATAGGCACAGCGCAACCGCGGCCCATGACGAGACCAGCTCGTCACGGGCATTGAAGAGGTTAAGCAAATGAGCTAATATTTCTTTAAATGGGTGTAATAAAGTGATGAAATGTATGCACCGCTGTTGCTCCATAGCGATTCCCCAATTAACCAGTTCAATCAGTCTTGAATACTAGATTGCGTGAGCAGGTAACATCCAATGGAATCCTATAGATGTTTAGCATGGGGGATAGAACATGTTGCTCCCCCCATTCCAATGTCTAAGCTTATGAGAAAGATTCAACTAACTGGACCCTGCTATAACCTGTCAATGACATAACGCAAAATGACGGGCCCCTGCAGAATTTGATAAAGGGCCCCTGAGTCTCCCTTATCCCACAGATTTGAATTGCCCTTTGGCTGAATGGAGGAAGGCAGAAGGACTAGGGCCTCCTGCACAGCATGGGCTGTAGGGGCCTGTGTTATGGCCTTGGCTGCGGGTGAGAATGAATGAACATTTGAGTACACTTGTGACGTCCACATTACAAACAATGAATCTCTTGGAGAAATTACTCTACGCAGGTTAATGCAAACTAAACAACACTAATGCTGATCAGACTCACTCGCCGTGGCCACTAAATGAGGACTGTAAGTTGTCCAGAGCCTTGAGCCATTAATCTCCGGTTCATGACTTCTAGCATCTTACTTCTCTTCCTGTGACTCATGCTCATTTCACTTTCCCTTCGTTTTAATTTTGTACCTCCAATTCCATTTTATTTTTAAAAAAGTACACTCTAGTGTTCACCTTTGACCTTTATAATGGAGATAATTTGAAATTAATTTCCATTCATGGCCACAAGATGTCCTAGTTTCCAAAAGGTTGGGGAATTGAGAGGCAAAAATATCTGTAAGTTAGGTGTTCACGACCCCTTCAATTACTTTTTCACAACCTTATTGCAGCCTCTTCACTAGTGCCTAATTTGTCAAATATTAAGTACCAGGGCTCTGACCAGGAGGCCACTGCAGCTTGCACAACCCATCACCCTTGTCATCGCTGCTAAAACAACTACTAACCATCTCTCTCGCATTAAGGTTTGACAGTTTAGATTATTCCAGGTCGCTAAAGGAATGGTTGGGGAGGGAGGTATTAGCAATTTTAATGTATATTGTAGTCCTAAACTACAGTTGTTCTGCCGAGCGCCGGAAACCAATTAAGTGCTGGTGCTGAGCAACGGAAAGCACTGGCTCAAATTAAGCACTGCTCTTCACTAAAAAAAACATCAGATCACATTCTCAAATTTAACGGGCACTTTTTACAAAACTGAAGATTTTGCGATTTTATTGCAAATTGAAAACTTCTGGAGGGTCTGTTTGAGTATTTCAAAAATGTATAAACTGCAAATTTTGTTTTAGCAAGGGTAGTAAAAGCCACTGACCCATCCTTTACACAGAGATATATTTACAATGCATATTTCACAAGACAGTCTTCCTATTAAAAGTCACTTCAGGAAGAACATTTGAAGAGATTGATTAGTGACAATATCAGAAACTCAAATATCGTGTGGACAGACTATTGTGCCAACAATATCGAGGACAAGACTATCTAGTAGGTAAGTGCAACTAGGTAACTATAAATGTACTATTCTCAACTCCAAATCTACATACCTTGAAGATATATGTATGTATGTATATATATATATATATATATTACCTACTGGCGGTCGCCAGTAGGTAGTTATAGTTAGGACCCTGTTTCCATAGGAAAACCGCAACATTCTATTTTGAATAACTTTGGCGCCGGTCGACGAATCCTCGCAAAATTAATGGGGCGTTACGCTCCGCTCCTACCCTGAAAGTCTCGGGGGGATTCGTCAAGTGGGGGCTGAGATAAAAGGGGGGTCCCAAAACGCGTTTTTCCCATGCATTTTTCCATAGGACCTTTAGACACAGCTACAGCCCGAACGGCTGAACAGAGTTCCTTGAAATTTGGCAGAGAGGTAGTCTACAGGTCAAGGAAGTGCCTTTTGTAGGTTTGGTATAAATCTGTTCAGTAGATTCTGAGAAAATAGCCTTTAAATCAATATATATATCTGAGCCAGCTTACGGTGCGCTTACGGTGCGCTTACCGTACGCGTACGGTGACGTGCGCGAGCGCGATTCTGATTGGCTGTTAGATCTTAGTAAACATTCGAATCGGTCGAAACCAGGAAGCAGCGGCCGCCATTTTCTCTCTCGCACTCTTAAGGGGTGATGAAAAACAAAGGCCAAAAACATGTAATGGGACTGTTTAGACAGCTCCTTACCACCTAGCCTTGATTAATGGGTCCCCACAGTTCCCCCCTGGGCAAAAACCCATTTTTTTTTTTTTTACGAAAAATCGCCGATTACGCTTACCGTACGGTAAAAAAAAACAAACAAAAAAAAAAAAACAATCAACACTCTCCCCACCCCGTGTGCAAATGGTGCCCGAAGGGCACCATTTGCTCATGGCATACCCGAAATGTTGAAAATGAAAAAGCTTACCTTGCACAGCGAAGCGCATAATATGTCCTCCATGTGCGCACAGTGCGCGAAGCGCATCGTGCGTACATGGCCCATCCAGCGTACTGTGGGCACGCGGTGCGCGTAGCGCACCGCATGCCCACCCTGCGTGCACGGCACTAACTGCGTAAAGTGGGCGCGCGGTGCGCGAAGCGCACCGCGTGCTCACTGTGCGCGCACGGTGCGCGAAGCGCACCGTGCGCGCACGGAACGAACTGCGTTAAGTGGGCGCGCACGCCACGAATGGCGTAAAGTAACTTAGCATTTAAAAAACCGTACAAATTCACTGAAAAAACCATAGGTTTCACACATGTTATAGTTAGGAATTAGCATTTAAAAAACCTTGGAAATTCACCGAAAAAACCATAGGTTTCACACATGTTATAGTTAGCTGGACATTTTACTGATAAAAAACCAATGAAATTCCCCCGTTATAGTTAATGCAGGCAACTATAACTCACGCAACCGCAATCCTCTGCTGATGACATATGTGTCTTTATGAAAAAAAAATATTTGCAATATATGTATAGCTAAAATTTAATGGAAGAAGACATGGGCAAATAAGTGTCTAAATACAGTATTAGCATCAGCAGAGGATTGCGGTTGCGTGAGTTATAGTTGCCTGCATTAACTATAACGGGGGAACTTCATTGGTTTTTTATCAGTAAAATGTCCAGCTAACTATAACATGTGTGAAACCTATGGTTTTTTCAGTGAATATATATATATATATATATATATATATATATATATATATATATATATATATATATATTACCTACTGGCGGTCGCCAGTAGGTAGTTATAGTTAGGACCTATTATCCATAGGAAATCCGCAACATTCTATTTGGAATAACTTTGGCGCCGGTTGACGAATCTTCGCGAAATTTTCAAAACTCGTGCGAAAATTGAATTCATGAGAAGGTATCTATAGTAAAACTTTACTTACCCTTAGAAACTGAGCTACATGATATTCTTGAAATTTTTGGTAATGATATGGGATTCTGTCCCATGATATTTGTGTTTCCAATATTTTGTCCAAATACCGAAGAGATGCAAGCACTTGTAGGTGTATACAAAATAGTGAGATATGAACACAACTCCTTGTATGGGTAACTTAGTGATATATACATCTTAAAGAAGTGTAGGTATTAGAATAATAATAAGTAATCTAAATTAAGATTTATAATCTTAATTATCAATATTTTAGTTACATGTTTTTCTACAGTATTATGGTAGCTCAATATTAAAAATCTGATATTCTGACAAAGTCAGGGGTGTTTATTTGTGGGCATAGAGCAAGTGTGGTCTCACTGCTAAAGGATGGGCTTGGCCTTGATCTTGTCTGAAATCCTTTTAATATTAGTTTTAGCTTCCTGTATTGCCTTCTAAAACCAGTATTAGACAGAGACGCTTCTCGCTGTTCTACAAACCCACACATCATGTTGCTGGGAGAAGATTGGTAAGAGTAAAGGTATTTTTATGGATAGAAAGGAGATGTGTATTTGAGTGTTTCAGTAGCCATCCTTGCATGCTATTTGCATTTCTCCTACATTGAATCTTTCCTAAATACAATCTCATCTCAAACCCTTTCTTGCAATCTATAATTTAGCAATCCAGTCTCTACACAATCCCTTTTCTATCATTCCTTGTCAGCCAATAATACCTCACCATGCCACTGAGATTTCCTAGCAGGATTTACCCTATTACTCTTTCGCATATTGGGTATGTCAGAAATCACTTTGTTTTTGCTTCCTCAATCTGCTTTCCCATTTCATTCCTCACATCCACTACCTACCATTGTAGAGTGAATAAGTTCAATAAATGTGACCAGTTCTGATGGTGATCTTACAATGCCTTTGATCAGTTTGGTGCCTGCGGCTTGAGATCACTCTCAGTACACCTCCATTGGCCCAGAACAGGCGACAATTTCATAGGTACTGGGGAAAGCAAAAAGGGATCTCAAGGACAATCAAGTCAAAAGTGTCAATATTTAGATTTGTAGTCAGCCTTGCAATAAACCCCTCAAGGACGTTGTAGGAGGGCTGATATTTATTTTTTGGCTAACTAAATTTACCAGATGAATAGTTTATAATGTATATGCACATGCTCCTCATACTCTCCTTGAGACTGTATTGGGTAGATAATATTTCCAGTTAAAAGACCTTATGTTTGTCTTTGATCTGAACTTCATCTCAACTTCCATCTCGATGACCACAATGACATAAACACCTACCAACCTCCTCGACAGCATGAACAACATCGGACTCACCCAACTCGTTCACGACACCACACACACTGCAGGCCTCACACTAGACACAATCTACACCTCCGGCGACTGCATCAAGTACATCCACCCTACAGAACTGGGGGGACCACTCTATCATTCACTTCAAAATTATCAGCTCATTGACTGCTGCCCCCAGTCTGCCTAATGCCCTCAACCGCAGCTGGATCAAAGTCTCAAAGGACACATGGATTAAAACTCTCAAATCCACCCATCTCATGTCCTCCAACAACCTAGATCAGAAACTTCAACAATTGGATCATCAACTGTGCTAACAGCATCGCTCCCATTGGCAACAAGCCACAGACGGTCCACTAAGCAGGCTAGCTGGTACACTGGAGACCTCAGAATAACTAAACAGCACTGTAAACAACTGGAAAGGAGATGGTGCACCATCAAGGAAACGACTGACAAGACCGCCTTCAAAACAACCCTCAACCTCTACTACAGACAGTTGAGAGAATTTAACAAAAATGCCTTAGCCTGACGCATCGAATCAAGCTCCAATAACAGCAAAGAACTCTTTAACATTGTCAAAGAATTTGCCAACCCCTCAGCTGCAACAAACCGCATTACCCCCTCACAGGAATTCTGAAACGACCTTGCAAAATTTACAGAAACTTCAAACCCCAGCCCAAGGCCACTGACTTCTTCAAGCAACACAAAGACCCAACTACCACCACAGACATCCGACTAACTGAATGGAGACAGCTCACCTCAAAGGACCCCACCTCCATCATGAACTTGGTCCACTCGGGGACCCCAAATTACTCATGCCCTCACCACACCTTCAACTAGGTGAAGCCAGAATGGTGATTCACCAATTAACATGAAAAAAGAATCTTGATTTAATTAAAGACAATGGAGGCTTACGTTATGCATCAAACTTTTATTGCTGCCCCAACATGCAACCACTTAAAGAGCAATAATAATAGAATGTTGAGACAATATATATATCCAGGGCACACAGTCATCATCCTCTTTAAGCTGTGACAAAACAGGATAACATCTTCATTTTCTGTCAAGCTTTATAATAAGCTGTCTGCAAATTGAAATAATTCAAAATTAATGTATAAGCACTTGATGCTATAACACTATCCTTTATAAGCCTGTTAACAAACTTAAAAACGACTGTTATCTTATTCATTCTTTTTTAAAACATGTTGTTTCTTTTCTTCTCATAGAGTGAGGAGGGAGGGATAATGTTAGCCTCTGAAGGTTACCATTTTGCAAGTTTAAAGGCATTCAGTGGCGCACAACTCACATGCTCTACAGGTCTTAAATAAAATTTTGCAAAAGTACTTGCATTATACCAATCTGCTGCTTTTAAAATATATGTTAGTAAGCTACCTGGCCAGAAAACCTTACTAGCCATTGCACCTCTCGAGGAATAGGCACCAAATCTGGAAAGGTCTACTCCTTCTTCACTCATTACTACTCTCACCCAACTAGCTAAAGTAGCTGTGGGGACTGCCTTATAGCGTTTGACGTAAGACAGTAACAACTGTTTCTCACCATCTGCCCTAAACTCCAGCACCTTTTTCTCAAATGAGCTCATACATTTCACCACACATATCTTTTTGCACTCATGTAGATATGGATAAAAACAGTTTCAGACATTGTTTTAGTCCTTTTCCAAATATCAGAATGAACCCCTTCAGGGAAATATAATCTATTTGAAGTCTCTAATGATTTAACGTCAGAAACCCTTTTAAAATAAATTAGACAAAGTAAAGTTGCTAACTTCAGAAAGATCTGTCTAACAAAGAGGTAATTATTACCTGCCGAAGAAGTAAATAAACTGAAAACTAGACTAATGTCCTATAATGATTCAGAACGAGCATTAGGGGGTCTTCTTAATCTTACGCCCTTTGTAACTCTCCTGATCAGTGGGTCACTCCCTATTGCAAGATTATTAACAAATACAAGTCCGGCAGAGACAGCTGATCTATAAAAGTTAATAGTCCATATGTGAAAGGACAGAATTTTAGAAACCCTCTAGATAGTTTGCTACCTCGGCTACAGAAGCTTCCACTAGATCAAAACCTCTTTCCATGCACCATCCACACCACTTTTTCCAAACCCACTTGTATCTCTTCCTGGTGCCCGGGGCCCAGGACTCATCCAATAAATCTTTAGCCTTTCCTGAAAGTCCTGAATATCCACTCGTACCCCTGAAACCTTCAGACAAGAGTTTTCAATTTCCCTTCTAAACCCAAAGGGCGCTCCTATCCCTCTGAATTCACAGAGGACCCAGAGAAACTGGAATCAAACGGGGTATTGCTACCATGAGTTCCATCTCTCCTAGGAACCAGACCCGAGACCTCCTAAAGGGTATCACTAGAATGATACTGCAACTTTACGATCTGACCTTCATCAACACTGCCTGAATCATCAAAAGGTGGGATAAGAATAGCCTCCCTCTTTTCCCCAATCATGAAGAAACGCGTTTACCGCCTCAGCCCGGGCGTCTGTCCCCCAAGAGGAAAACCTGAGTACCTGATATGTTAACCTGCTTGGAAACAAGTCCACCTATACAGGACCTCATAGACTCTGAATCAGACTAAAAACATCTCGATTCAATTTCCAGTTGCTGAATTCCCTGAGGTATCTGGAGTTCTAATCCACCCTTACATTTTGCAAGCCAGGAATGTATTCTGCTTTCAAAAGTATCTTGTGATCCCAACAGAAATATAAAATGTATTTTGCCAGATCTGCCAGGACTTTTGACCTCGATCCGCCCAAGATGTTCATATAGGAAACAGCTTTAAAACTGTCTAAATGAATCAGGGTCACTGTGATTGCCAAAAGATCCTTGATGCTCATAAAAGTGTTCAGCCTACCAACACCTCTAAACATTGTATGTGAAGTGACTGTTTATCCCTTGACGACTTTTCACCTGTCTCTAAACTGCTCAAACATGCTCCCCAACCCTTTTTTTTGTAGTAGTAGTAATTTATTTGTTAATTAATTAAACTCATTACAATCATGTGCACACACACAAAAATAAAATAAAAACACCTTTGAAAAGAACCACTACTTGTAAATTAATAATTAAACATTTTTCGACCTAACGTTAAAACCTTTACATAAAACAGTAATTAAAAAGCTTTATAATCAGTAGAGAACATTATACTTCCAATAATTTCCATTTAAAATGCAACAAAATAAAACAGCATATATTAGCAGCAGTTTTTGTAATTTGCAAATATCTCACTATTATCGTTTCATATTAAATGAAAAAAAGAAAAAAGCATTATGCTTACCATAATACCTTTTACTAACCGCAAAAAAAAAAAAAAATTATTTTAGCAACATCTTTCTAAGGTAACATATATTAGCAGCAGATATTACAATTGAGATCCTTTTACTATTATCCATTCATAAACTACTATAAAGTGCGTTGTGCTTACTAAGGTGCTTTATGTTAGCAGCTAAATTATTTTAACTACATCTAATTAGAGTAACATGTTTTAACATCAGATAATTTAGCAGTAACACAGTTGATATAATATGACCTGTGAGCGACAGTAACTTCTAATGATAAAACATTTCATAATTTCAATAAGTAGACATTAAGAGATCATACCAACTAAAAAAAGAATGTTATCTCTAATAATTGTCTACAAACTCCTAAATTATATTAAGTTGCTGGTACTCTATAGTCGTATGATATTATTCTTCAAACAGCTATTTTTTGCAATTTCTTTTCCACAATAGTGATGAATTTAATAAAGAGATGGATAAATTTAATATCATCACCACTTAAACAGGCAACAACTGCATTCCTACATGTTCTAACTCCCGATTCGTTAAAAATCGGTTTAAGGATAGACTTTCGAGCATCAGTTAACCCTGGGCATATTGTTACAATATGCATTAAGGTTTCTTCCGTTAACCCACAGAGCCTGCAGACATTAGATGACCATTTACTTTCCCATTTTGGTATTCCATCCTTTGTTGGATATCTACCCAACCTTAAATGAATAAATTTGTTCTTAATCAAAGGTCTCAAATGGTATGACAAATAAAGTTGAGGGGACAACCTACCAAAAGAGTTAGCTATAGTCCAAAAATGAGTTTTTTTTCTTAGGTCATCCTTGTCCATTATAGTGCTAAGCAAAGCAGCCATTTGATTAATTTCTTTCTTAAATACAGTTTTACTCCTCACTTCGTCTTCTAATTTTAAGCATTTATAATTGCTTAAACAATCATTTAAATATGACTGCCAACTTCTTGAGTATTCACCTTCTGAAATTTCGAGCCAACACAACTTCGCTAAAGATCCTTCCTCTGATCGGACTAATGATAATAAAGATTTTAAAAATACAGATTGGCGTGTCAATAATTGGTTCTTCAAACCAAATTCTAATCTTATATTGGCACGACTAATATATTTAGGTATCTTAAAAACAGATTTGTATGTCCTAATTTCTATATCATCAAGCAATTTTGCGTCTTTGCCCCTAAAGATGATAGAACAATAATCTAAAGATGGAATCAATTTAGCTCTCATCACCCTCATTAAATGATCATAATTAGGACAGACCAATTTGTCTCTCAATTTTCTAAAAGCAAAAGCGAGGGATAAACCCCTGGCTTCAAGTTTATTAAAATGCTGCCTAAATATCAGTCCGTCATCAAAAATAATACCCAAGTATTTATATGTTTTAACATTTTCAATCACCAGGCCGTTAATATTCCATTCTTTTATTCTCGGTTTACCCTTTCCCATAGTCATTATTTTTGTCTTTTTTATATTAATAGTTAGTCCATTTTGTACGACATAGGAGTTAAAGGAATCAATTAACCTTTTAAGGCCTATAGCGGTTTGGCTCATTAACCCCTTCCCTGCTCATGACGGAACCGTTCCGTCATGAGCCACGGTTGCGCTGTGCTCATGACGGAACGGTTCCGTCATGACAATCCTGTCGGCGGCCGCTCCGCCTGCGCGGCGCTGTTTCCCCGCCTGTGCGGGGCGACAACGCAAATGGGCGGAGTCATGACGGAACCGTTCCGTCATGAGCACAGCTCAACTGTGGCTCATGACGGAGCGGCTCCGTCATGAGCACAGGCCCACCGCGCTGCCCCCCTGCCCCCCCCAGCGCTGCAGCGGAATGTCCGCAGCAGCGAAGGGGTTAAGATGGTATCATCAGCATATTGCAAATATTTAATTTCATTACCGTATATCGAGGGTGAATGCGAATTAATAGTATTAAAATGGGCTGGGAGATCGGCCATAAAAAGATTAAAAAGGCAAGGAGCCAAAACACAACCTTGTATTAGTCCTACGTTAGTAGTCAAACGACGAGTCGTATGTTTACCATCGCCAATCTTAATCTGAACCCAGGTATCGGAATAAAGTAATGTAATCATTTTTAATAAATTTTCCGATATTCCCCAGTTCCTTAACTTCGACCAAAGAATATTTCGCGGGACAGAGTCAAACGCAGCTTTTAAGTCAATGAAGCACACATACAGTGTTTGCTTCCTCATTTTAGCTTTTTCACCTAATAATGTTAATAAAATCAGATTTGTATGAGTTGATTCACCCTTTCTAAACCCAGTTTGAAAGTTGGGAATCAACTTCTCCTTTAAAGCCCATGCCTCTAAATCATCCAACAGACAACTAGCAAAAATTTTTGCATCTACATCTGTAAGTGTAATTAATCGATAATTAGCCGGATTATCCTGCGGGCCACATTTATAGATTGGTTGTATGATACTTCCATGCCATGTTAACGGAATAAGGCCTGTTTTAAGTATTTCATTAAACAGGAGCATTAATAGCTCCGGCCAATTCCTTAATTTAGCTTTAAATATGGCATTCGGAATACCATTTGGACCTGGAGCTCCCATGGATTTAATCTTATTTATCGCTTTTTCAACTTTTTCAAGCGACCAAGGTTTGATTTCTACACTATACTGATGATGATTAGGACTCTCCTGTCTAATTCCATTTTTTATTTTAGACCTACAGGTAGGACTATTGCTAATACACTTATCATGCAATTGGCCTTGAGTATCCACTTTCGAATTAAAAAAATTCACCCAACTTATTTCATCTACATTAGCACTACTGCTTCTATTATTTCCATTTTCAAGGTTATTGATTATGCTCCAGAATAACCGCAGATCTTTTGATTTACAAGCATAATGCATCTTAGCCCATATTGATTCATAATGCATTTGCTTTGCTCTCCAAATTTCCTTCTTGTAGCCCTGTTTTAAATCTCTAATTTTAAGTGATATCTCAAAAAATGATACATTGCTTTTATTTCTGTACAGCAATCTAATTGCTTTATTGAGTCTTCTTTTTTGTTGTAATAGGTGGAACGAATACCACTCTGGTTTCTTAGGGTTCAATAATATACCCCTAGATGGCTTGTCCCTAGCACATTTAGCCAGGAGTTTGTTGCATAAATGTGTCCACAATTCCACCATGGGTTTCCCTTCACCATAAGCAGACTGCACATCTTGTATTATACAGGTAAGAACTCCCAAAATACTTGCCTCATTTTTTTCATTCCATATTAATCTTTTAAGATTAAAAGCTATGGGAGCTGTTTTCAGGATTTTAGTTTCAGGCAGGCAATCAAAGACTAAATCAAATTTAACCACTTGAGGATTGTGGTCACTCTCAATCCTCGGGACTATCTGATAGCTGCTTACCATGTTATATAATTTTTTTGACTTTATTGTATAGTCTATTACAGATAGACCACCAGCTTTATTAAACGTTGGAGTATTATCTGAGTCTTGCATAATTTTCAAATTGTACTTTTTAAACTCACAGTCTGTCCATTGAGCTAAACAGTTTAAACCAACTGTCTGTTTTTTTGAGGCAACTAAGTGCATGTTAAAATCACCTGTGATAATAAATGCTGAATCTAGGTGATCAAAATATAAAGTTTTTACCAGTCCCCATAACTGAATAATTTGAGTGGATCTAACCTTTTTTTTACAACTTAAATAAACATTTAAAAAAATGATTGATTGACCAGCTATTAATTTGATACACTGCAACCATTTTAACTGAAGGTCTATTTCAAAATGTTCTACTCTAAGACTTAAAGAAACATATATAGAGAGCCCACCACAAGGACGACCTGAATGAGCTTCACGTGTTGCACTATTGCAGTATTCAAAATAACCAATAAATGGTTCGCTACACATATTCCATGTTTCTTGGAGAATTATTATATTAAAAGAGTTTAGAAAATCTATTACATTAGGATCCTCAATTAGGGGTTTTAAGCCATTAGTATTCCATGAACAGAATTTCAGAGTATTTGAAACTTCATCAAGAAGAGGTTCACATCAATCCTTCTTTCCATGATTTGGATTTGTTAATATTCCTGGAAGCCAACTCCAATCATCTAAAAGTTCTGGGGATTTTTTCAGTGCCTCACATGTTCGTAAACCAGACGGGCTACTTCTAACCTTGATCCCATAAGATAAATTTAACTCCGTCGATGGGCCTGATGCCCCTTTTAATATTCTTATCTGTGATACCTCAACTAATTTTTTCTCCTCCTTTTTCTTTTTTTTTTGAGTCAATAACTCAGGTGGATTGATTGGAATTAGCAGCGTTGGATATCGTGGACCTTGCGGTCTCCAAACTCTAATACCCCACTTTTCAAATATTGTGCCATTGGCCATTATTCTATCAACAATTTCAGTATTTCGCCAAGTTGTAATTGTTGCTTCTCTACTCATATTGACATCTTCCTGCCTAAACTCTACTGCTTCCAGATCCTCCGTTACCACATCTTTAAGGTCTATAATTGCATATAACAATTTCAAGATATTACCTCGATTTAAAATATCATGAGGACCTCTTGTTGTATAATAAGGACAAAAGGCTACTTTCCTCTTATCAATCAACAAGTTTGATGCCTCTATTTCCTCCTCATCTACAAAGGTGGTTGACAACCTGTTCTCGGTTGGAGACACCCGAACAATATCTGCTAGGCAGTTCAATTCATTATCCTTCATTAATTTTCCGTATTGCACATCCAATTGGGCCACCTGATCATTCATATTGCCACCTTGCTGATGGATAACCTTCTTGACTCCCTGTTCAACCATTACATCATTAATAGATTTCAGACACAAGGTATGCCCCTGTTCATTTTTAATACTACTTAAATGATTGGTATGGCCTACCAATTTCTGTTTATAACCTAGAGGTTCATCTATAGCGTCCACCCTTTCCTTTATAAGTTGTTTCAATCCATCTTCCCTCAAAATTTTTGAAGGCTCTAGTATAGGGCCTGGACTCAACTTACATTCATCTTGCTCAGCCTTATCACTGTCACAATCCTTCAAATGATTTCTCTTAACATTTAATCCCGAATTTTTATCATTACCAAAAATCGGAAAATATAATTTCATTTCAGTTTCGGTTTTAGTTTCTTTAGGATTTTTGGGGGGATTATCACAACTATTCTTAATGGGTGATTGTAAGTTGTACATTATCTTATTACGTGTCTTCCTTAACCTTTTTTTTGCCCTTTTTGAAAGGTTCTTTGGTTTTAAAGGGACACTTGTTACCTGGGACTGATTTGGGCCTGACTTTTTTACACTACTTTGTTTTTTGGTTAACATAGGATATTCAGTAATAAAGTTTCCTGTTGCCAAACAATCTTTATTTAAATCACCCTTCATATTAATGAGGGGTTCTTCTATTGCATTTATTTTGCTCTCATCTTTTACAAGTTGTTCCTTAATATTATTATCAGAGCTATTTGTACTATTTCCATTGGGTACATCCTTTTGATGAAGAGTCAAATTATCTAATGACAATAGCCCCGGTCTAGACGTACAACCTGAGATATTCTTTTTTTCTAATGAATCAGTTGTTTTTTCCGTACCTTGTACTCTTGCACCCGACAACTTTTTTACTTCGTGGACCATTGAGCTTACTATAGATGGTAAATCGGAAATGTTAGCAATCAATTGCGCGCAGGTACATGTTATATACAGATTCTCTTTGTCCGCTTGAACCTTTGTTATGAGGTTAGTTAATTGCAGGAGTTTTGTATCAATACCCACAACATGGGATGCTAATCTATTTAAGATATCTACTTGGACGTCCAATTTATCAGAATGGAAATTAAGCGCATTGGTGATAGAGTCCATGGTATATAAAAGACAATCCCATACGCCCCTCTCAGGACTAACCACTCTTTCTTTTGGATCACCTAGGTTTGATTTGTCTGTCTCCTCCAGTTTCATTGGCGAAGATATATCTTCTAGATTAAAATGGCCATTTAATTCTATGCTAGGTTGATCATTTATATTAATAATATTATCAGTATTACCCACACCTGGTTCCACCAGTGATTCATTAGTGGTAAAACAATTCTCCATACTTATACTTGACTGTTCCAGATTAAATAAACTGACATTACCACTTTTGTCCAAACAGCTATTTGGACTGAAAATTAAGTCCTCTAAAACTTCTGGGACTTCTGGGACCAATATCGGTTCAATAATATTTTCTTCACAACCCAAATTTACAATTCTACAATCTACTTCCGAATCGAACACAATAACATCTTCGACATTTTCTACCTGGTCAGCAATGGGGGCGCACATGTGAATCTGTGCCTGAACCTGCGCCCTTTGCTGGCCAGCTAAGGATGATGTCGCCTGGGACAAAGATAACGGCACCATTCCCACTCCTACTCCTATCCCTTCATCAGTTGTATTCCTATCCTGACTACGTTGACTATCCATGATAATATTCAGATTTTCAGGCATCTTTAAACAGATCAAATCACAACTCTTTTCCCCCTTTTTACACGATGATAGCGGTGAGATTAAAGACACCTTACCATCACTAGTATCCCCGCTAAACTCACCCTTATCCTTTTCGGTGATATTACTTGTGTATTTGTCAGACTGGTTTTGATGGTACTTAAAAAAATAACTCCTTATAGATGATTGAGCCACATATGGAGATTTCATACAGAGCCTACTATCCATACTACCCATAACCTTATTAACGGGCGCTGATAAGACCTTATCTTCAACTGGCTGACACAAACTTCCCTCTATAACTGCACTGCTATTTTCCTGCTTATCCAACACAAACTTCCCTCTATAACTGCACTGCTATTTTCCTGCTTATCCAACTCCCCAACCCAAATTGCTGGCATCCGGTTCTAGAATCAATTCGGCGACATTCCCAAAGATGGCTTTGCCATTCCTGGCTTCTAGATTTCTCAACCACCATTCCAGATCCTCCCGAGCATCCAGTGACAGGGAAAGAGAGTCCCCATACCTTAAACCTTTCCTCAGAGCCAAAACTTTCAGCCTCTGAATGCCCCGGTAATGTAAAGGATTTGGGGAAATGGCCTGAATTGAAGATCACAGTACTCTTGCAAAGTCCCTTAAGGTGATCTCATCCCTTGCCAAGACAGCCCTTATCTCTTTCCTTATCTTGGATACCTTTTTTCTGTGGAAGAATCAATTTGTATGAGTATCCACCTGCAACCCCAGAAACTCTAAAATCTGTGTGTGGACCATAACAAACTTTTCTATGTTCACTATAAAACCCAAATTCTCCAGGAAGTCTGCTGCCCAAGCAAATGTTTCCGAAGCTCTAACTTGTCCAGGGACATTAGCAAAATGTCATCCAAATAAATTATTAATTGGTTCCTCCTTTTTCTGACGAAAGCTACCACTGGGCGTTTCACCTTGGTGAAACACCTCAGAGTTGAGGACGGCCCTATTTGTATCCAGAGGAACGGGTATAGGTCATCCCTTAATCTGAATCAAAAATATCTCCTACTGTCATTTGCCATAGGTATCATGAAGTATGCGTCCCCTAAATATAATTTCACAAACCAATCTTTTTACTGCAAGATGTCCCTCAATAAATGGATCCTCTCCATCTTGAAATGCTTGCAGACTAGGAACTTGTTTGGGTCCCTTACATTTATTACAGGACGCAAACCCTTGTCCTTGTTTTTCACAAAAACAACCGTACTCATGTAACCTTCCAGCTCCTCAAATTCTACAACTTGAATCAAAGCCCCTTTTTCTAACATCTCGACCACCTCTGCGTCTATCAATTCATCTTTTCTGCATCTGAGGCCAAATCCCGTAGCTATGTGCATTGTACAGGGGTTCCCCAGGAATCTAGCCTGAAACCTTCCACGGTCTCTAAACCTAAACTGTCTCCTGCTATTTTCTTTCATTTGTGGGTGAAGAATCTCAATCTTCCCCTAACTTTAACATGGGAAGAACCAATTAAGAGCACCTTGAGATCCCGTCCCTTAAGGTCTTGCTCTTCTGGCACAGGATCTTGATTTCCTCTCTCTCTGAGAGAAGAAGCTTCAGTTGGGGTGGTTACCCCTATCTTAATTGTCATAGTTTCTGGGATCTTGGGGGTAATATTGGGACCTCAATGATTCACAGCTGATAGCTAGTCCCCTCCTGTCAGGCCTTTCAAAAACAGTCCTTGAGTCGAATACATGTCTCATATTGGTCTGAGCCATCCTAAAGGCGGTAAAGGATGAAACATGCTTTTCTAGGGATTTGACAAACCTCTCCCCACAGAGAAGTCTGTTCGGGTCCCCTATGACATTTCTGGTGGACAAATCATCTAATTTGGGGATCATCCTCATTAGGACTACTTTTCTTCTCTCAGTAATCAGGACCGCATTTCCATTCCCGAACATACAAATGGCAAGCTGTGCCCAGCCTCTCAAAAAGTCCAATTAACCCTTGTATTCTTGCTTCCGGCTGCCTCCTCCATATCAAGTGAGCGAGTCAAAGGTCCCAGCATATCAAGGACACTGCTTCAGGCACTTCTCAATTCCTTTCCAGTAGTCCTTACCAAACTTGAACAAGAAGGTTATAAGTTCAGGATCTAAGTTGGGTGTAGGACAGTTCTTATCTCTAGTGGATGTCCTGGGGAACTCAGCCCTCAATAAATTACGGATATCTTTATCCAAAGATTTCCTGACCCTTGGCTTCAAAAATTTGATTACATGTTTAATCGGCCACTATTGAGAAATCTGCTTTTGTTTTATCGTATTAGTATTAAACATATCCCCACAAAGGGGTCCTTCACCTCCGCAGAGGTAGATGCCTGATACAACTCATTATCCAGGCTCTGAAAGAGTTCTGAGCAATCCTGAAGGTCAAAGACATATTCGTCCCACACTAAGTCATCACTCTCCATAGTTTCCTCATCAACCGAGGAAGTCTCTCCATCCTGCGACTCCTTTGTGCCATCAAAGTCACTCTTGTTCATCAGGCTGCTATGGGCAACCTTTCCCAGGGCCCTATCAAGGCGAACTCTTCTCTTTGTGCTGCTGCGAGCTCCTTCATCTATTGTAGTGCACAGGTTACCAGCGCCATAGGCTTTAGTTGTGCCTGATCAAGATGCCTTCACTTTTGGGAAACCTTACCCCTCTTACAGGTATTAGAGGTAGAAGGGGAATCCTCCTCACACAAGAAAAAGCACTTTTCCTCTGAAAGGATGTCCCGCTTCCACTTTACAAGTGCTGCGCCAACTGCTTCTCTCACCAAAGACCTAAGTTCCTCCTCCAGAAATTTCTTAATCGAATCCCCCGCTAGATCAAAGTTGAAGGCCTCCTTTATAATCCCTTATGGTAAAACCAGGCTGACAGCAATATAAAACCTGTGGGGAATATAAAAGGGATGTACCCTTTAGGGTCAATATGAATATAAGTTGTTAGCCAAAATCTCTACTTCATTCAGCTTTCCAGAGGAATGTACCTTAATCAGGCCAATAGGGGAAGCTCAGGCACTGCTGTGGCTTCGGTTGACAAAATGAGCTCTCTAGAGGCTCTAAATCCATATAATTATACTGCAGGAAAAAGGACAAAACACACTGCTGATTGCTTGTTACAATGTATACTCTTAAAATACGAGTGGTTGCCCGGCGACACGCCGTGCTTGCGTGTGCTGACAAGCAACTTCAAAGTCAAACAAAAGAGGACTTTTAGATGAGCTTCAACATGGTTGCCTGGCAATGTGCTCTTGATGATGGGACGCTGCAAGGCAACCTGCCCCAAATCTCCAATTGAGGATTTCTAGTCCTCTTTCCTATTCAAATACTTGTATAATGGCAGACCCGCAGCTTCTGCAATCGCACCCTTCCCAAAGCAGGGGAATGCGAAGGTGTGAGATCGCTGTGGGCCGGTGATTGCGCTGAAGAGTAGGAGCAAGTGGGTGTTACCACTTGAAAGCCTGCACTGAAATAGAAGCAGTCTGACTATCGGTGAAGAAGCCGCTCGGGACCTAGAAGCTGGATGTTGCAGGCTGGGCACTCGTGTTACACTAATATACCAATCCAAAGGACCAGTGATCTTTCCAGCAGGTATTAACACAAGTCAAGCAGGTAATGACACAATATTAAACAAAGGTTAAACTCAATTCCCTAAAAACTTACCAGGACCAACTATAAATTGGAACGGCAATTCCATGCTATGACTAAAGACTAGATATGATCTTTACCAACAATCAATAAGTAGCAACAGACAAAGAAATAGCAGAAGTACTTATCTGTAATGGAGCAGCGAATAAAAGTGGATGAGGACTGTGTCTCCTGGACATACATATTGTCTGACCATTCTATTGCTTTATGATGTATTATTGATCTTTAAAAGGGCTGAATAAGGCTCATATGATGAACATTACTTCATCCCACTGCTTCAGCCCTGTTCTCCCTGCCTCAACAGCATGTACCCCTTTGAAACAATGAAAAATAAGAATTTTTCAGGCCTCTGTGGCAGCAAGTTACAGTGATAATGTACAATTGTCTGCAGCCTGGAGAGCAAGCTAGAAGGACGTGCTATACAATGGCTTATGTCAAGTCACAAAAGGAATCTACAAACATTTGCTTGATGTTGGTCCACTATTCGAATACTTGCATTCTTTAACCCACTAATATGGATGACAACTCTATGCTGTAATCACTTCCGTGAGAAGGATTAAAGAGGGGAATGCACTTTCTGCATCTCCTCTACAATTTTTTCTAAGGTCAAGGTGAGACCAACCATCTCTCTAAAGATGAGACTTCATATATTAAACACCGGAATGCTCTCAACCACTACATGCCCAGAGCAAAGTGTGGTAAAATATATGACATCCTTTTGTGGGATATGTCGGCCACATGCTAAGCAATTCTACAAAAAAGCAAACATCACCCAGGTGCATAGCCTTCTAAGTGATGCACTACTATGAACTGGTAGGTAATGATCCCCTGACAAACGTAATGCTGCTATGAGAATGCTTCACAAGTCATGTGCCAAAGTGCTAGTGTAATATAGGTGGAAAAGTGCTTAATAAGCCATTTACCCAGGCCTGCCCTCAGCTGATTTTTGAACATACATAGCTGCACATATTTTCTCTAAAGTGGCTCTCCAATAAACGAAAACACCTGTGAATTCTCGATCTCTTAGTTTTCTCGGTATGCAAACTCTTCACATTGTGTAAACCTTTGCCCCCCCCCCCCCGAGCGAGCAACCATCCTCACTATGGAACCCCCCGATGTCCCCCCCTGCTCTGGAGCCCCCCCCCCATGTGGCCCCTGAGACCCAACCTTCCTCTATCTGGCACCATGGTGCTGTGCCACGCTCCCTCGTCCTCCCCTCAAACTATGCAACCTTCACCTCCTGAAAAAAAGAATATAAGATTGAATCTGCAGGCTGCCACATTCATGCTCTCTGAGAGTTCCTTCAGGAGCTTTCGTGCTTCCTCCGCCATAGCGCTCAAGATGAACCGGCCTTTATGTAGAATGTTCACCTTAACAGGATGGATGAGGGTAGCATGCACCCTCGCTTGACGAAACTCTGGAAGTAATGCTTTCATGGGCAGATTACAAGCCCCCTGCACCACCACTACATCACTTTTCGTGACGTACTGGTGACGTATTTTCCTGCTCCATATTTACAAGGAGAGGAAAAACCACCCTGCGTGACGTTTCCTCTCCTCGTAAATATGGCCCCTTCACACGCAGCACTGTGCGTGAAAGGGGCGTTCCATGGGTGTTGCTGTGGGTGTTCCCACGCAACACCCATGGAACAGGACACATCTACAGATTTACGAGAAATAGTAAATCTGGAGATGCGTGTGAATGCTACGCCACCCTAGAGGTGGCGTAGCAAGGCGCAACGAGGAGAAATGTTTTAATTTCTCCTCGTTTTTTCCTCTTTCAATGCGTGCTGCATTCTACAGCACGCATTGAAAGAGGAAAAAGCCTCCTGTGATTGTTTTTGTGCAGGAAGGTGTCCCTTCTTGCACAAAAACAATCTCCCCACGATGCAGGCATCCTCGCATCTCTGTGCTTTTCAAACTAACGCAGCACGGCGCAGCAAAATGACTTGCTGCACCGAGCTGCGTTACTTTGTTGTAAACCTGCCCCTAAGTATTTTCTCCTCTGGGTGAATTTCACTGTCATGTCTGAAAAAAATTGCATCGAGCACTCATTGTTCACCTCAAATGCTTTCTCCTGGTTTGCCTTCCTTAAGACCTTCTCTTTAATGTGAAAATCAGTCAAATTTACCAGCAGCCAAGGGTATTTGATATTTGCGGGAGGTTGGAACCGGTACACGATGCGCATGCACAATTGTTCAGTCCTGCAGAAAATTCAGAAGGGCGAGTTTTTAATGCGATTGTTCACATAAGTAATTGCACCCTCCGCATCCTGCTTATGTTCTGGAATACCTGCAATTCTAAGGTTATTGCGTCAGGAGTGGTTTTCCATTTCTTCCTTCTTTATCCTTAATATTACTGTTTTTCAATTTGCTGCACAGTCCTAGAGCTCATTGCCAGCTTATCCTCACAATCCGGGAGGCGTTCCTCCATCTCTTCCATTTTGTCCAGAGCTTGTGTAATTTTCCCCTATAGACTGGCTAGGCGATTTTCCTCTAGCTTAGCAATTAGTTGTTGCCTGACCTACATTGATTTTATTTCCCCCAAAATATCTCGTAAAACCCATTTCAGGGCACCAGAAATTTCAATCACTTTAAATAGCTCTGCGAGAGAACTGTTGATGCATTGGTGCTTCTGCTATTAACAAGCTCAACTTCCCATAGAGGACTGCCAATCCACCTGTACTCGCCCTGATGGGTTATCTGAGTTCATCGGGGCGAAGTGAGCTTGCTCTAGTCTAGACCAATCTCTGAACCCTGGGGGGCAGATTTACAAGAAAGTGACGCATCTGTAGAGATGCATCACTTTCCCTACGCCAACATGCAAAACCCTTGCGTCACCATGGATGCGCCGTATTTACAATACGGCGCACCATGGCGCAAGGTTTGACAGATGCGTCAGAAATTCTGATGCATCTGTTGACGGCAAAGTCACGCATTGCTGGAGTCGTGTCGCAAGCACAACGCAACTCCAGCAATGCTCATGGGCGCCCTATGCCTAACATGCTGTGTTCAAGCAGGCGCAGGGTTTTGACGCAGCATAGATGTAAAAGGGACTCCGTGAAATCTTGTAGATTTCACTGCATCACTTTCACGGGGCTTCCTGCGATGGAACGCCCACCCTGCATACATTAAACCTGACGCAGGTTTAATGTGGCGCAGGGCTTCACAACATGACGCATCTCCCTAGATGCGTCACGTTGTAAATGGGCCGCAACTTTTACGCTGCCGCTGCGTCACAAAAGTGACATAACGACGGTGCAAAAGTGGCGCAAGGGGCTTGTAAATCTGCCCCTGGATGTTTATGCTGCTCAAGGTACTCACTTTACTCTGAACCAAAGGAAAAAACTCCATAGCCTTGCTGTTCAAAAGTGTCTCTGCTAGAGTTGGTGCCCTGGCTGCCTCCTCCAAGCTCTTATTATTGTGATGTAAATTGGGGGCCTCAAGATCCTCTCCTCTCTCATAGCATACCCAGTATCCCCATTTATTAACACCGGTTCTACCAGGCCCCCAGCATCCCCAACAGGCGATTGCTCCTCCCCAGTTCATGTCATTTCATAAATCTTTATTCGATTGTGAATACAGCCATAAAAAGAGCGTAATAGCATGACACATACATTGATAAAAATCAAAACATATATACATGGAGTGGCTAAAAACAAAAAAATCTATGAAATTTGTGAGAAACCGCACTCATATCACAGAAGATAAAGAAACCCCATTGGCAGCAACAAAACTACTCAACCAGGTCTGGAATGCCTCGATTTCAACACAGCTTGTAAATAACAGTATACAGCAAATAAGACATGTTCATTAGAGAGCTGCTGCAAAAACACCAGCGCCAGGTGAGTTGGCGTAAAATTCAGGGATTCCAATAATGGAATGCAGAGACATATTGTCGCAGCAGCAGGTCGCCAAAGTGCTGGGTTGGCACCATCCGCTTGGTGAGGCCAGAAGATGGTGCAACAGATTAAACCTGAACCTTGCCAAAACAAATCTATCCCTTGCATTGGATACATGAATTAAATATAGCTCCATACCTTGGGCTGTTTTTAGGAGGTATGCTCCCAGGCCATGTGTTTCATCAGCTCAGCTCATCCTCAATTATTTCCACCTTTTGCGTAGCCGCAAGAAGAAGGGTGCTTGTTTTTCCAGTACCTGACACTGCCCTAGTAGGTCCCAGGGCCTCTAACGTCTGTGAGGGAGAACCCTATTTTCCCAACTCCGAGGCCACCATCAGGGCCGGCTTTAGGGCAGTGCGACTGGTGCAGCTGCACTGGGCGCTGACCTGTGGATGACGCGCTGACCTCAGGGGGGGATGGGGGCGCTTTGTTTAGCAATAACTTATTGTTGGAGAGATGAAGGGCTTTTTTGCCCTGTGGTAGTGAGAGAATCCGAGGAGGCAGTGATGGGGTATGGGGGCACCAAAATTAATTGTCGCACCGGGCGCCACCAGTGCTAAAGCCGGCCCTGGCTACCAACTCTGGCCCTTGCCAGTTTGCAGTCAACCTCTCCTGAAGATTTTCTTGCATATTTCCTTAACTGTTATTTGGCCGATTAATGCTGGGGTCTTTTAAGCTCTCACCTGTCAAATGTGCATGCTTTCCACTGGGGGGTCACCTTATTTACCTTGACGTCTCCTCTGAGAGATTTTATCGGCATAGTCACTGTCCGTTCCCTTAAATAATAGCGCCTATACTCTCCGGCGAGCCCATCCCTGACTACTTATACACCCTGCTTACTTTCTGGGCACTCTCGCGCAATATACACCCTCCACGCTCTTGTTGAAGCGTAAAAGGCCATTTATTAGGACAAGGCTGTCTAAACACAATAATTAACCACAAAAATCAATTAACCATAAGAATCCACAACATCAACCTTTCATTCACTCAATACCTTTCACATTGCTCCAAATCTCTCTTCCCATTCCACTCCGTGACCCCTTTCAATTCTCCATCCACTTCTTCACTTATCTTCGAACATCCTGTCCTGTATCTCCTGCCATCGCACTCATGCATCCCGCACCCCCATCATTCATCCTCCCCCCCCCTTCAAGGGGTGGGTGTGCCCATCAGTGACTCCCCCACCCCTCCAAAGTACTGCCCGCCAAAACTACAACCTGTCCTAAACTGGCATGCTCCAACCAGCCCATCACCTCAACCCCAAAATCTGCAGGGTGGGCGGGTGGTCTAATTAACTTTTTAACAACTCTCCCCGATGGTGTTGGATGCAAAAAGAGGAAGAACCTTCCTCCCCTGCACCCTTATACCCCTCCCCAACTCCACCCCTTGACCCCATAGCTTTGTCCTTCCTGCTCTAAAACCCCGGGGGAAGACTGGTCTGCGACCTTACTTCCCCTGGGGGCCATCATTGCGCAATAAACACACTCCACGCAGTTGTTGAAGCGTAAAAGGCCATTTATTAGGACAAGGCTGTATAAACACAATAATTAACCACAAATATCAATTAACCATAACAATCCCCAACATCAACCTTTCATTCACTCAATCCCTTTCACATTGCTCCAAATCTCTCTTCCCATTCCACTCCGTGACCCCTTTCAACTCTTCATCCACTTCTTCACTTATCTTCGAACATCCTCTCCTGTATCTCCTGCATCCCTCACCCCCATCATTCAGCCTCCCCCTCCCGAGGGGTGGGTGTGCCCATCAGTGTCTCCCCCACCCCTCCAAAGTATTGCTAACCAGGGAACCTCCTTATACCCCTCCCCAACTCGACCCCTTGACCCCACAGCTTTGTCCTTCCTGCGCAAAAACCCCGGGGAAGACTGGTCTGCGACCTTACTTCCCCCAGGGGGCCATCGTCAAGCATGACGTCCACTCTGGGTCTACTCACTGGGATAGTTCTTTCTATGCATGGGGAAGGAGGGCGCCGGTGTTAACTGGAGGAGAGGCCACTTGAGGAGTTTTGTATCAGGGAGTGGTGCTTTCTGGCCCCCGCAATAATCTCCCAATGGGGCAGAGCTTTCAATACTGGAAAGGGGAGGTCGCCTATATCCATTGAAGGAGAAAAGGCTGCATCAGGCATTTTACGTCTTAGGAATGGTGCTTCCTGGCCCAGTAATTATCCGCGACTCCTGAGTCAAAGACATTGTTTAAAAAAAAAAACAAAACTTTGTACATGAAGCTGTACAGACTGAGCATTGAGCGGAGCAAGCAAGCCATACCAAATCATGGCTACCGGCGCAATTTCAGACAATTAGCTACCCGTACCCATACCTTTCACGATGGTGGCATGGCGACTGCAGCAGCTGTGTCCTTGCTCATTGCTTCAAAGTAAAAGTTAACCGCACGTTGTTAAATTACATCCTACCGCTTGCGAAGGGTGTGGTGACTGATGAGAGAATGCTAAAAGTGAGCATGAATAGATGCATAGTGTTGCTGGAGAGTTTCTAGTCCAACTCTTGTCGTGGTACATACTCGAGGCCCATCTCCTGGATTTGATTGGACAAAAGGTTTTAAAAGGTCTTTAAATGCTCGAGCACTTTCGCACATTGCAATTATTCTAAAGGCACTTTATATTTTGCTGAAAGAGGATGAGAATGATGCGATGGGATATTTTGCAGGCCAGGAGAAGAAGAATGTTTTTTTAAGCACTTTAAATAATCAAGTTCTTTAGCCGGTTGTACTTCGATCCCATGCTTGGATATTCAGTGGCGGCAGTTGAATGCTTTCGACCTTCCTCCAGAGGTGGTTGTTGTCATCTTGGCAGCCAGGCATCCCTCAACCAAATCTGTATACGCCTGTCATTGGGATATGTTTGTGGCTTGGTGCTCTTCCAAACAGATTGACCCACTCCAGGCCACGCTGTCTGAAGTTTTGTTGTACGCGTTGTTCCTAGCCCAGCAAGGCCTTGATTTGGGCACTGTTAAAGGGTACCTATCTGCTCTTACAGCCTTTTTATGGATGCTGGCCTAGTCTTCACTCCTGTTGCTATGCAGTTCCTCAAAGGGTTGCACCATGTTTCCCCCTTCTCCTTTTATTATACCTCAATGGGACTTAAATTGTGTCTTCAAATTTCTCATGTGTACGCCTTTTGAGCATCTCCCCAGTTGTTCTCTCAGGCTCTTTACCCTCAAGGCAGTCTTTTGTGTCATGATAACATCAGCATGGCCTGTCAGCAAGCTTCAGCCTCTATCTTTTAACCCTACTTATACTATGTTCTATCTGGACAAGCTAATCCTCCAGACATGTGATTTATTGGTTCCAAATGTGGTGACTCCATTTCATGTTGGTTAGACCATTATTCTTCCCAGAGACGCAACTAGAGTGAAATTTCCAGGGGGGGGGCTAATACAATTTTGGGGGGCGGCTAATTCTTCCAGCAATTGGCAGAGTAAAGATGCAGGGGCTCTAAGAAGGGGTGAAAGAACAACAAAGCCTCATTAACAAGTAAATGGTCTTTTAAAGACCTGTGAAGTACTCGGGTGTGGCTGTGTGTGTGCCCGGGAAGCTATCTCAGCCCGGGCTGACACACGACGGTGGGGAAGGGGGGAGCTGAAGCCCTTTGAGCCCAATGGGCGTTGCGCGTCTGATTCTTCCAGTGCTCATTGCTCCACCTCAACCCTCTAAGGAACAAGAAAGGCTTCACTGGTTGTATCTGAAGAGAACCTCCAGCTTCTATTTCAATTGTGTATAAAACATCTGGGGGATAATCAGCTCTTTGTCAGGCTTCCCTGGACTGAAGAAAGGCATATCTAAGTACAAAAGGTCCATTTTGTGCTGCATTAATATATGCTACGCATTGGCCAAAAAGCAGCCTCCTGAAGGCTTGCAAGTTCATTTGACCAGAGTCAAGTCTACTACCACTGCTTTGACCCATGGAATGCCTGTTCTAGACATCTGTCAGGCCTCTACTTGGGCATCACTGCATACATTCAAGAGGCACTAATAGCTACACAGCCAAGTCCGCCGAGAAGGGCATTTTGTCTGCTCAGTCCTTCAGGAGTTTTTGGTGTGAGCCATTTCATGGACCCACCACATAGGAGGTATTGCTTGGGTATCTATTCAAATGGTTAGTGTTAGACTTGGCTTTTTCAGCAGGTTTACCCCCAGGCTATTTGCTATTTCGCCTTCTGTTTTTGATCTATTTTTTGTTGGTGTAGGACCCTGGCTACTTTACCACTGCTATTCAGTGCTAAAGTGCATATGCTCTCCATGTGAAGTGTGCTTATGGATTGATGTTTCCATGATTGGCATATTTGATTTACTAATTAGTCCCTAGTAGTTTGCACAGGTGTACCCAGGGCCTGTAAATCAAATGCTAATAGTGGGCCTGCAGCACTGATTGTGCCACCCACACAAGTAGCCTTTCATAGGGTTCTCAGATCTGCCACTGCACACAGGTTTTACTGCCATGTCGACCTGGCAAGTGCACCCACGTGACAGGCTCTAACCTTCCCTTTTCTTACATGTAAGACACCCTTAAGGTTGGCTTAATATACCCTTGTGAGCGGGGTGCCGTGTATGTGAAAGGTAGGACATGTACTGGTGTCTGTTTCATGTCCTGATAATGAAATACTGTGCATTTTGTTTTCATTGTTGAAAGGCTATCTCTCCCATAGGTTAACACGGGAGCTACTTTGCAACACTTTTGCAAATGTAGCTGGCCAGGGGGAGCAGATACAACAGTGGAGTTTAGTATGCCTGAACTCAGAATTTGAAAACACATATTTAGTAAAGATGATTTTTATATTGTGTTTTTGAAAATACTACAGGTGGGTATTTTCTTCTCTAACCATCCTCTGTGCCTCTGCCTTTTGTTTATTCCCTTTCTGGGTTTAGAGTGACAGGAGCAGAGGATGTGCATTCACACTAGACAGACACAAGGGGGGTTGAGGTGTGTTCTGCCTTTCCTGAGTGACTCCCTCAACCAAATCTGTATACACCTGTCATGGTGAACTCCTGTGGTGAACCTGGCCTGAGTCTGGAGGAACTGGTTTATGTGTTCCAGAAGCACTTTGTTTGTGATAACATCACAGAACTTCAAAGGAAAATGTGTTATAAATATTGGGGCCCTGACCCCAGAACTTTAGATTACTACTGGACTAAGGAACCTGCCAGAAAGAAGAGCTGGAAGAGCAGTGGGGAGACACTACCACTTTACTGTGTGCTTGGCTGGGTTGGCCAGCAGTTGCTGCTTCTATCTTTGTCAGGAAAAGGATTGGGTTTCTGCATTCTAAGTATCTCCAAGGGCTTGATGTAGAGCTTGCCTCCTGTTGGAAGTCTCAGGGAAATCAAAGACTTCAACATCTTCTGGGTACCGGCTTCAGGAACTGGATATTTCAGCTGCCACAGACGAAAAACATGACACTGACGCCGTCAATGACGCTGCTGCCTGCTCTGGAACCTTAAGGCACTGCCGCACTTCACACCACAACCCTGGTGTCACCCATGACGACGTCCGATGCAGCCACCAAGCTGCTGCTTGCACCGCCACCTGTGGGCACCACACTCTGCACCGCCTCACTTCACACTGCCGCCCTGGTATCCCCGCCGACGCCATCTCCGATGCCGCTGCCTGCACGGTGACCTGTGGACACCATGCGTGGAAAACACAGAGCACTGTCCCTCTTTGCACCGCAGCCCTAGTCACACTGATGACGCTGCTCCCACCATGGTTTGGGGGCACCGCTTGTAAGTTACATAAAGCACTGCCAACTTCCTCGCCGCAGCCTTGGCCTACCAACACCAGTGCCATTGGCTCCAGATTTTAAACCGACGCTGCTGCCTGTACCATGATCTGTGGGCCCCACACACTGCATTGCCTCATCGCACACCGCAGTTTTCGGCCTGCCGATGACAGTGCTTCAGCATCGACTACGCCACTGCTTGCACGGTGACCTGTCGGAACCGCCTCACTTCCCACCACAGCCCTGGTCTCACCCACACCACTGGACAACCGTCACCGAGCCACTGCCTGCACGGCAACCTGAGGGCATAGCATGTCGCACCGTTCCCCTTCACACCACAGCCCGGCGCCTGCCGACACTGGCACTCCTGACTTCAAACTAAAGGAGTTTGACCTGCAACCCGTGTGACTTCAAGAGCCCGACCACTCCTGCAACAACTTCCAGAACCAACGCTGCTCCTCCGGGGCTCACCGAAAGGTACGCCGCTCTGCATCTCTAAAGGTACTGTTTTATGGGTCTCCCCGACACCGTAGCAGATCCGCGATGCCACGGTGGCCCAGAACAGTTGGCCTTGTTGTTCACGGTGCCGTGATAGCCCAGATGGAGCTATTGACTTCAAGAAACTCTATATAAGTCTATTTTTGCTTTCTTGTTATTGTGGATTACTGGATAGTGGATATTTATCATGTTGGTCTTGTTTTACACAGATAAATATTGGATCAATTTCAAAAACTAGTGTGGTGTCCTGTTGTAGTTTTTTCACTGTATTACTGTTTGTTATGTGCAAATGCTTTACACACTACCTCTGGGATAAGCCTGACTGCTCGTGCCGAGCTATCAAGGAGGTGAGCAGGAGTTATTTTAGACCCTTTATCCTGACTAGAGTGGTGGATTCCGCCTGGCTTAGGTGCAAACCATAGCCGACCAGAAAACCCATTTCTAAAAGTGAGCAATCACTATCATCAATTCTATCAGTTTTTATCAGTAGAACAAGTCACTTACCTTCAATAACACTCTTTCTGGTAGAGACTATCTAACCGCAGATTCCTCACCAACCTGCCTACCTCCCCATTTCATGAACTGATCTCTTCAAATTTAAAGCAACCAATCTACGAATCTGCACACTGGTGACAACCATTCTGTTTGGCTCCGCATTTGCAGACGTGGAGATGTCAAGAAAGCAACTGATGTCAGTGCACATAGGTGCCACCTATATATGCCCACTCATGTCGCATCCGGCACAGAACGACGTTGACGAGGAGCCACCCTCGCCACTCACCAGAGTGCAGGGGTACTGCTAAAAAATTCCCAGATCCAGTCTGACACAAGGAAGGATTCAAAAGGTGAGGCATCTTCGATTACAGTCTCTTCCAGAAATGAGTGTTACCATAGGTAAGTAACTTGTTCATGCAGATCCATCAAGGGATAGGACAGATAAAAAAACAGAAGGGGCATATTATCAAGGACGGCGTTAAAATTATCGCCGGTTTAGCGGCAGAAAACTGCCGCTAAAGCGGCGATAATGGGCTTGATAATATGCCCTGGAGAATTCCAATAGAAGCCCATGTTCACACCAGAACACGGACTTCTATTGGAATTCTCAAGGGCATATTATCAAGCCCATTATCGCTGCTTTAGCAGCAGTTTTCTGCCGCTAACCGGCTATAATGTTTAATGCTGTCCTTGATAATATGCCCCGTAGTTGGGCATACTAGTGTTCATTTGCAAAAAAGGTTGACAATGTGTTATCAGTGTGCACAAACTTGTTCAGATGCTTGAAAGGATTCATTTTTTATTGGTATAACAAGTTTAATGCCAATCCTTCCAGAGGGGTCAAGTTGAAGGGGGGGGGGGGGGATTTAATACCAATTTTAATTTACTCATAATTTTGGCCCTGTTTGAATCTACATCAAAAGTGTGAGCCAGTTAATAAATTGCACTCAGAAAAGGTATTTCAGGTTTCACTATGATCCAATGGGGGTCATAATTAAATGGATGGGGTCAAAATATGGGCGAGTTGCTAATAACTTTGGTATTGTTTGAGTGATCTGTAGAACATTTGTCAAAGACTTACCCTGTTAGCTTTATTTTGACATTTTTAAAGTTGTCCATGTCCATTATGTGGTGAGCTGGTTAAAAAGATGGAGGGCAAAAATGTGTTCATTTGTTGATAACATTTGCACAATGTGAAGCATAAGCACACAATTTGACTGAAGGTTAAAAGGATTGGTTTTTCTATCGGACTGCCGTCAACTTTTGTGGCAATCCATCAAGGGCGCAAACTTTAAGGTTGGGGACAAGAAATTTTCTATTTGCGTATGCCTTTAGTTCTGTTTCATGAATTTACAACAAATGTGGCAGGTAGTTAGCAAGTTACACCATATGAAAGTATATCTGGTTTCATGCAGATCCAGAGGAGGTGGGAGTAGAGACAGGGTCAAATCATTTTTGCTTTACTAATAACTTTGGCATCGTTTGATGGATCCATATGACATTCAGCGGAGACTTAACATGTTTAGCCCACTCTTGGTTTCCTCAATTTCATATAGGTCGATCAAGGAATGGACCGCTTTTAAACTAGGTCAAAGAAGAATCCATTGGCTAAAACATTTGGCACTGTTTGATGAATCTACACAAAATGTGGTAGACATTTAGAAGGTTTAGCTTTCTGTTGATTATGTCATGATTTGAGGAGATCTGTCACTGGTGTAAAGATAAGTGAGGGCAATACAAAGTTTTATAGACGAATAACGGTCTTTGATGGATCTGCAGGAAACCTGACCACTAGCAATTCAATGCCAGGCTGGCTCTGTGAACAACTTCTGCTGTGCTTTGCCGCAATGGATTGGGTGCAAGGCTTGGGCAAAGGCTGTGCACAGCACAACATGGGCACATAGCAGGTGAATGTGGTATATAATTATTTTTTAAAGCATGATATTCACAGAATAAAACTGTTAATGGTCAATTATGCTTCAGCTAATTCAAAACGTAAACAACCCAGTTATGTTGTGCAATGCACAATAGACACCATAATTGACATACAGAGAGGTATGGACTTTTCTGTTAGCTGTCTTCCACTTGTCCCTCTACATCTTTCTACTTAGAGTCTTGATGGATCACCAAAAATACAATGGAGCTGGAGAATATTTTGTTTATCTGACCAGTTTTAGCAAGATCCAGCAGGTCAGGCTGAGTCCTGCAAGAAGTTAACATATTTGAAGAAAAAGATCACGAACATGCTCACCTGTTCGCACCTGGAGACAAACAGTAGGAGCGAGAAGAAAAGATGGTAAGAAGATGATGAGTATGCGGACCAGGCTGTGAGAGGTTGAGGGGTGAACATTATATTTATGTTTCTCCTTCCAACTGTAATGCTTCGATGTCTGTATTTTTTTTTTAGATGTACAGTTGGCAAACATCTGGAAATTCTGGACTAGGACTTATAGCAGAAGTGTTCCACTGACATATGTGTAGTCATATGTGTCTCTACATGGCTATTTCCTGTTCCAAGTGTCGCTGGGTGGAAAAGCCGGAAGTAGGTGAAAGTGCCTGGGCCCCTTTGTTCAGTCCTCCTCCTATGTCGATCCTTCAATGGTTCTTTTTAGAACCATGAAAGTGTAAAGGAGAGCAATATTCCGTAAATCAATGTAATATACGGTGTAACTCAATATGGCTACACAATAACCCAGGTCGACAACCAAATGAAGGTTAGGCAATTTTTATTGCAAATTCAAGAATAGCTGGACATATACGAGTCTCACCATAAGAGTATAAAATAAAGAGGAAACAGGAGAAATCTAAATCGCCTGAAGATATTTACTCAGTGTAGCAAGAAAAGAACTACAAGTTCTATGATCATTATGCATGAAATCAGAAAGCAAAAGTTAAAGTTCCCCTGCAACAGCACTTTGTTTGAGAAAAGCATTTAATTCTATTTATCCCTACTCTAACTCTAGAATTGGCATCCCTAATTTAGCATTTAAGCAAAAGGTTATAAAGACAAAAGGTGTCAGTTGTTGGAGTCTTCCTAAGAAGTCACTCCACCATCAGATGGGTCAGCAGCATAAAGCAACAAGTGAAAAAAACAAGATAGTGCTCAGGTGCTCTCTGTCAGAGAGACCAAAGGTAATTGGGGATCTGTCCCTCTCTACAATGCACCATATATTCAAAATTGTGTTCAGCAAATGTCCCATAATGCTACTCAACAGTAGGCTCAGCCATGAACATTCCCTGGACGTTGATTCCTTTCACTGCCTTCTCCATGTACGTCCCTCTGCAACAATTCGTCCTTGGTCTCTTCTCCATCTCTTGGGTGAATACACCTCCCTTCACCTTCACCTTCATCTAGAGAGATGCGTCACGTTGTAAAGCTCTGCGTGACATTATACCTGCGTCAGGTATAATGTATGCAGGGTGGGTGTTCCCACGCAGGAAGACCTCGTAAAAGTGACTGAGTGAAATCTACAAGATTTCACTGCGCCACTTTTAGGACGCCACTGCGTCAAAACCTTACGCCTGCTTCAAGCAGGCGTAAGTAGTGATGCAGTGTATAGGCCTCAACACGCATTGCTGGAGTTGCGTCGTGCTTGCAACACAACTCCAGCAATGCGTGACTTTTCCGCCAACAGATGCATTAGAATTTCTGACCCATCGGTCAATCCTTGCGCCATAGTGCGCCGTATTGTAAATACGGCGCATCTATGGAGGCGCAAGGGTTTCTAAGGCTAGCGCAGGGAAAGTGACGCATCTGTACAGATGCTTCACTTTCTTGTAAATCTGACCCTCTGTGTCTATTTTTGTGAGAAAGAATGCTTTAAGCTTATCACAAAGTTTCTGCGATGGAATAAACTAGATTGGTCTAACCAGAAAGACACAGCTCCTAGATGGCTAAACAATTCCCTGTCGAAGGTGAGGCTTGGCTGAAGCTAGAAGAATACCAGTCTTGCTTAGCTATGCAAGTATGGTGTCTATACTTTCCAAAAGAGGCAGTACTCTATAGCTTTTCTTCATGGGCTTAGTTAAGTCTCCAAAGTCTTTCTGCCCTTCCTGTTTCAAGTTATGGTGATAGTAGTTCTCACGTTCGCCAATGATTGCCTTTTTGACCTGGGTTGATAGAGTTAGAACAGGTCCTTTGTGGGAGCAATGTATGACAATCAAAAGTCAGGGTTTGATTAAAAGTGGACCGAAAGTGGTTAATGTCTCATGGATTATAGGTTAGAAAGCTAGTAGGATGACCCTGAAAAAGCAGCCTCACAAGGAAGACAGCCCTCCAGTATTTTTTGCAGATTTGTGTTCTCCAAGAAATGGCGAGGGAGAGTAAATGGAACACCTCCGTGATCTGATGAAGGCGGAGAGATCCATGGACCCAAGGCACACCTGATGTCAGCAGAAGTAACAAGCCTTTGCAATGCAACAGGTCTCGCATTTGTAAAAGTTGGATGTATTGGCGTTGTAAATGTGAATGATTTTTACTTCTGTGTTTTGGAGTGGATTGGGTGTATGTATGTAGTTTGTAGTGGAATTATGTGGTATATTGTTCAGTGGAAATATGTGGTTAGAAATTATGTGGCATGGTGTGCAGTGGAAATATGTGGAGTGGAACTGTGTGTTATGAGAGTAATTATCTGGTATGATATTGTGGTGGAGTGTTATGTAGTGGAGTTTAAATATGTGGTGTGCTGTTTAATTTTGTGGTGTGATGCGGAATTGTGTGGTGTGGATTGCATGTATGTGGTGTGTTATGCAATTGTGTTGTTGATTTGTATTATGTGGTTTCTGGTTGAATTATGTGGTGCGCAAAGGAAAAGTGTTGGGGTGATTGGTGTGGCGTGGAACTGTGTGGAGCTAAGTGAAATTATGCTGATTGTAATTGTGTGGCATGCTGTGGAGTGTATGTATGTGGATGGTTGCTATGTGGTAATGTGGTATAGTTTGTTTTTATGTGGCATTGTGGTTCCTAAAGAGCACTGAAGGAAAGCAAACTGTACACAGCAGTATAAAGGCAGAGTTTGACTGAATGTGAGGTTAAGCACATTTTGTTTTAGTTGAACACTTCTATTTTTGATGTGAGATTTTTTTTTACGAGAGACTGAAAAAGCAGGAGAAAGACAGTGTAACAAACAAACGCACATGCTTACTATATGTTAACAGTTTGCTATTTTTAAATATTCACAAAAGTACTGGTATCACTTTTTAATGAACATGTGCAATCATTCCTAAAGGCACAACAATATTTATAGATTACATCGTGAAGATCTTGCATCCGCTATAATGGGTTGTACTTCTGTATAAATGATGCAAGAAATTGCTTCAAAATACCCCCTAAAACATCAGATAATCCTACAAATGCAATTTCAAACTCGGACTTTCATCCTGAAATAGGTTTGTATTCGTACATAGTCCTATTTAACAGTGGCGGCTCCTCCGCTAAGGGGGAGGAGCATCGCCTCTCTCCTTTTCGCAGTTGAAAAAAAGGATAACTCTACGTTATTATCATTTTATTTTTCGTGCTGCAGTGTCTTGGCGGGCAGGGCAGCTCTGCTCTGCTCTCAGAGCAGGGGGAGGAGTGGTGGGCACTATGTAAGGGTGCATGAATGTTTGACCGGCCCTCTGTGGTCGGACAAACATTCATGCACACTTTATATGTTCTCCATGCATTTCAGCGTTGTGATTGGCTATTGGGATGCTGGGAGCTGGGTGCTTCCTGTTTCCCTTGCAGAGAACAAGCCAGGAAGAGGGACGCAGGAGAGGCGGTGGTGGCCAGCCAGCAGTTAAGGGTTTTTGTTGTTGTTTTTTTTGTTTAACCCCCCCCCCACCCCACCCCTTCTTGCCGGGAGCAGCCACGCCTGCTATTTAACTGAGTTGGGGAATACTCACAGTGTACTTTAATTCTACATGGATGTACTTCGATCCCATGCTTGGATATTCAGTGGCGGCAGTTGAATGCTTTCGACCTTCCTCCAGAGGTGGTTGTTGTCATCTTGGCAGCCAGGCATCCCTCAACCAAATCTGTATACGCCTGTCATTGGGATATGTTTGTGGCTTGGTCCTCTTCCAAACAGATTGACCCACTCCAGGCCACGCTGTCTGAAGTTTTGTTGTATGCGTTGTTCCTAGCCCAGCAAGGCCTTGATTTGGGCACTGTTAAAGGGTACCTATCTGCTCTTACAGCCTTTTTATGGTTGCTGGCCTAGTCTTCACTCCTGTTGCTATGCAGTTCCTCAAAGGGTTGCACCATATGTTTCCCCCTTCTCCTTTTATTATACCTCAATGGGACTTAAATTGTATCTTCAAATTTCTCATGTGTACGCCTTTTGAGCATCTCCCCAGTTGTTCTCTCAGGCTCTTTACCCTCAAGGCAGTCTTTTGTGTCATGATAACATCAGCATGGCCTGTCAGCAAGCTTCAGCCTCTATCTTTTAACCCTACTTATACTATGTTCTATCTGGACAAGCTAATCCTCCAGACATGTGATTTATTGGTTCCAAATGTGGTGACTCCATTTCATGTTGGTTAGACCATTATTCTTCCCAGAGACGCAACTAGAGTGAAATTTCCAGGGGGGGGCTAATACAATTTTGGGGGGCGGCTAATTCTTCCAGCAATTGGCAGAGTAAAGATGCAGGGGCTCTAAGAAGGGGTGAAAGAACAACAAAGCCTCATTAACAAGTAAATGGTCTTTTAAAGACCTGTGAAGTACTCGGGTGTGGCTGTGTGTGTGCCCGGGAAGCTATCTCAGCCCGGGCTGACACACGACGGTGGGGAAGGGGGGAGCTGAAGCCCTTTGAGCCCAATGGGCGTTGCGCGTCTGATTCTTCCAGTGCTCATTGCTCCACCTCAACCCTCTAAGGAACAAGAAAGGCTTCACTGGTTGTATCTGAAGAGAACCTCCAGCTTCTATTTCAATTGTGTATAAAACATCTGGGGGATAATCAGCTCTTTGTCAGGCTTCCCTGGACTGAAGAAAGGCATATCTAAGTACAAAAGGTCCATTTTGTGCTGCATTAATATATGCTACGCATTGGCCAAAAAGCAGCCTCCTGAAGGCTTGCAAGTTCATTTGACCAGAGTCAAGTCTACTACCACTGCTTTGACCCATGGAATGCCTGTTCTAGACATCTGTCAGGCCTCTACTTGGGCATCACTGCATACATTCAAGAGGCACTAATAGCTACACAGCCAAGTCCGCCGAGAAGGGCATTTTGTCTGCTCAGTCCTTCAGGAGTTTTTGGTGTGAGCCATTTCATGGACCCACCACATAGGAGGTATTGCTTGGGTATCTATTCAAATGGTTAGTGTTAGACTTGGCTTTTTCAGCAGGTTTACCCCCAGGCTATTTGCTATTTCGCCTTCTGTTTTTGATCTATTTTTTGTTGGTGTAGGACCCTGGCTACTTTACCACTGCTATTCAGTGCTAAAGTGCATATGCTCTCCATGTGAAGTGTGCTTATGGATTGATGTTTCCATGATTGGCATATTTGATTTACTAATTAGTCCCTAGTAGTTTGCACAGGTGTACCCAGGGCCTGTAAATCAAATGCTAATAGTGGGCCTGCAGCACTGATTGTGCCACCCACACAAGTAGCCTTTCATAGGGTTCTCAGATCTGCCACTGCACACAGGTTTTACTGCCATGTCGACCTGGCAAGTGCACCCACGTGACAGGCCCTAACCTTCCCTTTTCTTACATGTAAGACACCCTTAAGGTTGGCTTAATATACCCTTGTGAGCGGGGTGCCGTGTATGTGAAAGGTAGGACATGTACTGGTGTCTGTTTCATGTCCTGATAATGAAATACTGTGCATTTTGTTTTCATTGTTGAAAGGCTATCTCTCCCATAGGTTAACACGGGAGCTACTTTGCAACACTTTTGCAAATGTAGCTGGCCAGGGGGAGCAGATACAACAGTGGAGTTTAGTATGCCTGAACTCAGAATTTGAAAACACATATTTAGTAAAGATGATTTTTATATTGTGTTTTTGAAAATACCACAGGTGGGTATTTTCTTCTCTAACCATCCTCTGTGCCTCTGCCTTTTGTTTATTCCCTTTCTGGGTTTAGAGTGACAGGAGCAGAGTATGTGCATTCACACTAGACAGACACAAGGGGGGTTGAGGTGTGTTCTGCCTTTCCTGAGTGACTCCCTCAACCAAATCTGTATACACCTGTCATGGTGAACTCCTGTGGTGAACCTGGCCTGAGTCTGGAGGAACTGGTTTATGTGTTCCAGAAGCACTTTGTTTGTGATAACATCACAGAACTTCAAAGGAAAATGTGTTATAAATATTGGGGCCCTGACCCCAGAACTTTAGATTACTACTGGACTAAGGAACCTGCCAGAAAGAAGAGCTGGAAGAGCAGTGGGGAGACACTACCACTTTACTGTGTGCTTGGCTGGGTTGGCCAGCAGTTGCTGCTTCTATCTTTGTCAGGAAAAGGATTGGGTTTCTGCATTCTAAGTATCTCCAAGGGCTTGATGTAGAGCTTGCCTCCTGTTGGAAGTCTCAGGGAAATCAAAGACTTCAACATCTTCTGGGTACCGGCTTCAGGAACTGGATATTTCAGCTGCCACAGACGAAAAACATGACACTGACGCCGTCAATGACGCTGCTGCCTGCTCTGGAACCTTAAGGTACTGCCGGACTTCACACCACAACCCTGGTGTCACCCATGACGACGTCCGATGCAGCCACCGAGCTGCTGCTTGCACCGCCACCTGTGGGCACCACACTCTGCACCGCCTCACTTCACACTGCCGCCCTGGTATCCCCGCCGACGCCATCTCCGATGCCGCTGCCTGCACGGTGACCTGTGGACACCATGCGTGGAAAACACAGAGCACTGTCCCTCTTTGCACCGCAGCCCTAGTCACACTGATGACGCTGCTCCCACCATGGTTTGGGGGCACCGCTTGTAAGTTACATAAAGCACTGCCAACTTCCTCGCCGCAGCCTTGGCCCACCAACACCAGTGCCATTGGCTCCAGATTTTAAACCGACGCTGCTGCCTGTACCATGATCTGTGGGCCCCACACACTGCATTGCCTCATCGCACACCGCAGTTTTCGGCCTGCCGATGACAGTGCTTCAGCATCGACTACGCCACTGCTTGCACGGTGACCTGTCGGAACCGCCTCACTTCCCACCACAGCCCTGGTCTCACCCACACCACTGGACAACCGTCACCGAGCCACTGCCTGCACGGCAACCTGAGGGCATAGCATGTCGCACCGTTCCCCTTCACACCACAGCCCGGCGCCTGCCGACACTGGCACTCCTGACTTCAAACTAAAGGAGTTTGACCTGCAACCCGTGTGACTTCAAGAGCCCGACCACTCCTGCAACAACTTCCAGAACCAACGCTGCTCCTCCGGGGCTCACCGAAAGGTACGCCGCTCTGCATCTCTAAAGGTACTGTTTTATGGGTCTCCCCGACACCGTAGCAGATCCGCGATGCCACGGTGGCCCAGAACAGTTGGCCTTGTTGTTCACGGTGCCGTGATAGCCCAGATGGAGCTATTGACTTCAAGAAACTCTATATAAGTCTATTTTTGCTTTCTTGTTATTGTGGATTACTGGATAGTGGATATTTCTCATGTTGGTCTTGTTTTACACAGATAAATATGGGATCAATTTCAAAAACTAGTGTGGTGTCCTGTTGTAGTTTTTTCACTGTATTACTGTTTGTTATGTGCAAATGCTTTACACACTACCTCTGGGATAAGCCTGACTGCTCGTGCCGAGCTATCAAGGAGGTGAGCAGGAGTTATTTTAGACCCTTTATCCTGACTAGAGTGGTGGATTCCGCCTGGCTTAGGTGCAAACCATAGCCGACCAGAAAACCCATTTCTAAAAGTGAGCAATCACTATCATCAATTCTATCAGTTTTTATCAGTAGAACAAGTCACTTACCTTCAATAACACTCTTTCTGGTAGAGACTATCTAACCGCAGATTCCTCACCAACCTGCCTACCTCCCCATTTCATGAACTGATCTCTTCAAATTTAAAGCAACCAATCTACGAATCTGCACACTGGTGACAACCATTCTGTTTGGCTCCGCATTTGCAGACGTGGAGATGTCAAGAAAGCAACTGATGTCAGTGCACATAGGTGCCACCTATATATGCCCACTCATGTCGCATCCGGCACAGAACGACGTTGACGAGGAGCCACCCTCGCCACTCACCAGAGTGCAGGGGTACTGCTAAAAAATTCCCAGATCCAGTCTGACACAAGGAAGGATTCAAAAGGTGAGGCATCTTCGATTACAGTCTCTTCCAGAAATGAGTGTTACCATAGGTAAGTAACTTGTTCATGCAGATCCATCAAGGGATAGGACAGATAAAAAAACAGAAGGGGCATATTATCAAGGACGGCGTTAAAATTATCGCCGGTTTAGCGGCAGAAAACTGCCGCTAAAGCGGCGATAATGGGCTTGATAATATGCCCTGGAGAATTCCAATAGAAGCCCATGTTCACACCAGAACACGGACTTCTATTGGAATTCTCAAGGGCATATTATCAAGCCCATTATCGCTGCTTTAGCAGCAGTTTTCTGCCGCTAACCGGCTATAATGTTTAATGCTGTCCTTGATAATATGCCCCGTAGTTGGGCATACTAGTGTTCATTTGCAAAAAAGGTTGACAATGTGTTATCAGTGTGCACAAACTTGTTCAGATGCTTGAAAGGATTCATTTTTTATTGGTATAACAAGTTTAATGCCAATCCTTCCAGAGGGGTCAAGTTGAAGGGGGGGGGGGATTTAATACCAATTTTAATTTACTCATAATTTTGGCCCTGTTTGAATCTACATCAAAAGTGTGAGCCAGTTAATAAATTGCACTCAGAAAAGGTATTTCAGGTTTCACTATGATCCAATGGGGGTCATAATTAAATGGATGGGGTCAAAATATGGGCGAGTTGCTAATAACTTTGGTATTGTTTGAGTGATCTGTAGAACATTTGTCAAAGACTTACCCTGTTAGCTTTATTTTGACATTTTTAAAGTTGTCCATGTCCATTATGTGGTGAGCTGGTTAAAAAGATGGAGGGCAAAAATGTGTTCATTTGTTGATAACATTTGCACAATGTGAAGCATAAGCACACAATTTGACTGAAGGTTAAAAGGATTGGTTTTTCTATCGGACTGCCGTCAACTTTTGTGGCAATCCATCAAGGGCGCAAACTTTAAGGTTGGGGACAAGAAATTTTCTATTTGCGTATGCCTTTAGTTCTGTTTCATGAATTTACAACAAATGTGGCAGGTAGTTAGCAAGTTACACCATATGAAAGTATATCTGGTTTCATGCAGATCCAGAGGAGGTGGGAGTAGAGACAGGGTCAAATCATTTTTGCTTTACTAATAACTTTGGCATCGTTTGATGGATCCATATGACATTCAGCGGAGACTTAACATGTTTAGCCCACTCTTGGTTTCCTCAATTTCATATAGGTCGATCAAGGAATGGACCGCTTTTAAACTAGGTCAAAGAAGAATCCATTGGCTAAAACATTTGGCACTGTTTGATGAATCTACACAAAATGTGGTAGACATTTAGAAGGTTTAGCTTTCTGTTGATTATGTCATGATTTGAGGAGATCTGTCACTGGTGTAAAGATAAGTGAGGGCAATACAAAGTTTTATAGACGAATAACGGTCTTTGATGGATCTGCAGGAAACCTGACCACTAGCAATTCAATGCCAGGCTGGCTCTGTGAACAACTTCTGCTGTGCTTTGCCGCAATGGATTGGTTGCAAGGCTTGGGCAAAGGCTGTGCACAGCACAACATGGGCACATAGCAGGTGAATGTGGTATATAATTATTTTTTAAAGCATGATATTCACAGAATAAAACTGTTAATGGTCAATTATGCTTCAGCTAATTCAAAACGTAAACAACCCAGTTATGTTGTGCAATGCACAATAGACACCATAATTGACATACAGAGAGGTATGGACTTTTCTGTTAGCTGTCTTCCACTTGTCCCTCTACATCTTTCTACTTAGAGTCTTGATGGATCACCAAAAATACAATGGAGCTGGAGAATATTTTGTTTATCTGACCAGTTTTAGCAAGATCCAGCAGGTCAGGCTGAGTCCTGCAAGAAGTTAACATATTTGAAGAAAAAGATCACGAACATGCTCACCTGTTCGCACCTGGAGACAAACAGTAGGAGCGAGAAGAAAAGATGGTAAGAAGATGATGAGTATGCGGACCAGGCTGTGAGAGGTTGAGGGGTGAACATTATATTTATGTTTCTCCTTCCAACTGTAATGCTTCGATGTCTGTATTTTTTTTTTAGATGTACAGTTGGCAAACATCTGGAAATTCTGGACTAGGACTTATAGCAGAAGTGTTCCACTGACATATGTGTAGTCATATGTGTCTCTACATGGCTATTTCCTGTTCCAAGTGTCGCTGGGTGGAAAAGCCGGAAGTAGGTGAAAGTGCCTGGGCCCCTTTGTTCAGTCCTCCTCCTATGTCGATCCTTCAATGGTTCTTTTTAGAACCATGAAAGTGTAAAGGAGAGCAATATTCCGTAAATCAATGTAATATACGGTGTAACTCAATATGGCTACACAATAACCCAGGTCGACAACCAAATGAAGGTTAGGCAATTTTTATTGCAAATTCAAGAATAGCTGGACATATACGAGTCTCACCATAAGAGTATAAAATAAAGAGGAAACAGGAGAAATCTAAATCTCCTGAAGATATTTACTCAGTGTAGCAAGAAAAGAACTACAAGTTCTATGATCATTATGCATGAAATCAGAAAGCAAAAGTTAAAGTTCCCCTGCAACAGCACTTTGTTTGAGAAAAGCATTTAATTCTATTTATCCCTACTCTAACTCTAGAATTGGCATCCCTAATTTAGCATTTAAGCAAAAGGTTATAAAGACAAAAGGTGTCAGTTGTTGGAGTCTTCCTAAGAAGTCACTCCACCATCAGATGGGTCAGCAGCATAAAGCAACAAGTGAAAAAAACAAGATAGTGCTCAGGTGCTCTCTGTCAGAGAGACCAAAGGTAATTGGGGATCTGTCCCTCTCTACAATGCACCATATATTCAAAATTGTGTTCAGCAAATGTCCCATAATGCTACTCAACAGTAGGCTCAGCCATGAACATTCCCTGGACGTTGATTCCTTTCACTGCCTTCTCCATGTACGTCCCTCTGCAACAATTCGTCCTTGGTCTCTTCTCCATCTCTTGGGTGAATACACCTCCCTTCACCTTCACCTTCATCTAGAGAGATGCGTCACGTTGTAAAGCTCTGCGTGACATTATACCTGCGTCAGGTATAATGTATGCAGGGTGGGTGTTCCCACGCAGGAAGACCTCGTAAAAGTGACTGAGTGAAATCTACAAGATTTCACTGCGCCACTTTTAGGACGCCACTGCGTCAAAACCTTACGCCTGCTTCAAGCAGGCGTAAGTAGTGATGCAGTGTATAGGCCTCAACACGCATTGCTGGAGTTGCGTCGTGCTTGCAACACAACTCCAGCAATGCGTGACTTTTCCGCCAACAGATGCATTAGAATTTCTGACCCATCGGTCAATCCTTGCGCCATAGTGCGCCGTATTGTAAATACGGCGCATCTATGGAGGCGCAAGGGTTTCTAAGGCTAGCGCAGGGAAAGTGACGCATCTGTACAGATGCTTCACTTTCTTGTAAATCTGACCCTCTGTGTCTATTTTTGTGAGAAAGAATGCTTTAAGCTTATCACAAAGTTTCTGCGATGGAATAAACTAGATTGGTCTAACCAGAAAGACACAGCTCCTAGATGGCTAAACAATTCCCTGTCGAAGGTGAGGCTTGGCTGAAGCTAGAAGAATACCAGTCTTGCTTAGCTATGCAAGTATGGTGTCTATACTTTCCAAAAGAGGCAGTACTCTATAGCTTTTCTTCATGGGCTTAGTTAAGTCTCCAAAGTCTTTCTGCCCTTCCTGTTTCAAGTTATGGTGATAGTAGTTCTCACGTTCGCCAATGATTGCCTTTTTGACCTGGGTTGATAGAGTTAGAACAGGTCCTTTGTGGGAGCAATGTATGACAATCAAAAGTCAGGGTTTGATTAAAAGTGGACCGAAAGTGGTTAATGTCTCATGGATTATAGGTTAGAAAGCTAGTAGGATGACCCTGAAAAAGCAGCCTCACAAGGAAGACAGCCCTCCAGTATTTTTTGCAGATTTGTGTTCTCCAAGAAATGGCGAGGGAGAGTAAATGGAACACCTCCGTGATCTGATGAAGGCGGAGAGATCCATGGACCCAAGGCACACCTGATGTCAGCAGAAGTAACAAGCCTTTGCAATGCAACAGGTCTCGCATTTGTAAAAGTTGGATGTATTGGCGTTGTAAATGTGAATGATTTTTACTTCTGTGTTTTGGAGTGGATTGGGTGTATGTATGTAGTTTGTAGTGGAATTATGTGGTATATTGTTCAGTGGAAATATGTGGTTAGAAATTATGTGGCATGGTGTGCAGTGGAAATATGTGGAGTGGAACTGTGTGTTATGAGAGTAATTATCTGGTATGATATTGTGGTGGAGTGTTATGTAGTGGAGTTTAAATATGTGGTGTGCTGTTTAATTTTGTGGTGTGATGCGGAATTGTGTGGTGTGGATTGCATGTATGTGGTGTGTTATGCAATTGTGTTGTTGATTTGTATTATGTGGTTTCTGGTTGAATTATGTGGTGCGCAAAGGAAAAGTGTTGGGGTGATTGGTGTGGCGTGGAACTGTGTGGAGCTAAGTGAAATTATGCTGATTGTAATTGTGTGGCATGCTGTGGAGTGTATGTATGTGGATGGTTGCTATGTGGTAATGTGGTATAGTTTGTTTTTATGTGGCATTGTGGTTCCTAAAGAGCACTGAAGGAAAGCAAACTGTACACAGCAGTATAAAGGCAGAGTTTGACTGAATGTGAGGTTAAGCACATTTTGTTTTAGTTGAACACTTCTATTTTTGATGTGAGATTTTTTTTTACGAGAGACTGAAAAAGCAGGAGAAAGACAGTGTAACAAACAAACGCACATGCTTACTATATGTTAACAGTTTGCTATTTTTAAATATTCACAAAAGTACTGGTATCACTTTTTAATGAACATGTGCAATCATTCCTAAAGGCACAACAATATTTATAGATTACATCGTGAAGATCTTGCATCCGCTATAATGGGTTGTACTTCTGTATAAATGATGCAAGAAATTGCTTCAAAATACCCCCTAAAACATCAGATAATCCTACAAATGCAATTTCAAACTCGGACTTTCATCCTGAAATAGGTTTGTATTCGTACATAGTCCTATTTAACAGTGGCGGCTCCTCCGCTAAGGGGGAGGAGCATCGCCTCTCTCCTTTTCGCAGTTGAAAAAAAGGATAACTCTACGTTATTATCATTTTATTTTTCGTGCTGCAGTGTCTTGGCGGGCAGGGCAGCTCTGCTCTGCTCTCAGAGCAGGGGGAGGAGTGGTGGGCACTATGTAAGGGTGCATGAATGTTTGACCGGCCCTCTGTGGTCGGACAAACATTCATGCACACTTTATATGTTCTCCATGCATTTCAGCGTTGTGATTGGCTATTGGGATGCTGGGAGCTGGGTGCTTCCTGTTTCCCTTGCAGAGAACAAGCCAGGAAGAGGGACGCAGGAGAGGCGGTGGTGGCCAGCCAGCAGTTAAGTGTTTTTGTTGTTGTTTTTTTTGTTTAACCCCCCCCCCACCCCACGCCTTCTTGCCGGGAGCAGCCACGCCTGCTATTTAACTGAGTTGGGGAATCCTCACAGTGTACTTTAATTCTACATGGATGTGCCCACTTGATAAACATTTGTCTGTCTGTGCATCTGGGCCCCATACATGCAAAGGAAACTCTCTGGGCTGCCCTGGGAGTGCAGCTCTGAGAGTTGCATACACTTGCACATGTACAGCTAGAAACCGTACCCCACGCTGTGTGCTCATGGTGCAATGCCATAAACAAGCAGAAATGCAAGCAAAAGCTACATCAACACACCAAACTGGGTGCAAAAAACAGAAGTAATCTACCTCGCTGGGATAGTCCCATATCAGTGGAAAGTACCTGGATCTGAGGCGTTTGTGAGAAGAGGCAAGTGACCTAGCATTCTAGTCTCTGACATGCAGAGCAGCTTTGCGGGGAGTTTAGGGCTGGTCCAACCAGTGCACGCAAAATGCAAATAAATAAACAGATTAAAAAACTAAATTATAGAGTGATTAAAGAAAGAGCTGTATCTGTGAGTTTAATGTGTGTGTGACACACTCTTACACACTCACACATATATATATACAGCTGACAATTTGAAAAGGGTAGACAACATTTGAACATTTTGCCGCTAACATGCAATACTGGCAGGAACATTGTTAGTGTATTAACATATTGGCAGTCAAACTGCATTGCCCCAAGCATCCTTTGATAACCTGGTGTCTGGAAACAGGCCTCGCTTTGGAACAGGTCAACACAGATGCAGAAATATCTGCTATGTTTGCATCCAAGGGAAGCTGCAGTGGCCATTTTCAAACCGGGAAAGAGAAATATAAAGTTCTTTGCGATATAATGCCTGTTCTACAGCAATATAATTCAGCGGTAGGGCGGAACTTTAAGAACTAATGATAATACTAACATATTTGTTAACACAAAATGTATGATTTTTGTGACCGAAGACAGTCGGAGGGTTCTGTAACACGTCACGGCAATCTTTGTGAAACTAATGTAAGCAGAACAGTTCTGGCGAGGGGACAGGTACATAAACAAGGCAGAAAGTGATGGGTGGAAACTAATAATTAAAAAGGCGACCGGGTAGTGGTGCTGACAGAAGTCCCCAATGAGCGGAAAGCAATAATTAAGAAAAAAGTTCTCCCAAAGGACTAATAAGGAATGTAAGCGTAAGGAACCTGTACTTGGCCTGTGCTTCTCAGCCTTTAACAGAGTGAGGTATTGGCTGAGCGAACGAGTTAGGAGGCAGCCAAGAAGCATGACACTGGAGTGAACCTATGGCAAGCAGGAGGGGGGAAAAAGTTGTTTGTATTGAATACAGCAGGTCTTGCAGACAGTCCAAGCACGCTGCCTAAGATCAACCTAAAAATTGCATCGACGAGATGTACCCCTTGGTGTGTAGGCTCAGAGGTTGGCAGCGAGAGATTGTATAATTTTGGGTATTTTAAAAGATTCCAGGAAATTGCCTGTAGTTGCTCCAGCAAGTAGTTAAAATCACCCAAAGTTCAAATGTGGTTGGTATTTAAAATAAAGCTCTAGGTGTCTTCTGTGATGGTCAGGGACACTTCTGCACTGGATTGACGCAAGTAGTAGACAAGCAAAAGATAAAACACAAAAGGCAGAAGTTTTCCTTTACAGGTTAAGAGTTTTCCTTTGAATGAGTTCTAAAAAGCTAGAGCTTGAGTGCTATCTTAATTTTTGTGCAGTCTTTTTGCCTTGAATGTAGGTGGATAAAAACAGGAGGAAACTAGTGCAGAATACTATGATACCGAATTTCTGTTCTCAATGTGACTATGGATGAATCAGAGAGTTTGTAGAAGGGTAAAACACGTCCTATAATTCAAATGTACTGTAATATAGTGCTGAAAATGTGTTTTTTTTAAACCTGCCGTAGACAAGGAAGGAGTATGGCCATCTCTGATTCGAGAGGTAGCCTGGTTTTTAAAGGTGTATAATTCTGAGTGATTTCACAGTGGGACCTTTTATTTTTTTTTAACAACCACAAATTTGTGAGTCAGTGGGAGGTAACCAACTAGTTGCCTTACAAAGGAACATCCACAAACCCAACTAGATTTGGTCTGGTTACATTCCTCCATAGTCTAGAAATTTTAAAGAGGGCAAATACCATTTGTCAAGATAAAGGGCCCGATTCACAGAACTAACTTAAGACAAAATCCTAAACTTACTACCATTTTGGTATTCACAGAAGGCACTTACTCATTTCGTATTCACAGAAGTTAGGACTCCTAAGTTTAGGACTCCTAAATGCCTTCTGTGAATACCGAAAGTCTTAAAATTAGGATTTTTCTCAGTTTAGTAGTAGTATAGTTAGGACTCCTAACTTTAGGACTCCTAAATGCCTTCTGTGAATACCGAAAGTCTTAAAATTAGGATTTTTCTCAATTTAGTAGTCCTAGGTTTAGGACTCCTAACTTTAGGACTCCTAAATGCCTTCTGTGAATACCGAAAGCCTTAAAATTAGGTTTTTTCTCAGTTTAGTAGTTGTACAGTTAGGAGTCCTAACCTTAGGACTCCTAAACTGAGAAAAATCCTAATTTTAAGACTTTCGGTATTCACAGAAGACATTTAGGAGTCCTAAAGTTAGCACTCCTAACTTCTGTGAATACCGAAGTGAGTAAGTGTCTTCTGTGAATACCAAAATGAGTAAGTGCCTTCTGTGAATACCAAAATGGTAGTAAGTTTAGGATTTTGTCTTAAGTTAGTTCTGTGAATCGGGCCCAAAGTTCTGCCATTCTGGATTCAGTGAATCAGAAATTGGAGTTTGTTTTAGCGAGATATGCAAAACCATTTATGGTTTGCGCCCTTTGCATCTGTCTAATTTACTTCAGTAGACGTGATTACAGTAACTGAGTTTTCAAGTTTGCACTGTTTATCTATGAAGTATGCTTTTCAGAATCACACAAACATGACGGAAATATCATAAGTGACACTTGAACACCTTGGGTGAGAGACTATTCAAAGTGGCCTTATCTTGTACATAAGATATCTTTTCTTCAGCACTTTCTGTCACAAGGAACCCAGACCATCTTTTTCCTATCACCTCGGGGGCATTCGAAATATGCACAAACACATTAACTCATTAATCCATCATGCACTGTGACTAAAATATTACAAGTGGTGAAAAAACCTTTATTAGTCTCCTCAAGTTCTCAATGTCTAATACATAGGTACTCACAAACATTTTCTCAAGGGTCACAAAGTTTGGTCTGTGATGTGACGAGGGCCGCATCGATGTCAACAGGATGGCGATACGGGGGACAGGGTGCTGTAAGGTGAGTATAGGGGAAGCGAAACATGTATCTAGTGACTGAATTGCACAATGAGAAACCAGAAAGCCTGAGATTAATACCAGCTTCCCCACTTTACCAAATTGTGTGGAATGAAATAAACACTTTTGCTGCAAGATAGCTTTGAAAATGAAGGTGTTCCTAAAGTTAAGTGGAGTAGGTCAACTTAGTTAGTTACTTTTGAAAACTTCAATCATCCTTTAACCCCTTGTGTGCCCATGACGAGCTGGACTCGTCATGGGCCGCGGTTGAGCTGTGCCCATGACGAGTCCAGCTCGTCATGAACCCCGCCCGCTAATGTAACGGCCGGCACAGGGCGGGGAAAGGGCGTGGCACACAAGGGGTTAAATAAAGGCTTGCCCGTATATTTAATGTCTTTTCAATGTTAGTGCGGAGTTCAGTGAACAGCAGCCCAGCTCTGCTGTTGATCAGGGGGCCGTACTTTGAGTATCACTGGTCTAATACAATATTAAACCTTCCAAGGAGGTACGGTGGGAAAGATGGTGGCGTGGCACTACTAGTACGCAAAGTTCTCTCCTGAGCAGAATAGGGCTTTGGGGGGGGCAGCCGACCACTGGGAGGCCTGCACCTCCCGGGGGATTTTGGGCCGTGGGGCAGCCAGAGTCCAGTTGGGCTTGTTGGGCTGCCCCGGGCTATGTTTGGGCTAGATTGGGCTGGTGGCTGGGCTGCCTTTGGGCTGGCTATTATATAGCCGGCCATCTTGTGTCACCAGCCACCATTTTGGTGGTTGTGACACGACAGCCAGCCGTAGGGACAATTTGGGAGAATTTGTCTCGGAGGATTTGTGTATTTGTGCGTTGGTGTTGGTCCTGGTGGTGCGGGGTAGCGTCGGAGCATAGGAGCGGTGGAGCAACAGCCTTACCGGAGTTAGCGGCGTGGTGAGCGGTGGGCGGATGTCGAGAAGCCAGGATCCCCAGGTGCTTGAGGCGCTTCGTCTGCTGGAGGACGCAGGCCGCATGGACATGCTGCGGCCCGATGTCAAGGTGAGGCCCCCTAGAAGGGCAGCGAGCGGCTTGGTGGTGGTGGTGATTGCCTGTGAGCCGCCGCGAGCCCGCAAACGGAGGAGTGCTGAGGCAGGGGGGAACGGCCGCACAGCTCACGTGGCCGCGCCGGGTAAGCGTGTGCAAGGCGGAAGGCTGGGCTTGGCTCCGCGGCCAGCGCTGCGGTTCTGGGAGGGGGCGGGAGATGCGGCGAAGGTCTACACACGCGGACGAGGCCGTCCAGAGGCCGGGACAAGCAGAGAGGAGCGCCGGGATCTTGGCAGCGGGGGACCATCACCACGAGGGCTGACAGCAGGTGGTCCTTGCCGTTATTAATTAACAGTGGGGAGGAGAGGGATGAAGCAGGGGGGTTTCTTGGCAGACAGGAGGGCCTTGAGAGGCAGGTGGGGGGATGGGGCCCTCGCGAAGAAAGCCACTGGGGCCACGTGTGGGGGTGGGGGGGACAGGGGTGGGGCAGGGGGGAGGGGGGATGGCCCGGGGACCGGGGTTCGCCTGGCAGGTCCTGGGGGGGAGAGAGGCGGTGGGCGGAGATGGCGGATCCGGAGTGGCCACTTTAGGGCTGCAGCAATTACTGGATGCCAGGGGATGGCTGGAGAGGGCACCAGAAGGCCTGCGCGAGCAGTGGCCGGACATGGTGGGTTGGGGGCAGCCGCTTGGGGGCGGTGGGAGGAGTGTGGGGGTTGGAGAGGGGGCCCGGGATGGCGACGCGGTGCGGCGGGTTTTGGAGTCGTTGGAATGGAGCAATGGGGAGGGGGGAGAAGGGGGTGGTTTGGGGGTGTAGGGTGCCTGGGGCAGGGGTGGTGGGGCCGGGATCAGGCGGTCCACTCCATCGCGTCGGGAGGGCCATTCATCCGGTGCGTCGGGGGCGGGTCAGAGGTGGGGGTTTCCACGGGGGGAGGTAAAGGGGAGCAGCGGTGTTGGGGGCAGGATTAACCCCGGCATGTCAGACTCCACTTCTTTTTGGCAGGACAGTGTGGCGAGCTGCTCAGGAGAGTTGCATGCTGCTCCAACCCACCGAGAGGGTGGGCCGGCTCTGCCTCATGCGGGCGGCTGCGCACCCATGAGGGACCTGACAGCAGTGGCATACAGGAAGCGGGGCGACTTGGCCCCGGTGGCTCCACCCCGATGGGTCGATGCGGCCGCCGGGGGATGGGGTCAGGGGTCCAAGTACATAGACCGGGACCAAGAGGAACAGCGCGCAGGGCAGCGGAGAGACAGTGTAGACTTGTGGGACTTGCTACACACGTGCAGGGAGCGGGCAGGCTTGAGCAGGCTGGAGCCCACAGAGGGCGGCCCATGGCCAAACCTGGTAGATAGGGACTGCGCAGGGGTATCAGGGCTGGAGTCCGAAGGGGACGGCCCTTTACTTTTGGACTATGATGATGACAGCGCAGAAGAAGGTGAAATTGTGGAGTAGGGGGAACGGCAAGGGGGGCTGCGAGTAACGATGTACCTAGTATTTTACAGAGCGGTGTGGTTCGGTGGAACAAAGCGGACAGCCTGCATGACTGGTTAGGCGGGTTAGGCGGGTGGGATCCGGTGCCGACGCGGACCTTGACGCCAGGTAAGGTGCACACACGGGTGGTTCAAGGACCGGCAGGCGGTGTTCCGCAGGCCAGGGTTTTAGTTGGCACGGATGCACGGGGGTGGGGGGAGGAGGGGGGTTGCGATTGAGCTAAGGAACATATGTGAAGGACACTGGGGTGGGGCCGGAGTCAATGAGTCCAGGGGGCAAGAGTGGAGGGAGTGCGGCACCTGTCGCGGTGGAGGGACGCTCGGCGGAGCCTGCGGGGGGGTCTACAGGGGGAGGGAAAGTCGAAGGGGGACGCCCAAGGAATGTAAGGAGAGCCATGACATCTCCATGAAAAAAGTGCCGTATATGGGCATTACGAAGTCCTTGGGGTCCCACCTGACGCTGGCCACCAAAGAGAAAATCTGGAAGGGCGAGTACGTGGACATATTGAAGCTCCTCTATAGGGAGCAGACAGCGAAGGAGGCCTCCAAGGAAGAGGAGCTGGAACTGGCCAAGAGGCCGAGGGTGTCTATGAACATCGAGACCTGGTCGGCGGGTTTTTTGATTTCTGCTAGCGTGTACTGCGAGAAATACCCTGACAGGTTCGTCGCACTGTTCAAATACATGGATGTGATCAGGCGGGTGCAGGTCACATACGGGGGATACGCTTGGTCCCATTATGACGAGGAGTTTCGGGAGCGGCTGGCCTGGGACCCGGAGGCGCAGTGGGGGGAAAATAACGCGGACCTCTACCAGCAAACCATGGGTGGGGGGGCAAAATTTGGGAAGACAATTTACACGGCGAGCGGACTTCCACTTGCGCCATGCCCCTTTCCGATCTGCCCCACCCGCGGGGGGTGGGGCAGACGGGATACAACGCTGGATAAAATGTGGGCGCGTGCTGGGATTTTAACAAAGGCAATTGCGCATGGCAATATTGCAAGTTCCGGCACAAATGCTCCAAATGTGCAGAGCGACATCCAGTGGTGCAGTGCTGGGGATGGGAACCGGAGGGCAAGGGGGTAGAGGGGGCAGGGGAGGACAGGGACATCTGGGCAAAGGCTCTTACTCCAATTAGGCTGGACTGGCTAGACACAATGTTAGCGTCTTATCCACGGACTGCGGACGCGGGACTGCTGCAGTAGGGCTTTTGGGAGGGCTTCTGACTGAGGTACGAGGGTTCGATGGGTTGCCAGGTGGGCAGAAAATTTAAAATCCGCCAAGACGCATGGCGTAGTGGTGCGACTAAAATTGGGCAAGGTAGTCCGGGAAGGGTGTATGGTATGCCCCTTTCAGGATATCCCTATTCGGGACCTGATTATCTCCCCCATTGGGGTGGTGCCGAAGGAGGAACCCGGACAATACCGGCTGATACAGTATTTGTCATGGCCGGAGGGGGCGTCGGTGAATGATTTTATTGTGACCGAGCTTTCCTCAGTTTCCTACTCATCAGTGGATGTAGCGTGGTGGTTGGTCGCGACGGTGGGGACCAGCGCCCTCATGGCAAAATGCGCCATCAAGTCGGCATTTCGGCTGCTCCCGGTACACCCGGAGGATTATCACCGCTGGGGTATACAGTTTGAAGGGTCCATCTTCTTGGACAAAGCATTACACATGGGGTGTTCAATAACCTGTGCCTTGTTTGAGCGTTTCAGTACTTTCCTGCAGTGGGTTTTTCGTGGCACACAGGCAAAGAGACGGTGACGCACTACCTGGATGACTTTTTCTTCGTGGGACTGGCCGGTTCAGCGGACTGCCAGCAGCAGCTGGATAGTTTTACAGAGCTCATGGGCTACCTGGGTGTGCCCTTGGCGCCAGAGTAAACACAGGGTCCCAGCATGGTGCTGTCATTTCTGGGTATCGAGTTGGATTCAGTGGCAATGAAAGCCCGTTTGCCTGGAGACAAGAAGGTGCAGATGCTGAATTTGATTGACACCCTGCTGGCAAAGAAGAAGGTGACGCTACGGGAGGTACAGGTCCTCCTGGGGCACTTGAATTTCACCTGCCGGGTGGTGCGGGCAGGGCGGACTTTCTGCAGATGACTCGGTATGTCATTGTGCGGGTTGACGCTGCCGCATCACCATATGCGCTTATCCGAGGGGAACCAAAGAGGATTTGCGCATGTGGTGAACATTTTTGGAACACTTAAATGGTATTCCAATGGCCCCTGCAGAAGACTGGGAATGGGACATTACCATCTCTTCGGATGAGGCGGGGGCGGGTGGTTTTGGACTGTACTGGTAGGGGAAGTGGTGTGCCGAAGAATGGCCATCACAATGGAAGAGCGGGGGAAGGAACATAGTGTTTCTGGAATTGTTCCCACTGGTGGTGGCGGTCGTGGTGTGGCGGTCGGGAGTTGGAGTACAAAAAGGTGATTTTCAAGGTGGACAATATGTCTGTGGTGCAGGTCATGAACAGGCAGTCAGCCAGGGACACGCAGGTTCTTAAGTTGTTGAGGGTGTTTGTGCTGCGATGTTTGGAACATGATATACTGTTTCAAGCCAGACATGTGCCAGGAGGACAATGACATTGCGGACGCTTTGTCTCGTTCACAGTGGCAGAGGTTCCATGGACTAGCCACGGAGGCGGACGAATGCAAGACACTGGTGCCAGAAGGGATGTGGTCGGTAGGAGAGAAAGGGTCGTGCAATTGGTAAGAGCGTCAGTGGCCACATCAACCCGGCGCGCATAAGAGCAGGCATGGCGGGATTTCTTGGTGAGTGGCACGATGAGGAAGGGGAGGACAGGTGGTACAGTTTATTCTGGCCATGATGGACAGGGGACTGTCCAAAGTGACGATGGCGGGCAAGCTGTCAGCCATAGCCTTCACGGGGAAATTGTGGTGGGGATACGCGCCGTCAGCCGGTGAGCTGGGCGCACTTAATGGAATGCTGGGCGCGGGAAAGAGGCAACAGATCTCAGCAGTGGAGGCCCATAACGTTGGGCATGCTCGTCCACGTGACACGGCTCCTGCCGAGGATATGCCGTAACCACGAGGAAACAATGCTCTTTGCCACGTTAATGTCATGGATGTATTTCGAGGCTTTCGGGGTATTGGAGCTCCTGGGCGTGCGGTGGGGTGCAGGGCTTCAGTGGGGGGAGGTGGATCTGTGGGTCAGGGAGGTGGCAGTTCACCTGGAGTGCTCGAAGACGGACCAACGGGGAGCGGGGATGTGGGTGGTCATGGGGCCAGTAGTGGAACAAGAAGTGTGCCCTGCGGCCTGGGGTAGGATCTTGGCAGCCGGGGGGGGGTGGGTGGCCAGGTGGCCGGGGAGGTTTTGCACCAGGAGGAAGGGGGTAAGGTGACGGCGTCTCAACTAATCTGGGTACGGAGGCGTGCCCGGCAAGGCCTAGGTGAGAACCCAAGGCAGTTTGGGACCCATTCTTTTAGCATAGGTGCGGCAACGGACGCAGCGAAGAAGGGGTGGGGGAGGGAAGATCTGGTGTTCCTGGGGCGATGGAAATCTGACTGTTATAGAATATACATCAGGATCTGGGGCTCCGGGGAGGGACAGGCATAATGTTCCTTCCTCGTTCTCACATATGTGTCTTTTCAGGTGCAGTGGCTGGGCCTGCATCGGAGGGATTGTCCATCCTCATCATAGGACATCCGTTTGAGCGGAGCGATATGAATGGGACAAGAATAAAAGTTTAAATTTAGAGTTGGATCCTAGGTTGTTTCGGTGTCACTGGTAGGGCAAAGGGGAAATGAGTTGGCACGAGTTGTTGCCGGCGTTTAGCAGGTCGATTAGAAGTGGGATTTGCCCGGACGCATTGATTATTCACTTGGGTGAGAATGACCTGGTGACCTGCAAGGGTTTGGCTTTGCTGAAACAAATAAAGAGGGACCTTTTGGAGATTCAGCGGCAGTGGTCGGGCTGCCATGTGATATGGTCAGAGTTTATTCCCAGGAGGTTTTGGAGGGGGGCAGAGCGACCAGCAGCCATAGAGATGGCACGGAGGAAGATTAACAGAGATATGCAAATTTTTTGCGGCAAGGAGGGTTTTGGTAGGATGGAACATCTGGAGCTGCGTTATGCGGCGGTGTATTTCTTTAGGGAAGACGGGGTCCATCTGTCCCGCTATGATATGGAGTTATACATAGTGCAGGTAAAAGAGGTTTTGGACAGGGCCTTAGGCATCTGTAGATACCCGAAATGACAGGAGCCCTAAGGGGGGGTCAGAAAAGCCTTTGACCAGACTTTTCTGAGTGGCGGTTTTTCCTGGGTAATGGTGGGTACAGCGGTTTACAGTTACTGTTTATTGGTTGGGAAGGTCACTTCAGGAGCACGTAGGAAGGGGAAAGAGCATAGGGAGTGTACATATATAGCTAGGTGAAGACAGGTTAATAAGGTTGCAAATTTGGGGGTTTATAAATGTTTTGTAGGGGGGAACAATTTTAGGGGAGGGGGAGGTGGTAAGGTAGGAGGATAATATTGTGAGGCTTAGTTTTGTACGGCACAGGCCAAGGAATATTAATGTGAGGGGCACCTGTTTTCAATAAAGCCGCTTTTTCACACCAACAAGCTAGTCTGTGGTCTGTGCTGCACCCCTCTCGGCCCAATAGGGCTCTGGGGGGGGCGGCCAACCACCGGGGGATTTTGAGCCGGAGGGGCAGCCAGAGCCCAGTTGGGCTTGTTGGGCTGCTTGGGCTATATTTGGGCTGGATTGGGCTTGTGGCTGGGCTGCCTTTGGGCTGGCTATTATATAGCCGGCCATCTTGTGTCACCAGCCACCATTTTGGTGGTTGTGACACGACAGTCGGCCGTAGGGACAATTTGGGAGAATTTGTCCCACCCTCCCTCCCTAAGAAAGGAGGTTTGTATGGAGGTTCTGGGGGTGGGGTAGTCGTTTCTTTTGAATTTTACTCCAAGTGGGTAGTTTTGTTGGGATCAGGTGCACTGGGGGAAGCATGTACTTTGGTTGTCGCTGGAATCAGGTGCTGGTGTGGTGACGAATGATTTTTGGGGTGGTTTTTCCTGGGTAATGGTGGGTACAGCGGTTTACAGTTACTGTTTATTGGTTGGGAAGGTCACTCCGGGAGCAAGTAGGAAGGGGAAAGAGCATAGGTAGTGTACATGGATAGCTAGGTGAAGACAGGTTTAAAAGTTGCAAGTTTGGGGGTTTATAAATGTTTTGTAGGGGATTCCCTGGTGGGAGCTGGATCGAGAGCAGTGTTTTTCCATCCCTGCGGAGGGGTGCTAATGTCTGGAATTTGAGGCGGCTCTCCGCCCCCCTCCCCGAAACTGATGTCAAGTCAGTGACTATGCTGCTTTAGCCAGACTTCCTTATTTAGCAAGGAGTGGTCTTGGTGTTACCACCCGTACTGCATGTCCAAGGGGCTTACAGGGAACATAACTATGCTGAAAGTCACTATTACCCTCCTGCCATCCTCCTCACTTGGTGTGCTACATCTAGACCAGGTATTAATGGCCTACTCACCCTTTTTTTTCTTCTGTGTCATCTGTCAGCATTTCTCTTCTCTTCCCTGCCTGTTCTCAATACTGGATCTCGTACTCTTGCGAGAGTATGTCAAACCGATATTTGAACACACCCCAGTGATATGGGGGGGGGGCGTGCCTATAAGAAAGCGTGTGAGCCGGTGCCAAGGTGTTTAGCTTTAAGTTTTAATTCCGGTTTCATGGGAGAAGGATTTCTCACTTTTGCCCCTGTGTCACTGTGTGCCGGCATTCTGCCACGCACACCTCACCGCTGCTTGTAGAGGACTGCTGGAGCGGTTCCTCTCTGGATTCTGCTTGTGTGCTTGGCATTCCGCCATGCTCACCTCTCTGCCTGAGGAGGACCGCTGAAGTGGTCCTTCCCTGGATATTGTTTGTGCGCTCAACATTCCGCCACGCACACCTCTCTGCCTGAAGAGGACCACTGGAGCGGTGCCTCCTTAACTTTTGCATAAGTGCTCAGCATTACGCTGTGCACACCCCTCTGCTTGAGGAGGACCACTGAAAATTGGATTTGAGAGCAGTGTTGCACCGCACATGCCCCTCATCGTTGGAACTGTGGGTGCAGCTCCTCCTTTAAAGTACAAGCGTGCTCGACTTATTACTGTGCACGTCTCCTTTTCTTTTCCTTCAGGAATTGTGGGTGCAGTTACTCCTCACCTCACACGTGTGCTCAGTGGTTCGCCGCAAACGCATCAGATGTCTCTCCTTGGATCTTAAGAAAACAGGTTAGAGTGCATGACTCTGGGATAATCTTTATCCTTTCTACTCACCTTGTTTCGTCCCTACCTGATTGGAGTCCTCTTCAAATCGCACATCCTTTTTTTTAACATATTTTGAGTCAGTGCACTGTCCTATTGGACTTATAGGCTTATTGTCCGATTTGGGGGTGTTTTTTGTTCTCTTGTGAGACGAGCTAATTGGAGACCAACATTAGGTTCTTTCTGGACTCCCTCTGTGCTTATTCCTTCTTTCCTTGCTACCATCACTGGATACTTATTCCCTATGACTGGTAATAGGGATATTTGCCTGTGCTCATCAATCACCTTCCCTGGAGGAATTCTTGGTGGTTGCGTTTTCCTCTTTGAATGTGGTCAGTAGTATTATAGATACGAGGGAAAAAGGGGAGAGAGTGTTACGGTTATCAGAGAGTGAAACAGATTTCTCCTATGTTGCATGGTTTCCTGCCACTTACCCGTTTCTTGTGTGGTTGTGTTTTCCAGAGTGTGGCGGTACCTGAAGTCTAAACAAAGAGAGACCTACCGCATCCCGTGTCCTAGCCCTCTTAAAAGGAGTCCCGTGGCCCTGCTGTGCTAATGTTTTCTCCCCAGCTGATTGTTTTATTTTTATTTTTCCTTCCTTTCCCCTTTGGACAAATCACCCATACTGCTTGATCAGCGTGGAGGATTAGTCTGGAGGTGAGAGGTGGGACTATCTCCGCTTCCGCAGCTCCTGGTTTTCAGGTGAGTGTGATTGCAACACTTGGTTTCTTGGCAGTCAGCTCTGTAACTTTAACGTGAATCTGATATTAAGTTGCAGGCAGGAAAATTATCCCAGAAGGCTCAGACACTTGCCTGCAATATTGTCACAACTGTTTTCCTGGTGGCTTTCTACTGTAGAGTTGTTGCTGCGTATTGGGGAGCAAGAGACTTTCATGTGGTATGCTGAATTTCTGGCTTACCAAGTTCCCATGGTCTCCTTGCTGCCTTGCTATATTTAGGATACCTTCAAAATCAATGGGGGTGGGCTGCTCTCACACGCCCTAATATCAAAAGCGTACAGGCCATTGGGAAAAGAGAACACAGCATGGGAAGTTGGGTGCTAGTCAGGATACTGCCACAGCATCCACAGCAAAAGAGAGGGCATCATCATCTCTCTGAGCCCTACCACCGAGAGCGGTACATTTGAAAGTTTGGATAAATTCAAGGAATGCATCTCGGGTCAAGTGGATGCTGGGGTGGCAGGCTCTCATCCCATATCGGTTACCTCATGTAGGAAACTGGGTTTTTGTTGCACTAGTCCCCACCCCCACTTTTTGCTTGGGATTTGATGCAACTTTGACTGAAGTGCACTGGGTTCCTGCTAACCAGTTTGTTAGTGTCAGTGTTCTTTTCACAAAACTGTACAATTGTTCAATCAATCAGGGAATAGTAAGCGCGCTAATCACCCGTGTCTTTAGCACTCTCTATAAGCCTCTAGTAAATGGTACCTCTGGTACCTAGGGCCTGTGGTACTAAAGGGGGTCCCCAAGGGTTTCAGCACAAATTGTGCTAGCCAAAGGGACCCCTTGCCAAACTCATGCAGGGCTGCCATTGCAGGCTGCGTGTTTTGGTTCAGACAAAAGTGAAAACACAACATGACATGCATCCATGTGTGCCATTTCCCCTAACACTGCATGTAATATTGGTAAGTTACCCCTACAGCAGGCCTTGCAGCCCTAAAGCAGGGTACCTTATATTACATGTGAGGGCATATCTGCATGAGCAGATATGCCTCAGTGCTGGTCAGTTCTATTACTACCAGTACAAGTGAAGCGGAAGTCATATTAAAACATTCTTGGACACTGGTGAAAACGAGTTCCCCAGATTCATGATGGGTTTACTGAAAATAGGGATGTTTGGTATCAAACATCTCGCAATCACAAACCCACCCTGATTACAGTGGTGGATTTGTGAATACATGCACACAGAGGACACCGTAGAGTTGCCCCGTGAAAACCTACCAGCCCCTGGTGTGTTGGCTGACTGGTCTCTGCCAGCCTGTCACCAGAGACAGGCTTCTGGCCTTCCAGGGTGAAGGCCTTTGCTCTCAGAAGGTCAGAAACAAAGCCTGCATGGGAAGAGGGTGCTCCCTCTGGAAGACATGCTGATTAGCATTCCAATGCAATGGGAACTTCAAAGAAGCCACTGCCTTTGAAATGCGAATCTGTCTCCCCCACAGGAGAGTAAGCCGACCCCCTTTGTCAGAGCCCTTTGGAACATGGACAGGCAGAAACATTAACCAGTCAGGTAGGCGTGCCCACCCCCAGGCTAGTACCACCCCTAAGGTAGGCTACCTGAGGTAGCCACAACTTTTAAAAGTAAGCCATCTTTTTTATAGCAAATGTAGGCATCCAGGGACAGGGTTTTGCCCACTTCCCACAGGATGACCCTGTTGTTTTTAACGGTCTTTTGTCTGAGTTGCATCAGTGGCCTAAACCTTTGATAATGTGTGGTGATTTTACTGTTATTCTTCACCTGTGGCTTCACTACTCTCACCTAGGGAGAAGGTTTACTGCTCCCAGTGGGACTACTCCTAGTGGGCAAATAATACCCAAAGGATTCCCTAATGCAAGTTATGGTTTATCATGCGCTTGCTGACATCTGGTGACATGCTCAGTTGGAGAAGCCTCGGTTTACCGATTATTTGGTCACCTAAAATTCATTTTCTCAGACAGACATGTTACTCGCTAGTCACTCTCTGTTATCACTCCTCAGTATCTCCTTGAATCTGAGGATGATCTCTGACCATAATTCACTCTCTCTCTACCTTCATCAAGAGGGCTTTTCATTAACCTCTAGGCCTCGCCGCAGGACCTTTGATAGGAAATTTATTTTCGATGAAGCTTTTATTCATTCTATGGGCAAGGAGGTGAGAATTTCTTTGGAGCAGAATCTTGGCTCAACGTCTATTCTATCAGTATGGGATGCCCTTAAAAAGATTTTTGCAGAGGCCATACTTCAAAATACTACTCATGCCGGCGGAAAGAGCTAGGTCAGGCCGAAACTTACAGATAGTCTTTCCTTGCCTACGTGGAACACCTTCTAGAATTAATTAGGATAGGGAGACATTTACTTTACTGTCTGATCAATTGACAATCGCTCAAGCTACCCTCTGGGCAAGAAAACTTGAAGATGAGACTAAGAAGGGCTGGGCTAAAAATTTAAGTACTTTTAAAAATTGCAAAGAAATGGGGTAAATTCTTCCTTCAGGGTTAGGGACAGGGTTAATGCTTACATTATTCACACAATCATGAATGATAAGGGGGAGCAAGTGACTGATCACGGGCTTATCCGCAAGGAGTTCTGCAGGTTCGTTCAGAAGCTGTATAGTGAGGATGGGGTTGCCTCCGCAGATGGTATCAATCAGTTTATTTGAATAAATCATCACTGGAAGATGACTGATTTGTAATGGTCTAAATTGGAAGATCCAAGCTCTCTTTCCGAAGTAGAGTTTGCAGCTGGTCAGAGATCAAGGGGGAAAGCTTCTGACCCAGATCAAATTTCTCTTGAGTTTTATACCAGGTTCTCACATGTATTAATGCCTATCCTATGTGATCCTTTTTAACTCCTTTGAGTCACAGTGCCGGGTCCTGGGTGGAGACTATTATTGTCATATTTCCCAAGAAAGGGAAAGCCACCTTGTTGTGTGGGTCATAGGGTCATATCGTCCCAATATCATTGATTATTGTTGACTTTAAGATCTACACTCAGGTCCTGGACAACAGACTATATGTGATAATCTCTGATTTGGTAGATGCTAACCAGAAGAAGGTTTACACTGGGGCGCAAGCATATCAATACAGTAATTACAGCTTTGGAGGTCGGGTCAGCTAATGGGAACCCAGTTGGAATGATAATGCTTGATGCAGAAAAAGCTTTCGACTGGGTTTACTGGCCATTTCTCCAGGCAGCAATGAGAGCATCAGGATTTTGTAAGTAGTTCATTACCTGGGTGCAGCAATTATGCCAGAGTCTTAAAGTCAGAGTTCTCTGTTTAGGAAGTCCCTCTAACCCTATTTTGATTAACAAGGTTACCCGACACAGGTGCCCTCTGTTACCCCAGCTCTTCGCACCCTATATCGAACCTTATATTTAAGTCTTTAAGAGACCTAGTGATATATTCCCAGTGCAAATTCATCAACTTGACCTTAAAGTTCAAGGGCACGCAGATGATCTTGCTATCTTAACCCCAGCTCCTGCAGCTCCGGCAATAGACACAATAGCAAGCGAATTTGGGGCTATCTCAGGGTACAAACGTAGGGCCATATTATCAAGGAACGGCGATTACATTATCACCGCTTTAGCGGCAGGAAACTGCCGCTAAAGCAGCGATAATGGGCTTGATAATATGCCCTTGTGAATTCCCAAAGAAGCCCAGGTTCTGGTGTGAACCTGGGCTTCTATGGGAATTCTCTGCGGCATATTATCATGACCATTATCGACGATTTAGTGGCAGTTTCCTGCCACTAAAGCGGATATTATGGCCCTATATCTGGATAAAACGCAGGTCCTGGCAAACATCTCTCTTCTGGGACAAGATAAGCACTGGGATAGCTCGTCTACATATTTAGGGGTAGAGCTATATCTATGGATGGAAGAGAGAGTGTCATTTTGGACTGGTCTTCACAAGGACAGTAGAGATCTTTAGTAAGTGAAACAGACTATATATTGGTCTAATTGGAAGGTGCAACCTCATCAAAATTATCATATTGCCATGATATCTACATCTTTTTAGATGCCATGATATATGCATATTTGTATACCTCTATACCTAGCTAAAGCTTTTATTTGTCAGATTGAGGCCTCTTGGCAAAATGTTATATGGGGTTATGAAAAGTCCAGATCCAGTATACAACTTCTTAATTGCCTCGGAAGAAGGTAGGTCTCTCCTTACCAGATTTATGGGTTTACTATTAAACCACATTCATGGGATGTCTAGACAAGGTCTTGGGATGCGAATCATGGGAGCTAGATCATATGTTCCCAGAATATTTACCATTGGGGTGCGGATATCGTTCCACACAGTAGTATTATCGATGCAGTATACCTTAAAACAACTCGGTTCAAGACGTTGCGTGCTTTTCATACGATATGGACATATCTTACAAGGCGGTACTCTTTATAATGGATATTTATAATCTAAGTTTTCCTTAGCACGTTTACAAGAGTTTAATGTACTAGGAGAGCTCTAGACTTTTTACGTTCTCTCATATGCAATTCTATTTCAAACATTCTCTCTTCCCCATGCTGGGTTCTTTTGTTACCTTTAGCTCTGACATATCCTCAGGAGTTTGAAGTTCAGGATGTAGAATGTTCTTCAAATACTCTCTTGGATTATTTGTGGAGTGACCCGCCTAAGAAGGGCATCAGTCTGGCCTTTAAAATGATCTTATTGGCTGAGGTCAGATGGCAGGCTGATCCTTCTCAACGCAGGAAAGATAAGTGGATTCTGATTCTGCATCTTTGTGCGTAAGTAACTTTTGATGACATAAGGCACACAAAGGTGTTTGAACATCGTTTTTTAAAAGTGTTGAGGGTTAAAGCCCATCAGTTCAAATTTACTAATTAAAGATTTTTACTATAACCACTGAATATTATGAATCTCAGGCAGGATGCTAAATGTTTTCGATGCACGGCAGATCTGGCGGATGCTGTCCACATCTTGGCTGCCTGTCCCGCTACGGTTCATTATTGGCAGACAGTCTTTGGTAAACTTAGCTGGTTTTCTCAGACCAGCGTGGTTAAGGGCCCTAAATTAATTGTATTATCTCATTCACTGTGCATTCCAGGTCACTTGGTGGGATCTGCTTTTTTGGAATTGTTCTGGCACGATTAATCTTGGCCGATATTGGCTACTCGCTCAAGCCCCTAATCCTATACTTTGATGGCATGGATTTCTAAAACAGTGCCACCTTGAAATTCTGCTAATTAATAATGATGAGCGGGGGCCTAGGCTAAGGTAAATTTGGGATCCACTGAGAGAACTGCCAATGGGCTCTCTGGCAGGCCATGAGTATACAGCATCATAGTGGGCTTTCTTTCTTCTTTTTTGCTTGTCTCCGCAAAAGTAATAATCTAGTCTCACCTTGCATACTGTTATAAGACTTTGTTTCCCAGTTCAGTTAACAATGATTGTATGACATATCTTTTTATGGATAGCTGTGCGATAAAGAAAAAGCAATATTAAACCTGAACCCTTAATCCACAATGGGAATCTCTGAAAGAAAGAACACAATACTTGCTTGTGCTACCATAGTAAGAAAAGAATCTGTAGTCTAGATAATACAAGGTAGAAAGGCTGTATTTAATTTCAGTCGGTGGTTGCAGGTGGGGCCACTGGTACTCATTTTTGGGGGTCCGAACGGCTGCACTTATTCACCTGGGAAAGGAGAACAAGAAATAAGGCAGCAAACACTGAAAAGTGAAGAAAGCAGGGATGAAAATGAACCTGAAAGAATGAGATGAAGGGGGGGACTGTCTGGGGAGGAATGAAAGAGGCATGAGTCGGAATTAAGACTACACCGCATTGGTATTCCGCAAGACGACATTCTCGACATTGGATTTCCCCTGCCGTGGGGGCAGATTTACAAACCCCTTGCGCCACTTTTGCGTCACTTTTAACATGGGAAAAGTGACGTAAAAGTGGCGCCAGGGGCTTGTAAATCTGCAGTGTGGACTTTAACACTGGACTCTGACGCTTTTTGCTTTACAAAAATGAGCACTGTCGATATGCAGGGGCATTAACTCATTGAGATGTTATGTTGGGACTGGAACTTGAGACTTCAGTTTCTTCATCATTAACCCCTTCGATGCGCATGACGGAGAGGTTCCGTCATGCGCATCGGTTGCGCTGTGCGTATGACCGAACCGCTCCGTCATGCCCCGCCCGCGCAATAGAACCTTCAGCACAGCGCGGTAATCCACGCCGCGCTGAAGGGGTTAAAACACCGAGTTGTCCGACTAGGATTGGAACTTGAAATTTGCAGGTCACAAGTTTATTCACACCACTGCTAATCCCTCCACCCTCCCAAACGTGCAAACTATGGCACACTCTGCTGGAGAAAATAAGGCAAATAATAGGCAGCAGAATTTTCCTTAAATAATGCAAAAAGAACAATTGATGGACAGAATGCAGAGCAATGTCATACATTCACCCCAGTACAAAGATCTGGGCCTAAATCCATCGTTTTTTTGCTCACTGATGGAGTGCAAAAACCCTGGTAACAGGGAAAGCAAACCTGTACCGGTATCCTCCCTTCGTCAGACCAGACGTCACATTAACTCATTCACACATGCAGTCATTGGTGGGGCCCATAACACCAACACTCACACTAACCATTCTCCGGTCTGCACACAAACAGGAGGGATGAGCGGTTCAAGCGCTCGACATGTGAGGGGAACACCTTATAACCTATAGGGAAAGAAAAGTTATTTTACACCAATGTACATCAATACCCCTTCCACCTACAGATCTCAATCCTAAACATCAAGGCACTCTTCCCACATGGTCAATGGACCATTTAGTTGGATTGGTTGATGGTGATTTAGAACCAGCTAAAACACATTCAAGATTTAGATCTTACCTTTCTTAATAAACCACAAACTTTTTTCTTGTTTATCAATATCTATTTATCTAAATTTCTGGATGAGTAAAGTTCGCATTTGGAAAGTTTATATAAAATTTTAAATAAATCAAAGAACATCATATTTACCTAAGCTGGCTATCTGGAGTCCTCTAAGTCATTGGGTCTGCATACTTAAATCTGTCGTCATTCGTCTAAGCAGATCAAAGTTCAAAGTTCTTTGCTCAGCACGCTACAGTCTCAATGGATCAGCAATAGACCAGAGACGTGCAAGCATCTATCAGTGCCCATAGAATTAGAAAAGGTTTGCAGTCATCAGATAATTGGGCAGCATCCAGACCATCTAGGATGCAGGAAAACGCAGTCAGTCTCCTAAGTAGCGTCACGAGTAGCGAAGTCGATGTAGGGAACGGTCAAGAGCGCAAACTAATGTGTGTGTAACCCTCACTATTCTACCATGTACTTTTATAATAAAATAAAATCAAGAAGATACATTTTGTAATTTCAGCACAGTTATGATTGGCTGGTTGCGATCGTCCGATGCTAAAGTTTGGGACCTTAGTACAGTTCGAGGGGTGAGGTCATCAAGTCAGTGAAAAGTCAGTTTGTTCCGGTTTTACTGAAAAATCAATTGTCTTCAGTCTTGGCCGTCTTCCCACAGTGTCCTTGCTTGGGTACACGAAGATCACAGTTCACGACGAGGTCTGGAAGACTTTGTCGCTTCTGCGCACTTCACTCCGCACCTCGTGGGACAGTGGCCACTTTGTCGTGTAGCGTCAGTGGGCATTTTGGGTTTTAGACCCAAACGCCAACTTAGGCGAAACAAACACAAAAGAGTAATTAATGCATAGAAATAATAAATCTAATGTTAACCCCTTACTATTCCCTCTATGTGCTTGTATTTATCTAGCGTATAGCAACATTTAAAGCATTTATATTCACCCTTTTGGTCCTCCTCCTGGGCAACATTACAAGACATTACAAAAGCAACATATATCATGCAGTATTCTATTTACTACATATACTACTGTTAGTATGCGTACGTATTTTAGTCATAAAGGTTATTTAGCCATGCAATATGCATTCCCACGTGTAATTTGGTTATTAGTATTGTTGGTTTAATATACATGCAAACTCATTTAATAATATTATAATTAATAGATTATTCAATTAGTATTTTCATGCAGAATGGGGGAGGTATACAAAATATTGTACTACCCGCTCCTTCAATCCCCCCTTTGGTGATTTTATCACCACACCATTAAAATTTTGTATCAATTTGTCAAGAAAGTGAAATGAATTCTTTTAATTAGTTTACATCTCTGTTTCCCCAATTCCTTCTCTTCTTGCTGTTTTATACATACTTTTTTCATTTCCTCTAATTATATTTCTTCAAATTCCCTCTCTTGTCTCTTATTCTGTCTTCTTTTCAAATTTTCTCTTTTTAACTTTTTCTGTATTTTCTTTCTTTTATGGCATAAACATCCTAGTCTTAAAATTAATACTATACAAATCACACATGTTAATGGAAATAAGATCCTACATATAAAGGTACTACCTAATTTTAACAGGAAATCTTTTAAAGAAGAAAGTTTCTTCCCAATCTTTTCCCAAACACTTTCAACCTCCAGTGGTGTAATTTCCTCATGCAATTCAGTTATATTTTTGATGTAAATTTTCAGATCTTTACTTTCGTCAGGAATGTAAGTACAACAATGTTGAGCTTTCAGCATTCCACAGACTCCACCCTCTTTTGCCAATAATAATCAAGGGCAAGTCGATTTTGCATTACCATAGCACGCATGGCAACCATTTCAGTATTTACCAATAAAAATCCTCCAGCGGTGCTTGTTGACAAGCGATCCACTACTGTTGATAGTTTTCTAATTTTGTGTGCATTTAGAGATATTCCCACTGCTGGTATCAATGCTCCAAAAATGTCTCCTACAATTTCTGACCAAGATTCTCTCTTTCTACGTGCTAGATGACTACCTAACTTATGTACACCATGTACACCATCTTCTCCGCTTCCCATGTGGAATATCTTTGGGAAAACCAGACCTACATAACATGTGCCGTACCAATGGTCTGGCAACCGATAATCACCCTTATGCATCAAGCCAAAATCCAGTCGGTAAAATACCGAATCCTTATTAGCTCCCGGTATTAAGTAAAAAATACCCAATCCCAATGCATCAACCCAAAAGCAGAAATCGGTATTTAAGGAATCCTTAAATAGCGATTCTTTAAATAGGGATTCCTTAAATACCGATTCCTTAAATAGCGATTGCATTTAAGGAATCCCAAAGTGAGATTCCTTAAATGCAATGCATCAAAGTTAAAAAATTAGCGATTTCGCTAATAAGGGGAGCAAATTACCATGAAGATGAACTGCATGGTAATTTGCAAAAACTTTGAAAAATGCACTTTTGTGCATTTTTCAAAGTTTCATGCTGCGCACACACATGCCCTTAGAGCATGTGTGTGTGCAACATATGTGCACATATCATTTTCAGGGGTGCAACAGGGTGTCCTTTTGACACCCTGGCACCCTTGAAAGTGCTCCAGCTATTAGCGATTCGGTAATACCGAATCGCTAATACAGAATGGCTTTACATTCATTCCTATGGGCCTCCAAGCCCATAGGAATGAATGGGTAGGTATTCCTTATTACCGATTCGGTATTACCGATTCGGTAATAAGGAATGTTAAGGAATCGCTATTTGAATAGCGATTCCTACATGCATAGCCTTTTGCTATTCCTTATTAGCGATTCCTTATTTTTCGCTAATAAGGAATCGCAAATGCTAATGTTGATGCATATGCCCCAATATGCCTTGTTCCCGCAGATAAAATATAACCGAGGAAAAACTGGATCATTTCCTCCTTTAAATCCCCATCCACCCATAATTCGGTATGTATCATGGCACTCACTGTTACCTACAAAGTAATTATCATATGCAGTTTGATTCTTTCTAATACACAACTTTCCTTTCTGGGGCCAATCTAAAGCCATAGTTGGACTAGCTTCTCCCTTCAAGTGTTTTTCCATTTCAACATTTCAGACTGGCTTTTCCTCCTTTCTCTCAGATGCTTTCTTTTGCATTTTCAATCTCCTTTCTTCAACTATATCCAAAAACGTCTTTTCTTCTTTCTTTAAACTACAAGTCAAATTATTCCTAAATATGTTTTCAAATGTTAGTTCCTTAGTTTCTAAGAAAAATTCACATCTGAAAAATAATATTCTAATTTCCCTATTTGGTAAAACAGACTAGCTATTACACTACATGTTATTCCATATGTTACTGGGAGGTGATGGTAGGTCACTCCCTCCGATACAGATGCAGGTAACTGCATACAAACGTAGCAATCCCTCACATCCATTGTCTTTACATATTCGTACAGAAGCTTCGAAAACACAGTGTTAGAGAAATCATTTATAGACCTGTCTTTATGTAGATAATTTCAATCTATTTTAGTCGGATATACTTTCTGAATCTTTTCTATATTAGTATTATTTTCACTATGTCCTTCTATTGTGTCTATAGTAACCTTAAATGAAATCATCAAAGCTAATACACTCCATAAAAGCATTAGTAATCCTGTACAACAACACATTTTAAACCATCGTTTTAGAAATACACATTTAGCTTTTGTACTTTCTGTGTTTGCCATTTTCGCAAAATGATCAGTGTCTTTTGACTTAGCCTCTTCTACTTCACAACTAGTTTTGTCTAACCCAAGGCTCTAAGCACCTACTTGGTTCTATCAGTTATGTCTTTTCCTGTATTCTATTTTCTTTCCATTAGCAGCACTTTCGTCTTGTTCAGTTTGGCATTTGATCGTCTTTCACTTTTCTCTCATAATCTTGATACAGAACTTCCTGAACATCCGTCTCTTCTCCAATATCGGACAAGATAACTTTCAGGATTTCCGATTCTTCGTCTTCCTCAACCACAGTCACCTCTGGAATTTCTTGGCTATCCGCCTCTTCTTTTATTTCAGGCAGGGCCACATACGACCATTCTGGCGACTTATACTTCTGGTTGGGCTTACTCGTTCTTTTGTTTTCCTCTGCTGTAGTTATTTTCTCATTTGTCGACGTCTCTTGACTTGATACTTCATTCACTTGCTTTGCTCTTGGTGAATTCACTTGTGTCAGTCGATATCTTAATCTCTTTATTTTATTAGGCCAGATTTAATCTCTTGCTGGTCTTTTCGATTTATTTCCTTTATAATTTTTTTCAGCTCTCCATGCTCTTTTTCTCAGGACTCGACCTTCTGGTACTTCCTCATCACTTTCCTCTGATTCTGTTTTAACTTTTTTTTGCTTTCAGGTATTCCTCTTTCCACCACTTCTTTTATTTTCCCTACTTCTGTCCCTCCTCCTGTTTCTTGCACAATATCTTCCTGCTGACTAACTGACCCTTCCTCTAACTGGATGTTGGAATTCCCTACAACTCCTCGGTGGTCTTCCGCAAGAATCTTTCCCTCACTTCCTGTATCTGGCACCTGTTCATCTACTTTTGTTATTTCAGGTGGAATTTCCTTATCAATAACTTCTTTGATTGTCCCTTCACTGCTTTTCTCTTTTCCCGAGCATACCGGTATTTGTTCAGTCTCTGAGTCTGACCTGGTATCAGAAATCTGCAATCTCATTCTCAGGGAAATATTCTCCGGGGCAAATGTCAAGTTTGGCTCTGTCTCCCCCCTTTCAGGATTTTCTCTTGTTCTTACTTCTTCCGCCTCCGATTCAGAACTACTTTCTGACTCTTCATAATATTCTCGTTCTTGGTTATCCACTGGATTTGGGATTCTCAATGTGTGACTAGCATGGATCCAGTTCTTGATCCCAGCACACTTCACAGCTGTTGTTGTAGTCAAAATCACTTGTCGTGGTTTTCTCCAACGTGGGACCAGACAGTTTCTTCTTCTGTGTACTTTCATTCTCACCCAGTCTCCTGGGCTCAGATCATGAGCTTGCTTCTTTTCAAGGGTGGTGGCATCCGCTCCAACCTGAGGAAACACAGAATGAACTGCGTCAGCCAGGCCCTTACAGTAATCCAACACCAAGTCAAGAGTTATAGGCAACAGCTTGTTAACTGGTGTGAATACATGGCGCATTGCTCTTCTCATGATAATTTCATTCGGACTCAAACCTGTGTTCCTATCTGGAATAGATCTAATAGTCATGAGTACTAGAGGCAAGACATCAGGCCATTTCAAACCTGTGGCTAAACACATTTTTCCCAATCGGTTTTTAAGGGTGCCATTCATTTGTTCCACCACACCAGAAGCCTCTGGGCGATAGGCACAATGCAGTTTTTGTTGTACTTTCAATGCTTCACATATCAACTTCATGATCTCGTTATGGAAATGCTTTCCTCTATCTGATTCAATTGTAACTGGGAACCCGATTCTAGGGACAAATTCCCTCAAAAGCAGTTTTGCTACAGTAATTCCATCACTCCTTCTTGTGGGATATGCTTCTACCCACCTTGAAAACTAGCAGACCATCACTAGAACATACCTCAACCTGTTATGGGGCGGCATCTCAATGAAATCAATCTGCATTCTGGTGAAAGGCCCTCCTTCTCGACCTATCGTTCCTAGGCTTACCACTGTTTTCCTTCCTGGATTGAACTGCTGACATATAAGGCATCTTTGACAAAGGCTCTCAGCTACCAGTCTAAATTTTGCATTGTACCACATTTGCTATGTGTCCCTGTCCATGATACATCCGTGCCATGACAGACACCATGCTATCAGGCATGACTGGTCTTCCATCTCGATAAACCCACACATGATCTGTTTCTCTTGGTTCTCTTTTACCCATTGTCTCATTTCCTCATCTCCTGCTTCTTCCTGAAATTGCCTCACTTCTTCCCAAGTACCCACAGTGTTAGTAAACAGTAGGGGGTAAGAATTAATTTCCCTCTCTTTAGCCCTGTTGACTGAGTTCTGATTTCGAGCACTATATTGGGCCATATCGTTGGCATATCTGTTTCCAACCACGATATAATCAGCGGTTTGTACATGAGCAGCACACTTCACAACAGCCAATTGTTTAGGCAGCTGTATTGCCTCAAGCAACTTTCCAACCACTTCAGCATTCTTTATAGGAGTTCCACTTGAAGTCAGAAATCCTCTCTGCAGCCATATCTGGCCGAAATCATGCACAACACCACACCCATACTGACTATCAGTTATCACAGTCACTCTCACATTCTTTCCGATCTTGCATGCTCTAGTTAAGGCTATAAGTTCAGCAACCTGGGCTGATTTTACTCCCTTCAGGTAAGATGCTTCCATTACTGCTGCAACTGTGCATACTGCATATGCTGCACTCAGATTTCCTTCCTCTGTTCTCAAGCATGACCCATCTACAAACATCACAAACTCACTCTCAGACAAAGGTACATCTTTTATATCAGGACGTGGTTTGGTACAGAAATCCAATACATCCAAACAATCATGATCCACTTCGTCCCTGACTTCGACATTCTCAGCATCAGGCAATAACGTCGAAGGATTCACATTCAGGCATCTCACAAGGCTCACATTCGTTGCACCTAATATGACCTTCTCATACTTAGTCAACCGCTATGTGTCATGAATTGAGTGCGACTCCTTGTTAAAAGGATTGCTACATCATGAGGTACAAACACTCGCACAGGATATCCCATCACAATTCCCTCACTCTGTTCCAGACTCTTACAAGTAGCAGCTACTGCTTTCAAACAACCTGGCAACGCTACAGCTACAGGGTATAGCATAGCTGAAAAATACGCAATTGGTCTTCTCAATTTTCCATGTTTCTGTATTAATACAGAAAGTGCACATCCATTCCTCTCACTGCAGTACAGCTCGAACTTCTTTTTGTAGTCAGGCATTCCTAATGCTGGCGCTTCACACAAGCTGTCTCTCAATTTCTTAAAAGCTGCTAGTTCTTCCCTACTTAAGTCAATGGTGTCTCTCACATCACTTCTCGTCAGGCGTACCAAAGGTTTTGCGATCAGGGAAAAGTTACTTATCCATTGATGACAATATCCAACCATTCCAAGAAACATTCTCACTTCTTTTTGCGTCATTGGAGCTCTCATTCCTTTTATTATCTTGATCCTGTCAGTAGTTATCTTTCTTAGTCCTTTTTCAATCTTATGACCTAAATATTGTACTTCTTTCTGACAAAATTGCAATTTCGATGGGGATACCTTAAGTCCTCCATCTGCCAAATGATTCAACAATGCTATGGTGTCCATTACACAGGCATCTCGAGTTTTCAACGCCACAAGCAGGTCGTCGATATATTGAACTAGCACTGAATTCTCGGGCATTTCTAAATCTTCCAAAGACTTTTTCAATATCTGATTAAATATCGAGGGGCTTTCTGTATACCCCTGTGGGATTCGGCACCAAGCCAAAATACGTTCACCAAAACGGAACGCAAAAATTTGCTGGCTATCATGGTGCAACGGGATGGAAAAGAAAGCGTGACATAAGTCAATTACTGTGTACCATTCTGCATCATGAAGACTCTGATACAAAATCACAGATGGATTTGGTACAATAGGACAGCACGACACAACAATTTTGTTTATCTTTCTCAAATCCTGCACTATCCTGAACTTTCCGTTAGGATTTTTCAGTCCCATAATTGGTGAATTACATGGACTACTCATTATTTCTCTCAAAATTCCTTGTTTAATCATTTTCTCGATTATAGGGGTAACTCCTTCAATTATCTCGGGTGTCAATTTATATTGAGGAACATTTGGGTAGCTTATTCCTTCCTTCACTGTTACCTTTTACGGGATCCACATTTCTCATCAATCCTACATCTTCTCCTGTAAAATCCCAAACCTCTGCTTTCACTGTCTGTTGCAATTCATTTGGTAATTCGTCAGGGTTGAATACAGCATAGGCTTCAGTAATTTCAGTTTCCATATTTGCCATAGTCATTTTATACAATACATCTTCATCAGGGGTCTCAAATGCTATACCATCAGGGGTACAAAATATGGTGCAATTCATTTTGCACAACAGGTCTCTTCCTAATAGGTTTACAGGACTTGAATCACACACGACAAAGTGGTGCATTTCGGAAAATTTCCCTTTATTGACCTTTGCTGGTTCTGTGAGATACGTTTTGATCTGTCTATTGGATACTCCAACCACTTGGATTGTTTCATCCGTGAGAGGAAGATTCTTAACATCAGCTGACCTAACAGTTGATCGAGTAGCACCAGTATCTACCAGGAAAGTAATATTTTCATCATTTACCTTTCCGTCCACAAAAGGGCCTGTCTGGTCTACTTCTAGAGTTGCGCCAAGTACGCACTCTTCTTCCTCCCTTCGGCACCGTCAATAACCTTCTTCTGACTCACTCTCATCACGTTGTAGCCAATACTGCGAAACAGCACTAGTGCACGGCAGCTGAGTTACCTGTTCTTCGTTGTAGTATCCTGTCTCATTCCTGTATTTCTGTGAATTTACGCTCTCTGGAATAGGCGGCTTTGGCACCTGATTCTGTTGGGTAACAACCTGCTGCTGTCGCTGCGGTTGACCACTCACCTCTTTCTGCACCTGCGGATTCAATGATGCATTATCACCATTAGTATTCGGAGGAAATTTACACTCGGATTTCCAGTGCCCTATTCTTCCGCAATTATGACATAGCCATTTCTTTTTGGCTTCTTCAGTATTGAATTGTCCCTTACCTTTTCCAGTATTAAATCTAGGTTGTGATCCTGCATTATTTGCTTGTTCAATCAATTGTATTTCCTGTCTTTCTGCGACCTTTACTTGTGCCCACATTGCTTTTTCTTGTAATTTACGCTGTTTGGCTTCAATTTCATCACTAAAATATTTTGCATGTCTTAGTACTTCATCTATTTTCTTGTTTTGCCAATCCACAGTATGGTGCTTAATCATTTCACTAATTTCTGGATGTAGGCCATATACAAATCTATATACAAAATGACTCAAATCTTTTTTACTTAAATTTTCATCACCACTAAACTGCTTAAAGGCAAGGATTAACCTTTCGTAGTACGCATGCACTGACTCCTTAGTTTCTTGATGAGTTCGGTCAATTTTCACCCAATCAGTCTCTTTGGGAGGTACTTTGTTTTTCAAAAAGGTAATTACTTGTTCATATTTTTTCATCACCTCTGGTTCAGGGGCACCTGTCTTTGGATCTCGAGGGTATTCTTTTGTAGGCCAGTCTATTACAATTTTGCACTCTGTCCATAAATCTGCTGGCACTATTATGTCAAATAGGCTATTCAAATCAATCCACAAAACTTTTGACAATTTAACAAATCTGTCCACTTGTCTATGCCACTCAACTGGCTTTTCGCGTAGTCGAGGGAAATCATTTGTAAATGACAAAATATCTTGCCAGGAACATGTACATATCCTCCTCCTGGAATTTCTCTCATAGGGCATTCTGTCACTATCTTTTCTTTTTCTCTTACGGGGAAAGCAGCAAACGTTTTCTCTGAGGCATCATCTTGTTTTCTAAACCACCTACTTCTCCATTTATCCAAATCTCCCCATTTTCTTAACAAAATGATTATATCTTTAATCTGAATTATTTGTCCTGTGGTGTTCAGATTTTCAATACCTTTCTCGGTAAAGTCTACTCGATATGGTTTTTGCAAAGCTTTTACCTTTTCCATGTCTATACCCATTTCATTTGCTATTTCCTCTAGTCTCTTGTGTAGACTTTTTGCTCTCCAAGTTATACTTTTGCACAAAAAGAGTTATTTTTCATCCTGATAGGTTTTTTAATTTTTCTGTGGGGATAGTCCCTACTATTAATTCTTCCAAAACCATCCTTAGTTTGGCCACATCTATATATTGAGGTTCTCTGTCTTTTCTCTGTAAGCTCCTTAACCATTCACTCAATTCTTCTGAAGTAGGACCTACTGGTTTCTCCTCATTACCTCGTTCTGAGTCTCTTGGGGTTTCTGATATGGAATCTGTAGTCATTATAAGTCTCTCAACTAAACCTGGATTTGCTGTGAAATTTTTAGGCGTACTCTGTTCTGATGTACTTATTGTTTGTCTCCATGGGTTCTTTTCTGAATTTATCCTTGGCCTTTCTGTCTGTTTATTACTGTTATAAGGGACCGTTAAACAATGTTATTTATCCTTTTGTTTATCAAAAATAGGCATTACTGGACCTATAGTTACGGGAATAGTCACGGCTTCTAAGTTTTTAGTCAATTCCCTAATCTTTTCAGTTAACTCTAAAGGGGTTTTTGCTAGTTCTGTTGAATTTTCACTACTTACCTTACTATCCAGTTTTCTCTCTATTTCTCTGAAATAATTATTTCCCCCTAACTCTTGGGGTACTGGTTCAGTCTTAATGTTTCGCAAAGTCTCTCTCATTGGGGCACTTGGTGTCAACATATCAGAATCTGGTTGATACGGGGGTGGATTTTTATAAAACATGTCGTCAAGAACATCATCCTCTGATTCATTCACTCCATACCCTCCTGATTCTATATTATGTCTCTTTTCCATACATTTTCTACCATTAACGTCTTCAACATGTCTCACAGGAAACAAACCATCAGTCATATTTGCACTTCGCCATCTCCTCATTCTGTCATCATGATTCTCTTGTCCATGTGATCTACCAAACATGTACCTATACCTTCCGCCACTCCTCTGTCTTTCTCTGTCATGCATCTCATCTTCCCATTCCGTCAATGCTTCAAACTGTGTTGGTCTAGGTCTCGGTTCTAGATTCATCATTCTCTCTCTTAAATTTCTCAAAACCGCTAAATTAAATGAACCATGTTCTGGATATGCCAAAACTCCATCGTCTTGTGTATATTTCGCCCAATTGTCCAACCAAATACAAGTATGATATTCATATTTCGCAACCATAAAGGATTATTATTTTTTTTTTATTAGGGAGATTTATAAAGCGCTTGGTTACGCTAGAAGCGTGTCCCCGCGCTACACTTGAAAACTCTGAGCAGAAGTGGGGAGAAGGCTCAGTTATCCCCCAGATTTGGTTTTTTGAAGAGGAGCAGTGCAGTCCAGTGCCTCAGTGATACGATTGCAAAGATTAGTGTTGGCTGTGTCAGCGTCATCCCCCCCGGGCTCCCCCCTTTAGTCAATGCCTCGCAGAATTTGTGCTGGGAAAAAGTAGCCCAGTTCCGTCTAAGATGATACAGCAATGCTGGCTGCGGAGGTCTATTTCCAGGGATACGAATGGTGAAGGGAACTAAGTAATGATCCGACCAGGGAATAGGAATAGGGGATTTGGCTTCTACTTCCCCCCAGTTAGCAAATATGGGATCCAGAAGGTGACCCAACTGATGTGTTGGGCCACTCACAATTTGAGTCAGCTGGAGGGCACCTAATGCCTGACTGAATTTCATACTAATACTGTCTGATGGATTATTGAGATGTAGGTTAAGGTCTCCAAGTACCAAAAATTTACTGTTACATAATCGGTCTCCATAATGCCTTCAACCAGACTTTCCTCAAACTTGGCTATAGGACCAGGGGGTCTGTAGATTAGCATGCCCTTTAGCGTATAGCTGTTATTCACTTTAATAGTGAAACTCCCAGCCTCACTATCCAAGATAGGGGAGCTTTCAAATTGGCATTGCAAACTTTCTCGGACTACAATTGCAATGCCCCCTCCTCTGCCAGTGGGTCTGTCCTGTCTGTGTATTGTGTATCCTGCTGGAAGTGCCTCAAGGGCATCGACTGTAGAATCGTCATCTAGCCATGTTTCTGTAAGAAACATAAGGTCCCATTTAGTCTCAGAGAGTAGATCATATAGGTCCAACTTATGTTTCCTTAATGATCGCACGTTAAGTAGTCCACAGTGTATAGTGTAGTCCATGCTATTCGTGTTCCTGTCAAGGTCAAAGGAGAATTGGCAGTGTTCACAGCCTGTAGTGTTTTCTACGTGTAGTTTATGCTTGCATGACACATCAACGTTGCGGCGTAAGGCAAATAATTCCTGCTTACTCCACCGTATGTGGTCATCCCGAGGGGCATAGGGTATGGCCCTGGACCGCCTACGATCGCGGACGGGCGCAGATGGGCTTGACTTAGGCGCGACTTCGGCGCGATGACGGCGCGCCCGCTGCACTCGCCCGCTGCGCTCGCCCGCTGCGCGTCCGGAAAAGGCACATTGATATAGGGGCGGAAGTCGTGGCCTCGAGAGTGGGCGTGTCTGTAGGATCGGGCGCGCGAAGGCGGCAGCGCGTTTCCCCACCTGCAGCAGCGCTAGGAACAGCTGAGCTAGAGCTTCCCAACTTCCCAACTACAACCAGGTCAGTAAGTGCTCAGGGGGTGCAAGTGCTCTTTAAAATACACAGCAAAATCACAGTTTTAAAAATGAGATCGAGAACAGACCTCCCGGCTTTCCGCCTCAGGAGTGTTACAAATGTTTTAAAGGATGCGGGCAACTGTCCCTCTCTAGTCTTAATCGGTTTGTCCTTTTTAAATAAACTCTTGATTTTTCCAAAACAGGACTTTTTGTCTTTTTCTGGTGGATCGTAATACATCATTTTGTCTTCCGTGTTTTGCTAGCTTTTCCCTACGACTATTCTGTTGTCTTAGCCAATCGTAGCGCGACTCACACTAACGCACCAATCCGGAGCGTCTATGTCACTTCTGCACTTCTCCAATCCCAGCGCGACTCACACTTACGCACCAATCAGCAGCGTCTACGTCACCCTGTAATTCTCCACTCCTAGCGCGGCATACACTAGCATACCAATCAGGGGCGTCTACGTTTCTTACTGACTAGCCAATCCCAGCGCAGTCTTTCTGGTGTCAGCTTTTCTCGCTACTCCTGCTTCTGCTGGCCCCTCCTTTACAAAATTTTCTCGGTAAGCTTCTTACGCTCTTTTAACTTACAAATCTGTTAGTAACGACATAAAAACGCCACCATTATCTGTTTCGCTAACCAAAGAATAGATAATGACCTTTTTCACAAGAATTCCGTCTTTCCCGAGAGCAGCACTTACCTCTGCCCTACTACGGAATCGTTACTTCCATTGATAAAGTAGCACATCCCTCTACCTTACCCTTCTATCAAGCATCAGCTAACTGTTTCTCCAGAATTAAGACACCTAGTTGGAGTCGTAATGCTTCTGAGAAATAAAACCAGAGTTTCACAATTAACCTGAATGCCTTTTCATTCACGCACTTTCATACGGAAAATGTAGTTCATCCACACAGAATTCTGTCTTTCCCGAGAACAGCGAACAGTCTGTCCTACTACAGAATTATGACACACGTTAATAAAGTAGTGCCTCCCTCTACTTTATCCTTCTAGCAAGCTTAGGGAACACCTATTACCTTTCCAGTGATAAGCGTTGTCAGAGCTCCTTTTGGACTCCTGGTACCTAAGACCAAAATTTTCACAGGTGACTTTCGCTACCATGCACTCCTTTCATACAGAAAATATCCCTAATGGCAACACACGACGATGTTACCGAATCAAACCCAGACAATGCGCCGTGCAACTCCAATCGTCACACGTTTTCCCAGTGTACCTACAGGGCAACAACAATTCCGTCTTTCCCGAGAGCAGCGCTTACCTTCTGACTTCCTACATCCCAATAGCCGTCAAACAACATAGAACTCAACGCAACTCAACATAGAGTGTTAATACATAAAGCAATACTAATCAATAATCAATAAGCAATTTACATGAAATAATCACCAAACCAAAACAATAAAAACCATAACTCTGCTACCAGAAAAACTGATGGAGCGCAAAAACCCTGGTAACGGGGAAAGCAAACTTGTACCGGTATCCTCCCTTCGTCAGACCAGACATCATATTAACTCTTTCACACATGCAGTCATTGGTGGGGCCCATAACACCAACACTCACACTAACCATTCTCCGGTCTGCACACAAACAGGAGGGATGAGCGGTTCAAGTGCGCGACATGTGAGGGGAACACCTTATAACCTATAGGGAAAGAAAAGTTATTTTACACCAATGTACATCAATACCCCTTCCACCTACAGATCTCAATCCTAAACATCAAGGCACTCCTCCCACATGGTCAATGGACCATTTAGTTGGATTGGTTGATGGTGATTTAGAACCAGCTAAAACACATTCAAGATTTAGATCTTACCTTTCTTACTAAACCACAAACTTGTTTCTTGTTAATCAATATCTGTTTATCTAAATTTCAGGATGAGTAAATTTCGCATTTGGAAAGTTTATATCAAATTTCAAATAAATCGCAGAACATCATATTTACCTAATCTGGCTATCTGGAGTTCTCTAAGTCATTGGGTCTGCCTACTTAAATTTGTCGTCATTCGTCTAAGCAGATCAAAGTTCTTTGCTCAGCACGCTACAGTCTCAATGGATCGGCAATACACCAGAGACGTGCAAGCATCTATCAGTGCCCATAGAATTAGGAGAAGTTCGCAGTCATCAGATAATTGGGCAGCATCCAGACCATCTAGGATTCAGGGAAACGCAGTCAGTCTCCTAAGTAGCATCACGAGTAGCGTCGTCGATGTAGGGAACGGTCGAGAGTGCAAACTAATGTGTGTGTAACCCTCACTATTCTACCATGTACTTTTATAATAAAATAAAATCAAGAAGATACATTTTGTAATTTCAGCACGGTTATGATTGGCTGGTTGCGATCGTCCGATGCTAAAGTTTGGGACCTTATTACAGTTCGAGGGGTGAGTTCATCAAGTCAGTGAAAAGTCAGTTCATTCCGGTTTTACTGAAAAATCAATTGTCTTCAGTCTTGGCCGTCTTCCCACAGTGTCCTTGCTTGGGTACATGAAGATCACAGTTCACGACGGGGTCTGGAAGACTTTGTCGCTTCTGCGCACTTCACTCCGCACCTCGTGGGACAGTGGCCACTTCGTCGTGTAGCATCAGCAGCCATTTTGGGTTTTAGGCCCAAACGCCAACTTAAGCGAAACAAACACAAAAGAGTAATTAATGCATAGAAATAATAAATCTAATGTTAACCCCTTACTAATCCCTCTATGTGCTTGTATTTATCTAGCGTATAGCGACATTTAAAGCATTTATATTCACCCTTTTGGTCCTCCTCCTGGACAACATTACAAGACATTACAAAAGCAACATATATCATGCAGTATTCTATTTATTACATATACTACTGTTAGTATGCGTACGTATTTTAGTCATAAAGGTTATTTAGCCCTGCAATATGTATTCCCAGGTGTAATTTGGTTATTAGTATTGTTGGTTTAATATACATGCAAACTCATTTAATAATATTATAATTAATAGATTATTCAATTAGAATTTTCATGCAGAATGGGGGAGGTATACAAAATTTTGTACTACCCGCTCCATCATCACCATGCCATCCATGGATTTAGGCCCATATCTCTGTACTGGAGAGAATGTATGACATTGTTCTGCATTCTGTCCATCAATTGTTCTTTTTGCATTTTTGCCTTAAATAATACTCTACCGACAGCGGTTTTATCTATGACACAATTCCATGCACAGAAGCTAAGCTCCTGCATGTGTGCATGTACCTTGCAGTCTCCTGCAAAACACCATGCTTATGCTCCCCGCCCGCCCTTCAAACCTCACACACTGCTCCCCTATGTCCCCTTTTAGGAAACAACAACCAGCTCTCTTTAAACCAAGCACCTACTGGCTCAAATCAACCGATGGAAATCGGGAGCACCGTGTAACTCTGCCACAACTAAAAGAGCTCTATGAATGATGCATGAAATAGCCACGTGCTCAACAATCCATAAAGCTCTATGGGCCATGGAATGAGTAGGCACGCGCTACATAAATATCAATACAATACATGCATCAACTTACATTTCTAGCGTCGAAACTCAAATTATCAGTAGATGAAGTAACCACATTCATACCTAAATGCCCTACCACTCCATACATAGAGGTATCTGACTTGTGACAGAAAACTAGCATGTGTACCAAACAGAAACAGCACTTATTATAACTGGTGTTTACGAACCACGGGGCATATTTACAAGGACGGCGATAAATAAACGCAAAGCGTGCTTAGCGCTTTTCTATTTATTGCCGTCTATTGCTGGATTATATCGCCCTGCTAGCGCGTTATTTACAATGCGTTTCCCCAGGACGATATAATTACCAGCGTTAGCGGAGAAATCGCCGTTTTGCAGGGAACATTGCTGGTTTTCCAGCGATGTTCCCTGCAAAACGGCGATAACCTTGGTGATACGACCCTGCGGTCGTATCAGCACAATCCACCCCCATATTAGGTATGCCTAAGTCTGCATTTTAGCAGACATTAGTTTTCAGTGAAAACAGCGGTTTTCACCCAAAACTAACGTCTGCTAAAATGCCTTGGCAGCCTTGTAAATATTGTGATGTGCACATCAGCGATATTTACAAGGTTTTACTGCCCAGTGATGCCTACTTTGCATCTCATTAGAGATGCAAATGGAGGCGTCGGGTAAAAGGGTGCTAACATGCGCTAATGCATGTTAGCAACCTCTTGTTAATAGGGCGATAGTTTTATCTCCGCTTTTTTGGCTTTAAAAGCCAAAAAAGCAGAGGTAAAGCCCTTGTAAATATGCCCCCACATCTTTAACAAGTGGTACCCATAGAAAATGCAGTAAAAGCAATGAAATGTGTTTGTATGTGTAAATTATGGTGTCTTTTAGCTGTATTATCATTGAGATGAATGGATATTGTTTTTATAAAATAATAGAGGATTGAATTTCGTGAGTGATTAAAGTGATGAGATGCTGTATAAATTATGAATAATGTTTTTAGAAAACCTGCTTTGATGATCTTCTAGTATATTACTTGAAGACATCACTGAACATAGTATATTTAAGTATTGAGGATTTATTAAATGAAATAAAGGAGACATTTTGACATTAAACAGGCTTCAGTGTATAGATAGCTGTGTGGATGGTAAATGTATGAGGGTTTCCCCAGTGGCGCAACAAAAGTTGAGGGGGCCCCCCTGCCACGTACACGTACACGGGGGCCTGAGCGCCAAAGGTTAACTTTTCCCAGATGCTGTCGTCGACGCGTTTCCAACACTGTCATCATTAAGGGGTTTTCATCAGGACTTGAACGTGGTGTCCAAGTCAACACGACCGCGCCTACACATTTGGACCGAAATAGTATTTCAACTATTTACCAGAATTGACTCACAGATTTGACACAGCAAACGACTGTTTCCATCTGCAACTCAAAAATATCAGTTGATGCAGGCCCCATTAATTTTCCCAGTGTCAGCAATTTCTGAACAAACCAAGCAATCTGCAGCCATATTAAGAGACACCACCACGTCCAAGTCCTGATGAAAACCCCTTAATGGTGACGGGGTTGGAAACGCGTTGACGACAGCGTCTGGGAAAAGTTAACCTTTGGCGCTCAGGGAGAAAGCCTAATTAATTTCCCTCCCGTGTTGCCCCAAATTTGATTTAAAGGTCCCCCAGAGCTGTGCATATAGGCAGGAGATACTGCAGTGGTTTGCAAGTTTCGACTTGCCACTCCGCCTAATTGCCATTTGTGATTTATGGACTGGTGCTTTGAGTACTTTTTTTTGTTTCTCTAATTGTGCACAACATGCTGATGTATTATATACATTTGTAAATATTTGTTCATGTGTGTTATTTGTCTATGCAATTCATACATTGTTTTCAAAAACGTCATTATTTTGTGTTTCCCTTAATGTTTGACATAATGTGAATGTTATTGACTCTTATGGAATAATTAAAATAATTGTGAAATAAATCACACGAGCCTATGAATTGAATCCACTGGCCCGGTATTGAATAAGTTCTAATCAAAGCAACTGGATATCCTTAAACAATGTAAGCGCGCTAGTTCACGAATTGAGGCCCACCATTCGAAGAGAGCCCGTTGATTGGTAGAGTCTACAGTATAGTCCAATGTACAGTTAAAGTCTCCCATAACTAAAAGCTCCCCCCGTTCATTCCAATAGTTCTAAAGATAGCCCTTCTATCATATCTAGTTCATCAACATTAAGCCTGAATAGTGTGCAAAGCACATATTTAGTTATACAATGTGAGCTGCACAATCACCCAATGGCCCCTAGGATCCACAGCAAACTTTATTAACTTATAATCTAATGATTCATCCGCCAAGATAGCTACCCACTAATAGAGACGGTCTGAGATGTACAAGCAATTAATATTGTATTAAAGCTGTCTAAGTAATAATCTGTCTTTATGCGTCTCAGCGAGAGATACTGTATGGGGCTTATAAATTTTAAATTTCATTTTGAACTTATTGGTGTTTGCGGGATACATTTAAGGCCAAAAAATTCCAACATAAACATTTAATCATACCCATTGATAAAAAAAACACATTTTCCTCCACTGGATACTCCACCCCAAATACAAGAAAACCCCTCACCTTACAGTGTAAAAGAAAAAGAAGAAAAAATTATGCAACATAAAGTAATAATGATGATCACTTTGGCTTATTTTACACTGCCCATGAACCTACCCAACTATCCCCTGATCTGCCACCCCCCCAAACTCTGGCTAGTAGAATCACCCCTGACCCTAGACTGTCAAATTCTGACAGCCCTGAGAGCTTCCCCCTCAGCACCACCCATCACACAGCATCAACCGCACCCCTCCTACATTGTAGAATCACAAAGAGGGGGGCAAAGAGATGAGGAGGTCAATATCTAAGAACAAAAGAAACTAAAAATTAAAAAACACACGAATTGACACAACCCATCTCTCCACCCACCCGAAAGGGAAAACAAATAAACAAGCCCCTATTATACAAGAGAGCAAAGACAACCATAAAAATTCTACAGGATTCATCCCCTTATGCTAGACAAGATTTTTGCCATATCCTGCTCCATAGAACAGAACTTCTTTTGGTCACCCTTAATGACCTTGAGCCTAGCAGATTCCTGCAAGAAGACCTGAGCCCCAGTAGCCAGTCAGCCTTTAATGGATTTATAAATTTTACGGGCTACCAGTGCCTGTCCATTGTAGGTTTCCAGAAATATGACTGAACTGATAAAGACATTGAATCTACCACCACAGGTGAGGCTGGGTGAGCGTTGATTTAAAAAAGGCCTGTCTTAACAGGAAATTGCCGAAATAGATCAAAATAGGACGATGATTTGCTGCAGTACTGCTGGTATCAGAAGTATTTGGCTTAGCAGGGCGACTAATTGAAAGCCTGTGTGCTCTCTGGATTTGTGAGTCCATGTCCCAATCAGACAGTCCTGGAAATGCTTTCCCGTACTGCTACACAATGAACTGACGTGGGTCATCCTTTTCTTTCCTTTCCGCTATATCCAATTCCCGTAAGTTATTCCACCTCTGTTGGTTTTCCAAATCCTAAATTTTAAATTGCATTAAATCAAGATGGCGATCATGACCTTCTATTGTCTTTTTACCTGTTAATCCTGCATCTTCTATGTCGAGAGCCATTGTTGGCGTTTTACCACCTCTGTAAAAAGAGCTGACACTTTGTTGGTAACCTCAGCCAGTGAGCGCTGAATAGTTGCATTGCTGATTCGGTCTTGTGCATAATATTGCTGTGCTTCTGCTCACTGAGCCTGCAGCATCTGCAATACAGTGAGCAGAGTTGGCTCCTGTTTACTGTCCAACATGAATGGAACGGGTATAGCAGCTGCTGGAGAGCAGGAGCAGGGGGTGCATGCCTAGCAAGTAAAGACTAGATTCCAGTGTGGGCCGAATTTTTTCTGGGCTACTAGTGATTGATAAAGATGCTTCTGCAGAGCTTTGCTTGTCTGTTTTGGCAGGATTTCAAGAGTCCACTGAGGCAGTAGATAAGCGTGATAGTAATGCCTTAACCTATTTCTTTGACATAACCCAGTCCCATTATGGACTCGCTTTGGCTACCTGTCTGGTCTTTTGCCATGTGGGGGTAGATTTGCCACCCTGCCCTCTTTTCAATACATCATGAGGCTTCTTCATGCTAACTCTCATAATGAATGAACTGTCCAACCCAGATAGAATCCTTCAGAAGGTTACGCCCTCCCAAGCATTGTGCGATTCATTAAATTACTATTTTATTGGAAAAATCACCACCATCAAAGCCAACATTCCTAAACACCCCCCCCCCCCAAGTTGAACTCTTCTGCCATGCACAGTAAAAACTGCACGCTCAGCTGCTTCCCCACCATCAGCACCGAGATATTTCAGGACCTCCTAGTGAAAGTCAAATCAGGAGCCCCCTCTGACTGCTGCCCACCTCACATACACAAAGACTGCCTCTCAGTCTACCCGGGCCCTGCCCTCGCCCTCCTGAATGAGTCACTTTCTTCCAGCCAAGTCCCTGTGGCTTTCAAGAAAGCCATTGTGGTTCCCCTCCTGAAAAAACTTGGAGCTGATCCCACGCTTCTGCCTAACTACCATGCCATTTCCCTGCTCCCTTTTCTGGCGAAAGTACTAGAGGCCCATGTAGCTAAATGCTTGTCCAACTTTTTGGAATAATCTAAATACCTTGACCCTCATCAGGCAGGGTTTCGACCGGCTCATTCCACTGAAACTGCAATATTAGCGGTCCTGGACACTCTTTGTGACAACGCCGACAAAAGCTCCCCCCAGGCACTGGTATTACTGGATCTTTCTGCCGCATTTGACACGGTCGACCACACTATTTTGGTTGACCGTGTCAAACATGCAGGTATTCAAGGTGCGGCTGCTTGCTGGCTCACCTCCTTTCTGGAGGACCGGTCCCAGGCTGTCCGCCAAGGCCATTTTTTGGCCCTTCCCCGTAAAACCATTTGTGGTGTTCCACAGGGCTCCGCTCTCTCTCCTCACCTGTTCAATCTTTACATTGTTCCTCTGATCCAATCCCTCAAAGACAGGAAGGTGACGGTCTTCAAATATGCGGATGACATGCAATTAGTCTTCACGGTTGACAACTCACACAGCTCAGTCACCGAATTTCAGGCCACCATGCTGCATATTCAACAATGGATGGACCATAACCACCTTAAGTTCAACCCTGGTAAGATGGAGGTTGTTCTCACTGGGGCCCACACTACTGGCCATCAGAGACAGGACCTCCGCCCACTCCCTCCCCCTCGGCTAAAACACTAGGAGTCACCCTCAACAGTGATCTGTCACTGAAAACTCAGGTTGGCTCGATCATCTCTAAATGTTTCTTCCAATTGCGGAAGATTAGGAAGTTACATTGTCTACTCAGACAGGAAGCCTTGATCCAAGTCGTAATAGCCACCTTCCTGTCGCACCTGGACTATGCTAACTCTGTGTAGCTGGGCATGCCAATCTATCTGCTCAAACGGCTACAGATGGCCCAGAATCACGCAGCCAGACTGATCCTTTGCCAACCTAGATGGCAACCAGCAACCCCTCTGCTGAGGAAATTGCATTGGCTCCCCATTCCTCAACGTTGCGCCTTCAAAACAGGTTGCCTTATCTTTAAATCCCTGCATGGCAATAATCCCAAATTTATCAATAACCTGATACTCAGGCACACCCCCTCTCGTAACATACGCTCTGCTCACCTATCACTCCTCACCACCCCTGCGTTCAAACGGGTACGTCAGGGAGGCCGCAGATTTGCAACCCTCGCCCCCAGACTGTGGAACTCCCTCCCCTTGGAGATCCGGTCTTGCACTGACCTTCTGCAGTTCAGGAAGTCCCTTAAAACATGGCTATTTGCACAAGCCAACAATTGATGTCTCCACAGTTAACAAACAGAGCCTTTCACAGCGCCATGAAACCACCCGGTGTAAGTGCGCTCTATAAGTCATTTTTAACATTAACATAACTCTAGTTTTTTTTAAAGTTACAACTCGTGTTTTGCAGAAGTACCAGCATCCAATTTAGCCACAGTCCCATCTAGTGTGCTCAAAGTTGTAGTTGGGTTGTCTAAACCAGGAGTATTAGTGTTGCCTGCATCAGTCAATTGTACACAAGCTGTGGCCACTGTAGCTACTGTAGTTACTGTGACTGCTGCAGAGACAGATACAGAGGGCTCATATACCCTATCCGTTTGGGCTGGGGATATGTGAGGCATAATGGGAGCTAAATGGCAAGCTCCCTGCCCTTCACCTGCCCCCACACTTCTGCTGGTCCCGCTATCCACTCCAAACACAGAGTCAATTGAACACTTAGCCCCTTCGTTACTCACAGTTTCTGCAGCCGTCACAAATAGAGGATGACTTCCATGCAGAGACAATGCTATTCCCTCCTGAGCTCCTGCAACAATTTCAGGTGTAACAAGCGCTATATAAATGCAAACCTTTTTCCCCCCTCTATCCTTCTCAATCCAAATAACTGATTAATATCCACCACTCAAACTACTTTCATATTTCACTATAATAATTCACCACTAATCCTGATGGGTTCCGGAGTAGTGTGCTACTCAGCAAGAACGTGCTTCAACACCCAGTGGAGTAGTGTGGCTCACTGGTTAGAGGCGGCAGACCCAGAAGCAGAGGACAGCCCGGGACCAGGGTTCAATTCCCGACGCGGCAGGGTCGTGGACCAGGGTCAGCGGACCGATAATTCTCGCCTCGGTGCCTACTCTAACCAGGGATCACACTCGGCAACTCTGGGCATTAGCTTGCCTCATCTCCACAACGGCCCCCCACATTCGCCGGGGATGCCTGGTTTCACCTTGGAGATACCCAGGAGGGACCATCTCACAGGGATAGCCAGGACGGGTTCCCCAGCGGTCTACAGCGCCACGACACCTCGGCAGCAGTGCGCTTTACAAAAAAACACTTACATTACATTACATTACAATTAGGGGGAACAAGTGCCATATAAATGCAACCCTTTTTCCCTCTTCTATCCTTCCGCTATCCTTCTCAATCCAAATAACTGACTAATATCCACCACTCATCCTTTATGGGTTCCAGAGTACCGAGCTACTCGTAAAAAAAAAAGCGCTTCAACACCCCATCAGGGGTAACAACCGCTATATATATATGCAATCCTTTTTCCCTCTTGGATCCCTCTGCTATCCTTCTGAATCCAAATAACTGACTAACCTATCCGCCACTCAAATTACTCTCATATTTCACTATACTAATTCAACACTAATCCTTCTTGGGTTCCAAGAGTAGCGTGCTACTCGCCGAAAAAGCGATTCAACGCCTCATCAGCGCTAAATAGATGCAATTACAATACAATACAATGTTACCACCTGAAGGAATCCTTGAGGTATCCGTGATTCCAGCCAGAGCAGCAGCAATAAGCATATCGCCGAGCAAGGACTCATCCCCCATGTCCTCCGTAGTGTATACCTGCAATATAGCTTTCCTGTTTTCAGTTTCTATTTTTGGTAAATTCTGGTGCGGTTTTTTCAGTGTTTTCAAGGGATTTCAATACCTTAAAACACAGTGACTATTAGTGTTTATACATTTTCGCGCTATTGAAAACAACAGAAACAGTGCTTTTCTGGTGTTTATGGAACTTTTTGCTTTTATTAATGCTTGCTTTCTGCGCTGATAGTGAATGGTATATAGACAGTGTAAGTACAGTGTATATGAGGCCCACATACCTTTTTACAAATCAAACTTATTGTAGTACACCATACAATACTTCTTCAGTGAGTCTTTGGTCATGCACGCTCGCTCTTTCCTTCTCATGTAAACTTTTATCTCTGAAAAGGCCCTCTCAACATTGGCACTTGAGACAGGCAACGCCAAAATAGCCAGTGCACAATTTTCTAACTCTGGCCACTGACATAGCTTTCCATGCCAATACTGGTCCACCTGAAGATTGTGACTCTCTGTGACAGGTTCAGCAACATATGCGTTGAAATGGGCGCCTATGCCCTCAGAGTTATTGAAGCGGTCAAAAATGAGGCAACACTTATGAAACTCTGAAGAAGATTCCCCTTTACGGAAGGGATCTATAACTTGTGCAGAGTACCACAGTGAGGCTTCATTGACTTCAAATGTCATGGTTGGTGAAGGGCTATTTCTCATACATTGAAAAATAAAAGTTCCTGAATTGCTCCTCAACATTTCTTTGCTTACCAAGTGCCAAGCACTCTAACATGGAACATGTTGCAGTGCCAAAGTCACTAAAAGTGTTGCCCAGCCTACTCCCAAGGAGATGTTTCACATCTACACCAATTATGCTGAACACTTGGTAAACAAGGGTATTTTCATACTCTAGTTTTTGATTATGTCTGCTACAGCAGTCATGCTTTCCTGTAAAAATCTAAGAATGCAGTAGAGTGTACTTTTTTTCAAATCACAATCATGTGACCAAAGATCCTCACATTTCTTGCCTTTGGCATCATCACTCGACAAAAGTTCTATAAACGGTTGCCACATGGATAATATAGCATTCATGGCCTCTAGGACTGAGAACCACCAGCTAAATGACTCTTTCTTTGATGCCACACAAAGCACAAAATGAGAAATATTTGCGTTTTAATTTAGGCGCATAACAAAATAGGCACCAGAACGGACTAAAAAGTCAATAGCATTCTTCATTAACTCTGAAGATTGTAATGATGCTTACAGCATACCAGCTAATAAGTGACAAGGATCTCTTACAGTGAAACACTTCAGCTCAGGTATCGATTCTGACAGGTCATCACAACCTTTTTAATATACGTAGCTGAATCACTGCAAATGCAAACAATATCACTCCAATCGTGGTTGAACTTGGTAAGAACTTTTTGCAGCAGCATTCCAAGTGACATTGTGTCCCATGTTTTCCAAAAGTATTGTGTCATGTTTTCAACAGTATCCCAGATGCTTTGTGATTGCACTCTTTTCACATATACCTGTCACTATACCTTGCATTGAATGTTTAAAACCTGGGGTATTTGGCAATTCACCTACTGTCAATACTGATTCACTAGAAAAGGGGTCTGATGTATCAAAGGTTTTTACCCATTCTCTGCGGGTAAATGTGATAGTACATATTGGGAAAGATTCTTATGAAACCTACATTTTTCCTATCAGTAAAAATCTCAAACGTAGCCAAAAAATCTAATATGAATTTGATATTGACTGATTCTCTGCCGTTTATAAAATAACTAATCACCTAAAACATGCTTCTACCCCCTATATCTTTAGGCAAAAGATGACAAAACTGAAAAAGGAACAAGAAACAATATTTTATTGACATCCCTAAACAACAAAACTCGAGCAGAATAATGTTGACCCAGTCGTTCCTACTGCTACCTTATATAAAAAAGTTACATTGTATTGGCCCCTTCAGGAAGAAATAAAAATCATTCTTTCACTCTCCTTTTCCTTTCTTTGAATGGCATTTAGTTTGTGTTTGTGCAGGTTATTTCAGTGTTTATATGTTTACACTGGTGAGGGGTATTTTCCTTCCGGTGGGGTTTTATCAGTTATTATAGGTTTAAACCTAAAAAAACCCCAGCCTAAATATAGCTGCTGTGGCATCCATCTTGAGTAGTTTTAATATTGGGCACCCCATAATGGATTGCTCCTAAGCATTGCACTGCAACTGAGGCGTCCCATCTGAGTCTCCATTATTTAACTCAACAAGAGCCTTGGCTGGGTTATGGGCACCCCCAGCTGCCAATGAGTGCGTTTGTGCATGGTAGCGCCATTGAAAAAGGATTCGCAGACCAGACTCCACTGATACTGCCTGCTGCAAAACTTCTCTGAAAAAACAGCGTTGAAAGTCCATGCCGTCCCCACTTAAGAAACGGTCAAATTTATAGTTTCACGCACGCCTTAATTTTTTCCAACAAGAACAGGGAATTCCATTCAGCTGGAAAGGGTGCTGCGAAGTACTATGGCCAATATCAGGTTAGAGAGGCAAGGAGGAGGAGCTGCCTACGGTGAGATCAGCCCGCCATCTTCCCCAGGCCCCGCCCGAAGAACTTTCCAAGCTCTAGAAAAAGCTGTGCCCATCACTCATGGAATGTCAGGAAAAAGACAGCATACCATGGGGCCTCAAAATTCTCATCTTGGTACCTTTGGAAACCACTGAACCAGTAAAAATCGAATGTTGGGAAAGACCCTCAGAATCTCAGTAAAGTCAAAAGATGGGAAGAGACACTCAGAATCTTAGAACTGCTTCATGTCACATGGTTGAACAACTGATAGACATTGGAAGGGAAGAATACGAAAAACACAAGAGGAGGAATGAAACAAACAAACAAGCATTGGCAAAGTCAATGGGTTTTGCCTATGTGGACCTATTTTTAAGTAAATCATTTTTATTTGTATGATTAATTAAAACCATTGCAATAAGAAGAGCAATAAGCATTTCAAAAACCCCAAATGTACAGTTTTATCTTATATCAATATATAAGTGCATCAGTGTTGTGTGTTCAAAGGTCATGCATCTAAAACATCGAAAATTGGCAACAGCACCCAATATGCAGTGTCTGAAGCTGGTGAACTCAGTATACAGATAGCAGCAACAGAACAGTTAAAACATAATTTATCATATATTAAACCTACTATTTAACAGATAAAACAGTTTAGGTTGAGAGTCCAAGGCTTCAGAAATACAATGTGCAAAGACATCAGCGTTTAGACTGCTACTACAATATGCTGTATGAGTGACAAAAAGCAGTGTGCAAAATTGGCAGCATAACAACTCATTATACAGGTTGCGAATGCAGAAGCTGGTAGAAGAGATTTATCAGAAGTGCCACTTGCTGTTAGCAGCTAAATTATTTAGGGTTTAGAATTCTTAAATTCTTTAGATTCTGTATAGTTTGCAGAAACTATGTGAAGCCTGACAGAAGCCATTGTGCAAAACAAGTAGTTTATAAGTTCCAAGTAAATGTGCAAATAGGCAATGAGTTGGATAGCTCCCTTAGTCTGTGAGTTAAACTCCTTTACTGGTTGTTTTAGCCTCCTGTAACTTCAGTGTTTTGCCAAGAGACGCATACATGATTATTTATTGGTCAGTAGCCTGCTACAACTGGTGTTGAGTTTTTTTCAGCAGTGCTCAGGATTCGTACAAGTGATGTGCGACTTATTGGCATTGTCAATGTTTTTAGGCATGTTGCACAGCAGCACAGGTTGCTGTGTAACACGGCTTGAAGTTAATAAAAACAATCTCAAAGAAAAGCACATTAAGACTATTAAATTGGACCCTATTTTTTCCTAGAGAGTTCCTGGAGTGCAAAAGGCGTACATCTCACAGGTGATCTAGGTTCCAGACAATATCCTTTCCCATTTTCGGAAGTCAAACGGAGATAAAGCGTAGACGCCACTGATTTGCATGACATCCTTATACTAAAATTAGCCATAGCCAAACACACTGCATTTCCATTTAAAGAGACCTCCTTTCCCGCTGGGACCGGGCGGCCGGGCCCCCCAGTCACTGGGACTGGTCCGATGGGAGGGGGACTGCCTGCGGTATCTGGGGGTTAATATCTACCACACCCAGCAGGACTTGCTGGAGGGGAACATTGGCAGAGCCATTCGCGGATTGCGGGGCAGCATGAGTTTCTGGAGTACACTCCCGCTTTCATGTGCCGGGAGGGTGGCGCTGTTGAAGATGGTGGCGTTGCCACGACTCCTCTATTACTTTCGCACCCTACCTATATGGGTGCCGGCGTCGTACTTCCAACGGCTTAGGGCGATGTCCACGGGCTTCATTTGGGGCTCCGGGAGAAGGCGGGTGGCGTTGACCACCCTGCGGCGGCCGAGGGCGGAAGGGGGCCTGGCAGTCCCGGACTTCGAGTGGTACTATCTGGCGGCCCAACTCCAGTGGCTTACGCAGGCGGTTGCCAGAGAATACCGGGGCCCGGAGGGCCCACAGGGCAGGCTGATTCCGCGACATGTGCTAGCCTTCATAGTCTTACAGCAGAGGCTGGACCTTGACCTGCTCACGTTGGAAGAGCGTACACTTCGGCTGTGTTGGAACCGATGCCAGAGGAGGGCGGCGATAACTCGCCCCTATGCCCCGGAGATTCCTTTGGGGATGTGTACGGCGTTCCCGCATGGAGGCGATTGGTCTGGGCTGGCTGTTTGGGAGGAGTTGGGTGTGCAGATGGTGGGTGACTTATTCCGGGAGGGGGTGCTGCTGCCGTTCCAAGAGTTGCAGGACTCCTATGGGCTCCCACGTGGGGACTTCTTGCTTCACGCGGCCCTGGTAGCGAGCCTTCAGCGGCACTGGAATGCGGGGCTCTCGGAGCCGCCGGTCGCTGCGGGTTGCCAATATGTAGTGATGGCAGCGGGGACGTCCAAGGCCATTACTTGCCTATACCGCAGGCTGGCGATGGAAGGCTTGCCGCCTCTTGCCACCTTGAGGGGCAAGTGGGAGTTGGACCTTGAGAAACCGATCCCCGAGACTACCTGGTCCACGCTGGTGCGGCGGGCCTGGAAGGGAACGCGCAATGCCCGGTTCCAGTTGGTGCAATTTTTCACGTTGCACCGGGCTTATTTGACACCGGTGAAAATATTGCAATTTTTTGGGGGGGCGCACTCGCAGTGCCCGCGGTGCGGGAGAGAGGGCGCTGATTTTCGTCACATGTTTTGGTCCTGCGTCCAGCTGGGTGATTATTGGGCAGAGGTCATGGATTGCCTTAATCAGGTGACGGACCGAGCTATTGACCCGGACCTGGGGGCCTGTTTGCTGCTTTGGTTCCCGCACACCCGCCGGGCGAAGGTCACTAGCAAGTTTTACGACTTAGGATTGATAATGGCCAAGAGGGAACTGACTATGCACTGGAAGTCCAGGACGGGGCCTAGCTTCTTGTGATGGAGGGCGGCCTTTGTGCGTTGGGCGGGGGCTGAGGGTGCGCTCCGGTTGCAATTAGCTCTTCGGCGTGATGACGAAAAGGCGTTGGCGACGGCCCGGGCGTGGGAGGCGCTGGTGGTGGAACTTCAGGGGCTGATGGCTGACAATGGGGTAGAGGGGGACACATCTGGCGGGCAGGAGGAGGTGGCGAATGGGGAGTAGAAGGGGAGTAGTAGTGATCGCTGGCAACGAGGCTGTGGCTAAGTGTAAGGGAAAGACATGGATTCCTAGTGGAGGGCGAGTACCCATGTCTGATTTATGGCAGGGAAGGGGCACATCGGGAGCGAGGTGAAAGACAGGAGGCACACTGAAATGGGGTGGGGAGGGAGGGGGGAGGGCCGGTAGGGGCCGGAAGCTCATTCTCCCGGTTGTTGGCTGGTAACTTTATGTGTACTAAACATTCTTTGGCCGTGGAGGAAGCGGGTTTGTACTGTGTTGTTGCTATGAAAACAATAAAAAATGTTTCAACAAAAAAAAAATAATTAAAGAGACCTCCTTGATTTCGTCCCTTACTGTTATCAAGAAAGGGAGACATGTTGCTTCCAAAATATATTTAAAACTGAAGTCCATAAAATCGAAACTGTATAATTCAACGCAACAGAAATGGGTTGCCGACTGGACTCATGATGGGAAGCCTGATATGTCATCTATTGACTGGAAGAAGTTATTGTCATCTCTATTTAAAAAAATATATTACACCCAATTTGGCCCGAATTAAGTTACACATTTTACACAGAACGTTTTGGACTCCTCCTAGCTTGGCCTCTTTGGGGTTGCTAGATGATAGTCACTGTTGGAGCTGTAAACCTGAGAATGCCGATCTGCCACATATGCTGTATGAATGTCCTTCATTAGCTACTTTTCGGGGGAACATAAATGATATTATTGACAACATCTTTCACTTACAGTTGCAATGGAACTTCTCGTTCTCCATTTGTTGTCCCTTTAGCTCTATGGATGCTCTAACTCTACAGATAGAAGAATCTTTACTTCTAGGGCCTTATTTATGAGGCCTTGCAACACTTTTGTGCTGCCGTTGCATCACTTTTTGTGACACACTGGTGGCATAAAAGTGCGCCATGTTGTACCCTATTTACAAAGTGACGCATCTAGGCAAGTGCGTCACTTTGTAAATCACTGCACCACATTATACATGCGCCAGGTATAATGTCTGCAGGGTGGGCTTTACCCCGCAAAAAGCCTCATAGAAGTGGGGCACTGAAATCTATAAGATTTCAGTGCGCTACTTCTAGGACGCTACTGCATCAATATCTTACGCCTGTCTCACAGCAGGCGTAAGACTGACTCAGGCCCTTTCACATGGGGCTTGCCTCATGTGAAAGGACACATTACTGGAGTTGTGTCTGTTTTCAGACAAACCCCAGCAATGCACCACTTTTGTGCCTACAAATACGTCAGAAATACTGACGTATCTGTAACTCCTTGTCACATGGAGTGCCATACATTAAATACGGCGCATCCATCCTGTCGCAAGGAGGGCACAGTGAAAACTGTTGTATCTCTGTTTTCACGCAGTGATGCAACAATTTTCATAAATGAGTCCCCTAATGTTTACACTTGCCAACAAGACCACTTTGTCAAACTGAAAGTCTCTTGGTAGTGCCTGAAGCAATACATTGTGGGAATGGCTACGTTAGATTGTGTCGCAGCTGACAGCACTAGAGACTGGTGGGGTGGGCAAATGGTTGGTGGATGGGGGACACATTAATTAAAGAAAATTAATAAAAACACACTTGCCTGCACGAACATCCTACGTGGTCTGGTTTTCATCTTCTCGTCTCTGTCTCCAGTGTGGGACATTTAACAACTTCCCTAATCAGTCCTGGCGCTGCTTTCCTGTTTTTAATCAGCATGAGAGTAGCACCAGGATTGGAGGAAGTGGCCTCTCTCGGCGCTTTCGAGGACACTGGTAGCCTGGGCTTGGTCTAACAGGGTTAAAGGTTTCAAAGCGTGCATGTCTGGCTTGCCATTGCAAGACGCCCCGGCCTAAGGGACATGCACACTTTGAAGTGCCCAGGCAGCCCACTCTCCTCCCTGTTGCTGGCACTCAGCAACCCCCGCCCCTCCCTGACGCTCGATTCGGGACAGGTGGATGAAATGTGGTGTTTGGGTTTTTCTGCTTTACTACTGTATTTTGTTAGTGCTCTTGTTTTACAGGTCATTTGTGGAATCTTCCATTTTACATGTGCATGTATTCCATGCATTATTGCAGTTGGAATGTATGGGTGAAGGTCTGGAACACCGCTGTGTCAGTTGGTGCTGCCTTCCTGAGCCCTCATTACCTATGTACCTTTCCTCTGTCTTAATTTCCAATAAAACCCTTAAAGCAGCTGAATACTCCAGGCGAGTACTTTGCAACGATTGAAGAATACTGGTGAGTACTAGTGAACTTCTCACAATTTTGGAGATGAGGATGGGATACGATTTTTTTTTTACCTCATGCAATGAGTGATTCTTGCAAGACAAAAATTTTTGTTGAATTGCTTTTGAATAACACCTGGCTACTATTTGATCCCTAATTAGTTGTTAGGTAAAATGCTCAAAATCACAGTAACCAGCAAGAACCTTCAGAGCAGTTACGTAGGTGTCAATAGACTCATTGGGACCTTGAATACGAGTAAAACGTGTGCCTGTGAACCACCAGGTTAACTTATCTTTCAAAGTAAATGGATAATTTCTTTACAGCCAATTGAAATTCATCAAGATCACCCAAATCATGAACTAAGTACACAGGTAGGTGATCAAAAACACTCTGCTCCTCCACACCCAAATAATAGTATAAAAGGCTGCGTTTTCTATCAGGTTTAAATTTTAAATCATCAATAGCCCCTAGATACGCATCGAAAGATCTATACTAAAGGCGCCATTTAATAGGGGGTTCTCCAGGTTCTTGTAAGAAACGTGTAGGAGGAGTAACAGACTGCATAGTACCAGCAAGAAAGAAGATGAGAAGAGAAAAGAGGAATAGAGAGGATAGAACAATGTGATATAAGATAAGTGATCAGTGACTAGGAAAAAAAAAAGAAATCATGAAAAGGAAGGATTGTGCTAAGAAATAGGAGTGAAGCGTTTTAAAAGCTGTTAAAACCAAGTTGAAGGGAGAACAAAGAAAAACAAACTGGAGCGTGTTAATCGCTGTCGTCAACATGAATAAGCAAAATTATGGTGAGGAAAATGAGCGTGTTAATCGCTGTCAACACGAAGGAAAAACTTGATAATCACTGACGTTAACACAAGCTGGATAGGAGACATGCAGTACCAGGAGACACCTTGAGGGGCACTGTGGGTGAACGTGAACAGGAAAGTTTAGATCCTGCCGGAAGTGTTCCTTGCTCTGTATCATAGAGCGTAGTGAAGATCCAAATCCGTCAAGATGAGCAGGACGGAGGAAAGTCGAAGGATCCAGACGTCGCGCAGAGAGCTGTCACGAAGACAAAGAAATGCAGGAATCCAGCCATCGCGGAGGCAGTTGTCACGAAGACAAGGAAATGCAGGTGAGCCAAGACGACACAGTGCAGACACGAGGCGCGTACGTGAACAGGCAAAGTCAAGACAATGAATGTAGGCGTATCCCAAGCTTGTCGCCAAAATTGTAAGTGTCGATGCCAGTTCTTATGGTAAGGGCGCTGTTTTGTCACAGATGATAGGCAACAATGAGGTTACCATTGGATTTGCCTCAAGGAGAATAAAAGATGTGGAGTTGAGGTATTCTGTCATTGAAAAAGAAATGCCTGTGTGTGTGTGGGGTGTAGTGAAATTCAAATCTTATTTGTGGGGTAGAAAGTTTTTGCTTAAAACAGATTGCAAACTGTTAGTGGACATCTTGTCTGGCAATAAAATTAAGAAAGCCACAGTCAGATTAGCTAGACTTGCTACCAAATTTCTGGAATTTAATTTTTCCATACAACATATAGCTGGGGGTAAGAATGTCAAGGCTGATTTCTTGTCCAGGCTTCCTGTTCAAGATGTTAAGTGTAATGGGAAAGAAGAGGAGGATATTGAAGAATGCATTATTGCCACTGTTGATGACACTGTGATTTGTGCCAATATGGAAGATTGGCGCAAAGCTTTCGAAAATGATACAGTTTTAAAACAGGTGATGAATTTTGTTGTGGAAGGTTGGCCCAAACAAAAATCCATTGATCCGGTCTTACAACCTTTTTGCAAGGTTGCCTATGAGTTATCCATTGAAAACAATTGATTAGTTAGAGAGGGAAAATTAATTCCTCCTTCCTGTTTCAGGAGAAGAATTTTGGAAACGACTCACTCTGGTCATTTAGGTATGACTGCAACTAAACGCAGAATTCGCAATGATTTTTGGTGGCCTTGTGTTGATCGTGAAGTTGAAGTTTTAGTGGGTGAATGTACCCAATGCTTGTACAGCGATAAACATGTATCCACATCCACATCCTCTACGTGTTCCAAGCCTGTAGTGTGTCCAAGCAAAGTTTGGCAAAGAGTCACCATGGATTTTTTAGGACCATTTCATGTTCTTCCCAACTACATGAAGTATTTAATTGTTTTGATTGATCACCTATCCAGGTGGGTGGAAGTCAGAGGTGTTTCTGAACCTATCACTAAATCTGTTGTTTTTTTTCTTCAAGATGTTTTCAGTAGAGAGGGTGTCCCTGAAGAACTGTTAACCGACATCGGGGTGCAGTTTACCTCAGTTTGTATGCAATAATTTTTAGCAAAAATGGGTGTCAAGCATCTTCGCACTCCTCTTTATTTTCCCCAAGCCAATGGTAAAGTTGAGAGATTCAACAGAGTTTTGTTTGAATGTATGCAAAGTGCGATCAAGGCGAGAGCGGATTGTGAGACTGCTGTCAGAGATGTTGTGTGGGCGTACAGAACTACTCCTCATTCTCTTTCGGGTTCTGTACCTTTTGAGCTTATGAGGGGAAGATGGCCACCTACATTTCCTTTTCTTCATGACAACTGCCTCTGCGACGGCTGGATTCCTGCATTTCTTTTTCTTCGTGACAACTCTCACCGCGACGTCTGGATCCTTTGACCGACCCCCGTCCTGCTCATCTTGACGGATTTGGATCTTCACTACGCTCTATGATACAGAGCAAGGAACAACTCCTCATTCTGTTTTGGGTTCTGTACCTTTTGAGCTTATGAGGGGAAGAAAAGTTTTTTCCACTTTTAACCCATTTTGGGAAATGAAGCTTTTGAACAAAGAGTGCAATGTGGTGAAAGAAGCTATCAAAGCCAAAACATCGAGGGGCATATTCTCAAGAACGTGCGATAATCATCGCCAAAATTAACGCAATTTTTTATATCGTCGTCTATCGCTGGAAAATAACTCTGTGTTAACGTCGTATTCTCAACACGGCGGTAACATGCGATAGTTTCCCAATAACGCGTCAAATGTCCATGATAAAATGACCGTGACGGCAATAAAAACAAAACCCAATCGTGAAAAATGTGCAATGGGCCCAACTGCGATAAAAAATTCAGCGACAAGCAGCGCCAGGCCTGCAAGTCCCACAAGTCAGGCAGGAAAAATCACTATAAAAGTGGCAACAAAAAACACAAACAACTGTGAAGCACCATGGAGGTAGCCGGAGCAAGTACAGAAGACAAGCAGAACTCCACAAGCCCCACGGAGGACCAGCATGGGACCTCGGGGCAGGGAGCAGGAAAACCAGATCCTCATTACGGAGGTGATAGAACACCACCACCAGCTGTTCATCACCTCCACTGTGTCATTGGCAACTAAAAATACAATATGGCAGTCCATCTTGGCCAAGGTGAATGCAGTCGGAGTGAAGAGAAGGGAAGTGGACGACTGCAAGAAGTGCTGGACTGATGTGAAGCACAAAACCAAGCTGAAACTCAAAACCAACCTGAAAGCAGCAATGCAGACTGGAGGTGGGAGTCTAGCGACACACCAGGAGCTGGATGAGATGGAGGAAATGGTGTCCTGAGTCATCATTGGGGAGACGGTGGCAGGAGTTAGGGGACCGGACACTGCACAACATGACCTGAGCCAACAGCAACAGGATGAGTAATGACCAGGGACTGGGGGAACGGGGGGAGATGGGCACAATGGCACACATGCACTATTAAGTATAGCACATTTGCGGACAAACTATACCCAAGAGTCACAACTCCGACCAAGAGCCCAATTTACCCAAGTCTGCAACGTCTCAGCACTGTATAAGCACAGAAGTGAAAGGCTCACCAGCTGAAAGGGATAAGGGCCAGCCAAATCAGAGGTGAAGGGGCAACTCACCCACAATGCAGCACACACACATAAGAATCAGAGCACCTCAACATTGACAACAATGTGGTACAAACTGCAACACTTATACAGCAGAACAGAGGACACAACTGCTGCCGCTTGTGTGTAGAAAATGGCCATTCGCATTTGGCACAGCAGGAAACTGTGAGATGACAATGTACAAGTACAACCTCACATCCCTGATGGTGTAGAAATGTCAACTGTCCCGCATCAAATAGGCATCTCCTCACAAACAGTCACAATGTACATTGTCATGCAGTCTGTAAGTAAACGGGTACAATGCGTAAACATACATGTGAACACAATATCAATCGGCATCTCCCCTTCACATTGTAGAGGGACAATCAACACCTCCTGCAGAGCAGACCCAACAACTCAGCACTGACGATGAAGAGGACCTCCCCAACATCAACACTGATGCCCTCCAACAGCACATGGACAGCTTCGGCACCCCACCTCCAGGAGCAGGGCAGCCCAGCTGCATCGAGGAGACCCCACCACCTGCACAGACCACACAGCAGGATGCATCCACCACCAAGCTGTCTCCCAGGACCCCCACGACCAACACATGGCATTCCAACGCCGTGTGTTATGGTGCCAGGACAAAATGGCCGATCAGCTGCGGGCGGGGTTCGACTTCATGGCAGCCAAACTAGATGCCATACGTGGGTGTCTACGTCCCATCAGGGACCACTTACAGTCCCTAACAGCTGACATCGCTGGAGTCATGACTCTGAGCCACGAACAACTGTCTAGTCAGAGTGGCTCCAGCGATGTCAGCCGGGAGTTGAGACACATAAAGAGAATGATGGAGCGCTTGGAGCGGATGCAAATGGAAAGAATGTTTGCCACGGCTGCACACCAGCGAGATGTAGCTGTGATCTTCCATGCCCTGCAGATCCTCATCATGGTATTGCCGCCACAAGGCCTGGCGCGGATGAATGCTGCTACTACTAATCCATCCACATCTCCGCCCCCTGAAGTGTCAGTGCCACACAGTGCGGCAGACATTCCACCTCCGGCCCCTGATGTGTCACTGCCACACAGTGATGCAGACAAAACACCACCAACCACATATGAGGCACCTGACACATCAGAGGGCGAAGAGGATGATGAATATGGGTTTGTGGTAAGAATGAAGTGGTAGTATTCATCTCCGCCATATGGCCAGTTTCAGCTTGGTTCTACCCTCTGCATCATGCTCTGGAATAACACCTTCCACTGTCCCCCGATACACTCAGCGACACTCACCTTGGACCTCGACATGGACTGCCATATTTTGTTTGGTTACCAATGACACAGCAATCACACTGCGGACTGACGTCTTACACTTCCGAAGGACTTGTCAATCCCTAAAGGACTCTGGTGGTCCTCCACAGGGCAACAATGTAAAGTGGGGTTTGCATGGCCCTGTACTGGTCCAGCTTCAACACTCAACTGAATGTGAATAAAACATTTTAATTCACACAGATGTGTCATGGCTATGATCAATCAAGTATGAAAGTATGGATGAATGTAGGGACAGTGATTCCACAAAAAGGTACTCCCTGGGTAATGCCATCAATGCGCATGTATGGCCGTGACCCAGATAGGCAGTGAGACACACATCACAGTATGCCTGTCAGTACGGGCAAGATAAGTGCCACAACATGCAGACCAATGCAGCAGTATTTCAGAATAAGGAACGTTGCCAAGCGCCACTGTCCTCTACGGGGGAGTGCCTCAGCTTTTACAGATGTGTGTTAACCAACGTTGTTGTCCGCTCATGTATTCGGAGTCCAGGCGAATACAGCCATGTCCACTGTTGTCGTGGGATATGTGACCAGATCTCCAAGATGCAACAGGGTGTTGGGACATGTGCAATGGGTTCCAATCAGTTGTGGCTGGAGGTACGTAGTTACTCGTCCATGAAAGCGATTGCAGCTTCGTAGACTATCAGTTCCAACATGAGGTTGTTATCGACTTCATCAAACAGGACGGTGAGGCGATCCATTAACAGGTCCGGACAGATGTGCTGTGTCCACCCCCTTTCACCAATTAGCACTACAGCCCAATAGGGGAGCGCTGCAATGTGGTCACTGCACACGAGGAGTTGTGCAATCTCCCAGGTCCAGCTGCCAGCATGTATGCCAAGTATCAAGGCATCCCATAAACAGGTATCACTGTGATACTCTTGGTCATGGGCCAACAGGGGGAGTACACACGTGTCAAAATCCAGTTCAGCTACCGTCCTGTTGGATAGGCAGACATCCATGGACCACTCGAACATGCACGATTGACAATGCAACAGAGGTGACGTTGGCAAGGCGGAAGCTTAGCCAGTAACTGATCCGCAGCACTGCCAATGGCAGTGCCTCCAGTAAATGCGGCATACGTGCATGGTACAGTTCCACGTGACAGGGGTTGTGCATGTGTCCGGGATGTTCTGCCATTGCGTTAGTGGCTCTGGTTGATGGGGTGTGTATATGTTGGTCTTTCGTTGGGCTGTGCGTAGTGTGGGAGTCGTCATCACCTGCTATAGTATCTGTCAGTTGGTGCCGGGCACATGCAATTCCGAGGTCGGAGGTGCAGATGTGCTTCCCTCTGATAGTTCAGACAAAGGAGCGTTCATCCCTAATGTTAGTTCATCATCTGCTTGCATTCAGGAAATGTGATGTGGCTTGTTGCGGTTGGGTGGGATGTGTGCGACTTTAGGATTCATGTTTGACATGTCTTGCCTGTGGCACATGAGCGGCATCACTGTGTGTTACGTAGCCTCACAGCTGCTCCTCCCTCCCCCAAGCCTATTTACTTAAGTGCGCTGCGCGGTTGCAACACTTGCACTCCTACAGCACACCATTGTCATGCCTGTCTGTGCATGTCCACAAGCCTGACAACGACACTGTGATGTTGGCCGTTGAAGGTGGGCGGCCACGTGAGTGTAGGCCTATGGTACGGATAGGGCGGACACAGATGTAGAGTTCATGCCTGGCTGAACTCGCACTGCGATTAGGGCTAGGTTTTTGGTTCATGCTGCGGCAATACAGATACACACAACACTTGGCATGTATGAGCCAAGACCCCGAGTGGTCTTGCGCTCCTTCATTTCTCAGTTTGTGCGAGCCCGCCCTCTGGGTGCTTGCTATATTGTGACATTGTCAATTGTGGGATGGGTGGCGCCAACACTACAACAGAGACACATGCATTAGTTACTTCCTTGTCCAACTGAAATACACCCAGAGCCCCAGGCAAATTCTTCACACCCCTACGCTGGACTGGCGTACGCCGGTCTAGCCCACTCCGCTTACGCTTACTGGGGGGATGACAAGGCTACATGTCTAAGGTCTTACCCACTGCCTGAGGTGACATGGTTGTGTCCGCTGTCCACAGCTCAATGTAATGTGGTAGGGCCCAGGGCCATCATGCATACATAATGACCACACGGACACACTTAGATAGATAGTGGAACTGGGTGCAGGCACTTGTGCCCGGCCCCTTTTTATTACCAGGGTCACACGTCCAGTGACGCCTGTGCTGGATGGGTGTGGGGTGAGTGTAAGCCAGGCCTCAGGGAGTGGTTGGTGCTGACAACAACTAGAACAGTGGTCATTGGATCACACATACAGATTCAATCATAAAGGATCCATGACTTGTGGTGCACTGAGGTAGGGGCACCAGATCTGAAATCGCACACACAAGATTCAATCATAAAGGGTCCATGACTTGTGGGGCACTGAGGTAGGGGCACCAGAGCTGAGCGTGCTCATGTGAAGAAATTGTTAATGATTGTGTCCCTTCGGGATATTCCTGCTGCAGCTGCAGTGGGGTGTGGTACACCTGCCTCATCTTCATGATCATCGTCCCAGGTCTTCCCCACTGCCTTAGGTGAGATTGTTGCGTCAGCTGTCCACAGCACAAAACTCAATCATAAAGGGTCCATGAGTTGTGGTGCACTGAGTTAGTGGCACCTGAAGAGCTGAGCAGGGTATCAAGCTGATGATGGCATCCAAGACAGGTGTGAGCAACTTTGAGAGGCTGGCTGTGAGACTTCTCCGACTCTGCCAGTTGTTGGTTGGAGGTGGTCCCGGGGGTGGTGGCGTGCGCAGCCAGCGATAATGGTGTGTCCTTGCAGGTCATGATTGGATTTGATATGTGTGAGCCCTGCTGACCGCAGTGTAGGCCGGAGGCAGCGGTCAGCAAGGGCCCACAGCCATGTGGCGTTGACTGGAGCTGCACAGAGTTAGTGGCACCTGATGAGCTCAGCATGTGCGCAGCCAGCAATGATGGCGTGTCCTTGCAGGTCATGATTGGATTTGATATGTGTGAGCCCTGCTGACTGCAGTGTAGGCCAGGGACAGTGGTCAGCAAGGGCCCATAGCCACGTGGCTTTGACTTGACCTGCACAGCGTTAGTGGCACCTGATGAGCTCAGCGTGTGCACAGCCAGCGATGATGATGTGTCCTTGCAGGTCATGATTGGATTTGATATGTATGAGCCCTGCTGACCGCAGTGTAGGCCGGAGGCAGCGGTCAGCAAGGGCCCACAGCCACGTGGCGTTGACTTGAGCTGCACAGAGTTAGTGGCACCTGAAGTGCTCAGCGGGTGAGTAGAATGCGGTGATGCGTCGTCCGGGCGGGCCGCACTGGAATCAATGTCTGTTGCCTACTGGACTTTGCCATAAATAAATCAAGACTCGATTTGAATTGGGGGACCTGCTAACCGCAGTGTAGGCCGAAGGCAGTAATCAGCACACCCATAACTCTGCGGTGCTGTGCCGCTGGGTGCGCTGGGGGCCTGTCGCGGAGGCCAGTGATCGGCTGAGGAGGCTGGAGGTCACAGTGGCGGACTCGTGGCAGGGTGAGGGGCGCCGGACTGGCAGACGTGTTGGCCATCCTGGAAGTGAGCCCCGGCCTATTTATTCACACTCCTATGCTGGACTGGCGTACACCGGACCAGCCCACTCCGCTTACTCGGGGGGGACGACAAAGCCACATGACCGAGGTCTTCCCCACTGCCTGAGGTAACATGGTTGCGTCCACTGTCCACAACACTACAAACACCAGCAGTATATGTCCACATGGACATGTCTGTGCTCTGCATACTGAAGTCTGTCCAGCACATCACCACCACAATTGGCATTGTGTACATTCTTATTCATGGTGACTTGCCTCCTTCACAGATACTTGGTTCCCACCTCTCCCCACATTCTGCAATTGTGTGGCTGAGGGGCCATGCCATTTTCGGAAGGGGTGCTGGGGGGTGGGGGGGTGGCGGTGGGTGTTGTGGCCCTCTTGGGTCTCCGAACTGCATGATGAGTAGCTCTATGACATGTGTTGGTCTTCAGATGTGGCTCTGGGCTGGGCTCCCTTTCATACTACAGGTTGTCCTGCTTGACACCAGTAACAGGCAGGCAGGTGTTAAATCCCTGCTGCTAAAGCGCCTTATCGACAGTTTTTGGATCACATCGCAGATCTGGCTGGTCATTGAGAATATTGCGAAGTGGTGTTTTTGTGTGTTTTTGCACGGGAACACCTACTCTGCATATCATTAGCGTTAGTTGTCGCTCTCATCCGTGGCGATGTTTTTTGCGGCAGTTTGCACCAGCTTGAGAATGGGGCGATAAATCTATTGCCACTTTTGCGGCGCTAAAGTGCCGATAAATTGGCGATAAGTCCTTGAGAATATGCCCCTTTATTATTATTTATTATTAAGGAGTTTTATATAGCGCTAGCCTGACCCAAGGGTATTGCAGTGCTTCACAACAGTTTTTGAGCAAGATTCATACAAGAAGCAGTATTCTACATATAGGTTCAGCAGTCCAAGTGTTCTGAGCAGCATTGAGGTAGTACGTGAGCCCTGAGATAACCTCATAGAGGGCCCGTTGTCTTGGGGTTGATACAATAAGGCAGGATACTACATATAGGTTCGGAAGTCCAAGTGTGCTGAGCAGCATTGAGGTAGTCCGTGAGTCCCGAGATAACCTCATAGAGTGCACATTGTCTTGGGGTTGAACCAATTAAGGGGGGGGAGCAGCAGTTGGGGGCGAATAGCAGGGAGGAGGTGAGTCTCAGAGCTACAATGTCAGGAAGAGACGACAAGCAGGAAATAGCGTTTTGATGGTGGCTATCTAATTGTGAGGGAGCGGTTGAGGAAAAGGACTTTAAGTTGTTTTTTGAATTTTGTGAAGGACGAGATAGTCCTGATACCGACTGGGAAGGCGTTCCAGATTTTGGGCGCGTTTCCGGTGAAGGACCGTGCAGCAGTTTTTTGTTTGCATGTTTTCATGGGGAAATGTAGTAGGGTGCGGGAGCTCCTTAGGTTCCTTGTCTGACCAGCCCTCTTGAGTTTGGCAGCCAAATACTCAGGTTTTCCTGTGTGCAGGTCTTTGTGTGTGAGGCAGGCAGTTCTGTATCTGGCATGCAGTTCGATTGGGAGCCATTTTAGTTTTCTGAGTGCTGGTGAGATGTGATCATATTTCCTGATTCCAGTGACGATTCTAGCTGCTGTGTTGAGAGTAGTTTTGAGGGGTGCTAGGTGAGATTTTGTTGTACCGGTGAGTGTGGCATTCCCATAGTCGAAGTCTGGATAGCACCAGTGATTGGGTGGCTTGTTTGAGGTCGTTGGTAGGGATGAATGGTTTTATTTTAAGTAACTTCAGGTTGATGAAGGCACTCTTTGAGGAGTTCTTGATGTGATTGGCCATGTCGAGTTTTGAGTCTAGGGTAATTCCTAATGATTCAACGGAGCGGGTCAGAGTGTGATTGCCGTTAAGAGCATCCAAAGCTTTTAGCCATTCTGAAATATGAGGGTTCTCCTCTTTGTTGGAGATGAGGAGTATTTCGGTTTTGTCTTGGTTAAGTTTTAAGTGGTTAAGCGACAGCCAATGTTGGATTTCTTTTAGAGTGACATTTAGTATGTGAATGTCATCAATGGAGGAGGTTTCTAGATAGATGTGGGTGTCATCTGTATAGAGGTGGAAAGGGATGTTAGCATTTTTGAGTAGGGTGGTGAGGGGTTCCATGTATATGTTGAACAGTTAAGGTGAGAGCAATGAACCTTGGGGGATGCCCGTGTTGACAGGGTGTAGGTCGGAGGTAAAGTTTTTTTTTTTATCCTTTGTGAGCGGCTGTGTAAGATGGAGGAGAACCAGCGTAGGACGCCCTCATCAGCTCCTACCCTTTCTTGTAAAGCCTTGATGAGAAGTTGGTGATCAACCGTGTCAAAGGCTGCCGATAGGTCTAGGAGAATGAGGAGGCAGCATTGGTCGGTATAGAGGGATTTCAGTGATGAAGCTAGTCGCCGCAGGTATGAAAAGTCCAAACTTCCTGTTACCAGAAGGGAGATCACATTTTCCATTGGGGACTGGGTTTGTGTCAAAGATCCCTTATAGTTGCAAAAGGGTAAGTCAAGGTTCAGAGATCCTGCATGCATTGTTAGCATTAGAGGTCAAGCTGTGAAACTCGACAATGGCCAGTGGTGGAATGTTGGCCGCTTGACAAAGAACAAAAGAAAGTTCAAAACTATCCTGTTGTCAGAAAAAGCTCAAGGGCTAAGAGGATCCCCAAGAGGTTAAATGATTAATAATTTGTTCTTGCTCCTCTGTTGCTTTGAATTCTCTTTCTTTTTTTCGGTAAAGGGGGAGATATGTGGTGTTTGGGTTTTTCTGCTATTGTATTTTGTTAGTGCTCTTGTTTTACAGGTCATTTGTGGAATCTTCCATTTAACCTGTGCATGTATTCCATGTATTATTGCAGTTGGAATGTATGGGTGAAGGTCTGGAACACTGCTGTGTCAGTTGGTGCTGCCTTCCTGAGCCCACATTATCTATGTACGTTTCCTCTATCTACATTACCAATAAAACCCTTAGAGCAACATAAGACTCCGGGCGAGTACTTTGCAAGGATTGAATACTACTGGTGACTACTTGTGAACTTCTCGCATGAAAGCTAAAAAGGTCACAAATTAACTTTATTACCATTTTATTTTTCATCTCTGGGGGTTTTATGGGGTATTTTGGTTAGTGGGGCGATGCTTCTCTGCTCAAATGGAGAGCCCGCACCTGGTTAGATCAGAGGCACACAAACTATTATATCTGCACTATTCCCATGGATTTCGGCTAACAAATCGTTTTGGAATAGTTTTTGACCTTTACCTACAGTTGATTAAGCCTCCATAGATCCTCCTTTGCAGATCTGAGTGAGACTAATAACTTTCTTATACTACTGTATTACTTTGCAGCCATTATATTTACTATTAGTGTATGTGATTGTGACTTTTCCTTTGCTTGCTTGAGCTCAAAACTCATTACAAACGTGTATGCATGTAGTAGCCATGTTTCTTTAGAAGCTTTTCCTCAGTATCCCTTTTCCCCTATCTTCTCTTATTTCATACTCTATTTGGTCCACCCAATAGTGGTTGGCTTGATTACAATGTGTCAGATATCATACTGTGTGATCTGTACTATGCTCATTATGTATTTACATTGTACTCTGAGGACAGAGGGAAGGCTTCAGGCCAATCAGCATTCCACTTGGTGCCACTGGGCAGTCCTCTGAAGCACACAGCAAGTCGCAGACAGCAGGGCAGTCATCTGAGAGTCCTCAGCAGGTTAAGAAGTTAACTGATGTGTGGGGCTGAGTGCCCTAATTTTAGACCTGGTGCCAGCTTTGAAGTGGGAAAAACCTCTGGATAAGTATCTGGAATTTCCTGCCTCCCTGCCCTGGTCATAGGATAGCCCGAGTCACAAAAAGCTAGTGTGGAGTTCATTTACAGTGCAAGTTGGACTGTGGACAGCTCCCCCCCCCCCCCCATCCTTCTAACTCCCATTACCTCAATACTGTTGCTACCTGAGAGGAATACAGAAAGGCCGACTGCCAACTACACCTAGTCATGTGGCCCAGGAATAGGCTGCAGGAACTAAATGGCTATGGCAAGGAAATGGCAACTTTCTAAAAGTGGCATTTTCAGAATTGTGTAATCTGACTATCAATGCAGGGAATTTTAAACTGCAATTCCCTAGACACTAAACTTGATATTTTACCTGCTCCCAAACAATTATCACTTATTAAACAAAATAAGGTAACCCAATGTTATCCTATGGGAAAGGCAGACCTTGTAGTAGTGAAAAACAAATATACACGTTTTTCACTACCAGGACATGTTAAAGTTAAAAGTACATGTCCCACTTTTTAAATACATTCACACTGCCCAACGGGCTGTTTAGGGCCTGCCGTAGGGGTGACGCATACATATTGAAAAGTTTTTTTTTTATTCCCGGCAAGTGTTTTGTTTTTGCCAAGTTAAATTGGCAGTTTAGAATTGCACACATGCTGCCTTGGCAGACCTGAGACATGTTTGAAAGGGCTACTTTATCATCAATCAATCTTCAGTTAATCAGGGGCTGCTTAAGTGGGTGGCTCAATAAGTGCTGAAGGCCCACTAGTATATAGAGTCCTAAGACCAACAGAAAAGAAGGGAGAAAGCAGGAGGGCAAAAGGCAAAATGCACAGGGAACAACTCCTAATGCTGATAGGTCTAACATAAATCATGGACTTGTGAATAAGCATTCCCCTTCCACGAAATCATACAACTACTATTGAAAAGATTTATCAACAACTTGCGCCACCACACAAAGTGGCTGAAAGTGTTGGTAAGGCATTTATTTTCAAGAGTACAACTTTTTTTCTGCTTGAAGGCAGCTGTTAAAGTAATGGTGCTTTTTTTTAATATGTCCCAATTTTTCATGTATTGCAGGTATGCTGCACCACTGTAAAGCCACATCCAGAGGCAGATTTACTCCTCTTTTGCACAATGCAGCAAGACAACTTGCTGCACTGAATCACATGGAGAGGGCAGGAATACGCCATATCTACTAAGATATGGCACATTCCTGCTCTCCCTCTGTGCTGATGCACTTGTGGCTGCACAGGTACAAAGCTAGGGTGCCTGCACCCCAGGCAGGATTGTTTTTGTGAAGGAAGGTGCACCTTCCTGCACAAAAACAATCCTTGGAGGAGTTTTTCTCTATTTGTGCTGCAGTATAGAGCATACATAGAAAGGGAAACAATGAGGAGAATTAAACATATTTCTCCTTGTTAAATCCCCCCTAGTAAGGCATACCATTTCAAGCATTCCCAGATTTACTAGTGTTAGTAAATCTGGGAATGCGCCAAAAACCATGGGTGAATGCGCAGGGAAAACCCATGCTCCACCCATGGAACACCTTCCCAGGGCAGAGTAAAGCGAGGCAGCGACTTGCGCATCCGTGTGTTACTCCAGATTTACAATGCCATACAAGGTAGCTCTGTGTGGCATAGTAAATCTCACTAAATGGCTTGCGTTTCCCTTGCACCACCTTGTGTCAATCAATCAATCAATCAATCATTTGTAGAGCGCACTACATACCCGCGACGCTCTCAAGGCGCTGGGAGGTGGGGGTGGGGGGTGGCGCTACTGGTCAATCGGCCAGGTCTTGAGTAGGCACCTGAAAGTCAGCAGGTCTTGGGTCTGTCGTAGGCTCAGTGGGAGGGTGTTCCAGGTCTTGGCGGCGAGGTGGGAGAAGGATCTTCTGCCGGTGGTTGTTCTCCGGTTGGGATGTAGAAGGAAAGTCGTCTGTTGAGGAAGGCTGGGCCGGTCTTGTGGAGTGCCTTGTGTGCGTGGATGAGGACCTTGAAGGATATCCTCTTGTTGATGGGGAGCCAGTACAGGTTTCTCAGGTGGAGAGTGAAGTGGCTGTGGCGTGGTACGTCGAGGATCAGTCGTGCAGATGCATTTTGGATGCGTTGCAGACGTTTGATGAGCTTGGTCGGGGCTCCCGCGTAGAGGACGTTTCCGTAGTTGAGTCTGCTGCTGACGAGGGCCTGGTTGACTGTTCTTCTTGTATCTGTCGGGATCCACCTGTAGATCTTGAGGAGCATGCAGAGGGTGTTGAAGCAGGAGGAGGAGACGGCGTTGATTTGCCTGGTCATGGAGAGCGTTGAGTCGAGGATGATTCCCAGGTTGCGTGCGTGGACGGTGGGTGTCGGGGCTGCCCCCAGTGCCGTCGGCCACCAGGACTCGTCCCAGGCTGAAGGGTTGGAGCCGAGGATGAGGACCTCCGTCTTGTCCGTGTTCAGTTTCAGTCAGCTGATCTTCATCCAGTCGGTGACGGCCTTCATTCCTTCGTGAAGGTTGGATTTGGCGGTTATGGGGTCCTTGGTGAGGATCAGTTGGGTGTCGTCGGCTTAGGAGATTATGTTGAAGTCGTGCTGTCGGGCGACGTGTGCGAGTGGGGCCATGTACACGTTGAACAATATCTGGCTGTGGGAAGAGCCTGGGGTACGCCGCAGATGATCTCAGAGGCTTCGGATGGGAAAGGGGGAGGCGGACGCTCTGGGTTCTGCCGGACTGGAAGGAGGTGGTCCATTCCAGAGCCTTGTCTCGGATCCCTACAGCGTGGAGGCATGTGCGTAGTGTGCGGTGGCAGATAGTGTCCAAGGCGGCGGAGAGGTCCAGGAGGATGAGGGCCACGGTCTCACCGTTGTCCAGCAGGGTCCTGATGTCGTCGGTGGCGGCGATGAGGGCAGTCTCAGTGCTGTGGTTGCTGTGGAACCCTGACTGGGAAGGGTCCAGGATTTTGTTTTCTTCAAGGTATCGGGTTAGCTGTCTGTTGAAGATCTTCTCGATGACCTTGGCCGGGAATGGAAGCAGGGAGATGGGCCGGAAGTTCTTGAGGTCTCTTGGGTCCGCCTTGGGTTTTTTGAGTAGGGCGTTGATCTCGGCTTGTTTCCAGCTCTCTGGGAAGGTCCCGGTCTCGAGGGAGAGATTGATGACGTTGCGCAGATGGGGTGCGATGGAGCTGCTGGCTTTGTTGAAGATGTGGTGCGGTAAAGGGTCTGACGGGGAGCTGGAGTGGATTGTGCTCATGGTCTTGATGGTGTCATGGAGGCTCACGTTGGCCCAGGCTAGCATGGGGTCATGGTCGATGGTGTGCGGAGAGTCTGTTGTGTTGATATCTGTTGGGGCTGTCAGGGTGTTGAAGCTGTCATGGATGTCTGCTATCTTGCGGTAGAAAAAAGCGGCGAGGGAGTCGCACGGGGCTTGCGATGGTGGGATGTCGTTGGTGTTGGAGCTGGGGTTGGAAAGTTACTTCACGATGTTGAAGAGCTCCTTGCTATTGTGTGCGTTGTTGTTGAGGCGGTCTTTGAAGGAGGTCCTGGTGGTTGCGGGTGGCGTCCTTGTGGGCTGCGTGGCTTTCTTGAGTCTGCTCACTGGGCCATTTATTCTTTACTTTCCGGCAGGCTTACTTGGAGGCTTGGAGTTCTGGGGTGAACCAGCTGGCCCTCTTGCTGGTGTCTCTGTAGGAGGGTTTCTTCAGCGGGGCGAGGGTGTTGGCGCAGTCGTCGATCCAGCGTCTGAGGTTGTGGGCAGCGTCGTCGGTGTTGTAGAGTTCGGTGGGTGGGCTGAGAGCGAGGTTTGCGTGTAGTTGGTCTTTGGTGATTTTGCTCCAGCAGCGGCGGGGGCTCTGTTGGGTGCGGTGGTGTGTGGTAGGTTTCTGGAAGATGAAGTGGATGCAGCGGTGGTCGGTCCAGTGGAGTTCGGTGCTGTGGCTGAAGGAGACGTGGGAGCTTGAGGAGAAGACAGGGTCGAGCGTGTGGCCGGCGGAGTGGGTAGGCGTTGTGACGAGCTGCTTCAGTCCGAGGTTGGCGAGGTTATCGATCAAGGTGGTGGAGTTGCTGTCGTTGTTGTTCTAAAGGTGAAAGTTCAGGTCTCCGAGGAGTATGTAGTCGGTGTAGGTCAGGGCGTGCGTGCTGATGAAGTCGGCGATGGAGTCGCTGAACTGGAGTCGGGGTCCGGGGAATCTGTAGACGAGGGTGCCTCTGAGGGTGGAGTTGGGGTCTGTGGGGATCTGGAAATGCATGTGTTCGGCGGTGCTGAGAGTGTCGTCGGTGCTGGTCGAGACCCTGATGCTGTTCTTGTGGACGATGGCGATCCCTCCTCCGACTCCGTTGGGGTGGTCTCTGCGGGTGATCTTGTAGCCGTCTGGGATGGCAATGGCGATGTTGGGTGCGGAGGAGTTGTTCATCAAGGTCTCTGTCAGGCAGTGGCGGCTGGTGAAGTTTGAGAGTGGTGAGGCTGGGCTACACGCGCGGGGACGGCGTTGGAGTTCACTTTAAGGGGATACAGCATTTTTGGGGAGGCCAGTGGCCATTTTCAGTGCAAATCTTTTTTAACAAACAAGCGTCTCCACCTTGGGCACCACAGAGTGTAGACTATTTCCAAACAAGTTTTCAATGAGAAGCATCCTAAGGCACCATGAGGTGGAGACCACCAAGTGAGGGATTCTCCCTGGGAAGCATGGGGAATGGACACCTCACACCGACTCCACATAGTACATTGTTACTAAAGTTAGCTACTGTAGTAGGCCCATCCTGAGAGGTCACAGAAGCTTCTGTTTACTGAACACACATCCAGGTGAGATCTTTTTTTTAATGCAATGTTATGGTGGTATCTCTTGGACTAAAACAAGACGCCCCGTTCTCGCAAGCCAATACTGGAATGACTCACTCTCAGATCCAATCTTGGATGTTAAGACACCTGATTCGCATCTGACTCATTCTGAAAGAGTAGCAGAACTGCTCCTGCCATACATACCCTTAGTGTAATGGAAAGATGAAGGATTATTGCTGAGAGTGACAAACAGTGAACCCTTGGGATGATGATCCGGGAGGAAGAAGGAGAAAAAAGCTGAGGAAAGCATAAACATTTGGGGGGTTCCTTTGAAATCCCTTTTGCACCTGTGCAAAATAACAGGCTGTTTGGAGTGACATTGAAAATAAGATGTTCTTCACTAGTACTGCACCACCAGGCCCACCTTGTAATACTAATGCAGAGTGAAAAACGAGTAAGTAATACCATATTTACAATCCATACATTATTCTTTGGGTATAAATGTTAAAGATAGACAATTTAAAGCAATACAACCCCAAAGAACTGAGCCATGAGACACAAATTGTGTAGGAATCACTGCTTCTAGAGGCTTTGCAGCTCCTCTCAGTACATATATCACTTTAAAAGAATGGTTTGGGTGTAGGAGCAATGAAGTAAGAAACTGCTTCCAGAACATTTAAAATGCAAAAACAGAATTAAATGGGACAGCAACAATTCTGCAGACTTCTGTAGACGCAACTTTGGAGTTTACAAAATCACACAGCCCTGGAGCTCGCTTAGCAGCTGTACAGGAGCATACACAGCTGTTCTCCCGCACACCCACTTGAGCTGTTGCCACAGCCCTTAAAATTGTTCCAATGTCCAACGGAAAATGCAGTTCGTGCAGCACTTTGTGGGAGAACAGTGGAAATGGTGGCAAGTGACTGAGAAATGCGCAGCCTAGCAGCAATCCTGCAAGTGCACAGATCTGGAAGATAAAGTTATGCCCGCATTCTATTAAGGTGGCCAGGTACACACGGTTCTGTGGGACCCTTCATAGTCTTTAATGTATATCAAGTACCGGAACTTCAGAACTTTGATATCTTTAGAAAAGAGAACATGGGGGGGGCGTGGTTTAGGTGCCAAGGGAAATGGCCGCCGTTATCGGAGGTTCCGGGACCTCGTAACGGAGCCGCGACTCCTCCGGGCGCTCGCTGCTGGTTTCCTGCTCACGGAGCCACTTATTCTGTATCCGAAGTTCCTCCTCCATGCCCTGACATCGAAGTGAAGGCGCGGGGTGAACTTACAGGGTGCTTTCTCTGTATTATGTACCGGCCGCGGCTCGTTTCGGAGTCGCCATTTTAAGTATTTTCTCAGCGTCTGCAGCTCCCCCTGCGCTCCGCAGCTATTTTTTCAATTTATCCCGCCCTAAAATGCTTCTGTTGGTGTTTCTATGGGCTATATGCAGCAAATCTTCCCTAATGTATGCTGCCAACTAATTTTCATGACACTTGGTCGTTTCTTGGCATTTGTGGACAATTTTTTCTCTCTCCTCAGCAGTGAATGTTCTATTTCTGGCCACCATTTTAAACATTTTTTCAGCATCTGCAGCTCCCCATGCGCTCTGCAGCTATTTTTCCAGGATATCTCGCCCTAAAATGCTTCTGTTGGTGTTTTTATGGGCTGTATGCAGCAAATCTTCCCTATTTTATGCTGCCACCTACTCTCCATGACATTTAGTCGATTTTTGGCATTTGTGGACAATTGTTTCCTCTCTCCTCAGCAGTGAATGTTCTTTTTCTGACCACCATTTTAGTTTACTACTCTGTCGTCTTCCACTGTGCTCCTTGGAATAAAACAATGTGACTTTTTCAAGATTCAAGACTTTATATGTGCTCATATTGGAGAACGATTTACTTAAGCTTTAATAATTTAATTTTTGCCTTTTTCTCAAGTCTTTCCAATAATTTTTGACACGCCTTTTAGGGTCTCGTGAACACCTCCCACTATTTTTTCTCCACTCGTTTTGCGAGAACTATGGCATGTTCTAATCGTAATTCCGCTCAACTTATTAATACTGCCTGCGTGCCGTTGGTGGACAACAATCCTTTCAGTGTGCTGCAGGATAATATGGATGACACTTGCACTGACTCTATTGGTCTCAAGGGCTCTACTCCTACCACCTCTCGATCACACACCAAACCTAACTCTAAATTACTTTCTGCTTCAGGGAAACGAGTGAAGGCAAATCCTCCTTCCCCCACCGACGCATCATCTTCCATTTCCATGGAGCTTCTTCTTGAAGAAATACGCTCCCTTAAACCGTATATGGCCGAAACAAATGCTCGTCTTCAGAGCCTTGTGGATAATTGGTCCCATACTGAGCAACAAGTGGCAGATCTTGAGAGGAGGATGTCCTCAGTGCAGATTATCTCTGACCAAGTTCCAGGAATGCATAGAGAGATACAATCACTTAAACAACAGGTTGAAATTTTGGAAAACCGCATCAGACGCAACAACCTACGTATTTATGGCCTTGCGGAAGGTCTTGAAGGTCCTAACCCTATATCCTTCTTTCAATCCTTCCTGCCGACACTTCTTGGTCTTCCAACTTCTCCTCCACTGAATATCCAACGAGCACACCGATTAGGTCCACCCTCTCGCTCTGCCAATTCTGCTTCCCCCTCAACGAAACCTAGAGGTGTTATTCTATACTTTCTAGAGTATACAGATTTGATTAAAGTTATTCAAACTGTTAAACAGAAGGGACAACTTACCTGGAATGGCGCCAATCTCTTCTTTGCCCAAGACTGTGCTAAAGCTACTGCAGATCGCCTCAAGCAGTTTTTGGACATGAGACCTGCTCTTCGTTCCCTGAATGCACGTTATGGATTGTTCCATCCTGTCTCTTCAAAGTGACTTATAAAAATAAGACGACCAATTATGAAGATCCTGCACTTCTTCAACAATTCATCAACTCCTGCAGATATGAGTCCATGGACACTCCTCGTTTTTAATTGTTTTATTGGCTTTTGATTGTCCCATTCAATTTCTGTCTGCCGTTACTTGTTATTATCCTTTTTTTTTTTGGTGTAGTTGTTTTATCCTGCGATACCCTCCTAATGTTTTCTTTTTCTCTTTTTTGTCAGGTGCGGTTCTGTGATCCTTTTTGGTGTATGACCCTTTCGTTTATGCCTGGAGCTTGTTCTCCCTTTGCTGCGTCCTCTTGGAGTATTCCGTACGGTGTGCTGCTTTTCCTTATGTGGTTCCTCCATCCCCACCTTCATTGTTCGTTTTTTTGGTATGTCTTTTAGACACTTATATGCATTATCATGTGTTGTTTGTTTTATAGTATGTTTCTGTTTTTGTGTTCTCTTCATTTCTGTCCTTTGTTTCCTCTTTCCCTTTTCTTTTTCCTCTGCTCTTTTTCCCTTCTCTTTTTGATGGAAGCTTTATTTCTATTTCTTTTCTTTGTCTAATCTGGAACTCATGTTTCTTTGCTCTATATTCTTTTATTATTACTACTTTTAGTTTTTCTATTGCTTGCTTAACATTTGTTCAAGTTACTTTAACTGTTACTTTTTTGTTTCAACTTTATACCATTTTCTCAGTAATAAGCTTATTCTCTGTCATTGATTGCATAATATTTGTTCAAGTTAATTTTTGATTGTTTCTATTTAGAGTCGTTACATGGAACGTTAAGGGAATAAATAATCTCATAAAAAGACAACAAGTTTTATCCCATTTATCTAAATTAAATGCTGACATAGCGCTAATTCAAGAGTCACACTTATCTGATGCTGAAGCATCTAAATTAAAGCGAGGCTGGGTTGGTAATGTTTTCTTTTCTCAAGCCTTAGGCAAGAAAAATGGAGTTTCTATTTTATGTCATAAAAAATATCAGGTGTCTATCTCCCATCAGGAATGTGACTCGGAAGGTCGATGGGTAATAGTCAAACTTATCGTAAATCAGATACCTTTAGTTCTTTTTAATATTTATGCACCAGTTATTGTTGATAATACCTTTTGGACTCTAATGCTTGCTGAGATTAAACAACTTGAGTATACTTACTATCATTCAAACTCTGAATCTTCCTTAAAAAACTTATTGAAGCTAAATTTAACTTCAACAAATCTTCTACAGAAGCAGCCTCTTCAAATCTTTTGAAAAGCAGTGCACGTTACTATGGAGGTCAAAATAAGATGGGGCAGCTTTTGGCAAATTATTTAAAAATACGGCGTGATCGTACTAGGATAGAATCTATACGGAATAATGCTGGTGTCTCCTTAGTTAAAGACAATGACATCCTAAACGAGTTTGTTTCTTTTTATAAAACCTTATACACTCCTCAATGTTATCCGTCCTCACTTGACCTTGTTTCTTATTTTCACTCCATTGATCATCCGTCGCCTCCTAATGTTGACTTTACCTCTTTAAATATGGATATCACTCTTCCCGAACTTACTCATGCAGTTTCTGTACTAAAACGAGGGAAAGCTCCAGGCCCGGATGGTTTTACTGTAGAATTCTATGCACATTTTTCTCAGATACTCCTCCCACATCTTTTACTTCTTTTCAATTCTTTTATTTCTGCTGGCGCTTCTGCCGGTACCTTTCAGGAAGCCATGATCTGTTTAATCCCTAAAGATAACAAAGATCCATCTCTTTGCAAAAATTATCGTCCAATTTCGTTAGTCAATCTTGATTATAAGATATTTGCAAAAATTCTTGCTGTCCGAATCGATCCTATTTTACCTAATCTTATTAGTCCTGAACAATCGGGCTTTGTAAAAGGTCGTCTATCTTCTGATAATTCCAGAGTCTTTTTTATTATCCTTAGTAAAGCCCCTACTCTTAATTATCCTATTGCAGCCATAGCGTTGGATGCAGAGAAAGCATTCAATAGGATTGGATGGGACTTTATGTTTCAAGCTTTCAAATGGATAGGATTTCCTCCTAAATTTATATCCCTTATCTCGCTACTGTATTCAGGTCCTACAGCCTCTATTTTTGTCAATGGTAAAATCTCAGACTATTTCCCCCTTCTTAGAGGTGTACGCCAAGGTTGCTCTCTATCTCCACTTTTATTTATCATTGCTTTAGAACCCTTCTTAACCAAGATTTGTCAGGATACTCTGATCACTGGTTTTCAGCTTGTTACCTCCCATGTCAAAATGTCTGTTTACGCGGATGATATACTTTTATATTGTTCTAATCCTTCTTCTTCCATTCCATCTTTTATGGCACAGGTTGATGTTTTTTTCCCAATGATCTGGCTATCGTCTTAATTCGGACAAGTGTGAAGTTCTCCCCCTAAATGTCCTTTGCCTTAAACATGACTTCAGCTCTATGGGTTTTTCTTGGCAAACTTCAAAGATAAAATACTTAGGACTGTGGTTCTCTTCAAACATTCCGGAAACCCTAAAATTAAATTTTGATCACATAACTAAGACTTTATCAGACTCTATCGATCGTTGGCATCCACTTTTTCTGTCTTGGTGAGGACGACTAGATTCCATTAAAATGATGCTTTCTCCGATAATTCTATATATTATCTCTATGATTCCAGTGCGTATTCCTGGTTTTTATTTTTTAAAAATAGGATTCTCTCCTAACAAAATTTCTTTGGAAAAACAAATCTCCACGTATCGCCCTATCCTCTTAGAAGGCAGATAAAATCTCTGGTGGTCAAAAGTTTCCTGACTTCAAAAAATACCATCTTGCCTTCTCATTAAAACAATCTTCCCGTTGGCTTTCTCCTGATCAGACTATACCTTCTCCTATTTGGTTGACTATAGAAAATTATTTTATAACACCTTTTAAATTTGAAGAATCTCTTGCCTTTACCAATAATATTTCTTCCTTTCAGACCCCGGTTATCTCTCACACTCGCAAAATTCTTGCTCCGCTTCTTCCTTCTTCCTATCCCTCTCTTTCCTCATTAGATCAACAGCCCATTTGGCACAATTCTTTACTCCGCATTAAAAATCGTACTTTCTACTGGAAATCTTGGAGCAATAAGGGATTACTTTGGATTTCACAATTATTATTACATGAGGTTCCCTTGTCCTTTTCAGATATTCAAACACAATTTGGCCTATCTCCTTCCTGTGGATCTCAATATGATCTTTTGTATCCTTCACTTTGTCAATACCTTCGATCCTTATGATTATTGCCCTCCTCCTCATCTGGTAGCTCCGCGCTTTTTCCCTTATTAACGAGCTCCTCCTCTGCTTCATCATTATATAAATGCTTATCTCTATCTCCTGATAGGTGCAAAACGAAGGTTGAATTGGCTTGGGAAAGTGATCTCCTGGAATGTTGGACAACTTCTTTTTGGGATAAGTTGTGGCTCAAAATTCATAAAACTTCCAGGGCTGCTAATACATCTCAAACTCTCTATTTTGTTTATCACGTCTCTTATTTACTCCCGCAAAGTTAGCCTCATTCACTACAAATTCTACCCCTATTTGTTGGTCTTGCCCTTGCATCAATGCAGATCTACTTCACATGCTTTTTGGTTGTCCCCTTGTGAAATGCTTTTGCCAATTGGTTTGGTCTCAAATGAATACAATTTTTAAAACTAAAATTCACTTCTCCCCTTCCAATGTTTTTCTAGGCTCTCTATCCCCCTGCTGGCCCCAATCTCCTTCTAGTTTTAAAATCATAGATTTGTTATTGGCAGTAGCTCTTCACTTAATCACCTCTAACTGGAAAAAAGCTGACAAAGTTACTTTTAGAGCCTGGTGGAATGCAGTCTGTTTTTATCATAGACTTGATTCTAACTTCGTTACCCCTATTTCAGTGTCCATCAAAAGAGATCTTTTATGGCTCCCTATATCCACTTATTTAACGTACACTGCCTCACATAGTGCTCCATTAGTTCAAACCTCTGATGAAGTTCAAAAACCTCCATCATTTTCTTGTTGTCTTTGCTTAGTTAAACAGTTTCTCATTAATATCCCCTTCGATATATATTATTATTATAGCTTGATAGTGATATTTTTTAACAATGTCTTTTTATGCATACCAATTTGTTTCATATGTTATTCTCTCTTAGAGGCTATTACAGAGTTCAGATTATAACAGAATGTACTTTCTCCTATCCCTTTTTCCCTTTCCCCCCCTCCCCCCTTTCTTCTCCTTCCTTTATCTTTTTCATATAAATTATTATTTACTTGAAAATGTTCTTAATTACATTTAATACTGTTCTCTTTTATATATTGTGTTATATTGAAGTTTGCTCAATAAACTTTGATGTTAAACTTAAAAAGAAGAAAAGAGAACATGGATACATTTCATTCACAGAAGCAGTAATATCAAGCAGAAGCTTACAAACTGAGTTAGACTGTCCTCTTAAGTTAGTAGAACAATCGGGTACCATTTCCCTTTTGGCACCAAGACTCTTGCTTTAGAATAATGCTTTTGAAAATGAAAAGAAGCGACTCGGTGGTAAAGAACAAGAAAGAAAGGAGGACAAAAATGTATAATTTGCACAGCTGCAACCGTATCAGTTTCCTGAAAAGGTTCACTTGGATGAAACTCACTGTGAATACATCAGTCTCCACTCAAGTTAGTGTAAATAATACTATGCTAGAAGAGTTGGTCTCACAGTCCCTTAAGTGATTGCTCTCCATTTTTTGTGTTTATGAAACTTCACTGCTTTGTTTCCCTTTTTTTTAAGCAAAATATTAACTATTTTCAAAAGTAAAAAGCCTATTTCAGTCGTGTCAATCAAGTAGAATAAGCAGTCAAAAGCTGACCAAAAATAGATATACATCCCAAATTTGGTAATTGGCCCAGCTAACCACCCACGAAGCCCATTTACACAAACATGGCCTATGAAGTACTGCGAGTGTGTAGAATGTAACCCATGAAACAATGGGGTAATCTTGAGTTCAGTTTCTTAGTCCTATAAATGTGTCAAAGCACACATGCTACCACTGTCAATGCCAGGCCTTCACCATGATATGGACTCTCACGTCTTCAAACAATAGCCCAAGCTTGGGGTTCACCTTGATTGTCGTTCTTGCAGACATTCCAGCGCATGATTGGCAGATCTTTGTAAGCCATCATACACACTGCAACTGACCTTCAACAAGGTCAGAAAAGTGCCACAAAAAATGTAACTGCAAGAATGCTGTAAAAGTTAGCAATTAGCGTTAATCTAATCTACTTCTGCAGACGGACGCATGCGATCACAGCTGATGATTTATAGCCAGTACGTAATAGCTTCACGCCTGACCCCCCACCTTCAGAGGGGTTTGCACTTCACAGTCGTGCTCAATTCCTTTCATAGAGCTGAAAAGAAATACTTCGTGCAGCACTCCAAGTTACTCGCTGCTGAGGCCGGACTCTGGTTTGATTAACAGTACAGTCACTGACAGAGCAGCATGCTCTGTTCCGGTGACGGTGATTCTGTGTGCCTTTGCAAATGCACCCAGCAGTGAATTCAGTTTGCTGGTGCCTAGAGTCACTCTGTGCCAATACTTCAGGTTTTCTGAGCCCGCTTTTTTTTCACGTACCTACCTTCACTTTCTTGGTGCCTGGTCCTCACACAGGGTTGGGGATGCACTGTCTGCAGGGAACCGTCGGGAGTGTCAAGGGATCAGGGAAGCATATAGTTGATTCCGAAATGTACCTGCTGTGCGCACCACCTTAAATGCTGCTCCTCAGCTACTGGCTGTCACTGCCAGTCAAACACAGATGCTGGAGCTGCAAATGGTGTCCACTCGGTCCTGCCAATAACAGGAGCGAGGGAAGCAGACAGTTCGATTCTGCGCATTGTGTCTTCAAAAATCATGATGACAAACTGCGCAGACTCGTTTTCTCAGCTTCCCGGTTGCCTGCAGCCTTTACCCCACCCTTTCCCAACACGTCACAATTTTGCAGTGACTTGTGTGAACTGTGTCTTCTCTGTAGGGATATATTCTTTATAATCTTTTTACAACACAATAGTGGAATCAGTAACTATTGTATTGCCTTTGCATTGTTCCTATACAACAAACCATGGGAGTAAGTCAATGATCAATCATTTATAAATTTATTCACAGAATTTCACATAGTAGCTCTAGATAGTGCATGAAATCACATAACACTTTTCAGCAGTCCTTTTATTGCACTTTCACTAAAAAGGGGCATCTATATTTGAATAATGTCCATGGTACACCCTGAGAGTATTCCAACCAGTATAGACCAATATCACTTTAATGTCTCATCTCTTTATGCAGTTTGTTCTTCAACTTCTTAGTTTTTTTTTCTGAATGCAACCCCTCGCTCCTGAACTGTGGATGCATTTCGGAATACAACATTCTTGCCTCCTCACCAAAAAATACAAGGAATTGCAATATTCCAGTCACCTGTTAGGTCTAAAAAACAAATTCCCAGCATTTAGTAGCACCCAGGACTCCCAAACAATTAGAGGCGAAAAGGATACATAGCCATCATTTTGTGCGGCATGATCATCAGAGCACCTCATTGTGAGCTTAATTATGACCTGGCGGGACTAGTCTTGCGAACAGTTTGTAGCTCTCCTGTACATAGTTTTCCCGCAGTCTTTGCGGTCCAGCATGTGACGTACTTGTGAGGACTGTACGGCACAACCTTACAACAAAAAGAGTTTTATACACTCCAGTGCCGAATTTGTAAAATATTAAGTGCCAGGGCCGGTTCTCAGAAGGCTGAGCCGGCACCACCCATACCCTGCCAGTGCTGCCAATGGCAGCACCAACATAACACCTGAACTGTAACTAGAGCCGTTGCTGACAATTAAGTGAAGGTGCCAAGCACCGGATACCACCAGCACAAATTAAGCACTGATACACTCTTCACAGCCTAAACCTGATGTTTGTGAACAATTACTTTCAGCTTAGAGAAAGCTGTAAACATATTTCCATGCAGGGTGAAACACGTGTTGGCTGAGCACATGTACAAGAAATGCAAACAAAGAATATGCTAAAAGAAACCAGAATGCTGTACTGTGCCCTAAAACCCATAAGTGACCAAATATAAAATAACAGTTGTCTTTATGATTATGGGATGGTTATTCAGTATATATTTTCCTCGCTTTCTAAGACAGTACCTGAAGAATACAGTAGAATGTCTACATTCTCCATTAGTGCAAAGAGATCAGTGCAGAGGAGATTGACCCTTTGTACAAACTGATGAAAGCTGGAGGAATTCCAAAGCTCGGAGTCATAAATCACTGAACAGGGGAAACCCCCAGACTGAGATGGTCTGTGTTGCCCTTTCACTCTCCCCAGATGCAAGGCTAGTAAAAGAGGAGATTCTATTCTGCTCATGGACCATGCTCCTGCACAACTCTACACACAGCCTGTCCCCATGTCCAGTACTGCCCTATAGTTGTCAGTGCTTACAAACGAAATATTTAAAGTTTATTTAAATAACATGCTTAAATAATGAAAACCATTGCATAACAATACAATAAATGTCATCCCAGAGCAGTTCTAAAAGAATGAAACATTCTTAGAAAATGCTCTGAAAAATGATTAAAGAAATTTGCTAAAATGCTCTGTTAAAATAATTTGGTCACTCTTGACATGACATTTATATATATGATCATTAGACAATGGATGCGCATCTTCAGAATTAAGGTTCCTAATTTATATTAAACACTTTTTTTAATTAGGTACATGCGCCCAAAAAATTGTACCATGCAGCTCTTGTGACACATACACAATTTAAAATTATGGAATGCAATTCAATTCCTTCATAGATATTAGGAAGTCCAGTATTGCTTCAATATGGTTAATAAATTTGACAAAGCAAGCAGTGAGCCTCCTACGTGTGCCCTGGAAGCATTGGTTAGCTGCCTCTTGACAGCTAACTACCTCACATGCAGTTCTCTAAATAGTGGCTTTAGCGAAAAGTATCTTTCTGATTCAAAAGATAGACAGGTGCATAATACATGAGCCAGCGGTTCCTTTAAGAAGGGACAAAATGACAGGACTTGTCTTTGCATGTATTCCTCCATTTTTGACATTCGATATCAAAGACGCCTATTTGAAGTCTTAAAAACTTAAGTTTATAGTTTCTCCCAAGAGGTAGAGACAAATAATGTTGAGGCTTCATCTTGGTATAAGTTATTACTGTATATTGGTTGTGGGCTTTTGATTGTTAATCCCGGGGATCCTCCTTTACCGATAATGTTTTTATTGCCTTTCCCAACAGGAATTTGAAGACTTCATATGATATGTTCTCATACTATGGCTGCCTTATTTGCAGATCGTCCAATAACTTATGCACTATAACCTGCCAGGGCGATGACGTTGATTTGAACAAATCTTTGCACAGAAAGTGTCTGAGGCTCCCCTCTTCCTCTTTCTATAGTTTATCGAAACTTCAACACAGCGTCTCGCTTCATCGGGATTTGATCTATCAAACTAAATTAAAGCCTTATCTGGAATTCTATGGTGCAAATTGGGTGTCTAAATATTTGGCAAAAGAGTCTCAACTGCTGCTTATTCAACCAGCACCCAAATTTATCCGGGAATATTTTGAGGCCATAGACTACTGAAGATAAGAATTTGGCTTATATGACCTGTAATAGTGGAAAGAGCAAGGGTCTTTACAGACCTTTTACAGAGGACAGCCTTGATTCCTGTGGCCCGTTTTTGCAAGGCTTCCTGATGAACTGATGATGTACCGGAGGCCTGGAGTGCACAAAACATATATGAATTGGCCTTGTCAATTGTATGCTCCCCTAGTTTCCAGGACCAGGGAAGCTGCTTCTGGATGCTACTGAAGGTGACAATTTTCCTTTTTCCTGGATTTATTTCTAATCCATTTAATTTACAGTAAGAAGATTGTTAAGCGAATATTGGAGCCCAATCGCTGAGAAGTCCAGCGATTCTGTGTCATCTGCATATTGCAAAATCTGCCATGGTTGTCCATTGTGTCTCAGAGGGCAGGTTTTTGGGGTGTTCAGGGTGGGTTTGATGTCTGCAGTAAATATATTGAAAATAATGGGGGACAGCACACAGCCTTGTTTCAGTCCTTTATTTATGGAAACTCTTTTAGATAATGTGCCGTCTCTAGTAAGTTTAACTTGGATCCATTTGTAGATAATGTGACGTTTCTACTAGGTTTACCATGGTTCAACTAGTTAGAGCAAAGGGTGATAATCTAGTTTAATATCTTTGGTGGAAGTGAGGAAATATGAATTTTGTGATCAATTATGTCCCCTATCGTAGACCCCAACGGCTCCATGTGCATGCTATAAGTACATGTATGTTCCCTCCAGTTCCAGTTATGAAGACGCAAATACATGTGCGTCCACCATCAACATGTCCTCTTTCAGATCCGCCATGAATGGGTCAGATATTCCATTCCTAAGTATGAAAGGCCACCGACTTTATGTGGTTCACTTTCCACATTTTACAGATTCAGGCGAGTAGGCCCTGAATTCCCCCATCAAGCCTTTTCCTGCCTTCTGCCTCTGAAAGCTCCAGTCCGAGCCTGTATCTGTATCCATGAACTTTGTCCTACTCCCTGCGCGGCTAACGGTGCCTGATCCAGCCTGTTGCCTGCCAAAAAGCTGTATTTCACCTTCAAGATTATCTGCTCCGCTCCTCATCCGATGCATTCCTGACTAGTAGTTTAGGTAAACATTCTTCCAGCTACAATGCAAAGGGCCAGGCCTCACTGTCCTCATGCAAGTAATTCATAGCCCCTGTTACCATGGAAGATTCCTTCCCCCTCGCATCTCATGTAGACACTTAGACGCTTGTACACGCACTAACAGTCAGTATAGAATAGACTCCGTCCGAGAGACCTTTCCTTTTGGATAATACAGTTCTTTAAACATAAGATATTAGATATGATTTGGGATTAGGTTGACATGACCCCTCAGACTTCTGTCTCCACATGTAGAGCTAAACGTCAAGTCCCCTTCACCCTCTAGTTGCACGTCAATCACACGTCATGCGGCTGCGCGCGCATCTCTGCCAAATATTTCTGCTGACATTGCAGGATTCTCTTATGGATCCACCCACTTGTGACATCATGTTTAATGACGTATTTAGTTACGCCTATGTTTACGCCTTTTTTCATTACGTATGTGTATCATATTTGTATTATCAGCTGTTACGCCTCTTGCACCTGTCTTAATGTAATACTTTTCATATAAATATCATTACTTGTCAATAATGTATTGCCTTCCTTCCTGAACCTTCATGGTGATGGAATTTGAAGCCTACAGTTCGAACTGTAAATTCCTTTGTAGAGGAATAAAGCCTTTTAGAACCTCTAATACCACGGATTCTGCCTCTTATATTTACTGAGTTATTCTTACTAGACTTTACCGCATAAAAAATAGTACCGGTAATGAAATATTTACCACATAAATTGGCGCCCGAACAGGGACACTTTCTCATCTCACGCGCCGGAGGTGCGTTGCAGGCCCGGTCTCCTGCCACAGCTGAACGGACAAAAACGCGTACCTGCAGGATTTCCTGTATCTCCCTCCGGCCGAGCGGGGGTGACTGAGGCTGCGATCAACACCCAGACGAGGCGGTGAGAAGTGCGAAGTATCCCGACCAGAGCCTAGCTGGGAGAGCAAGATCCGAGGTATACAGAGGCCCACCAGGTTCCGAAGTTCCGAATCCAGTCGAGTCAAGTCCAGTCCGGTCCAGTCCAGTTCAGTTCCGAGGCCTTCCGTTCCGCGCTACCCGGTGAGTACCATTGCCGGGGAGGCATTTAAACGTGCACATAGGTTGTGCCGGTCAAGACGGGTTTGGGTACACAAATCCGGTCTGCACTGTTTTAGCAGTGTATCTGTACTGTTTAGCAGTATATCTAGTATGTCTTGCATATAATTCGGTATTATCTAGTGTCAGTAATATGTCAGTAACTAGTTTTCTATTAGTTATTATCGTTCGTTAAACTTTTAAATGTTAATTGTTTTAATACGTTCTACATATTGTGGTGTGAATGATTGTTCATTATTGTGTTTATTGTATAAAGTGTGTTCTAGTAATAAGGTCAAAAAATGCCGCTCTTTTCGAAATTAAGACAGATCAAAACCAGAAAAGGTGTACTCGAAGAAGCTGTTCCCATCCCACCTAGGGACACTCCAAGGTACTTTATGTATCATAAGCATGGCCTAGATGCCGTACTATTTCTTGATTTATGGGTGGACTATTCCAAGGATTTACCAGAGAGTCAGAGATGGCCCGCAGCGGGGACCTGGGATGCAGATTGCATCATGAGAGTAGAAGAAGAATTATGGAAAAAGAAAGCCAGACAATCACAGAAAGATGCCATTGAATTATGGCGTAAAGAATCATATAGACGTACAGAAAAAGCGCTCAGATGGGAAGAAAAATGTATCACATAGATAGACAGAATCCGTTACGCGAAGTACACCCAATCAGAGGTGAAGATAATAACTTTACACGCGTGTTTGTGTACACGCCTATAACTAAAATTGAATTATTGGAAATGAAGAAAGTAGTACCCAGCCATGACAAGGATCCAGCAGGTTTCCACCGTGAGATAAAGGACATGTTACTCATGGGAGAGTATACTTACCCCGACATTATGAAAATATTGAAAGTGTTAATGCCTGCCGGTGTTTACGAGAAACTCAAAGAAAAGGAATGGGAGGTGGGAGACCAAAAGATAGATTGGACAGCATTAGAAAACGAAGAAAAGGCCCGAGCTGCAGGATCAGGGCTTGGGGAAAAGACTACAGCACTACCAGGATTACTAGTGCAGGTACTGCCACGTTTATTAACTACGAAAAAGGAGGACTGGGGTGCAATCTCAGCCTGTAAACAAAAGCAAGATGAAGACACTAGTGATTTCTATTCCCGATTTGAAAAATGTTTTGGTATTAATAGTGGCATAAAAGCAAGTAGCGAGTCATATCCACATCTGTTTGTGACAAAATTAGTTGAAAATTCCCTGCCGCAAGTTAAGAATAGAGTATTGAAATTTGAGAGTACCTGGCAAGGTAATACCCCGTCACAGATGTTACAGATGTTACAATATCACCACAATAGAATTAGAGAAGAACAAGAACATGAACAAAGACGTATGAAAGATACGAAAATGAAAATGCTTGTTGCCCAGACAGTTCCAGCCGATGGTCATAAAAAGGGTGATTCCGCAGGTTCAACGAAAGGGACATGCAACTATTGTAAACAACAAGGTCATTATATACACGATTGTCCAGTCCTGAAACATAATATTGCCACAGGTAGAACACAGGAAAGACCACGTCCACCTAGACAGGATCAGAATCAACAACAAATACCTCAGCATGCACAACTAGCTCCGCAACAGGCAGCTCCACAACAGACCGTAGCACCACCACAAGCGCAGCCTATTGCTGCCACACAAGCAACCACGCAACAGATGTACCAGTATGCACAAAATGACTATCCCGATTATCAGCGATACACATGAAATAGCCTAGAGAGGGAAGTTGGCTTACCCCTTATCGAGGTTCCTGTAGATCAAGAGGGACCTTATGTACATAGTGAACTATTAGGGGAAGACAGAAAGTTTTTACTTGATACAGGGGCAAGCAGAACAACTATACGACGCAGTGAAGTTCCAGGGGCACCCCTCTCAGGCTCACAGAATATTTCCCTTGGATTCTCAGGAAAGCCTATCATTAATGAAGTAACGCAACCCCTTCCACTTACGGTTGGTCCATTGACACGAACTACAGATTTATTGCTTACTAAATCATGTCCAGAAAACTTGTTAGGTATAAAAACATTGAAAGCTCTAGGAGCTATAATATGTTGTTCTCCGGAAGGAGTACGACTATTTTTACGTGACTTCAAAGGTCACTACGTGTCCAGAGACATGGATCACCGGCTGCAGAATTTACCTACACATTTATGGGCACAAGGCCCCACTGATGTTGGTTGCATGAATATTACACCATATCGAGTCACACTAAAAACAGGAGTAGTACTACCACGAATGCGACAATACAAGTTACCACCAGATGCTGTTGTGGCTTTGCTGCAAATCATTGACGAGCTCATTGCACAAGGAGTGGTTGTAGAAACCGAATCCAATGTATGTAATTCCCCGATAATTCCGATTCTTAAAAGAACGGATCCGAAAGCATCACCAGTATATCGATTAGTTATTGATCTGCGCGAATTAAATAAATGTATTGTACCACAATACCCTGTGGTTCCAGATATCTCTTCATTACTAACAGCTATTGACTCAGAAGCAACGTTCTTCACTGTAATTGATCTCAAGAATGCTTTCTTTAGCGTCCCAATAGATCCGGAAAGTCAATATTTGTTCGGATTCAGTTTAAATGGACGAAGTTTTAAATTCACACGCGCTCCTCAAGGATTCACAGAAAGCCCCAGCATCTATAGCCAAGCACTGAAACGAGAACTTGACAGTATCCACATGCCAGTTAACACTGCCTTGCTTCAATATGTCGATGATTTGCTGATCACCGCCCGAAGCGAACCTGAATGTGAAGGAGCGTCACTGACGGTTTTGAAATTTCTGGCCGACAAGGGGCACAAGGTGTCCCCTTCTAAGCTGCAATTTTGTGTCCAGCAAGTTGTTTACCTTGGGCACTCGCTGTCCAAGGAGGGAAGACAGCTTACACCTGATCGCATCCAGTTAATTGCTAACATGTCACCACCCAAGACACAAAAGGAGGTGCGGGCTTTTATAGGTCTCACTTCATACTGTAGGCAGTGGATCCCTCAATATGCATTTCTAGCAAAACCACTCATCCAGTTAACAACACAGGAGGCAGCCACATCGACTGTCCTCCCTTGGACTCAAGAACATACACATGCCTTTGAAAGCTTAAAGAAAGCTTTATGCCAAGCACCTGTTTTAGCAACACCATGTTATAGTAAACAGTTTACACTCTTTGTTACAGAACGCGACGGTACTGCCTTGTCAGTACTCACTCAGGAACAAGCAGGATCACACAAACCATGTGCTTATTTCTCTAGTACATTAGATCCAGTAGCTCAGGCTCTTCCTGCGTGCCTGAAATCAGTGGCAGCAACAGCTTTAGCAATCAGACAAAGCGATGCCATAGTGTTAGGACATCAATTAACAGTACAAGTACCACATGCAGTAGAGGTTCTCTTGAACCGCACACAAACACAACACTTGACTATAGCGAGACTCACCGGTTATGAATTAACATTGTTTCAACCACATATAGAAATCAGACGTTGTAATACGTTAAATCCTGCCACACTTTTGCCAGTAAATGGAACAGATCCATTAGCACATGATTGTATTGAAGTCATTACTATCACGACAAAACCCAGACAAGACTTGACAGATATCCCTTTATCAGATCCAGACCTGACATTGTATGTAGATGGTTCATGTATGAGAACAAGTACAGGAGAGTTAGTGGCCGCTTACGCAGTCACAACAGACACTAAAGTCATTGAAACAAATTGTATTAATACTTTGTCAGCTCAAGCAGCAGAGCTCATCGCTCTGACACAAGCCTGTATTCAAGCCAAAAATAAGAAAGTCAACATATACACAGATTCACGTTATGCATTCGGAGTCGTCCATGACTTCGGCGTACTATGGCAAGAGAGAGGTTATTTAACTTCTCACGGCGCCCATATCCAACACGGACCCCTCATTCAAGCCCTATTAGACGCAATTCATTTACCTACTGCAATATCGATTATGAAATGCAAAGCCCATACAAAAGTTACCGATATCATTTCTCAGGGTAACGACTTAGCTGACAGAACAGCTAAACAGACTGCTCAGAACCAGACTCACACAACTGACACGACAAAGACAATAGTTCTGACACCAACACATTGCATGACAGTTAAGGATCCCGCCCTTGATGTAATTGACATACAGACACATGCTACACCAGAAGAAATAAAGAAATGGACTGAATTAGGAGGGATCCAAACGGATCAAGGATGGATGACGAAGGAAAAATCTATATGGTTTCTTCCCGACTCCATGGTTCAAGTCAACATTAACACAATACATAGTCCAGCGCACCTAGGAGAAAAAGCTATGCTAGACAGTATTCAACACATTTGGTTTAACAAACATCTGCGAGCAGCAGCCAAACAGAAAGTACGTACCTGTATGATATGTTGTCAGTTTAATCCAGGTAAAAGCATCCCCGTAGAGCAGGGTGGATTTCAACCTCCCGATCATGCTTTTGAAGTCCTCCAGATGGATTATATCCAGATGGAACGATGTCGAGGATTCAAATATGTTCTCGTAGTTGTCTGTGCTCTTTCCCGTTGGACAGAAGCCTACCCGGTTTCAGATTACACTGCCCCGACTACTGCCAAACAGCTAGTTCGAGAATTCTTCCCACGATTCGGTTTGCCACGTGTTGTCTACTCAGATAACGGCCAGCCGTTCTCATCCGAACTGATGAAACACGTTTCACTTCTGTTAGGTTACCAATGGAAATTCCACTGTGTTCGACATCCCGAGGCAGCAGGTCTTGTGGAACGTCATAATCAAACTCTGAAAATTAGATTGTCCAAAATATGTAGAGAAAAAGGTGTCGATTGGATAGTAGCCTTACCAGTTGCGCTCTTTTACATGAGAATGGTGGCACATTCTCGAACAGGGCTATCCCCGTACGAGGTGATCTTCGGTAGACCACCAAATATGTGGGGGACGCCTATACCTCGCAAAATCACTGATGTTGACTGTAATATGCTGACAGATTACCTGGCTTCCTTGATGTCTGCACTACAATCTTGTCGTTCACAGGTAGCTGCAGCTTTTCCCGATAACACTGAGGTGAAGCCCCATGACGTGGTTCCAGGTGATCTGGTTCTGGTGCGGAATTTCGACCGGAAGACCCAACTGGAGCCTAGGTGGAAATCGCCTAAACTCGTTCTGCTAACAACAAGGACAGCCGTGAAGATTGAGGGACGTAAAGGGTGGTTGCACTCGAGTCATATCAAGAAATTTTATGGACTACCGTCCGACGTGAACACTCAGCCCTGCATTCCCTCACAGACAGATTCAAAGCTCCCCTTGGTTGAACAAACAAAAACAGAACTTTATAAGCTGAAGCTAAGGTCAAGCAAGTCAGACAATTTGATTGTTTAAGTCCTCTCCAAGGTGAATCGGTTGAATTTGTCTCGGACATGTATCCTCTAGACCGGAATAGAGAAAGAAATCGACAGATGCAGCTTAACTGGCATGCGTATTGTAAATCACTTCGTAGTCACTGCACAGTAACATTATTAATTTTGTTTTCTCTAAGTTTTCTGATCATTATAACTAGTATATTGCTACATATGTATTACCCTATTTCTAAGCGTGCTTACAATGTTACTGCTGAACATTCTTTTAGCGAATTACCTCCGCATGAGTTGTCCTATAGATTTGCGCTGCGCAACAACACATTCATTAGTATGTTACATCACTCCCATCAGACCAGCAATGCTACAAATTGTTGGATATGTGGCCGACTCCCTCCCTATCAGAACTATAAGGGAGTTTTGCCCCTCTTTCCGTACCCATTCACTCATAATGACTCCTGTGGAGCATGGTTTAGTTTGATCAATTCTCTAGATTCAAATTCAGTAGTTTATCAAGACAACTGGGTATGGGGAAACCTGAACCTAGTTTTGCTTAAAGTCTGCTACCCTAACAAGGAGGGACTTCCCAAAAGAACAGGAACTGATCTAGAAAATGAAGTATATGGATTAGGTAATTTTACACTTAACCTCCTGATTCTGAATGTTGAATCCGAAGCTACGCCAATCTTGCCCGCTATGTCAGTATTCCCAGTTAAAGGGGAATTATGTGTAAGAAAGAATGGTTCCATACACATGGGCCATAGTAAATGCACCACTGTAATAAAATTCAGTGATCAAGGCAAGTCTACATTTAGAGCTTCCCGTCATTCCTACTTCATATGTGGCCAGACCGCATATATACGTCTACCTCTAGATTGGGATGGTACCTGTTACATAGCATTCCTTCTGCCACCTGTTTTCCTAGCCCCTCCTGACTATCACAGAAATACTCATTTAGTACACAACAGACAGCAGAGAGATCTCCCGATTGTCGATTACACTGAAACGGCATGGGAGCAATACACAGATTTCAATAAAGGTTTCTTTCCCTATATAGGTACAGTCACTAATAGTAAGCTGATACGTAGATTAACTAGAACCCTTGAAGCAGTAGTGAACGAGACTACTTCCGCCTTAGGCAATTTAACAGAAGAGCAGTCTGCTATGCGGATTGTTGTGCTTCAAAATCGTCTTGTCCTTGACGTCATCCTGGCCGATAGGGGCAGAGCTTGTAGGGTCATCGGATCAAGTTGCTGTGTTTTCATACCAGAAAACTCGCCGTCAGTATATAAAGCCATAACTCGCCTTCATAAGATTATAAGCCAGATACACCAAAGTCCAGGCACCTGGACTTGGTCCGGTTGGTTCTGGAGCGTGTTGTCAGCCTGGGGATGGAGAATCCTATCCTTCCTAGGTATTGGCTTTCTCATACTATTCAGTTGCTGCTTATGTCTACAATGTGGGCCAGCGATTTGTGGTCTGTGTGCCACATCGTGTATCCCGCATCCAAGTTTTCGTTCAAGATCTCGGAAGAAGAAAGAAGAACAAATGATGCTATATGAACAGATCGATGGATTGATGAAGATCGATATCTCCTGAGGGTCCGTAGGGGACAAGGAGGGAATGAGGAAATATGAATTTTGTGATCAATTATGCCCCCTATCGTAGACCCCAACGGCTCCATGTGCATGCTATAAGTACATGTATGTTCCCTCCAGTTCCAGTTATGAAGACGCAAATACATGTGCGTCCACCATCAACATGTCCTCTTTCAGATCCGCCATGAATGGGTCAGATATTCCATTCCTAAGTATGAAAGGCCACCGACTTTATGTGGTTCACTTTCCACATTTTACAGATTCAGGCGAGTAGGCCCTGAATTCCCCCATCAAGCCTTTTCCTGCCTTCTGCCTCTGAAAGCTCCAGTCCGAGCCTGTATCTGTATCCATGAACTTTGTCCTACTCCCTGCGCGGCTAACGGTGCCTGATCCAGCCTGTTGCCTGCCAAAAAGCTGTATTTCACCTTCAAGATTATCTGCTCCGCTCCTCATCCGATGCATTCCTGTCTAGTAGTTTAGGTAAACATTCTTCCAGCTACAATGCAAAGGGCCAGGCCTCACTGTCCTCATGCAAGTAATTCATAGCCCCTGTTACCATGGAAGATTCCTTCCCCCTCGCATCTCATGTAGACACTTAGACGCTTGTACACGCACTAACAGTCAGTATAGAATAGACTCCGTCCGAGAGACCTTTCCTTTTGGATAATACAGTTCTTTAAACATAAGATATTAGATATGATTTGGGATTAGGTTGACATGACCCCTCAGACTTCTGTCTCCACATGTAGAGCTAAATGTCAAGTCCCCTTCACCCTCTAGTTGCACGTCAATCACACGTCATGCGGCTGCGCGCGCATCTCTGCCAAATATTTCTGCTGACATTGCAGGATTCTCTTATGGATCCACCCACTTGTGACATCATGTTTAATGACGTATTTAGTTACGCCTATGTTTACGCCTTTTTTCATTACGTATGTGTATCATATTTGTATTATCAGCTGTTACGCCTCTTGCACCTGTCTTAATGTAATACTTTTCATATAAATATCATTACTTGTCAATAATGTATTGCCTTCCTTCCTGAACCTTCATGGTGATGGAATTTGAAGCCTACAGTTCGAACTGTAAATTCCTTTGTAGAGGAATAAAGCCTTTTAGAACCTCTAATACCACGGATTCTGCCTCTTATATTTACTGAGTTATTCTTACTAGACTTTACCGCATAAAAAATAGTACCGGTAATGAAATATTTACCACAGAAGACACCAGTTGCTCAATTTCTGCCATAGCTTGGTCCTATCAATACTTTTGCATTTTTTTTATAGTCACTAAAACATACATGAAAGGCTCGTTTATTAGCCAACGATTTGTGAACTAGAAAGGCAAGTGTCATAATTTGTCTAAGGTGCCTGCATTTTTACGAAACCCAATCTGGATCCTGGTCATTATATTTAATTAGTTAACCCAATTTTGTAGATCTTGTAGAATCAGCGAAGTAAACAATTTCGCATCCAGGTCAAGCAAATCTATATTATCCAGGTCATCTCTACTTCCTTTTCACAATAAAGGAATCTTGCTAGTAAGAAGTATGTCATCAAACACACTGCACATTACTTTGCTTTAAAACTTCTGATCCTCTTTGAAAATTGCAGTGGGAAGACCATTTGGCCCTGGGGCCCCATTACTTCTCCCTTTGGTAGTAGATCTCCCCAAGGAGGATGGGGTGTTTGAGAGATATTCCAATCTGCGCCTGAATCCGATGATTTACCTGTTGTCGGCAATGCTTTAAATAAAGCAGGTGCTGGTGGCTGTGTTAAGATGCTAGGAGCTAACACTGCTGTGAGGAGGCAGAGGATGTTTTTCTTAATTATCTCAGAGAAGCAATAGAGGCTGGCCACATAGGATTCTGACCTTGTGCTTTTCAGTTGATTTTGTCTCATCGGATGGTTTGCGGTTGTGAAGGAATTCACCCATTTCCAGTATTGGTGACTTTTATCTGAGGTTGGAACATTGGAATGCGGAGCACTCCATTGAATACAATGGAGTGCTCCATGCTTCTACAGGCCGGTAAAAGCCCGCAGAGCAACATTCCAATGTTGTTTGAACAAAGGCCTCTCGGAGCCCTAGGGGTTTTCAATCCCCTCGGGCTCAGGAAGGCCTTTGTTTTATTTGTTAGAATATTCTGCCCTCTAGTGGCAGAATGTTCTAATAGCCTTATAGCCCTATGTAGCTGGGCTATACTGGTTATTAACGTCCCGCTCCCTTGTGAAAGGCCGTCGCCTTCGGCTCGGAGCCTTTAAAGCTGGAGCGGGCCTGTAATGGCCATTATAGCCCTCTATGGCGGGCTATAAGGCTATAGCAGAAAGACCAAGATTTGTTCATTCCCAGCTTGTTTTGCTTCCTAGGCTAGATTTTTGTAGTGTTTCCTCAGCTGAGTCACTTCAGCCTTGCATTGGTCCTCACTATGCCTTGCCTTGGAGATCAATCTCGTCACTTTGCCAATCTTCCGCTGATGCCTTACACTCAGTGATGACAGATATGAGATTATTATGATTGCATGTTGATGTCCTTAGTTGCCTGCAGAGGCCTGTCATTGCTTTATACCAGGTTGCTGAGCTGCCGATCTGGTTTTCCACTGCCATAGTGCTTAAATCATTTAAGCAATCCTCTCCAAAGTGATTCCTTCTTATGGCTAGATGATTCCCCACATTGGCGGTTCAAGTGATTCGAGTTGGTGTGGTGCAGCCGCTCCATCTCCTATCGGAGTGGCATGATTGACCTTGTAGTCTTTGAACAGGAGCACCACCTTTTGTGGGAAATGATTGCTTTTTGGGCGGCCTTCTATTTGGAACTCTTTCAGCTGCTTGAGCAGAGGCACTGACAGAAACATGTAGTCCAAGTCAGCGCCACGCTTAGGGGCGATGTGTGTGAGTGCTGCCGGTTGATTTACAGTATGCCGGCCATTCAGGGTGCGCAGCCCAAGCGCATTGAGGGCTTTCACTAGTGTATTCCCTATTAGAATATTGGAATGTGGAGCACTCCATTGAATACAATGGAGTGCTCCCTGCTACTACGGGCCGGTAAAAGCCAGCCGAGCAACATTCCAGGTTGAGTTTGTTCACAGCTGTTGCTGTGAACAAAGGCCTCTCAGAGCCTGAGGGGATTTAATCCTCCTCCAGCTCTGAGAGGCCTTTGTTTTATTTGTTAGAACATTCTGCCCTCTAGTGGCAGAATGTTGTAATAGCCTTATAGCCCTCCGTAGCTGGGCTATACCAGCTATTAAAGTCCTGCTCACGTGTTAAAGGCTGGAGCGGGCTTTTAATGGCCGGTTTAGTCCGCTACGGCGGGCTATAAGGCTATATTGAATATCATCATTGTGGATCAACCACAGGAAAGGGAATGTTCCATTTTAAATCCACCTGCCTTGTTGATTCTAGAATGTCACAGAACTTGTTCAAGTTGAAGTTGCCTGTCACTATTATTTCTGCCTCTGGGATTTCCCTGATGATATTATAGAGGTGGCTGATTAAACAGTCCACTTTGATTTTGAGAGATTGTCTGCCTGAATTTAAATAAATACAATGCAGAAATAAATTCTGGCGGCTCATATTTGGGAATTTAATTGAAATTCATGGTTTTTCTGATCTTATGTGTTCTATTTTACAGTTCATGGAGGGTTAACAGAAAATTGCTAGTCCTTCTGCTGTCTACCGCTGACAGCTCTTTTATGAGCTTGAATGGCTCATATCCCAACAATACAATAGGTTCCCTAGCACATGTTTCTTGCAGGCACATTAAATCTAACTATGATAGATATTAGTTTTCATCCTCTTGAATTTTGATTTGTTCCCAGCCCACAATATTTCATGAGCAGAGCCTTATGCAACTAATTTACGTATAGGGGAGGTCTTTTTAATTAGGGGGGATCTCCTGATTGGCAGCCTTGATTCACTGCTGATTAACTATTTTTTAAATAGGATTGGGTTGCCCCAGGATAGTCGGAAGCCAGGACCATTCTTGATGCCTTTGATCGACTGATTCTGTCACCGTGCACTGTCATCTGCCTTGATGACCCACTTTTACACTAATCTCTTCCGATGCGGACTATCGAAATTTGTTTGACGAGTGCTTCTCAAAGTTGAATGAGTGTTTACACTGAGTCCTTGGACTGTCTCAGATGTTGGCGTGCAGGGCCTCAGAGAATTTGTTTGTATTTCACGAGGAAAGGGTTTGCACTTGGAAACTATGTAGGCGGGGCACTCTGCCATCAGATTTAAAGATTGTGGGCTATCCTTCCAATTTGGGAAGTGCAATTTCTATACCCCATTTGTCAAATACATGTTTATGACTCAGGATGGAGAGAGCTGCCTCTTTCGAGTCTAGTGTTAATTCAGTTGTTTCATTCAATCCTCTATCTTTCTTGGGTATGAAAACCATATTTGGACACAGTAGAGAGGCAACATTTAGACAAAAACATAAATATAATCAATCTGCTAGATAAGCAACAAGAACAGATAGCTAGAGGGGTATTCCCGTTGCTTTTTTATCTTTATTCAGAGTCTTCTGATTGAAAAAGACAATTCCGCGCAGCCAATGAGTTTCACCCAGTTATGGGCTTCTCCAGGGCCAAAACATCATATGCTCACCTCTAATACATGAAGCGAAGTTTATTATATGCTTCGTCATGATTTGTATTTGGTTTTAGTGCACACTTTCTTTAAACACATTCCAATTATTGCTTTGTGTTCTTCAGTTTCTTGATGCAAGGACTAGTTCCTCCTTAGGCATACCTCCATTTGTATAGAGCCGTGTTCCAAAAGTTTAAAAGACGTTACACTCCCATGACTGAATTTTGGATGGCGGAACACGGCTCTATATAAATGGATGTATGCCTAACGAGAAGCAGTTTAATGACTGAACTGAGTAACAATTAATAGCCTGAATAGGTTAAGTATTCACACCATAACATAGGGTAAGAAGGCCGCTGAGCAGGGCTGCTGCAGCCAGCGGTGTCGGTAGCTGATTCCCTAATTCTCTTGCGTTTGTTCTTGATATTGATGTTACATTTGTCAGCCCTGGCTACTCCTATTTCCAGCTCTCGTAATCAATGTTATGGGTGAGAAGCAGAGGAAGGTACGCATGGGGAATGGATAGACAGGCCACTAGACCTGTGCAATGCACAAGAGCGGAGCAGTCAGATGGTCCACAGCCACAAGCCACACTGAGACCTGGATCAGCTGCTTCTGTGGGGGTAAACTCCCTCTGCCTCTCCCACCTGTGCTTACAAGATTGTCTAACCCCAGGGAAAGATGCACATTAAAGGAGAGCCTGTATAATACAACAGTGCTCCCTACAGTTTAGGAACATTGATGTCACCCAAAGAGACCTCAACCCCTGAACCTTTTGACACTTCAATATCACTTCCTTTTTTTGCAGGAGTTTCTCTTTTTGAAGAACAATGGGAATATAAGTCAAGGGTGACACAACCGGTCGATTTCTGATAGGAAAGGGTTTGTTTTGGTCTGACACCATTCTCCTTATTTTTTAATGTTTTATCCCAATTATAATCTCAAAAACCCCTAGTGGGTTGCAACGCACACTTCTCTGCTTTAAGGCATTCTGTAAGATTCTAGGTTTAGTTATTAATTCTGCCAAAACCAAATTTATGGCTTTTAATCAACATAAGTCTTTTAGGGGCATTGTGAAGCTAGATGGTGAGTACCTCAAACAAAGTGATGTTTTTAGTTATTTAGGAGTTACTCTGGCCAAGAATCTGCCTTGGATACCCCAAATCGAAATAATTGTCCACAAACATCACCAGCTAGCAGGCGCATTATTAAAAGAATTCAAAAGCTCATTTAGAAAAGCCAAAAAGTCCAATTCTCTACATGTATGAAGCCAAAGTAGTAGGTTCAGTTCTCTATGGTTCAGAACTTTGGGGCTTTACAAATTTAGCCCCACTTACTGTAGAAGAGAATAAGTTTCTGCGAAATATAACATGTTTACCACTAAGTACCCCTCCTAAACCCCTGCTTTATGACCTGGGCCAAAAATCCCTAGTAGATACTGCAAGACTCCGTCCAATCTTATTTTTGCATAGAATGTGGTCTACCCCCGAGCTGGTCAAATATGCTAAAGCCCTGAGGGATGTTATGGAGGCTGATCGCCCACAGAAGATTGACTGGCGCTATAACATCAAAAGAACATTGACCAACATGGGAGAACCCAACTGGTGTACAATTCCCCTCAAAATAAAAAAATAAAGATCAGTATTGGCACATGATTATGACAGATGATCTCAGATCAATTAAGAGTATTATATTGATGGGGAGTTTTTAAAAAATTGAAATCCACCCCCCTCCATGAGCCCTATTAGTACATTATATCCAAGCCTTTCGATAGGAGACAATACTTTCAATTTCAGATAGGAATCCTCCCAATAACATCTTTTACATGTAACTGGTCTCCCAACACGGATAACAAATGTCCTGCTTGCACAGGTAACATTGAAACTCTCTCATGTCTTGGTTGCCTACTCAGTATATTTGGGCCCACAGAAAAAATGGCTGAAGCCTAAATGTAAGAATCTGGGCACAAGAAGCAGTAATGTTGCATTGAGAATACTGCGCTAAGAACCGTCCCCTCAATATGCAAGCTCTGTTGCCAAGTTTTTGGGATGGATGTAGATTATAAAATTAAAGTTAAGCTTTTAGCTTTTTAACTTGCTAATTTAATGAAGTTCACATTTTATGGGATTTAACATGGCTATGTTGACGACTACATTTCAGTGTAAATATCATATGTAAATTGTGCAGATTACTGTTTTATGTATAATGTTTGTGTGGCCTTTTATGTTTTTATGTATTTATATTGCTTTTATGGCATGTATTGCTGAAATAGAGATTTCTGAATTGAACTGAGAAGTCAAAAGAGATATGATGGACACTGAGAAGACTGCCATTAACGATAATGACTCTGAGCGTGATTGATGCTGGAGACAGGGGCATTAAGGAAATTCCAAAGTGTGAGGGACAGGTAAGACCCTAGCCTGCAGGGCATGGACCTTTTGGCACTAGCATGGGAGAACCTTCACCCGACTGGCAATGGAAATGAACAGTTGCAGTACAAGGAGAGAATGACAGTGGGAACTCTTGCGTGGTGGTTGCTGGAGGCTGTAAAACCATAGACACTGCAGATCCTAACATTAATGAACCCTGTGGCATTTACAGCAATATGGGCCCTAAATGGATGGGTACTTGTGAACCTTGCAGAGAATATTTGATCTGTTAGGTGATAAATAGTGGTTGTTGAGACTCCGGTCTGTCTAATCGACGATGTCACTGAAAACTGCAGCCCTTATAAGCATGCAGCATTCGGGCACTAATTAATGCTGAATTACCTTACACTGCTAAAAACCAATGAACAGTCCTCTGATGAAGGCTACCACTCCAGCCCTTCACTGGCAGACGAATGCAGTAATAGAAGAGATGAATACTGGAACAGGAGACTCCGAGACCTTTGCTTCTGGAGGACCTTGGTGAAACTATACCATACTCTGTCAGATAAGGACAACTTTGCCACTGGGACTTATATTTGAGAGAGCACTTACTGAGACATACTTTACTGAGACTACCTCTGAAATTAATCTTCAACGCTGTTGTTATTGTAGTCCTGGAGTGCCCATATATCCAATAGCAGCATTCCCTCTTTATGTGACAGTATGAGCGTGTCTTAACACTTTGGCAAGACATTAGCTATTTAAAACAAAATGCAAGGAAATGCCACAAATAATGGCTGTGGTTTTTTTAAACAATTTTGATACCCACTCCTCTCGGTTTGCCAGTGTACCACATCTTTCAATTGCCATGAATTCTGGTTGTGCAATGGTTCATATTTAAATAAATTATGAACGGTACACAAAACTTGTAGATAAACTATGCATAGCTTGTCAACACTACTGGGAAGTGAAGGGCACATTCTTTGGTATGCAGTTCCAGTTTTCTTTGGTCAGTGAATGATCATTCAGTAGTGCAAACTTGATTATGTGTACATTGAACAGGCTCCATTTTAAGTACAGTCTTCCTTCTTGTTGTCCACCTGTATACGTGGGACCTGAAACAGAGAGAGTAAATTGTTCCTTTAGAACGTTTCTTGAAGCATAAAATAATATAGCTTGTTGCAAATCTCACATCAATTTAACAAATTACACATATAAACTGTATCATGAGACATCAAGTTTAATGCCAGATAATGTATAATTGTATATCAATTCTGTTTTTCTATGAAGTCTATTTATTGATGCAATGATACAATAATTTAGGATAGTGTACCTGCATTCTTGCATTTTCCTGTTTTATTTTATTATTCCTACATGTTCTCCAAATGTTGGTTCTGTCCAAGCATCTCTTGAAGTATAAAATACTATACCATGTTACAAATCTCATATCAATTTAAAATATCGCATATATAAATCATATCATGAAACATATAAACACATCTAAATTATGTACACCAATTATGTTTTTCTATGAAGTTTATTAATTGTTGTAATGATACAATAATTTAGGTAGTGAATCCGCATTGTTGAATTTTCTTGTTTTATTTTTTTTAATTATTTTATTATACCTGCATATTCTCCTACTTTTAGTTCTTTCCAAGATGGTTTTTATCTTTTATCGCTTTGTACCTGCCCTTTTACCAAACTACATTGGATTGTGGAATTCATCATAGCCTTTCATTCTGAACCAACAAACGTTTTACATTAATATTAATAGAATTTTGTTGAAAGAGTTTAGAGCGTACAGTAAGGAACCACAGAAATGCTGAACTCTGTGCGAGGTGAGCAAGGTATATGTGCTGGCAAACTTTGATCAATATCCTTCCGTGCATAGGTCTTTTAAGTTTTTCTTTCCTCAGTTTTCACATTATATGAAGATTGTATGTCTTTGGGCAGTTTTATAACACTACATAAGCAATAACAGAATCAAGTTCCTCCTGTTGTCAGAACACCATGTATCCTCTTCAGCAATTGGCTTTATTTTTAAATCAATTGTTACCAGATGAGTCAGTCCAATTAATTCAATGATAGCAAATCATGACTTTACATTTTACACAGTTTCATGATGGTATCGTGCAAGGTGCTTAGTCCTAATGGTCCATATAGCAGCCATCAATGAAGGTGGATATAGGTATGTCCTGGCTGCAGCTGCACAATTCCTAGATTGATTAGACTGGACTTCTTCTGAGTACCTTCTGAGTGCTTTTTCACCTGAGCATGATTTTTTTGCTTTAATTGTAAAGAGTTTGAGGCAACTCAAGGACTGATGTGGCTTGAACTTAATACTTGGGAGAAAAATGACTATCGAATTACCAGAAGTGAATGAAGAATCCCAAAACGTGTTCAGTGGAAACAATGGTGATACAGTTTATAACACACTGAACAACACTAGCTGTAGCACCTGCCCCTCCCCCAAATACTCAAGGTGAGTACCATCTGCATAGGGTATTCCTTCCCTATCATTCAGTCATGCTCAACCAAATTTAGAACACTGGTGTGTTTTCTAAACTGGTTCTCTGAGGAGCTTATAATTTGGTATGAATAAGGGAGGAGATGAGTGAAAAATGGCATTTAGTACCCGGTGGGAACATTTTAATTTTCTATTTGTTTCATTTAAATTAATAAATGTGTATGCAGTGCTCCAACATTTTGGTAATGGCACCTCTTGTGACCTGTTGAAAACCAGTGACATTATTTATCCAGGTGATAATTTAGTTGTTGGGTAAATTTATGGCAGCATCAACTACATCTCACAGAAGTACTTGGCCAGCTAATACAACATACCCTACATGATAAAGTTGAGAAATAGGTATTCAAAGCACAAGAGATTAGCTTCCTAGATTTCCTGGTCCACGCTGAAGACATTGGTATTGGTGACACTAATGTGAAAGCCATACGGGAACAGTATCAACTTACCTCATCCAAAAACTTTCAATCTTTCGTTGAGTTTTTCAAATTTTTAAAGATTATTCTTTGAAGACTTTTCCACCATCATTAATCCCATCATCAGGCTGATGGAAAAGAATATTCAGTTTATATGAGGGCTGATCAAGAATATGTATTCACCCACTTAGAGCCAACATTGACCATAGCTCCAATGTCATGTAATCCTGATGAGATAGTGTCAAGAATTATGCCTCTTCATTGCAATAGAGGGTGTAGTATCTGAAAGACGTCCAAAAACTGTGGCCTTCCATCTATCCATTTGCCTATTATTCCAGGCCTCACTCGGGCACAGAACGTAATTATACCATTCATGACCGAGAACTCTTGGCCATCAAAGGGGGGTTTGTACACTGGAGGCACTATTTGCAAGTGGTATGAAACACAATACTACCTGGACTAACAATGAGCTCTTACAGTTTTCAAAGTCCACACCAGCATGGGAAAGCAGAAAATGTATCTAAACACTCTAAAGTAATTTAACCCATGCTCCCAGGTCCTTTGTCTCGCTATAAGCATGGAAAAATCAAAAACTGAAAGATTTCACAGCTTTGGTAAGAACAAACTCAGAATGAAATGAATTTGTATCAGTGAATACAAGAACCAGATCAGAATCATTCGCCCCGACAGCTCTTAAATTGTGTCATGATATAGTAGTTGCAGTATATCTTTAAAAAAGAAAAGTTAAAAATGTAGTCAATCTTTAATTTTGGTGGCCTCAGATGTAGCAGTTACTTGAAATATGTGTGCAATAATACAGTATTTGTGTTCAAGCAAGGAACGAACAAAAAACCTTCAAGATATTTGCAGTCTCTCTTAACACCTAAGTAACAATGGATTCCTACATCAATAAGTTATAACATGCTGGTTAAAATTACTGCTTATCATCGATCGCTTTGCTAAGAAGGGACATTTTGTTCCCTTGAAGAAACTAGCTACGGCTAATGCATTGGCTTAAGTACTTCTGACGCTGATATTGGACTACAAGGTCCTCCTGCAATTGTAATAGCAGACAGGTAAACCCAATTTACAGCCGGGTTTCAGAATGAACTAACGAAACAACTTGGCACGGTGTCCTACAAGTCAATTAGTTTCCATCCCTAAAAGGATAGTCAGACAGTGAGGCTAAGTCAGTTGCTGGCACAGGATCTCCAATGTATTTTAGTGAAACATCAGAGCAACTGGCTCCAGTTGCTAGCAATGGCAGAAGTTTCCTAACAGTTCTGTCCATAGTGCATTGTGTATGTGCTCTTTTATTGTTCCTGTTGACTTGATCTTTGTAGGTTACCATCTCTAATCTACAGTTTGACTATCTCATTAGATTTGTTAGGTAAGCTTCTTAACATCTAAACACGGCAAAAGCTACTTGTGATAAGTCTGCTGCTAATCACCCTTTGGTGACTGCACCGTATTATCCAGGCAATCAAGTGTGTCACACTACCTCTTTTCATCAGTCACTAGGTCATATCCAAAGTTTCATGGTTCCTTTTCGGAAAGATGGATTTTCAATTTCAAAGTGGCGTGGTCTTCCATGGTGGGTCTACCTTCCTTTGATTCAAGTAGGGTTCCCATGAATAATAAGTGGGCACTAGCCTTGATTCTTAGTAGTGTGGGGAAACCACGTCTGTTGTCTCCAAAAAGGTCCCTTCCATCAGCCAAAAGCTACTGAATTTCTTAATTTGTTGCAGACAATGGGTTCACTCGTCTTCCTAATGAGGTATCTTCTTATTCAATATTAACTAAATTCGGTGCAGTCACACTGGCTCTCTTAATGTCCATAGAATTCAAATGTAGATGATAAGTTATAAGTTCTATCTTTTTTACGTACAGATGTTGATTTTCTATTCATCGTCAGGTTATGGTGGTGGCGTGAATACCTTCTACCGTGATTGACATCGAAAATCACGCATACATTTATTACCAAACAGGGAAGCTTTGTAAAGGCCTGTAGGTAATTTATAATGTTTAAGTTACAAATATAGTGAAACTTTCACAATTGACTTACAAGTTGGAAGTGCCTCTAGGAGAGAACTCACTTTTTAAATTGCTATTTTACTTAGTTGTATTGATTTTGATTAATGCATCCCTCCTTCTGTTGCTTCATTAGTAAAACATTATTTCTTGAAAATGAGCTTGCCATTTTTGCAAGGTCTTGGGTTTCTGTAGTTTTGGTTCTGATTGGAATTTAACGGCAAATGCTACTTACCAGTATGCATCTGTTCTTGGCATGTAGAGCTGCAGATCTACTCACTGTGCATAGATCGCCATCTGGTGGTGGGCCCGGATGTTCGCAGTTGCTTTTCCTCTTGGAAAGCCTTTGGAAGTTACGAGGTATGTGACTCCTCCTTTGGATCATATTGCGCATGGGCTTCGGCTCCATCCTCAGATTGTTTTTCGCCAGCAGGGAAATGATGGAGCGTAGTAATAAGCAGTGAAGATGCCCATGTGTGCTGTATCTAAATAAGATAAACTGGAACAGATAAAGGTAGCCGGGGAGGCGGGTGGGCGTGTGTAGATCTGCAGCTCTACATGCCAAGAACAGATGCATACTGGTAAGTAGCATTTGCCGTTCGAGGTATATGAGCTGCAGATTACACACTGTGCATAGATTATATAGAAGTACTCGCTCCTAGCGGCGACCACCAGTATCTGTTGCAGTGGTTCGAAACAGTGTTTTGAGTACAGCCGGGCCCACACTAGCTTGTTGCTTAGTTTGCACATCTACACAATAGTGTTTAGTGAAAGTGTGCGGGAGTGTTTTGTAGTTTGCGCACCACTAATGGAATGAGTGGGAGAGGCGGAAAAATGTTCGCAAATTTGCCTGACCAGTTCATCCATATCGCATTGCCTTTGGACAAGGGGTGTGGATACCTGGCGGCGAAGCTTGGGCATTTGGCGTTTTTGTGGGTGGCGAAGAGGTCTATCTGTGGTTGCCCCCACATTTGAAAGTACGGGTTAAGAACTTGCGGATGGAGTTCCCACTTGTGGATCTGTTGTGTTTGTCTGCTGAGCAGATCGGCCATTGTGTTTTGGACTCCTGGGACATGTTGGGCTAGGAGAAAGATTTTTTGGGATATGGCCCATCTCCATATGCTCTGTGCTAGCTGAGATTGCTGCGAAGAGTGTGTGCCTCCTTGTTTTTGTATATAGTTTATGGCTGTCATGTTGTCCGTGCGGACTAGGACTGCCTTGCCTGACATCTGTTTTTGAAAGGATTTTAGGGCTAAGAATATGGCTAGTAACTCCAGATGGTTGATGTGGAGTAACTTTTGTTGAGGTGTCCACCTGCCCTGCATGGTGTGATGTAGTAGGTGAGCTCCCCAGCCGGAGAGCGATGCGTCCGCTGTCAGTACTATCTGAGGAACCGGGTCCAGGAACGGTCGCCCTTTGGAAAGGTTTTTGGTGGTCCACCACTGCAGAGAGCGATGGGCACGACCGTCTACCAACACCAGATCTGTTAATTGACCCTGGGCCTGGTTCCCTTGGTGCGCTAAGCACTCTTGGAGAGGACGCATTTGGAGTCTTGCGTGAGGTACTATGAATATGCAAGAGGCCATCATTCCTATTAGTTGCATGAACACTCGAGCTGGAAGAGAGTGTTCCGGCTGAAATTTGGCGCGTAGAGCCTGAATGCTTGCTATGCTGGCAGGACTGGGGTAGGCTAGCGCTTTTGAGGTGTCTATGGTGGCACCGAGGTATTGTTTTACGTGGGACGGTTGCAGATGGGACTTTGTGTGGTTTACTGTGAAGCCCAGTTTGTGAAGTAGCTGGATAGTGGCGTGAGTGTGTTGTACACACTTGTTGTATGAGCTGGTTTTATTAGCCAGTCGTCTAGGTATGGGAAGACGTGGATGTGTTGTCTTCGCAGGTGTGCTGCCACTACTGCTAGGCACTTTGTAAATACTCGCGGTGCTGTGGTGTCTCCGAATGGAGCACTTTGAATTGATAGTGTTGAACGTCCACTACAAACCTAAGAAACTTTCTGTGAGCTTTGTGAACGAGAATGTGGAAATAAGCGTCCTTGAGGTCTAGGGTGGCAAGGAAGTCGTTTTGGGAGAGCAGGGGAAGTACCTGCTGGAGTGTGACCATGTGGAAATGGTCTGAGTGTATATAGTGATTTAGGGGTCTGAGGTCCAGGATGGGCCATAAAGTGTCGTCTCTTTTTGGTATGAGAAAATATAGGGAGTAAACTCCCATATTTTGTTGGTGGGCAGGAACTAGTTCTATTGCGCTCTTTTGTAGGGGGGAGATTACCTCCTGCTTAAGAAGTGACAAATGTTCTTGTGACATTGGGCGTTGTTTGGGTGGAATGTTTGGGGGGGTAGATGTTAGTTCGAGGCAGTAGCCTGACCAAATTATCTGTGTTACCCATTTGTCTGAAGTGATAGTAGTCCAGACAGGAAGGAAATTGTGGAGTCTGCCCCCGACTGGAGTGAAATGATCTGGGGGGAGTGGAGGGAAGACATTGGGCAGGGATAGAGGCAGAGCGGGAGGTGTTAGGTTTGCCTCTGCCTTTATTGTTGTTACCCCTGTAGCCGCCTCTCTGGTAACCCCTAGTGAAGGTGGATTGGGTAGGGGCTTTATATGAAGTGGAGGCGCTGTATGAGGAGTAGCCTCTGGAGGTGCTTCGAAAGGAAGAGCGGTGAAAGGAGCGCCTGGGAGTGTGCAACTGTAAGGCTCCCATAGACTTTGCCGTATCGGTGTCCTTTTTCATTTTTTTTAGGGCAACGTCAACGTTTGGGCCAAACAGATGTTCCTGGTCAAAGGGGTGGTTCAGGATTGAAGCCTGCACCTCGGGTTTGAAACCTGAAATACATAGCCAGGCATGCCTACGGAGGAGGACGCTGGTGTTAATTGCCCTAGAGGCATTGTCAGCTACATCTACGGCGCAGCGAATGGCGGTGTTGGTAATAGTTTTACACTCCTGGATTAGCTCATTGGCTCTATTCTTGTATTTGTCAGGGAGGTGTTGCATTATGGCTTCTAGTTCGTCATAATGTGCCCTGTCATATCTTGCCAAAAGCGCCTGTGTGTTTGTGATGTGCCATATGTTGGCCGTCTGGGATGCAGTGCGCTTGCCAGAGGCGTCTAGGAGTTTAGACTCCTTATCAGGTGGTGGTGCTTCGCCTGATGCCTGGGAGTTTGCACGTTTTCTTGCAGTGGAGACTACCAGAGAGTCTAGCGGTGGGTGCCCTCTGATGTAGGTGGGGTCTGTAGGGGCTGCCTTATATTTCTTCTTGATGCGAGGGTTGATGACTCTGGCCCTGACCGGGTCTTTGAAGACCTCCGGCGCGTGCTTGATAACCCCTTTAAGCATGGGCAAGATGGAAGTGGTCTTGTGTGTAGTGTCAAAGGTATCTAGGAGGAAGTCCTCCTCCACGGGGTCTGTATGGAGATCAACTCCGTGGTAGTGTGCAGCCCTATGGAGTAGTTGGTTAAACCCCATTGTGTCTTCAGGGGGGGACGGTCTTGAAGGGTAAAGGTCATCCTGCGGGACGTTCGGGACGTCTGGAATGTTGTAGTCGTCCCATGGTTCTGGGGAGCCTGTAGGAGTGGGGTCCCCTGTGGGCTGGTCATGGGGCCCGTCCCCTGTGTCATCGTAGACATCGTCATCATCTTCATCCGGAGAGGGTATGGGGGAATGATGAGGTGGGGGAGGCGGAGGAGAAGGAGGAGGTGGAGGAGGTGGAGGAGGTGGAGGAGGAGGTGGAGGAGGGGGTGAAGGTATTCTCAAAGGGGAGGTAGCAAAGTCTCTTCTCTTTGGAGGTGGAGCTGGGGCAGGCTTGTCCAGTGGTCTCTTTTTGATGCTGAGCATGAAATGTCCAGTTTTAGTGTCTTTGACAAGTGTTTTTTGTAGTGGGTCGGGCCGAAATAGTTCCTCTGTGAGTGGCCAATCCGTCGGCGCCGAAGGTGTCGGAGCTGTCGGTTTGTTAGTCTTGGGGTCGGCATCGGTTCGTTGTTTTGAAATGTGCGGCTTAAAAATGTCCGGTTGTTTTCTCGGCTCCGACATGCCTTTCGACTTCGAGGTGTGTGTTTCGAGGGCCTTTGGTTTTTTGCTCTGCTCCGGGGATGGTGTCGGTACCGAGGAGCTAGTGCCAGTTTTCGCTGCAGAGTGCTTCGGTGTGGAGCTCGGCGCGGAGGAGGAGGAGGCCATTTTCTTTTTCGGCGCCGGTGCGGAGGAGTGTTTCTTGGCACCGACGGCAGGCTGGCTCGAGCCCGAACCGCCAGAAGGCTTGATGGGCTTCTTAACCGGGCCCGAAAGCGGGGTATGGGAAGCAGTGTCTTTGGTCGTGCCTAGGCCCGAGGGCGAAGGCGTGACCGAAGCCTTTTTCGGTGCCATCGAGGGTGGGAGTCGATGTTCGTACTCACGCCCCTCTGTGCCGGAGTGATGTCCTCGACATCTGAGTCGTCGACTTCAGAGGCGATGACGAGGCCCTCTTCGGTGTGCTGCTCTTCTGGGACATCAACACCTTCTCCGAAGATGTCATCGGGGATTGCTGTCGACGAGTGTGCCATGGTTCTCCTCGCCCTTCGGTCCCGAATGGTCTTCTTCGGCCGGAAGGATTTGCACGCCGGACAGTCTCGAGCCTCGTGTTCTGGAGAGAGGCAGAGGTTACACACCTCATGGTGATCGGTGTGGGGAAACTTGGACCCACATCGAGGACACTTCTTAAATGGAGTCCTTTCCATCAGCCAGGACCGGAGCTCAGGTAGGCCCGAAGGCCTTCGTCGACGACCGGAATCGAAGACTTCGAACGATGAGAGTCGCGTCAAGTGTTGGAGATCGCGATTGAAACAATACCGCGGAAAGGGAAGGATTGCGCGCCGATTCGAAGAACTAAAAACGGTTCGGAGCCGGAGCGCGAAGAACACATCTGAGCCCGATGGCAGAATAAAACAATCTGAGGATGGAGCCGAAGCCCATGCGCAATACGATCCAAAGGAGGAGTCACATACCTCGTGACTTCCAAAGACTTTCCAAGAGGAAAAACAACTGCAAACATTCGGGCCCAACACCAGATGGCGATCCATGCACAGTGTGTAATCTGCAGCTCATATGCCTCGAACCTAATGTTTCTGAAGCATTCTGTCTAGCAAATATTGCTACTCCTGATTTACCCAAAACAGAGTTCTGAGTGGAAAGTGCCACTACCATTTTTAAGGGGAAAGTTGGGTGGTGGGAATTTGGTGGCTCCCCAGGTCACATTAGCTGGACTATCTTGGCTAACTTTAGTAAGTTTCCTTGGGTGTGGTCCACCTTCCCCAAATACCGCAGCTGTCTAAATCCTCAAAATGTGTTAATTGTCATGGTGAACATGTTGTGCATTCCATCTATCATCTTTTTGTGTGGTCTTAGTCACCCTAAGTGGGAAGGGTATGCCCAGATGTGGGTCCAGTGCTCACTATGCCACTGGATACAAGCTACCACACTGATGAGGGGTGAGGCCCCAAAACCGGTTCCAGGATGCTTGTTTTCCGGTCCAGGGAGGACCTGGCTGGCAGTTTGGGCTGGACTGTTCCCATGGGGAGCAGGGTCAAGACTGATTAGCATATGGCTGGGTCCAAACTGGGGGGGCATGGTGAGCAAATACATGATGAATTTAACCCAGATCTGTGATTGGGGGGTGAATGTTTGACAATGTTAAGCATTCCGTCCATCATTTCGTGCTGCAGTGTGGGATCTCTGCATGGTAAGAATTACGTGGATCCCCACAGATTCCACAACTTTCCCTCACAGAAATTTGAAGAAGATGTGTTTTTAGCCAAAGTGCGTGCTCATTCTAGTTAAGAAAACGTCATGGGAGACATGCAAGTAACACAACCAGGACTCTCCTGGTTGTCTAGTTTTTATAAATGGCAAGGTTTAGTAAGGACGCTATGCGGCTTCCCTGCCACGTCATTAGCTTCCCGCTGTCAGCTCGGGAACTGCTCTTCCTGGCAGACATCCTCTGATTGAGAGGCAGCCCAAGCAGGACACCATTATTCCCAAGCATGGGTGAGACAGGATTAATTCTATGAATTACATACAGAAGGTGCTGTCACAATCACTTTGGGGCATTTGAACATTAGTTTTTAATGTTCCTCGCAATTATGCAATGATGAGAACTTATGGCTGACAACACATCCTGCAGACATCCCCTACCTGAGACTACGCCCATTGTGGCTTCTACCCTACATTAATGAGTAAGTGAAGTCCAGACCTCAGGTCATTCACTGTTCAATTCCCAATAACTGCCTCCTAATGTGCTACCCTTATTACCCCACAGAGTACAGCGCAGCAAGATTAATATCCATGTCCCCGCCAAATACTAGCATTGGGTGTCCAGTAGCCTAATTGCTAGCACTAGACCAACCCACCAACAACCAGTATGTACCATCTTTTATACACCTCACTTTATGAATAATCTGAGTCCATCAGTAGTTTCTTAATTTCCTTAGCTCCCCCGGTATATCTCTGTCCTAATGAGATCTTGATATCTGATAAAGGGTCGAAACGCCGTCAACACCAATAAAGACAGCCTTTATTCCTGTGTGAATTAACAATGGGATAGATCCCACTTTGTTTGAAAATATATACAATTCATTTTGGCTGTCTTTAAAAAAGCAATAACCAATATACCATGTATGTTTATTCACATTGTCACTTTTTCTTCTTTGATGGTTTTGGTTCTTAGCACTTTGGGTCCTTAAGCAATACCTTTTCACCACTCACTTGACTATTTATTGTGTGACTCAGTATCAAGGATTGATGAAATAATAAACTTTGGTTCGGCTGAATAAAATTTATTCTAAATACTGACTGTTTTTTAGTTTAGGGTTAAACCGTAACAGAATTCACCTTCTGTAGAAACATTACTGGTTTATTACTAGATTGAGTCTATTCAGGATTTCCTGTATTATATTTCTGTCTTAGAGAATGAGTTCCATGTGAACACTTGTCCCAAGTTTTACAGTTGATACCCATATTCACATGGACAATCTAGTTCTGCTCTTGTTAATTGGAATCTAACCAAGGTTTAGTAAGGTTCCTTTTAGTGGCAGTCCCAAATAGCACAGCTACCCATATCTCCAAAAATTGGCCAATTTTCATGGTGAATAGATGATGTCTACATATGGCATTTTGGGGCTTTTTGTGTTGCAGGTGATACAACCAGCCACGCAAGTGGGGTACCCGTTGTATTGACAGAAGTGAGGGAATACAGGATAGTAGAACATTTGCTATCATTAATTTAATTTCTCTCCATTTTTGGCTTTTAAGTGAAAGCAAAAAAGAAAACATTTTGCAAAATGCCCGCCGAATCATTTGATTGGATGGGTAACCCCAAATTAGGAGTTCTGTTTGTAAACTCAGCGTCTTTGGCACATTTCAAAGAAGCATATGCTTTCATTATTCCCATTTTTTATTCATTATATTTTACTGTAGGAACTGGGGCATTGAAAGTATATAATCAAATATCATTATAAACTGTAGTTCAGTTGTTGGCTTTGGGTACCACGTGTTTTTGGACAATCACTAAACACTATGTATCACTGCAACCAAAAAGGTCTGATCAACATAAAACATTTTGGGCCTTATGTAGGTGGGCTGGCATTTACCACTTCATAAATACCGAATCATACCGATTCGGTATTTATGAAGTGGTAAATGCAATGTAGGTAATGAGTCGGTAAATATTACCGAATCGGAAAAATTCGGTAATTACCGAATCGGTATTTACCGATTCGGTAATGAGGCATACCTTCCCATTGATGGGAAGGTATGCCTCATTACCGAATCGGTAAAGACCGATTCGGTAATGGGGGAGCACATGCAAGGGTGGCAGGGTGTCACATTGACACCCTGTTGCACCCCTGATTCGGCCATGTGTGCACATGTGGCGCACATACATGCCCTAAGGGCATGTATGTCTGCCACATTGCACACTTAAACGTGCACAAAAATGCTTTTTTTCACCTATTCGTCATTTACCACCAACCTTTAGTTGGTGGTAAATAACGAATCCCCACACCCACCACACACTCCCCCTACATCTCATTTCATGATTCGGAATTTACCGAATCGGTAAATTTACTGAATCGGTAATATTACCGATTCGGTAATTTTACCGGTCCGGTAAATACCGAATCATGAAATTCTCCCCCTACATCTCAAAAGCCAAAATACCGGTCGGTAACTGTATAATTACCGAAAATCGGCCGTTACCGACCGGTATTTGGCTTCCTACATGAGGCCCTTTGTGTGTAAAATCAGCCATTGGTGCAAAAAATACATATAAAAACTTTGAGTCCTATTACTATTTTTTCCTTCTTATTGTTTATTTCAACAATTAGTTTCTTTGGGAAAACCATGAGTGACCCACACAAATGATCTCCTGCTGGATTTGGAATTTCATCAAAATTTCAGAAAAGTATAGCTTTGTGGATTCATCAGTGGGTTTCTCACCTGTTTCCACCACAAGCTACAAGTAGGTAGGAACCACAAAAATAGACAAAATCAACTACCACTTAGAATAATGCACATAAAAAAACTTTGTTTTACAACTCTGCTTGTACCTGAAAGCTGAGAAGGTGATTTTATCACAGCAATCATTTTGTTGATCCAATTTTCTTAAAAATATTCACTTTCTTGCACAACAATTTTCTCAAACAAAACACCAGATTTTTTTTTCTTTGTCCCCACCAGGGGAATCCACTACCCTCTGTATATCTAGAAACGTTTTGGAAATGATGTATGATGGCTTAAGCACGAGGTGCCCCAAACATTAAAAAAGGGCTCATGATTGGAAGGGCCGAACCCTCTGCACTAAGGAATCAAAGAAGCACTGCCCTGGCCCGGTATCATTCCCATTTAAACATCTTCAGCTTTATACTGAGGTACAAATGCAGAGGCTGCAGTATGTCTAATGCATTTAAACCATTAGCAGTTACAGCTAAAAGAAGAGCCAAGCCAAAAGGGGATACCTCATCAGCATAGAACATAATATAACGTGTATTCGTAAAGCGCCCTTACACCCCTTATGGCATCCTAGCCACAATGTTAGATTTTTATTGGAATAAAAAATGCATTAATGGAATAATGTCTTTATTGCCTGCTTACATCTTTAGTGGTAACAGGAAATCCTCCAATTTCTAGAGGGAACTGCTAAACTCAGTTGAATTACCTTCACCATAGTATTTGCATAGTGGAGGAAATTAGGCTGGGGATTTTTCTTCTGGTGTAGCTTTTCTTCTAGAAAATTTTGGGTATTCCAATTACCGCTAAACCAGGCCATCAGTTGGCAACTCTCGAATCATTAGATCTGTATATTAATAATTGCTTCCTCAATTGACTATGCTGGGAAAACCACTGCTTGTCTTTATGGCTGGGTTTGATTTTTTAGCAAAATTGAGAGTGATTAGAAAAAGGATAAATGCTGATTTGAAAAGCTAAACAATAAACTCTGTATTTACATATCACATCTTAATATAGCATTTGTAGCATTGTAAAAATCAAGAGAGGGAAGGAAGAGGGAAATGGAGGTCGTTACTCACCCTCCTCATATACAGATTTACAATCAAGAGAAGGTCAACCTCAAGTCATCTAGGATGGGCCCACTGGATATAGGGCAAATATCTTTTTTTTAAAGGAACTCTTATTCACTGAATGTTATCCAGTGACATGCGTTATCATCGAGTTCTTTCCGACCCTCTGAGAGTCGGAGCATGCTGCAACCTCTTTACTAACAAGGGTGCACTTCAAGGAAAAAGGGTGTAGGATCTATATGAGGTCATCTTTAAAATTGTCTAGGCGGTGTCCAAATGAGTCTTTATTCAAGGGTCCATCTGACAAGGTTAAAAACTGGGGGAAATGGGCTATTTCGAGTTACTATCACACTTTGGCCCTCAAGTATGACCAACAAGTGTATTCCATGTATCCCAATCCAGTGGCTTTCGTTAGGATCAGTATGTCCCTATTAATACCCTTTTGGGAATAGGTGGCTGGTTATTTATTTAATCATTCATACCATGCAACACACGTACATGGGTAACTACCGTAATAACGTTTCTTAGAAGACGTTCCACCTCCGGAGGAGATGAACAGGTCTGGGGCCGAGTGGGGACCCATGATGACTATGTGACTACTGGGCACACTACCCTCCGGAGATCCCTTTGGGGCACCAGCAATCCCCTAAATAAGTGGACCCTCTTATAAGAAAGAGTTTGTCTCGATTCTCAGCTTTATCAGCACCTATGCAGTAAGCATTGTCGGAATGATAGGAAGCCTCCCATGGCAAGGCTTTCACAATAAAAGGCAGTCAATTGTGTGAGCGTCGGTTGATAATTTGAACTAGCTTCTGAGGAACTCACATGAACCATAATGGTGAACACTGACTTTCAACAGTCAAAGATTTCTAGATTGTACATTTGAAAATTCTTTCTACAAACTCTGTGCAGTAACATTAATATTCAGGACAGGGGCATATGTCTCCATGTCATCATGTATGTTTCTCAATAAGCAACCAGTTTCATGGAAATATCTGAATGTGTCTGATTATACAATAACTTGTATATGCTAGTGTTATTATATAGAATTGGCTTACCATATTGGTATATCATATGTATATCAAAAAGAAATTCTGCTGAAGAGATGGGAGAGTCAAGAAGACAGGATATGACCAAAACGTTGACAGACGAGGAAGAAAACCGAATTGAAGACCAGGAGCGGTCTCTTCTCTATGCCATTCCCCTTTCTTCTGAATCATTGACAGCTAGTCTATATTTTAAAGAAGTATTGGAATGGTTGGCAACGGAAGCAAGGCAATAGGTGCTTTTGTCAGTCTGCTTCCATATGAGGCTATTAACTGCTGCCAAAATGTGTGCATGGAAAAGAACATTTGTTAATATGAGTGAGTGTAAGCTTGTGTGGGGCAAGCAAGAGGTAGCTCCATAAACTGGGATGTACTTACACATTACTGGGTTTTGTCAATGTCAGAAGTAAGGTGTGCTGTCAGCCTTTCTCGTCCCAAGTTTGAATTGGGGAACTTCTCTGAAGAGGTCATCTCAGAATAGAGAGCCCATAAACAGAGAACGGTTTTAAATCATGGGAAAACTGGGCGGTAGCGCAGAGCCCCGCCTTCCAAAAAGCCCCCATGGAAAGACAGTTGGATACTCTGTCTATCGCTTGCCCCTTCTTGACCTCCTCTCCATGTCTATACAGCCCTATACTCTTTCTACCATATGCCTTGTACTGCATCACACTGCTGTTTCTATGTCTGTTCACTGTATCCCTCCTTCGTCTCCTTCACCTCACTCTCAACCATCTCTTTCTCTTTACTTTACTTCACACCTCTCTCATCTCTCTATACCACTCCTCTATTGACATGTCTCTCAATCCTCTCTCCACCCTTCTCTCCACTTTTCCACTCTTTACCTCACGTCTCTCTACCTCAGATCTCTCTGTACTTCAAACCTCTCTCACAATATCGGCCCTCATTTATGAAGCCCATTGTGCCTCCGAAATGTCTCTTTTGTGACATTCCGTGGCGCAGAAGCCTGCGTGATATTTATCAGGCAGCACTAATGCTGCCTGATAAATATCAGTCCCTTTAATGCAGTGTTCTGCATTAAAGGAGTGTGCAATGGTGTTGCTGGGGCGTTCCCAGCAACATCCATGGCCTTTTGACACTGCCCCAGATTTACGAGGAATCGTAAATCCGAGGCAGCACCAACAGCTTATGCCTCCCCAAGGGAGGCGTAAGGGAGGCACAACAAGGAGAAATATCTTTATTTCTCCTCGTTTTCCCATGTGTGTTCCTGCCCTTTTCTTTTGCCGTAGGGAAGCGCAGCAGGAAGGCCTGCTGGGCTGCCCTATGGCAAAACCTCATAAATGAGGCTCCTCATCTTTACCCAACCTGTCTCTTGCTACAAAGCCTACCAACTTACTTCACCCCTTATTTACTTCCTCACTTCTCCAACTGCGCCTCTACTTGAACTCTTTTCCCCTCTACCTCACCTCTCACCAGCTTTCTCATTACCTCTCTTGTTCTATATTCACCTCTTTTCTTTATCACTACCTTCTGTCTTTGTCTCTTTCTCTCACAACTCTGTCTCTTTCTCTACCCAGCTCACCCTTTTTACCCCTTCCTCTCTCTACTAGCCACTCTTTAAACATATTTCTTCTTTACCTCTCTGATTCTACCTCTTTCTCTATTGCACCTTCTATCTACCTCTGTATCAGCCTTGCTACTGTCTTTCTCAAATCTTTCTCTACTTCATTTTGTTTTTCTCCACCTCACCTTTCTTTTTACTGCTAACCCTTCTCATTCTACCTTTATCTCTGCCTCACTACATTCTTCACTTTGCATCAATCTGTACATCTCTCCCTACCTCACCTGTATACATCTACCTCTTCTTCTCTATATCTTAATTACCCCTCTTTAACCTTGTCTCTCTATCTAACTTCTGTATACCCCACCCTCACCCTTGCTGCATTTCCTTCTCCTCCTAACTCAACTTAAAACCTCTGTTCTTCTTTTTCTCTACCAGTCTCTTTGCCATTGTTAATCTCTGTATCTTTCTTTCTGCTTCTCCTTCTTCTCTTTACCTTACACCTCTCCAACTCCAACTCCACTTATCTCGATCTCAGATCTCCTTCCCTTTTCACACTACTTTACCTCTCTCGCTATATTACTCTCTGTATGTATGTATATATATATATGTATATATATATATATATATATATATATGAATGATCTTTTCCTGTCTCCTGCTTCGTCTCATTTCTGCTACTGAGAAGATCAGGAGTGTAACTGTATAAGTGGAAAAGTGCACATATACAAAAAGCAGAGTAAGGACAAGGCAGTGGTAAAGCATGAGTAGCTGGTCAAATTTTATCTGATGGAATGATGAAAATCCGCGGAGCAGTTAGTAGCGGCTGGCATGAATTGGGGGTGGCGAGGTAAGGGTTGTAAAGAGGTTTAAGAAAAACAAAACGTTGTCACCCCTCTAGTCCAGATCAGTAAGCACCCAGACTTCCAGGCTCCACTAACCTAATCACAATGCTGCAATGCAGTGTTGTGATTAGTCTGAGGGCCGTGGTTCTGGGCATGGTCTCCACCCAGGCTGTAATGCAGTCTGGGTGAAAAACATGCATAGTATACATGACTGTTTGGCCAGCTCAAGAGGGCCGGCCAATCAGTCATTGCGCACTCACAGAGTGCCCCACCCCACCATGCAAAAACGCTGCCTCAGTAACAAATTAAATGATAACGAGTTTTTATAATTTTATTTTTCCTTAATTTCCGCTACTGAAAGAAGTGGGGCGACGCTCCGCAGCCTTAGCAGAGGAGCCGCCACTGAGTGCAGTGCTTTGATTTTCACTGCCGCAGCAAGAATTCCCTTGTGAAAAGAGAAATTTATTTGTGGATATGAATAGCTGAAAATGAGGCTACAATTTCAAATGCTAGCTGCACATTTGATATTTTAATAGTATGCACCCCTCCACTAAACATCCGCACAGTCCATTTCACCATGTAATTCCTACAAGGCTAGGAATAGGCTGGCCAGATAATGAATTCTTCATGAATTATTATTGTGGTTGTGGCAAGACAAAAAATCCAGAACTAAGCACAAAAAAAGAAATTACTTCATTAAATCTTGTTCAAGCTTTCTTTGTGTTCTATTTGGTTGGCAGGTATTTTGCTATTTGTATGCAGCTGTTTCTGAAAGTTTAATGTGTTTCAACTTTGTTTGGCTTCCTGAGGACTGGAATTAGCTAAAAGGGTACTAATTGACCGGTTCTTCTGAACAGAACCCCAAAATAGGTCTTGCTCTAAAATTTCATTAAGATGGTGCTGTGTGGACATATGTCCGTCTAAGGGGTCGATTACAATGCCATTCGGAATGGCTCCGAATTGGATTCGGGTTTGTCGAATCTGATTTGGAACCCTTGTTTCCGACCGAATCGTACAATGTTCCCAACGACGGATTACGATGTCCGTAAACTGTTAGGGCTGTCCGGATCGGTTTCGAAAGGCATTTTGTTACAGGTCGTGTCTTTCAGAGCTGAATCATACAGCTCTATAAACTTGGTTTCGAGCGAGCGATTACAATGACCAATTTGGACAGCCATTCCGAATCAGTTCCTCCAGAATGAATCGGCTGCCAGAATCTGTCTTTGGGACCCCATTGCAGGCCACCCTTCACCCAGGGCCTTTCGAATCGGGCCCGAGGGGGTACCCAAGGGACCCCTCTTTCCAAACATGCCAAGGGTGTACAATTTTTCCCAACCATCTCTTTTTAGGTCGAGCCTAGACAGCGCATGCGCTGTCGCAAGACCTAGAGTAAACAGAAAATGGAGGGTAATCCCGCCTGCCGCTTGACATTGGTTGACTCTGGCGTTGCCCTGCTTAGCTGGCTCATTATTGGCTAGTCATCCGAGATGTCACTTCCCTTTTGTGGAAAGCAGCACCGACCAACTACAGTTTAGTTACGCTGTAGGTCGGTATCTCTTTCGTTTTGGGACTACTTCATCTTCTCAGTGTCCCCAGCCTCGTAAACAAATGCTTGTTTCCTTTGTGCTTCTTTAAGCTCAGCGTGCCCACGCTTCTTCCCTCTCAGCTGCCTCCTGCTTTTCAAAAGCATGACCCGGCGTCCTGATCCCTGTCTTCGTATAGCTGCTGAGACTGATTCTCATGATACCAGCTTTTCTACTGGGTACTTAGCAATTAAGTGTGAGTACGCTTTTGATTTCCTGGGCAGCAGACAGCAGGCAAGGGAGGCATGCTGGGGAGAATGGGCGTTGCCAGCGAACACCGGCTGACTTCGGCGAGCTGCTGTTATTCAGAAGAGTCAAAAAGGCTTCAGCATGCTTGGCCCGTCTCTGTAGCACACCGGCCTCCCCTCCCTATTATAATTACTGGCAGCCTCTCGCCTTACACGGCTTCAGATAAAAGTGGCTCCATGCAGGGGCCTTTTGGGCACCGTATGCATGCAAAGGAGCAGATTGTGTACCACGTAAACTTTATGCACTTTTTGTGTTTCCTCATGTTAATGATAGCTGAGAAATCAGTAAATCAGTAATTCAGTGTGCCTAGGCAGCGCATGCGCTTGCCGAGTTTTCTTTTTATTGTCCAGGCATCTCGAGGCATCTGCATCCTCCTTATCTCAAAGCCTCCTGGGAAGCTCCATTACCCCCTTAAAGTTGTAATTACACTCTTGGCAGTCCCTTGGCCAATGTTGCCGAAATGCGGTCCTTGAAGGGTTAGGGCCCCCTGGAAGGTTGGGGCCTCTCCTGCGCAATATCCCTCCTTAAAATACTGTAGATCGTTCACAGTAGTTATAATAGACGTTTAATAGCACTTTCTAATGTGTCTCTTCTGTTTATAAGAGCAACTGTAACCAAATTTAATGGAATTGGATTTGTCGACCTTAGAAGGATGAAGCACTGAGTTGGTATTGCCGGAAGCCGGAGCCCTGATGTTTAGGTGCCTGCAGGTGTCAGCAGCGATTATTTGGTTCATAAAGTCAGCTGTACAATCAAGTTATGACCAAACTTACCAATAGGACCAAAAATTACATAACTTTATCTATGTGGATGCAGCTCACGTGGGACAGCAGTATTCATCAATTGATCTATTTATTCATTCAATGCCAGGAGCCTCAGCTTTCATTAGGCAAGGGTATGAACGGATTCAATTAATCCATTCAGTAATTATTTGATCATCAATGCACTAATTTCTGCGTTCGTTCATTTGTGATAGCCTCAGCTTTCACGAGGCAACACGCTCATTCGTTGAATGCATTTATCAAACCACTAACCACGTGTTCATATATTCATGGTAGCCTAGCATTCTTTTATTGATTCCATTCATCTTCATCCGTTGATTCCATTCATCCGCCATCTATGCATGCAGTCTTTCATCCACAAGTGTACTCATTCATTGATTTAATTAACCAGTTGATTCATTATTCAATCTATCCATGTGTGAACTCATTTATCCATTCATCCATTCTCGAGTCATGACTCAAGCCTGCAAATGGCACAGAAATGGCTTGGTTGATTCAGTTCACCCAGTCCTCCATCCATTATTCCGCAACTGTGCGAAGGCAGCGCATGCGGCGAGGTTGCTTTTTGTTGCCTAGGCAACCTCCTTATTTCAAAGCCTCCTGGGAAGCCCCCCTCCCCCCTTAAAGTTGTAATTCCACTCTTGGCAGTCCCTAGGCCAAAGTTGCCGGAATGCAGCCCTTGCCACCACTACTCCCCCCCCTGCTGCACTCGAGCGTGCTTTCACCCCTCCTTTAGCCACCTCTATTTTGTAACGCAGTAACCCCTGTGTTCACTTAGCACCATTTACTTGGCTGGTGTAGGAATAAACCCGGCAGGCATTTACTTGTTCAGCTTGTGACTAAATAAATACAGCATTTAAGTATTCACAGGGGCCAATGCCGTTCTCAACAAGCCTTGGCTAACCGCGGAAAAAAAGGAGTGTCTGAACACTAAGAAATCTTAAAGCTGACAATATATTTAAGATCAACCATATTAAAGCATTTTAATAATAGTACATTGTTTTTAAGTTAGCCTAATGTCTAAGTGCCGTAAATAAGAGGTGCTACTATTTCCGTAACTAATTGTACTTGATTTATCGACCTTGTAAGGAGGAAAAGCTAAGTTTGACCTGCACTAGTGGACCTTATGACAATGCCCGATTGTAGACACTGGGGGTATATTTACTTATGTGTGTGCGAGAGGAGTTGCACAGTAAAATACAATTTTGGGCTGCATTTGTAGACCTTCTTAATGTATTGGAAATGAGATGTTATGTTTTGAGTTTACCCAACGTGACTATCCGGACAAAACATAAGCATGCTCTTATGTGCTTAAAAGTCTGTGATATTTTGGGAACAAAATAATAGCCAGAAAAAATCCCAAACATCTGATGTTTGTGTGAATGTGTGAAAGGTTTACATGGAAAGTTTTTGTATATGTTTTAAAGGATAGGTCCAGCCTTTCTTGGTGGGCTGTGTCGAGCATACCCCATCCAAAGTAACCCTCACTGACCAATGGAGACCGCAGGTGCTGCCTGCACAAAAACAAGCATTTACAATGCAATAGGTCTCGCATTTGCGAAAGTTTTAGCTATTGGCATTTGTAAATGACAATGCCTTTTATTTATATGTTGTTTTTTTAAAACTGATAAATAAAAGGCATTGTCATTTACAATGCCAAGTGCTTAAACTCTTGCAAATGCGAGACCTATTGCTTTGTAAATGCTTGTTTCTATAGGAGCCTGTGTAGTCGTTCGGAACACAAGCTCCCATTGAAGTCATCGTATCCGGAAGCATCTGGATGCATCCAAATCGCTTGGTCGGACTCCCCTGATTCAAGTCGTTCGGAAAGAATTCCGGGACTGATTTGGTAGGAATGCTTTCCGGACGAGATCATAATTGGCCCTGAGCTGCTAACTGCAGCTCCAATGTGCAGAGTCCTCGCTCCCCTTTTACTCTCCTAGATCTGCTCAGCACATTAAGGTTCAATCATTTGATTTTATTTGTGGATTTGCTGCATCTGGTTTTATCTTATAGCACTGATGACAGGCATTCATTGGGATCACTTTCACAAACTCATTTCATACACACTACTGCACTCACTGTTGCCTGCACCCATCGCACCTATCCCCTGCTCCGTGTTGCATGCTGATGCAGTCACTTACTCACTACTGGTCTTATTTACTAATGCATCCTCACTTATTCATTCATATATTCCTTTACTCACTCATTCGTTGTTGCAATTACTCACTTTACAGTCACGCCTTCACTAACGCAATTCTTCAATCATTCATTCATTAAGCCCTTGAGACTCATGTATTTATTGCTCTAATACATTTTTCGTTGGTACACTCATTCAGTGCTGTATATTCATACATTCGCCCTTGTATGGACTTATTCACAGCTGAACCTAAAGCTGCATTCATTATCATTTACACACATTCACTTATGTTAGCACACTCATTCTTTCATGTACCTATTCAATAACTGCTGCGCTCATTCACTCAAGTAAGCTCACTCCTTTCTGCTTGTATTAACGAGTTTACTGCAATTTTCATTCACTCCTGACAGTAATTCATGTGTGTGCGGAACCATTAATTAATATGCACTCGCAAATATATTTATCAAGGGTAAGATTGCAACTATATGGTATTATGTACCATTATTATTGTAGGATATAGACTTTTTGTCTGCAGGCCCTGATGTATAATCATACTAATATATTTCATAGGACAGGTCGTCTTTTTATGTAACTTTATGTGTTGACATTTTATGATTGATAATGTGCAATTACATGTTTAATAAAGCATATTTAAAAAAGGTAAAGCTTCAGTTTCTCGTTCTGCTATATAGATTTTCTTTGCCTTCCGCATTTGTATTAACCAAGGGTCTTTCAAAAAGGGTTTGTAGCAAAGCTCCTCAAAACAATGTTTATCTTTATTTGAACTGGACTCATAGATGGCTTAAACTATGGTCTGGCATGCTTTAATAAAGAAATGTAAGTTGCTGGTAATTTGCAAAGTGTGTAGACTACCTTCTTGCTTTTATTTTTGAGACACCTGATTTATTGCTAAAGTCAGAAATTACTTTGTTCAGCAGTTCTCTATTTAAGATATACAGCAGCTGTGTAGCAATACAACATTAATGTTCAGCAAGTTAAAACAGTCAATGATTGTCTAGTAGCCATATTTTCTTTTATCTTGCCCCCAAGTTATTACCATAAACATATCTTTTTCAGTGGCATGGCAAGCGGTTATTGGAAGTGTTTTCTTATCAATTTTTAGATGTTAATATACTGCTTGCTGTACACTTTCTTTGCTTATTAATAAATAATTTTTCCTTTTAAATGAAGATACCTGCAGAGTGACTCAATATATGCTTGGTGTTTCATATTTAAATGGCAGAGAGTAGTCTAAACACTATGGGGCATATTTATTATAGATTTGTGCAGCGCACCAAGCCATCTTGCTGTGCTGTGTGAAAGGAAAAGTGCAGGAATGCACCATATTTAACATCATACAGCGCATTCCTGTCATGTCCTTGCACTGGAGCACTTTTACCACCTAGCGCCAACACAGGCACCGTTTCATCATGATGTAAGCGTGCCTGCATTGTAAGCAGGATTGTTTTTGTGCAGGTAGGGTATACCAAAATGCGGCACAATAGAAAGAGGAAAAAACAAGGAGAAATAAAGATACTTCTACTCGTTACGCCTCCCCTTGATTTTGATGCATACCCCGAAACTGGGCCCACTATGCTTATTTCCGGTCCAAGGAGGACCTGGCCTGGCGGTTTGGGCAGGACTGTTCCCATGGGGAGCAGGGTTAAGACTGATTTAGATATAGCTGGGTTCAAACTGGGTTGACGTGACGAGCAAAATAACAAAGGATTAAACCTAGATGTGTGACTGGAGTTGAATGTTTGAAAAGTTTAATTACTCCGTCCATCATTTTATTTTGTGATGTTACATTCCCATATCTACCACTAATGGTAAGTCTGGGAATGCCCTAAAATCCATGGACGGATGCATGGGAACACCCAGCTCCACCTATGGAACACCTCCCTGGGGCAGAGTAAATCAAGGCAGGGATTTAAGCGGCCTTGCATTACTCCAGCTTTATCAAGCCATGCAGGGCCACGCAAGGTGACCGTACGTGGCTTGATAAATCTGACTCTGAGTGTTGCATTGCCTTGTTCCCCCTTGCGTGGCCCAACTGTGACGCAACACTATGATAAATATGGGCCTATGCTAGCTGAAATCATCTCTAAATCTTGCGTGCCAGAACAGCTACAGGCAACTGTGACTATCGAGAAAGAAAAATGTGAAATTGAAGGACTTTCATAAAAACACTGCAGTAAAAACAAATGTGCTCATGACAAGTTGGAAAAAGGAAACTAAATATACAGATATATACAAATATACACCACAATAATGCAACTCCGAGAGAAGAACATGAGAAGACAACGATCCCACGGAGGTCAAACCCATCCCGAACAAAAGCAACAGACCCGAACAGGCGCTCCTCAGAACTAATGGGCCTAGCACCGAAGGTCACGAGGAATCCTTCATCAACATCCCTCAACGAAAGGCAAAGTCCAGCGCAACGTACAAACATGTCAATGGCAATGCCGGGAACCAATCACCACATTCATCAAGAAATAGCGGGAAGAAAATCGAGAAAGTCTGCTACGCCACCAAACACAGGGGATTATTCTATAACACCCACCCAACCACCATTCTCCGCTCAGCGTACACTCAACTTGCCAGACAGCAGGAGCACAACTCCTATTCTATTAAAAAGCCTGCATACCTCCCCCCGAGGTCAGATACCAGTTACTCAGAAGCCAAAATCCAGCAACCTTATACAAACCATTTTCAGAGCAATACTGGATCTGAAAAACATTGAGCGCCTCACAGGAAAAACGCACTCTCCAAATGAAAAAATATGCAGGAGACAGTACTCTCACAACATAAAAACAACACCAATGTTGCTATCAAACATACATAATCGACCCCCAAAACTCCCCAGCTACCTATCGGAAGAGGAAACGCAAGTACTACTGCCATCCTACGAGACGTCAACGGCCACAATTAACCCTTGCAACAAGAACAAGGTACATGTAATCAACTCAGTCCCAATCAACTCCTTCAGAGAAGTCAGACCTAGTGACAGAAAATTAAATGCGAACAACCTGAAGCAAATAACACTAATCAACCCAAAGCAAGACCCCATCCAGGACTCTCAGAAAAAGATCACGGGCTACCAATCAACTGCCGCTCAGCAGTGAAACAAGCGTCAGCCATCGTTGACCTTATCCTGAGTCAGGAGATCGACATCGCGATCCTAACAGAAACATGGCTCACAGAATCTTCCTCGCCATGCTTGGATCTACTGGTGGCCCTTAACAATTTCATTGTGAGGCAAGACAGGCTAAAGAAAATAGGTGGTGGTATTGTAGTTATTCATCGCTCGAAGCTCTTGGTTACTCCATTGCCCGCCAACCCTCTTGACTCATGCGAATACCTTGCACTTTCCATAGTTAACAACGAGCAACAGCTATGCAAGGTTCATGCATTCTATCACACACCAGGCAAGAATGAACCTTTTAATGACCGCTTAATGGAGATCATCACAGCAAACACCTCCCCACACTCCAATGACATATTCCTAGGAGACTTCAATTTACACTGGAACAATCCTAATGACAGCCAGGTAAACATTATCAAAGACTTCCTAGCAGATCAAGACCTAGTGCAAGCCTGCACGCTTCAAACGCATGTGAAAAGCTCTACACTAGACTGGATCAAATCCAAAGATAAAGCAGTGAGCTTAACCTCAATCATGCCTTGTGACTGGTCAGATCATCACATAATAACCTTCCAAATTCCCAGAGTATTAAAGAAAAGAACCACTCAACCAATCAAACCCAAACAGTGGGTGAGGATCACAAGGAACGTTTACAAGGAGAAACTGGCGTCGTTATGCAGGAAAGATCTTCCCCCTCCCAGAAATATGACAAATGCCAACGAACTCACGAAACACTACAATGCGAAGATGTCACAGATAATGGACACTATTGCACCATTAAAACTAAAACGAACATCGGACAAAGATAAAAACCCCTGGTTCAGCGACACGCAAAATGAAAAAAGACAAACTGAGACTAGCAGAAAGGGAATGGAGCAGCTACCGTCATCCCCACAGCTAAAACTGCTAAGAAAAAACAGAAGCGCCTACAATAAAAATTTACTGAAGTCAAAAAAAGAATTCTTCAGAACGGAATTGGAAATGCGAAAAACAGACCTCGGAAACTATCTGAATTGGTTAAACAACAAACAAAACGTACAAATCCGCACTAGAAGCAACAAAATCTCAAATTAGCTGTGAGGAATTCGCAAATTTCTCTACATCCAGGGCCACGTCCCTGGAATGCGAGCTTAAGTCAGCAGCTTCTACATGGGATGGCTCTCAACCAAATAGTCCGCCAATGCCCAAGGATTCTTTACTCAAATCAAAGCTCATTGGTCCACTTTTGAGCTATATGACCAAACGACATCCTGAAAACATTATCGGCCATTAAGCCTAACAATCACCTTAATGACCTACTCCCTGCTAAATTTATGCCACACATAGACAAGGAGATCATCCCCAGCTGGACATCGATAGTCAATGCTTCCCTGTTTTAAGGATCCTTCCCAGACTGTCTAAAAATGAGACAAGTGATTCCTATCATAAAAAAAATGACAGAGAATCCCGCTGAACCTAGCAACTTTCGGCCAGTATCCAACATTCCCCTATTAGCTAAAGTGATTGGAAAATGTGTTCAGCAACAACTAAGTCAGCACATATCTAAATTCCAACTACTAGCCGATTGCCAATCAGGATTTAGACCAAACCATAGTACGGAAACGGCAATTCTGCACATAGTAGACGATGCATTACTCGCTCTAGACCAAAGCAAAGCATGTCCGTTAATCTTGCTTGATTTATCATCCGCGTTTGACACAGTTAACCATGAAATGTTGCTAGAACGTCTGGAGAACAGGATGGGTTTTTCCGGGAACGTTCTTGAATGGTTCAAGTCCTACTTGAGGAACAGATCACAAAGATTTCTGGTGAATAAAAACTTGTCAACATCATCCACCATCCAGATAGGGGTTCCACAAGGATCAACCCTCTCCCCGTCACTATTCAGCTTATATGTGGAACCACTAACGGACATACTCCACCGTGCCAACATCCTTTTCCGCATGTATGCCGATGACACTCAGATTTACATTAAGATCTCCTCATTAGATGACATCAGAACAATGCTGTACGGGCAACGATGCAATGGCTAACAAGCAATCAGCTTAAACTAAACGCGAAAAAACCAGAATTCCTCCCAATTTCCCCCACCAAAAGCAGCCCATTATAAAATAATGGACCAATTTGATCACCGCACTCAATTGCACCCCGATCATTGTAGATTCAACCAAATCTCTAGGAATAACGCTAGACCAAAGCCTAAACATGCAGTCACACATTACCACGCTGGCTAAAAGTGCAAGATTTCACCTGAGCTACATTAAGAAATTGAAACCTTTCATCGAAACAGCAGACCTCAAAATGGCAGTTCAAGCATTGATAATCTCGAGGATCGAATACGGATGCACAACACTTTCTGGGCTCCCCAAAATTGCGACATTAGCGCTAAAAGCCTGCCTCAACGCAGCAACAAGGCTCATAACAGGGACAAAAAAATTCGACCACATCTCCTCACCTGAAAGCACTGAACTGGCTACCTTATGAAGCCAGAATTCAGCTCAAACTGGCGTGCATAACACACAAAGCTCTACACTTCAAGTCACCAAGATACCTAGCGCAGAAACTGGTGATCTCTGGGACAAACAGACAATAAAGGAGCGCAAGAGACCTAGTGCTGAAACCACAAATTTTCCGCAAAAAAAACTTACAACAGAGCATTCCCGGGTGCAATAGGGAACTCGCTACCTCCAGACATCAGAAGGTTAACCAACCACGCAAGATTCAAGAAAGAAACCAAGATCTTCTTAATGAGTAAATTCCTACCGTAAGCATTACAGAGCATCCGGACATGGCTCGCCCAAATACTCTCGCTCAAGGACACAAGACTTGCTTCCCTTGAGGTCATGGTCCCTCTAATCTTACAGCCTGCATCCGTACTAAAGCAGTTATCAAAAGAAATAGATGTGTCAACTTTGAACTGCACTTGAATATATTAAATGCTATACAGGACTCTGTACCGGAAAAGTTGCTTTGTTCTGAACTGTGAAGTGCTCTGATACCCTACGGGGTCAAGTTTGCGCTATACAAAACACTAAATAAATGAGATAAGCTTCAAAGAGAAGCTTTACCTTTGAATGTGGTGCTACAGCAAAGCTATCGAGCCACACTACTACCCACAGAACATTTATTTTGTTGAGGACTCTACTGTAATTCCGGAAGCACAAAGGCATCGCTATTTACAGGTGTAAAAAATCAGACATCTTATTGCTAAAAGGTTAATTTCAGAGAAATGTACATTTTACTTCGAAAGTCATAGTAGCTGCATCTATATTGTTCACACTGTGTTCATGTGAATGTTGCCATCTATTTTGCATTTCATGTCCAAGAACATAGACTACAAAGATTCTGCTGAATTCAGACTTCTATACCTACAGCTGCACCTAAAGTTTAAACCCCGCCAACACAGCTATGCACGATTAACTTGGATTTAAAGTGGGCAGCACATTTTAAAATACACATTAAATTATAGACAACTTCAAACTTTTTTCGACATCTTCAGCAGCCGACATTGGTTGTAAAGTGCTTGTTTTCTGCTTTTACAGCAGAGGAAGTGTTAAATTGTTTATCCCCATAGAAGATGTATGCCAGTTTCAAAACATATACTTACTCTAGTTTACTGAAGTTTGTTTTTCTCGTTTACGGCTACAGAAAACTAAGGTTTCTTATGTATAAAAATATTTGCAATGCAATAGGTCTCGCATTTAAATGCGCGACCTATTGCATTTCAAAGAAGCAACCGCCATTGTCCCGGCTGCTTCAAAAGAAAAAGCCGGCATGGCGCGCTGAACGTAAGTAGAGCACGTCGTGCCTTCAGCGAGAGAAACTCAATAAAGAAAATAGTGCTTACACACTTAAGAACACGTACCATGTAACAACTGAAGTATAGGGGCCAGTCGCCAAGGGAGGTTACAGATGAAGACAAGGCGGTAGTAAGGAGGGAATAACAAGCCTCTTTACGAATGAGGCGCCAGCATTTAGGAAGGACACTGACTCAAGCCAATGACACATGGGCGGATAGTGGGTGGGGCTTCTCTTCCATACTCCACTACAGCAGTCTCGCTGAAAAGCACATGTGCGCTGACTCATGCTCGACCTAAAAACTGGGGGGCTTATTTACAAGCCTGTTGCGCCACTGGTGCGTCATTGGGAAAGAGTGACGTACCGGTAGCGCCAGCAGCTTGTAAATAAGTCCCCAAAACTATAAGTACAGATTAGTGCAGCAATAAATCAGTCGTCTTTCTTTTTTGAAGCTTCATGGGACCAGAGGCCGAGTCTGCCTATAAATATAGTATTGCAACAGAGCGCCATACATAGTCCTTTATGCCATATGCACAAGTTTTGTTGGAAACATCATGTTCTTTTTGTTACAGAAGTTATTTTCAACGTTTAATATTGTCTTTGGTTGATCATCCAAGTCGTATTTAAAACAACATTTTTTCCTTATGATATAAATACGTTCAGCTTCTTTGAAGAGAATCTCTTCTTTATGGTTTTTAGGCCTTCGGGCCAGCAGATCTGTTGTGACCTTGTTTTTATAACAAAAACATAATTTTATGAAAGAAGAGTTTATTTCCCTTCAATTCCTGGCTTTTGTGTGCATTAACTGGCTTAGGCAATGCTTATTTGTTTTTCATGAACTGTTCAGCATTGGCAACAAGCACTGTTAAAGCGAAGAGGCTAGCTAATGCATTTCAAAGGCCAGACCTGTTGGCTTTGTCAATGCTTGTCATTTCCATGGTGTATGCTTGCAATGATTTTAAAAAAAAAAGAATAAAATAGCCAACAAACAAGCCTGCCAAGGCCAGACCTTTTGGCTTTGGCAATGCTCGTTGATAAGGATTCTAAACATCTTAAAAACAAGCAACCCACCTCTTATTTATATAATTAAACCACTGAAAAACGACTTGACACCTACTTTTTTGCCAGTTCTTCAGAAATCTCCTCCAAAGATCGTCCCTTTGTCTCTGGTACAAACAGTATTGTAAATCCAAGTGATGCTAGACTCATAACTGAGTACATGAAAAACATCCATGGGAGGCCAATAAGCTCTAAAAAAAATAAAAAAAGGAAAAAATCGTTTTAGCTAAAATTATGCAATGTGCAAATGTGTAGTAACCCCATGAACAATATATATATTTATATACATACATACACACAGATGAAAATCAAGTGGTAAATATAGGGCGTGCAGTTAACCACCAGAAATGGCTATCAACAACTTGAACCTTTTCATTCATGAAGAGTGACTTAGGCAATGGTTTTAGTTGGTTTTCCGCGCAGGTCTAATTTCCATGCTGTTTGGAGACATTCATTCTAAATTTTCTGATAAGTGTTTTCCATTGACAGCAGCAATAACGGTCGTAAAAGCACTCAAAAGTATCATGAAAATTCGAAAGTATCAGGCACACCTCAAGTGTTCACCTGCACACCTTACACTCACCACTTCAACTCAATTCAGACAAACTGGTTGAGGCGAAAAGTGGATGACGGGTTGGCTCAGCACGGCTCACTGCCTAAGACTGCCCAGGTAACATACTAGCCCACCATTCTCATTGCTCCAGATAAAGGGCTAACTAGGGGTGTTTAAGATGGTGGTCTGTCCTATCTCAAAACTTGCCTGAAGATCTCATGAGTCCAGAACACTAATCTTTCTGGAACATCCAGGCGATCAATTTGTAGAGAAAAAAATGGACATTCTTACTTTTTTCCTAGTGCATCCTGATTGATGCCCATTCATGATGTCCTGTCCACTACACATCATTTCATTCATTGTCTAGTCTGGCTTCTATCATTAGCCTCTGAAAGCCAATGAACTGCGAAGAATGGACCTGAGATTAGAAAACCATTAGGGCCCAGAATTACTAACATTTTGCGTCATGGTTGTATCACTTTTTTGGCACAGCCTTGACACAAAATGCTAGTCGAGATTTACAAAGCCACACAAGGGCCGATTTGATTCACCTTGTGTGACTTTGTAAACAAATGTAACATAAACTAGCGGTTTCCGCTGCCTTGCTTTACACTACGTTGTGTGGGCATTACATGGGTGGAGCATGTAACCCTGGATCTGTGCCAAAATGGTTGGCCTGCCCAGGAGATGCGTAATAATGAGAAATATCTTCATTTCTCCCTGTTACTTCCTCTTTCCATGTGTGTTGCACTCTGTGGCACACATAGAAGAAGAATATGCTTATAAGGATTGTTTTTGGGCAGGAAGTTATATCTTCATGCACAAAAACATTCCTGACCATAACGCTAAAGCCCAACTATAGCGCAAGGGTGCCTTTTTAGGTGCAAGACAGCGCTATGAAAGAGCAGAAGTGCCCCATATCTTAGGAGATATGGAGCATTTCTGCTTTCTCCCTTTCACAGAATGTAGCCTTGCTGCACTGAGTTGGGTGAAAGGTTAGTAAATCTGCCCCTAAATGTCTTGTAAAGAGTTGGACGGAGTAAGGCCCCAAATAAGATGGTCCTTAGCAGCTGTTTAGCTTGCCTCCTTTCTGCTGGTTTATTCAGGACTCATCACTGCTTCCCTATTCAGATCTCACCACTGGTTCCCTGCCCCCTCCAGTATACCAAGCAGACTGTGACCGTGGATGTGCTCATCGCGAAGATCCCTAACCTCTCATTAAACAGTGAGAAATACCCTAACTCTTAAAAACGTTACAATACTTACAATTTAGACTTGTTTCACATCGGTTACATAGACACACGATTATGTTCAATTTCAAGCTTTCTACAAAGGATCAGTTTCTGTTTTCATTTTACAACAAAATCAGGTCTATTTTGTTAGGAAAGTTCATTCATTGAAACACAGAAAGTTCTCCAGTCACATTCCTTGGCCTCCCCGAGGACAGCAGTTAGGACAGACCACATGTCATATCTGTCTAGGGTCTCTATGGATTTCGTGTGAAATCACGTGCAGGGTGATGATGTCTCTGGAGATTCAGAAATGCCATGTGCGTTTCCGGTATGCCCAAATGTGGACACTGTGCTCTCCGTGCCAATGGATTCAAGCTAACTTCGCTGATGAGTCCCATAGAGGCGAGAACTGGTCTGAAGTTGCTTCTCTTCCCATCTGGATGGGACTCGTCCTGACAGTTTAGGCCAGATCGTTTGCATTGGAGCAAGACCCCATCTGATTTGCATATGGCTGGTCTCTGTCTAGATGAGTACAGAGGGCAAATAAATGATGGATTAGAATGCATCCAGTAAAATTACCCTTGGCTGGGTTTAATTCCATCATCCACCCATTACTTTCTTATTTTTCAATGTGAGATGCCCTAAATGCAACGGGCATACACAGACATATGTCTTGTGCTCACTGTGCGATTGGACTCAAGGTGCATCTTATTGATTCGTTCAAAACAGAACAAAACTGGATGCGTTGGCTCTATTCTCATCTGAAGTGAACCTGGCTTCATAGTATGGGCTGGATGTTTCTGGTAGAGCAGGACCAGATCTGATTTACATATGGCCGGTCAATTTCCAGAGTGGTATAGTGGGAAAAAAAACGATAGACTGGAATGTGAACTTAAGTAATTACCAGTGGCTATGATTAATTCACTTTTTAAATTTGGCATAAATACAGCTTTTTCTGTCTTGCAAACCTCATGATTTTCTAAAAATTAATAGGAAAAGACATACATATACAAGGGTTGGTAGTTAATCCTCTTTATCCACAGAGGGGCTCATATGCCACTGATAATTTGAGTCCCACCACAACTCCCAGGATGGTACAGTGAGAGAGTCAGTGCTTAATGTGAGCCAGAGGTTGTGGGCGGGACCCACAAGCAATCATGTTTGGGTACGGCACTTATTTTTCCTCATCAGACTTTGAGGTAACAGAGGATAAGTACACAAGTAGAAAGAAGGAGAAAGAGAAATATAGAACAAAAACTGGACAAACAGAGAAAGTAGTAACCTGGAAAAATGATATAGAGGCCACGAGTGTTTGGTGGAGGATTAAAGAGGTATGAGGTGGGCTCACTTTATTCAACACGCCAACAATAAATAATGCCTGCAATAGACTGCTGAGCACAACTTTGAGCCCTGGCACTTATTCTTTTAATAAATTAAGCACTGATGTCAGCCCACTTCAGCCCTTGAATACCTCCCCTTTGAGTGACTGCATTTTTCCTGTTCACGTGTATACATCCACCTAGCAATTAGTCACTCAAGGTTACAAACTAAAAGGCGTTTGAATTTACCAGTAATTTCTAGTGCCTATATATGCTAGGTTGTCCTCACAAGTGTTTCATAGCAATCAAGAAATTTATTGAAAGTGGCAATTTTGTCAGCTTTGGCATATTCATGCTATGGAAAACAAGAGCAAATCATCAGAGTAGCAAAAATGTATATGCAATTTTCCATTCTGAAGCCAAACCCATTAGCTTTGAAAAGGACATTGGAAGCAACTGCAGCTGACTCAAGAGAGACATGCAGTAAAGACTTGCGGTACTGCAGCTCTGTGAAGACCTCAAGCCGATGGATCCGTCTCATGAGGGACATCTAGTAATGTCTTGGGGCACTGCAGCCCGTTTAAAGATTTCAAGCGGTTGAGTTTGCCTTGAGCGGAACACCTAGTAACAACTTTAGATAATGCAGCTTTGTGAAAAAGTTTTTATTAACAGTGACATTTTATTGATCTGTTATTGCACACAAGTACATCTAGGACTCACAATCACATAGAACAGAATTCTCAAGAACAATAACGGTAAATCCTGAAAATTACATAGCCACTCCTGTATGTTCTGCTTCACAGATCAGTATTTATGGGAAAAGATATGCAATAAACAACTAAACCCAGAAATCAGTTGTATGACCTTATAACGCATGCTTTTACCCCACATGACTTGCTGTCGGGGGTGTGCTGGATGTTGGAATAGTGTAATTTACTATTCCAACTCCAGTGTGTGCAACAGTAAGGAAGGTGTTGGGGTTAAATCCAGCACCTTATACCCCCTGCAACAAGCAATTTGCATTGTAACGCCATGCGGGCTAAAAGCATGCGTAGTAACACATTAGTTGTAAAGGCTGTTTCCCCCAAAAATCCCATCCCTCCCACCTAATATCCGCATCCATCTTTTGAGAATTTCAAGAGCTTGTTTAAAAACATTCCAGTTCTTAACAGTCCACTATTGGATCAACTCACTCAACCCTCACATGTATCCCATCGAACAAGCAGAGCTCAAAGTGAATTGGGTGAAAAACTCAAGGTTGACCTCATCATGTAAATATATCTATGTCTCTACACTAGAGAGCAAACTTATCTTTGTCACAGAGTACACAAGTTCAGTGATCATAAAGTTCACCTTTCTATCAGTGATGTTAGTATCGAGTTTTTCCATTGGCGGAGGAGTCCATAGGCAAGTATGCCAATGTATATTAGGTGGGGGCATGAATTGCACTAGTGGGCGGCATGGGTGACCTTTTGCTGACCCCACACAGTTCCACATAAACATTTTATGAGCTAAAATATCTCTAGCTTCAATTTGTCTGGAAGCTGAGAGAATTTTACACCAATATAAGTTCACATCAGCTTTAGGTGAGTCCCAAACAGCTTTTTGTATTGTGATCTTGATTTAGGAATCTCACTCTGTGTGCTCTAATTTGGATTATTTCTCAGCCCCCGTAAGGTATGGTTGAACTTTGTGTTTTTGCTGTTATGAGTCGAGCAGAGCCGATATCGTGTTAGGGCAGAGGCATTTCTTGCCTTATGGTGCCCAACTTTATTCTCCAGCAGTAGCTTGAGGGTTTCACATATTTTTTTCCATTGAAGTCTAGCTTGATGCTCTACTTTATCAATGGAATCTATAGTCCACTGCAACATCTTCAAATTGGTCGTACAAAGATAACCAAAATCCGCTTGAGCTTGTTAATGCAGGGAGACGTGCAATTTTAGATGGATCATCCGCGGTTGATGGTCACTTTCCTGCTCCCAATGCATAATAAGAAGCCACTCCATTAAATAAAGGGAGTGACACCTCAGTTATCTTAATGTACCTACTTCAAATCTGGATAAACCTACTTTCTACTGGACTCCAAATCTATATCTGTCAAGCTCCCATGCAAATTAGGAATCTTCCCCCTAAGATAAAGCTTGAGCTATATGTATGCCGGGGCTATTTGTATTGGAGAAGTGGCCACATTTGTCTGCTACCCCTTCTATAATACCAAAGAGTTTCAGGGACAGAGAAAGTGGGAACACATGCCCGCTGTGCCCTCTGGCCACTTCATTGAATATGGCCAGAGATGTGCTATCGGTAGGGATGCATCCAAGTGCACATCATCAGCAATGCAATCAGATTGTTTGCTCTGTGAAAAAATCTGCGTAATTGGGACACCGCTGATGAAAATATTACATACATCATGACCCAATAATATTCATTAAGCATGGAATACAAGTGAATGAGAGCAAATACAGAAAAAAAACCTGCAAAGGGATTGCAAATCTCCATCTATTCATTTGCAAAGTGTCCTTATTACACCCACTGTGCTGGAAAGGATCAGTCCGTCAATTAACTTTAAAGTGGTGAGGCCTAAATTCCTTCATCAAATAATGCTGAGTGACCAGGCTAAGTGACTGAACTTGATTTTGATTAACACAGTTTGGGACCTCCAATGAGACATTTTTCAAATAAAAAAACGGGATTGAATTTGTTTTACAGCACAATTTTTACATAACTTGGCTACAAATTCAGAAGTCCTGTAGTTGTAGTAAAAACATATTACTACTCTAAGGGTGTTAAGTCTCACCCCTCCAAATATTGGCTCAAGAGTTCTATTTTACAGTTTTAAAAATCTGGAAATGCAAATTCAAATGGAGTATTTATTCTTCCATCATGCCTGTTCTAACTTAGGAGAGTCCTATCTTTTTATGTGAGGAGATTCCGCACTTACTACTCTTAAACCCCATTGTGAATAGAAAACAATTGCAAACTTCAACATAAGTGTACTTTTACTTCTGTAAATCAGGCCCAAAGTCTTGTACCAGGTATCACCAACCTTTTCTTAATAAGAGCTACTCCTGTTCAATGAAAATCATCCCGAGCAACTAATTTTAGAATTGTAATAGTGACAACATTTAGTCAAGATTATATTAGTGCTCATTTTATGCAGGATTACCAGCAGTGATCGCCTCTGTGTATTAAGCAGGGTTGCCAGAATTAAAGTGGAAAAAGGTACGTCAATTTGAATTGCATTTATATGGGCAATACATAACAGCCATAGCTACAATCACACTTGCACCAAGGTAATAATATTAGTAATAAGCAGTGGCGGCTCCTCTGCTATGGCGGAGGAGCGTCGCCTCACTACTTTTAAGCAGTGCAAAGTAAAGGAAACATAACATGATAATAACTTTGAGTTATCATCATTTTATGTTTCTGGGATGGCACACTACTCTGCTCTAGGAGCAGGGCAGGGGAGGAGTGGTTTGCCCATTCCTACATGCACAAGACTGTGTAGCTGGCCCTCTTGGTCCGTCCAAAACATCATGTACACTTTCCCTGTTCTCCATGCAGGCTACACTACAGCATGAGTGGAGAACATGCCCAGGCGCCCATTCACTGGATGAGCGTTGAGCCAGGATGCTCAGACCAATCACAACGGTGCATTACAGCATTGCGACTGGTCAGGGGAGCTTGGGCTTACCAATCACAATGATGCATTGCAGAGTTGTGATTGGTCAGGGGAGCCTGGCTGTGCTTCCTGTTCCTCGAGTTCGATGAGGAGAGCAGGAGCAGAGACACAGGACCTGACAGCAAGTTAAGCATTTTTTTTATTTTTTTTATAATCGGTTTTTACATTGTGCACCCCTCCCACGTATGCTCCCACTATCACCGATATGATTTATCACTCAAATATTAACTTTAAATATGTTTTGGAAATGCAACAATGTTTCTCCAATCATCAGTCTATGAGTTTTGAAACTACACACTTTTGGTCTTGAAAACGCAGGTCAATTTTGGTAAACATATATACATACATACTGTGAGAATCTGGCCTGGTATATGATGTCCACTAATGTAAGTGGGCACCTTGCACCAGTCCAGACAACCCTTAAGGTGATTTAGGAGCTCTCAGACAACCTTAGAAAGCTATCCAAGTGGTAGCTGTGGAGAGCAGCCTTCAGGCTTAGTCTTGAAGGAGTGTAAAGCAGCTTGTTGTACCAGAATACAATCTTATAGTATAGATTAAATGAAAAAGAACCACACAAAGTATTTATAAAAATATGTATTTATTATATAACACTCTCTAGTACATTACAGTATCTCCTAAACGGAGATAGACACAAAGCACAAAATACTTTATCAAAGAAATCACAGTAAATAGCACTAATAGTGGGCCCAGGGGGTACCAAACCATATACTAAGAAAGTGGTATAAGAACCACAACTTGAGACAAGACAATGTCGAGAGGACGTAAAATTGTTGGGGTCCCACAGAACTACCCAAGGTAAGTAGATAGGGAACCCACGGCGAGATCTTAATTTCCTACACATACATATGCACATTCAGCCAATCAAAAGATTCAAATTTAGGAGGCTGAGCTACACACAGGAGAGCTGTAGCTTGAGAGCTACTAGTAGCTCATGAGCTTCTAATAGGAGAAGCCTTTCTTATACAGATTCCATTGGGTTTGTAGACCAGACTGGAATACTGATAAAAAAAGAACATATTTGGTTGTTACAGTTGGGTCTTTGATTAACGGGTTATGGAGATGATGAGACTGCACTTTTGGAAGGACTTGCTGTTGCCCTATTACTTTGAGACTGATCTTTCATGTTTATTTTTTGGGGGCAGTCAGTGCTCCTCCACACACCACCTGTTGCTGGCACCCCCTGCTGATCCTGGACACATGCTCATTTCCAATTTATTATAACCTGTCGCACTTGTTGTACTTGGAGAATCGTTTACTAACAGTTCCCCTACCTCACCTTGAATAGAGTCTGCCACCTACACTTTTAGTTTTGGAAATGCCTATGGTGCCTTTTCGTTCTTTTTTTTCCAGGACACCAAGACACATTTTTTTACACCTTCTTTGCAATACTTCTCCTTTCTCTACAGACTTCTCAGATATTGTCAACCTTACCTAAGAATATCTAGGGACTACTGTGAAACACCAGGTTGGGTGCTCAGAGTATCAAGTACTTTATACTTTCTACCACCCTCCTGGTGATAACTTCCTCCTCCTTGAACAGCTAATGGAAATCCTCTCTTCCACCGACGACCGCTCAGTGTCCCAAATCTACCTCAGTGATTTCAACCTTCACTGGTCTAATCCTAATGACCAAGCTGTGATCTGCTTAAACTCATTCTTATTGGATCTGGATCTTACCCAATTCTGAGATCGGCCAACTCACAACAGAGGAGAAATTCTGGACCTCATCATTTCAAAAGGTAATATCATCAAATTGGAGGACATTACCCCTTGTGACTAGTCCGACCATTACAGCATCTTTTTCTTTATTAACAGGGAGGTGATCCGGAAAAGGGATCAACAGAAGAAAATAAAACAGTGGAAAAGGGACCTCAGGAATATTAACATGGAAGGTCTAGCAGTCGAATGCAAATATGCCTTGTCTTCCCAAGATGACATGACTGATGTATATGATCTAACTGACTTCTATAACTCCACTATCTCTGGTATCATGGATTCCATTGCATCTCTACAACAAAAAAATGCCTCTCTCCAAAATCTCCAAACACTAGTTCAAAGACAACCTAAACTCTGAATCCCGCAACTAAAGGGCAGCTGAATGTTTATGGAGATTAAGACCTTTTGTGGATAATCTAAAAGTCCTTAGATCGGTAAGGAGCTCCTATAATAAAAACATCAACACTACTAAGGCTGAATACTTCAGATCACAACTTATTCAAGCCTCAAATTGCCCTAAGAAACTTTTTGAAATTGTCAAACAACAATCAGCGGAAGTACCCAACCACCTTGACTCAGGAGACGATCTGGCTGTTTTCTTTATTGAAAAAACTAAACTAATCAGTATTGACCTCGAATCTAAGAAGGCCCTTCTTACATCATATGAGATTGCGGCTCATCCTGCCCTTTCTGAGAGGTTAAAGCCTCTTAGTATTAGCACAAAGAACAAGACTTCTTGAGGCTCTTTCACTCCCCTCAGTGAAAATGACATCTACAATACCCTTCTTAGTATCAACCCTTCTAATCACTTCAGCGACTCATTGCCACTGTCTGTCTTCACAGAAATCATGGATGCCTTCATCCCACTTTGGACAAAGATTGCCAATGCTTCTGTACCACAAGGCAAGATCCTCAAATGTCTAAAAGCAGCGCAGGTATCACCCATTCTTAAAAAAACGAATGCAGACAGAACTGATCTCAACAACATTCGTCTCATCTCCAACATCCCCAAGCTTCTAGAAAAATGCATGCAATCGAAACCATGCATGCACATTGAGAATTTCAAATTCTTGGATCAACGTCAATCTGGTTTTCGTAGCGGTCACAGTACTGAATCGGCGCTTACTCACATTATGGATGACATTTTAAAAATGTTAGACCATCACAAATTCTGCCTCCTAACCCTCCTTAACCTTCCCTTAGCTTTCAACATGGTTAATCGCGACAAACTCGTACCCATTCTGGAACACAGGATGGGCCTTCTGGGCTGGTATTGCAATGATTCTCATCCTTCCTTCACTATGCATCCCAAAGAGTCAAGGCAAATAAATCCCTATCCCAGCCTTCTACAGTCTCCATGGGGGTCCCTCAAGGGTCTGTCCATTCTCCTATACTCTTTAATATTTTCCTGGAACTGTTAGCGAATGCTTTAAACTCCATGAACATTCTTTTTCATATTTATGCGGGTGACACGCAACTTTACCTGAAAATCACCTCCTGTGACGATTTCTGTTCACTCAACTCCATCCTGACGAATACCCAAAACTGGCTAACTGAAAACCACCTCCTGCTCAACGCCGCCAAGACGGAATTCCTTCTCATATTTCCTCATAATCACACCCCCAAGATAGACCTCTGGATGAAACACCTCACTGCCTTCAACTGCTCTCCTCATATCATCGATTCAGCTAAATCTCTCGGAATCACCCTGGACTCGCACTCGAACATGAAGAATCATATTACCATTCCTTCCTCTAGAGGACTTCAAGCGCTTGTCCTGCCGAGGCTAGACTATGGTAGCGCTATGCTCTGTGGCCTCCCCAAATATACCTTGGCCCAACTCAGGGCTTCCTTGAATGCCGCTGCTAGATTCATTACGGATATAAAAAGAAATTAACACATAACCCCAGCCCTAAGATTTCTAAATTGGTTACCCTACAAAGTAAGATTACAGCTAAAGATTGCTTGTTTGACGCATAAAGCTCTCCATTTCAAAACCCCTGGTTACCTGGCTCAAAAGCTAGAACTATCAGGAGGGGGTAGACCATCAAGAAGTGCAAACTCTCTCCTATTGAAACCTCAGACCTTTCGCAAAAAGAAAACAAGGCTCAGAGCTTTCTCTGGCTCGGTACCAAAGATCTGGAACTCTCTCCCACCTGAAGTCCCTAGAATCCCCCTTGTGGCTGCCTTCAAACATGAAGTAAAAATAATCCTTATGAACACGTTCTTCCCTTAAATGGTCATGGTTCTTCGGCTTTCTCAATGTCCCCTGACGACACTCTTTTTGACCTAACAACTGTAAAGCTCAGGGTTGTCTCTTATACCCTATTAAGTAATGTTTGTTCTCAACCTGGTACATTTTTATTATGTAATTATGTTATTCTTTGTTACCCCCTTTTGCAATTTCCCCTTTACTTTGTTCTTCCCTTCATTATGTGAAGCCCTCCGATACCTTTCGGGGTCATGTTCGCGCTATATAAAACTTTATAATTAAATAAATAAATCTACCTTTACAGGTCATGCAAACCTTGGAAGTGAATGGAATATGGCAGCTTCAAATGCCCCTAGGTGTTGTTACCAAAAATACACAATTATGCTTTATTTTGCAATGGGTTGTTGGTCATGTATTTCTTTATAATAATATGCTGCACAATGTTATGTAACATAATAGAAATAAAGATACAGCTAATAAAAAAGCCTGTTACTTTCTGTGTTCAGAGTTATGGTAGACCTCTGTCTATCATTTTATGAGTGGACCCCTAGAAAGAAGGGGAGCATGGGCAATATCCCACTTCATCCATACCTAAAGGGAGAGGTACGCACGCTGCACTTAATTAAAACCACCTTTTTTTTAAAGTAAGGCACTCACACTTGTTCAGAAGCAATAGAACTCTTTTTTAATTTGGAAACCCCAACAAAACAGGCAAGGCTATCATAATTTGCACTACAACTTCAAAGGCTACTAAGTGAAAGCCAAGCATTGGGCTAAGGGACTATAGAAGAAACCTAACTATTGGTTTAAGGTGGAATATATACCCATAGTCTTAATGGTTTGATCTTTTATTATTTTAACTGTATTTAAAATGAAACTAATTTAAAGGAATATTACATCAATGATTTAAGTAACACCAAACAAGGTTCTGAAAGGACGGATGTGTATGGCTTTTGTAACGATTTGTATTAATTGAAACAAATAAAAACTTATTCAAAAACATATTTATATCTTAAAATGTCTTTGGTGCGATCACTGGAGTAGCTTCATGGGAAGGGAGGGAGGGGTTATTTAGGGTGGGCCTTCCAGACAATGCAAGCTGTCTGTTTATAAAATACGTATTGTGGGCTTATTAAGAACATACAAGGGCTTGCATCCCATTGCTTACTATTAGTTGGCTTTACTGACACTCTTATTTGCTTGCTTTCTATTTGATGGCCTTCCTCGCTTCAGCTTGTCAATCTTGTGTTTGTCCCGCCTGTAGAGCATAGACACCACCATCTTGCTAATGGCTAGCTTGTATCCTTTCACTGCTCACTTTTAGGGAACTACTTTTGTCATTTAGCTTAAGCACTCCATGAGAGTGCACGTGTTTTCCAGCTCTCTCCTCTTCCCTCCATGTTCCATGTTTCTCTGTCGTGTACTTCTCAATACCCCACATATCCTTCCTGTCTGTGTTGTTAAACAGTCCTGATGCATATGCCGACCTCCAGTAACACTCAAGTCCCGAGCTCGAAAATCAAACTCATTGACTGGCCAATGTGGAACATCTCTCACGATTGCTAGTGTGAAAAAAGTCCAAAACACCACTGTGCAGCAAACAATCCAAAGGATAAATTTATCTTTCTTTATTGCATTTTAGTGGCACTGTATTTCATTACTGTGCTTATAACCAACTGCATTCAAGACTACAGCTCTTCTTTACACATCTAGGTGAAGTTCTGACTTTTCACCACTTTTCAGGGTTCAGCATGCGTTAAAGCATGCATCTCACTCCGGCGACACTGCTGTATACAGTAATGGGCTTGGAGCCTGCCCATGCTTACCATTTGTCTGTTTCTGTGTCACTCCTTTCTGAGGCTGTTTTAATTCACCAGTGCAGGTGAAACGTCACTGTCATTACTTGCTGTGGAGCAGGGACCAAGTACAGATTATTTCTGTTTAATCCTGGCTCGTCCACTGCTCCCGACTCCAATTTTTTTTTCACCAAATCAAGAAACATGCAGGGGAACCGGAGTGCAAATCATAATGGACGGACAAACAACCATCCAGTCAGATGGAATCCACGAATGGTCTTGGCTACCCTACACTTTGAATTTACATAGTTCCTGATGATAACACCTCGGTAAGGGGGGCACAAAACAATAAGGCAGTAAATCAAAAGGAGAATAAGTTCAGGATCTGCTCTTGGAACGTTCATGGTTTTAACGAAATGCAACAAGATCAAGAAACCCTTACCTATTTAAGTAATTTTAAAGTTATCCTGTTACAAGAAACATGGAACACTTCACCAAAGCACTTGGCAGGATACGAAGAATTCCATATAATGGCGGAAAAAACATCCAAGTATGGGCATCCAAGAGGTGGTCTGTCCACATATATGGCAACGGAAATTGACTGGAAATCGGCGGAAATGGATTCCGGAGAAAACTGAATCCAAATAATAAAAGTAGAAGAAAATGTTCCGGTACAAGGAGAAAGAGTTGGAGACAAACTAATAATCCTAAATATCTATATTCATCCAAATAAGGACAAAAAGAGGAGAAATTGTCTACCTTAATAAACCTAATAAAAACACTACAAGTTACACATCAATATCATGAGATGATAATATCAGGGGATTTTATCACAATCTGACAGTAGAAAAGACGAATAAGAACAAGAACAACAATCAAAAGATACGAAACAAGCTGGAAAAATTAGGCATGGTCATCCTAAATGGAAACACGAAGGGAGATCAACCAGCCGGTATCACCTTTTCCTGTGGAAAAAAACAATAAATTATAGATTATACGATAATCAGCAAAGAGCTAATGTCCCGGGTAGACAAGTTCCGTATCTTAATACGACCAGAGAGTGATCATTTCCCTCAAGAGACAGTCCTAGACTTAAATATTAAACTTAAGGAGTCTGTAGCTTCATTAGTTGTGTGGCCTGAAATATATAACTTAAGGAAGCTTAAATGGAGAGGAGCCATCATGGATGAGATAATGGATATGGTGAACGAACACATAAAGAATGCTGAGGAGTTAGCAGTTCAAACATCAAGTAACTGGGAGGAACTATGTGAATTACTGCTGGACAAATTCCCAGCAAAAATAGTATCCAAAGGTAATTACGGGTTTATTAAAGAGCCATGGTATACAACACAGATGAGAAACAAAAAAAGAAATAACGCCAAAGAGGTACGACAAAACGCGCAAGCAATTAAAATGGGAATAAAAAAAGATAGCGGAAAGATTCAAAAACTAAGAAAAGACTACAAGATGGAATGCAGAGTGGAAAAAAGAAAATACAGAGAAAAGTTATGGGAAGATCTGCTGTGGGCAAGCAAACTTCCAAATAGTAAAGAATTCTGGGGTATAATCAACAAATTAATGAAAGGTCACGGAAAGCAAAATACCATCGGAATCAGCGAAAATATTTGGCTAGACCACATCGATAAATTGTATAACCCCAAACTGGGATTAGAAAAGGTGGATGCAGTAAGGTCACCGAAAGTAAAGGAAAAAGTACCCAACACCATGGTAACCAGCATTAATATTGAAAATGGTAAAAATCAGTTTAGCTGGGAAGGAGATGACCAAATTTTGACAACTGTTAAACGCATAAAAACACTGATAAAAAATCTGAAAGCGGAAGGAGCAGCAGGCCCAAACGGGCTACCAAATGCCCTGTTCAAACGAGACCCGGAAGTTTGGGCAAAATACCTAACACCTCTTTTTAACCACGTGTTCCGCAACAAGATCCCGCAATCCTGGAGCGGTAACCTGTTCCACCCAATTTACAAGAGCGGTATTAGAACAGAACCCGGGAATTACAGGTTGATCGCCCTGATCGACGTAGAGGCCAAACTCTATGCTTCATGCATCTTGGAACATCTACAAGAGTGGATAGAGGAAAACAATATTATCCCTAAATTCCAAACAGGCTTCAGACGGGAAATGGGCACCATTACTAATCTAACAGCCTTGACAATTCTGACGGAAAAAGCTGAAAGGAAAAGGGGAGTATTAGTGGCTTGCTATATAGATCTAAAAGCGGCTTGTGATAGAGTGCCGCGGGACCGCTTGTGGAAGAAACTGAAAGCATGGGGACTGCCACAACTACTGATACAAGCAATACAATCACTATACAGTGAAACATAGGCCACTGTAAAATTAGGGGATGGACAAAGAGTCTCTTCAAAAATAAACATTACAAATGGATTAAAACAGGGCTGTGTCCTTTCTCCAGGTTTATTTAATTTATATCTAGCCGATTTGAATCGCCACTTAGAACAAATAAATGGACACCCACCAAATTTGGCAAAGGAGCCGGTTCAATACTTACAGTATGCAGACGACATTGTCTTGGTAAGCCAAACTTCGATTGGGCTACAAAGGGCAATAAATAAACTTATAGATTACTTGGACGCTCAAGGTTTGGAATTGAATAAATCAAAAACCAAGGTGGTAAGACTAGCGGGCCCAAGACAAGGAAACTATAAATGGTTCGCTAAGAACTCTCAAATAGAAGAGACAAGATCTTATAAATACTTGGGCATCAAAATGGCAAGAAATCTGTCAATGGTGGAGCAGAAAAAGGAGATTACAGCAAAAGCTCAATCCTTAATATTCGCTTATAAACAACTATATAAGAAACTGGAAAGCCCTTCACATGGGCATCTTTTAAAAATTATGGCAGCCCAACTGCTACCGACCCTGTCCTACGGCCTGGAAACCTGGCATGGCCAAGAAAGTAACATCTTAAATAAGCTACAAACCAAGGTTTACCAAACGGTATTTAATCTCTTTAAAGGTTCCTCTCCAGCACAAATCCGTTTGGAATTCGGACTACAGAATCATGTATTCCAAAGGAAGGCAACCATGGTAAACTTATGCTGGAAACTCAGAGCAGCAGAACTGGGAACTTTGAATAATTTATGCTGGTTGGAAATAAAGCAACAACTAGAGCAAAGAATCCCAAACTCGTGGGGGGACCAATTGAGGATAGCTCTGGAAGAATTAGAGCTTGAGGGGCTTTGGAACAGCATGTTTGAAAAGGCCACATTTAAAATAGCTTGCAAAAACAAAGCAAAAGCATTATCTTTCGTGGAGGACAAAAGGGGATTAGCGAGACGCCGCCATGCATGGGTCATAATAAACTCTTATATACGGCTAAGATCTCAACCCTACCTAGCAGCTCACTTCCGACTGTCCTTAAAAAGGAGGTTCATGGCATACAGATTTGGAGATCATTGCACATTAGACTTAGTACCCTCCTGGAAAAACAAGGATCAAGCAAAGGCATGTCGTTTATGTGGTTATTATTGCGAAACTTTGAGCCATATACTGTGTGTCTGTGAAATAGTAAAATCAGAAAGAAGGAAGATGCTGAGAACAGCTTTTAATGATTTAAATATCCGCACCTGCAGACAGGCGGCAACAAGTTGGATGGGTGCCGCTTCAAACATTTTAATATGCAGGGAGATAAAATTTATGATAGTAGTAGAAAGCTTACTTTCAAAAGTGGGCATAAACTGAAGGCACGATGCCATAAAAAGAACCAAGTAGACTTTTATGAACTGAAAATGTTTTAATATGAAATGTGCTTTATATGCTTTATGGTTTGTGAAAACCAATTTAAGTTATTTTTTGACTGACAATTATTTTTTTTTGCCTGCTGAAACATTACTTACATTGCTTTCTTTTTTCTTTCAGAAGTAGTTGTAGCTTGGTGCTTGGCCTTGAATCCACCCAGTTTGGTTTTCCTGTTGCTGTTTTCCTTTTCATCCCCACGCCCTCCCTTGTTGCTGTTTCAGCCCTCCTATATTAGTTTGCACTCCTGGCGCTCTTTCTCCGCACCCACAGCAGCAAATAGCAGGATGCTGCTGAGGGGCTAAAGGTCAACTGTGTGTTTCTCTTGAGGGTCAGAGGGTGCATGATGGGCTGGGCCTTCTGGGCTGGTATTGCAATGATTCGCATCCTTCCTTCACTATACATCCCAAAGAGTCAAGGCAAATAAATCCCTATCCCAGCCTTCTACAGTCTCCATGGGGTCCCTCAAGGGTCTGTCCATTCTCCTATACTCTTTAATATTTTCCTGGAACTGTTAGCGAATTCTTTAAACTCCATGAACATTCTTTTTCATATTTATGCGGGTGACACGCAACTTTACCTGAAAATCACCTCCTGTGACGATTTCTGTTCACTCAACTCCATCCTGACGAATACCCAAAACTGGCTAACTGAAAACCACCTCCTGCTCAACGCCGCCAAGACGGAATTCCTTCTCATATCTCCTCATAATCACACCCCCAAGATAGACCTCTGGATGAAACACCTCACTGCCTTCAACTGCTCTTCTCATATCATCGATTCAGCTAAATCTCTCGGAATCACCCTGGACTCGCACTCGAACATGAAGAATCATATTACCATTCCTTCCTCTAGAGGACTTCAAGCGCTTGTCCTGCCGAGGCTAGACTATGGTAGCGCTATGCTCTGTGGCCTCCCCAAATATACCTTGGCCCAACTCAGGGCTTCCTTGAATGCCGCTGCTAGATTCATTACGGATATAAAAAGAAATTAACACATATCCCCAGCCCTAAGATTTCTAAATTGGTTACCCTACAAAGTAAGATTACAGCTAAAGATTGCTTGTTTGACGCATAAAGCTCTCCATTTCAAAACCCCTGGTTACCTGGCTCAAAAGCTAGAACTATCAGGAGGGGGTAGACCATCAAGAAGTGCAAACTCTCTCCTATTGAAACCTCAGACCTTTCGCAAAAAGAAAACAAGGCTCAGAGCTTTCTCTGGCTCGGTACCAAAGATCTGGAACTCTCTCCCACCTGAAGTCCCTAGAATCCCCCTTGTGGCTGCCTTCAAACATGAAGTAAAAATAATCCTTATGAACACGTTCTTCCCTTAAATGGTCATGGTTCTTCGGCTTTCTCAATGTCCCCTGACGACACTCTTTTTGACCTAACAACTGTAAAGCTCAGGGATGTCTCTTATACCCTATTAAGTAATGTTTGTTCTAAACCTGGTACATTTTTATTATGTAATTATGTTATTCTTTGTTACCCCCTTTTGCAATTTCCCCTTTACTTTGTTCTTCCCTTCATTATGTGAAGCCCTCCGATACCTTTCGGGGTCATGTTCGCGCTATATAAAACTTTATAATTAAATAAATAAATCTACCTTTACAGGTCATGCAAACCTCGGAAGTGAATGGAATATGGCAGCTTCAAATGCCCCTAGGTGTTGTTACCAAAAATACACAATTATGCTTTATTTTGCAATGGGTTGTTGGTCATGTATTTCTTTATAATAATATGCTGCACAATGTTATGTAACATAATAGAAATAAAGATACAGCTAATAAAAAAGCCTGTTACTTTCTGTGTTCAGAGTTATTATGGTAGACCTCTGTCTATCATTTTATGAGTGGACCCCTAGAAAGAAGGGGAGCATGGGCAATATCCCACTTTATCCATACCTAAAGGGAGAGGTACGCACGCTGCACTTAATTAAAACCACTTTTTTTAAAAGTAAGGCACTCACACTTGTTCAGAAGCAATAGAACTCTTTTTTAATTTGGAGACCCCAACGAAACAGGCAAGGCTATCATAATTTGCACTACAACTTCAAAGGCTACTAAGTAAAGCCAAGCATTGGGCTAAGGGACTATAGAAGAAACCTAACTATTGGTTTAAGGTGGAATATATACCCATAGTCTTAATGGTTTGATCTTTTATTATTTTAACTGTATTTAAAATGAAACTAATTTAAAGGAATATTACATCAATGATTTAAGTAACACCAAACAAGGTTCTGAAAGGACGGATGTGTATGGCTTTTGTAACGATTTGTATTAATTGAAACAAATAAAAACTTATTCAAAAACATATTTATATCTTAAAATGTCTTTGGTGTGATCACTGGAGTAGCTTCATGGGAAGGGAGGGAGGGGTTATTTAGGGTGGGCCTTCCAGACAATGCAAGCTGTCTGTTTATAAAATACGTATTGTGGGCTTTTTAAGAACATACAAGGGCTTGAAAGTACCCAACACCATGGTAACCAGCATTAATATTGAAAATGGTAAAAATCAGTTTAGCTGGGAAGGAGATGACCAAATTTTGCCAACTGTTAAACGCATAAAAACATTGATAAAAATCTGAAAGCGGAAGGAGCAGCAGGCCCAAACGGGCTACCAAATGCCCTGTTCAAACGAGACCCGGAAGTTTGGGAAAAATACCTAACACCTCTTTTTAACCACGTGTTCCATAACAAGATCCCGCAATCCTGGAGCAGTAACCTGTTCCACCCAATTTACAAGAGCGGTATTAGAACAGAACCCGGGAATTACAGGTTGATCGCCCTGATCGACGTAGAGGCCAAACTCTATGCTTCATGCATCTTGGAACATCTACAAGAGTGGATAGAGGAAAACAATATTATCCCTAAATTCCAAACAGGCTTCAGACGGGGAATGGGCACCATTACTAATCTAACAGCCTTGACAATTCTGACGGAAAAAGCTGAAAGGAAAAGGGGAGTATTAGTGGCTTGCTATATAGATCTAAAAGCGGCTTTTGATAGAGTGCCGCGGGACCGCTTGTGGAAGAAACTGAAAGCATGGGGACTGCCACAACTACTGATACAAGGAATACAATCACTGTAAAATTAGGGGATGGACAAAGAGTCTCTTCAAAAATAAACATTACAAATGGATTAAAACAGGGCTGTGTCCTTTCCCCAGGTTTATTTAATTTATATCTAGCCGATTTGAATCGCCACTTAGAACAAATAAATGGACACCCACCAAATTTGGCAAAGGAGCCGGTTCAATACTTACAGTATGCAGACGACATTGGTAAGCCAAACTTCGATTGGGCTACAAAGGGCAATAAATAAACTTATAGATTACTTGGACGCTCAAGGTTTGGAATTAAATAAATCAAAAACCAAGGTGGTAAGACTAGCGGGCCCAAGACAAGGAAACTATAAATGGTTCGCTAAGAACTCTCAAATAGAAGAGACAAGATCTTATAAATACTTGGGCATCAAAATGGCAAGAAATCTGTCAATGGTGGTGCAGAAAAAGGAGATTACAGCAAAAGCTCAATCCTTAATATTCGCTTATAAACAACTATATAAGAAACTGGAAAGCCCTTCACATGGGCATCTTTTAAAAATTATGGCAGCCCAACTGCTACCGACCCTGTCCTACGGCCTGGAAACCTGGCATGGCCAAGAAAGTAACATCTTAAATAAGCTACAAACCAAGGTTTACAAAACGGTATTTAATCTCTTTAAAGGTTCCTCTCCAGCACAAATCCGTTTGGAATTCGGACTACAGAATCAAGTATTCCAAAAGAAGGCAACCATGGTAAACTTATGCTGGAAACTCAGAGCAGCAGAACTGGGAACTTTGAATAATTTATGCTGGTTGGAAATAAAGCAACAACTAGAGCAAAGAATCCCAAACTCGTGGGGGGACCAATTGAGGATAGCTCTGGAAGAATTAGAGCTTGAGGGGCGTTGGAACAGCATGTTTGAAAAGGCCACATTTAAAATAGCTTGCAAAAACAAAGCAAAAGCATTATCTTTCGTGGAGGACAAAAGGGGATTAGCGAGACGCCGCCATGCATGGGTCATAATAAACTCTTATATACGGCTAAGATCTCAACGCTACCTAGCAGCTCACTTCCGACTGTCCTTAAAAAGGAGGTTCATGGCATACAGATTTGGAGATCATTGCACATTAGACTTAGTACCCTCCTGGAAAAACAAGGATCAAGCAAAGGAATGTCGTTTATGTGGTTATTATTGCGAAACTTTGAGCCATATACTGTGTGTCTGTGAAATAGTAAAATCAGAAAGAAGGAAGATGCTGAGAACAGCTTTTAATGATTTAAAAATCCGCACCTGCAGACAGGCGGCAACAAGTTGGATGGGTGCCGCTTCAAACATTTTAATATGCAGGGAGATAACATTTATGATAGTAGTAGAAAGCTTACTTTCAAAAGTGGGCAAAAACTGAAGGCACGATGCCATAAAAAGAACCAAGTAGACTTTTATGAACTGAAAATGTTTTAATATGAAATGTGCTTTATATGCTTTATGGTTTGTGAAAACCAAATAAAGTTATTTTTTGACTGACTGACAATTATTATTTTTTGCCTGCTGAAACATTACTTACATTGCTTTCTTTTTTCTTTCAGAAGTAGTTGTAGCTTGGTGCTTGGCCTTAAATCCACCCAGTTTGGTTTTCCTGTTGCTGTTTTACTTTTCATCCCCACGCCCTCCCTTGTTGCTGTTTCAGCCCTCCTATATTAGTTTGCACTCCTGGCGCTCTTTCTCCGCACATTTCCGTTGGTGTCATAATCTTAGCCACACAGTAGCATATTCACCCGCCGGGCAGGTATCTCCTACAAGCTTATCCTTTCCTACGGTGTATTTAAAACTGTTGCGAGGCAGAGGTCTCGTTGATTTGCAGAAAGGGCACGTTTTGATAGAAATACTATTTTAAACGTACAGGAGAAAGTTTGTAAATAGCAACACTGCAGCTGAGCCACACCTTCCACATATTCAGTGTTTTTCCAATCTCTTGCCTTGATCTGCCCACAGTACTGCCCAAGATAGTTGTGAAAAGAGTTTCCGCAAACAATTAAAAACCTGGTTGTTTGCCAAAACGGAATAACGGCTACTCCAGTAGCCGATATCTCCTGGCTGACAACAGATGATAGCACACCTCCTGAAATCCTTGATACGAGGTCTCAGCGCGGGGACACACCATTGGTGTAACCATGCGCTCTACAAATGGGAAATTAATAAATAAATACATAGTTCATTCATAACGCGGCAGGAGTTCTGCGAATTGTGGTCATGTGTCGCTGAACTTTGAGGTATTTCGCTAGAGCAGGGCCCCTCCACCTATGTCCAGTTATAATGGTTCTTAAATGACATAGGCTTCAAGGTTTCAAGCCAGATCCAAGTATGCCACCTGTTTCGGGCATCAGAATGTAGTGACTTTTGAGTCACAGAGTGGGGCTGGAAGAGAGGATCTGATAGATTTTCCGATACATATGTTATGTAGTACGCACAGCGTTGTTGTCTGCAGTGCATTTTCAAGATGGAATGCCATCCAGTGGAATGTCTTCAGAGAGTTTTCTTACACCGAGGCACATGCATCCATCAGATAGTTGATGTCCAAACATTGCACTTTGAGTCAGTGCAAATGCAATCCTTTAAAAAACACGATTCTGAAAATGATTGGGTTTAGTCCAGTAGCATAGCAAGGATGCCATGGGCCCTGGCAAAAGCAAGGAAAATGTCCCCTTTCACTGCTGTGGGGATAGTAAAATACAGCAATTATCAGTGTTCAATGGGCCCAACGGGGCTCTATGCCCCAGTGCCTCTGCTGCAACAATGGCAGCCATGCCCCTAGAAATCTGGGTCTCTGTAGTCATCATAACAGTGCCACTGCACTCTATCCTGCACCACTCCACTCTACTGCACTGTTTTCCACTCTGCACTATTCCACTCTACGCCACTGCACTTTACACCACTTTACTCAAAACCAATACACTCCACGCCACTGCACTAAACGCCACTATTCACTACTCTACGACATTCTATTTGTTACTGCACTCTACGCCGTTGCACTCCACACTACTCTATTCTACTCTGTACCATTGTACTCTATGCCACTGCTCTCTGCACCACTTTACTCTGCGCCACTGCACTCTACAACACTCCATGCCACTACTCTGTGCAACTCTACTGTGCCTCTGCACACTAGGTCACTGCACTCTACCCCACTCTAATCTACTATGCACCACTGCACTCTACGGCACTTCACTCTACACCAATCCATCCCATGGCAATTCACTTTACTATGCACCACTACACCCTTTGCCACTGCACTCTACACCACTCCAGTCTAGACCACTCACACCATTCTGCACTACTGCACTACTCCACTCTATGCCACTCCACTCTATCCTGCACCACTCCATTCTACGCCAATTCACTCTACTCCGAAATAATCTACTCAACACCACTGCACTCTGTGCCACTCTACTCTATGCTGCACCACTTTACTATACGCCACTGCGCACTCTCTATACTAAACCACTGCTCTCTACCCAATGCCCTCTACAACACTTTACTCAATGCCATTGCAACCTACGCCAACTACTCTGCACCAATTCACTCTATGCCATTGCTCTCTACAGCACTCCACTATGCACTGCAGTCTATGCCAGTGCACTCTACACCACTGCACTCTAAGACACTAATCTGCAAGACTGCACTCTACGCAATTGTCTCTTGGCCATTGAGCTTACGTCACTGAACTCTACGCCACTCTCATCTAGTCTTCACCACTGTACTGTTTACCACTGCTCTTTACAGCCGTCTACTCTGCAACACTCTACTCTATGCCACTGCACTCTACTCTGCAAGACTGCTCTCTCTGCCACTAAATTCTAAACTACTCTGCACCACTGCACTCAATGCCACTGCCCTAAACTCTGCACCACTCATCTCTATGTCAGTACAGTCTACGCCACTCGAATCTACTTTGCACCACTGCATCCCATTCCACTGCACTCTATGACATTCTACACCTCTGCACTCTATTCTGCACCACTCAACTTTACTCTTCTCTGAACCAATCTACTCTCCGCCACTGCACTTTACGCCACTCTACTCAACTCCACCCTGTGCCACTCTACTCTATGCCATTGCACTCTACCACTGCAATCTATGCTGCATCACTCCACTCTACTTTAATTTACTCTGCACCACTCTACTATGCGTAACTCTACTAAAAACCAAAGCAATCTACGTAATAGACCAAGCTGTTTCTTGCTGGCTGGGACGCATCAAAGCCAGACAGCATTCACCATCCTAGATCGGCAAGTATGATACACTTGTCTGATAATTGTGCTCAACTTTTGTTAGCTTGGCACATAGCAGTAAAGCTTATCCTCAGGGCCAAAGTTTAAAGTATTGGCACAACACCACCCTCACAACACATTGAGTACACTACAAAAAGACTCCACACTGAATGTGTAAAACACTGGTTTTTGTATTATGCACACATTGAAATCGAAACGACATACACATTGGATATATATACTTTACAGTTCTATATGCAAGTGTGAAACTCTCCCATTAGCAGCAGACCGGCATGAACATATATCTAATAGTCATGGTTATTCAATTGCCCTGGTATCCCCTCAGACTCATAAGCAACATAAACCCATGTGCGTTCAGCCCCGAGGTGTTCACGATCCAAGCAATCCCTTCCACATCAAAGCGACAAAAACATATATGCCAGCTGTTCAGAGGTATTCCACTTTCCTGCTAACACATTAGCACAAAACACGACCTTACCAAAATCGCATAACCCGTAGAGAAGTAATGGTCAACAAATCACAGGTTTTGACTATGCCTCGTAACCCAGCCCCATAGCCACTCAAATTACACCAGCCAACAATACACGTAGCACCCGCTGGCAACACTTTGATTAGATTGTCGGAACCATCTAAAGCAGATGGAAACAGTTCCTTGGTTTCATCTCTCCAGATTAGGCCTTCAGGCACCCCGTGGCACCTTAACATGTGCTGGATCACTATCCCATTAGACAAAAGACTGACACTGGAAGCTGTCACGCTTCCAAATTGGAGAAATCTTTCCCATCAGGCTAAGGTGGGAGCTTCAGTTACTATAGGCAGCCAGCCGTGGGTGTATACAAGGCACAAAGAGACCTCTTGGGTCCAGTCACAATAGTGTCAACAACAGAGTACCTTGTGGCATAGGTCCAGGGAGAGAGAACTAGCGACTTCGGACAAAGGCTGCGATGTCAAGACTGTCGTCCTCCTGGTCTGGAGGTCAGAGACAGGCTTCCAGCTTGGGTCTTGTGGACTCAGCTAATGTCCCCCAACACCGCTCGGACACCACATGCTACGGAGTGCGAGCTAGCACAGGTTTCCGGTTGCAAGCACAGGTCCCTTGAACTCAGCAAATTTCCCCCGCACTCCTCAAACTCTTCACGTTCTGGCACCCTAGGTTGATCGCTGATCTTTATGAGCATGCTCCGCTGCCCAGTGCGGTTATGGCGTACGTCAGGATGGTCCTTGTCCCAACTGAGAGATCCTTTCTGTCCCTGGGATCTCGTGGAGAGGAGGACAGCCAGCTGGCCCTTGGAGAGTGCTTCGGGACTAGGGCCACGACAATTGGCAGTTAGCAGCAGGCCAGCAACATCGAGGCGAAATTCACAAGTAATAGTGCCCTTCCTGGAGCATGATAAGGCCTAGGCCACCACAAGTCTGTGGATAATCCAGCTGCAGTGCCTCCTGCTCCAAAGGTTCTTCCTGTCGATGTTCCAGAGTCAAACCAGTGTAGTACGGTTCCAAGCCCAAAAAAGTCTCTAACTCCTGAAGGCAGAGGCCCAATAGTTATACCCACAATGGCCTTTGAAGATGAGATCAGTTCAAAGGGCAATCTCTGAAATGCAAAGAGGCCCTCTCTAAATGTTGTCCTGTCTGTTATCCTACCCTGGGAGGCTTGATCATTATCTTTAGTGGAGGTCAAGACACTGGCCATTGGAATGCAGGTGCCAATTCCATCCCCTCCTATCCGCCCCAGGAAGGCCCTTCAGAGTCAGAGGTCTGCGGTTTCATTTGAGCTCCTAGTGTATGGCCTTCTACCAGGAATGGACATATGAAGCTTCTCCCCCCAGCACCCTAATATGGATTGGAGACAGGCTGGCAGGCGCAGAGAGCCACAAAGACAGGAATACCCACTTTCCCAAAGTAGCATTTCCACATTAGTAATGTCGAATCCACTCACACAACCGGAGAGTATTTGCCATTACTAACTCAATGATGCCAAACACTATACTGCTACTCTTCTGCATTTAGGAAACACTGCTCAATAGCTTTTCCACTGGTCCCCCATGCTAATCAATGCGAGAAGCGTGCCCCACCGTACCGAAAACACCTTCCGGTGCCATGCACTACCACACCATGTAGCACAACTGCGCCTATACCCTGCCTCTTCCGGACAGCACACCCTGCCCACAGGGAGTACTTTGATGTAGCGAGAGACATGCAGACCCTTGGCAGGTAGCTTTGTAAATGCCAAGCCGAGTAACAGTAGCCTGCACACACAGGCCCTCGAGGGCAAACCTGTGGCACGTTTGAAGAGCTACCTGCGTGGGTCGCACAACCAGTGCTGTAGGCCCACAGAGGAGCATTTGAGTTACATGCCCTGCCCTGGGTATATGTCTTACCCCTAGACAAAGGACTTACAGCTAACTCAAATCAGCCATTCATGTATACACCGATCACCAGTATGATTATGACAAGCACAGTGCTTTGGCACTGAATGGCAGTGTCAAAAGTGCTCAAAGTCCTAAGGCTAGCACATATTTGCAAAGGCATTAGCTCTTGCATAGGCGAGACCTATTGGCTTTGTCAATGCTTGTTCTATATGCTGTAAATTTCCCGGATAAACTTGCAGAAAAAAACCAAAGAGCAGAAGAGCTCGACTACATCTCTCAACAAGATTCCTCTTGATGTTTAAACAGCTAATAAGCAGGGAGTTTCCAGGCTCGTTCCCTAGTAAACCAGATGAAGACAAAGCTGTAAATCACAGCAGTAAACATGTATTGAAATTGGATTCACAGCAAGAACTCTTCAAAGAAATCACTGCTCATGGCTCAGATTCCCTCTTCAATACTTATTTTTAAGTGCTTACTGCCCACATCCGTGCTACGTCTCTTATCACAGCACTTCACTGCTCTTTACACAGACTTCTTCATACCTTAATACCACTGCAAATCTGTCAAAAGCTAAAGCTCCTTGTGATCCTGGGCTGAGGGACAGACCAATTCTCACTGATATATTTTCCATTTTTGAATTCTATCTGATATCTTTACCTTCTTTAACTCTCTGACCTGCAACAGCAGCTCACTGCATTTTTTGCACTTGAGTTGCCAGATGACGACATTAGTGGAAATTTCAACTTTTCCATTAATGTTCAGTTTTCGAAGTAGGAAAGCAGCAGACTCTTTCAATGTTAAAGTGAGAGGCTGGAGTTGTGTGCTACTATTAACCAGTGCATCCACACAATATTAAAACATGCAAAACAAAAATGTATGTGTGTGTGTGTGTATATATATATATATATATATATATATATATATATATATATATATATATATATCCAATACACTCCTTCACGGGCAAAGAGCAGAGGCCTCACAGGGGAAATTCGAAGAAGCCCTTTATTGCATGTAGTGGCGAATGCATTTCGGCATATGTTTGCCTTCCTCAGCGCCCAAGAGTTCAGGAGGCTTCCCTTCGCATTGTGTAAGTCCTGCCATCTTTTTATTGGTTCAAGCGTGCTCCGCCCCCACGAGTATCAGCTCACCTGTTTCCAGTCCTCGGATCTCTTGTGGACTGCACAACCCAGAATGCATTGTGATGCTTCCAGGTAGGTGATTGATGGGGGTAATTCTGCCAAGTGGTTGCGCAGGATGCAAGATGTTATGCGAAGTTAAAACCATGTTTTCCTGCTTGTGTAAATATACAAAAAAGCGCCTCCTCGAGTCCCCAAACGCTTCAGCTTCAGTGTTCAGGAGTCCATTTGGCGGGGACTGACTGGCAATGCAAGCCGCCCTGCATGAGGTAGAATACCTCACAACCGCCCTTATCTCTTCCCAAGCATAGAGGCGGGTCCAGACCATCCGATTCCTCGGATAACCCAAAACTGTCAACAACAGAGCCAGTAAGGTCCGGGCCTCTTGTGGAGCGGGGCCCTCTGTATCACGTCTGTGGCTGACATGAAAATTAAATCCAATACACTCCTTCACGGGCAAAGAGCAGAGGCCTCACAGGGGAAATGTGTGTGTGTGTGTGTATATATATATATATATATATATATATATATATATATATATATATATATCGACGAATACCCTCACGCTTTAATGGCAAGAAAACAACAAGACGCTATAAGTATATATATAGTCAAGACTTGGCTCTTCCCTTGATTGCTTGCTATGTCTTTGTTCTGCCTTTCAGTCTTTTTTTCTGCGGATCCAGCGCTGGAACACCCCGTCGCAGGGGCAGCCATGCCTTCCACATATCCCATAACATAACATGACATAAATAAATATAAATATATATATATATATATATATATATCAATCACTTTCTTCCGTTGTCAAGCGGATAACTCCAAAAACGGATATGGACCCAAAGTAAGTGCAAATAGTTATTTACTCCATAGTCGCCATAACGCGTTTCAGCTCCCGCAAGCCTTTTTCACATGACATCTATAGATATCATGCTCCAAAATTGCCCGACCCGCAAGAAGCACTTGCAGCCAGCGTAGATTTAAAGCCTTTATTGGTGCAGAACTTCTCCAACGTGTCGATAAAAATTAGCAGCATGTTGCGCCTTTCATGCTGGACGATGTTCGAAGTGCAGAAAACTTCTTTCTCAGAGGCTTAGACACTGCGAGGTTGTGCAAGTTCTGATCTCACCCCTCATTTGAATCTAAAATTGCCCGCCCTGGATGGGCTGCCCGGATGGATTTGAGCAGAGGATTATGGGAGCGGTAGTTCAGAACTCCTCCTTTCTTGAAGGTAGCACCATTAACACTACTGTTTAAGATTCTGAGCCCCCAGATGGGCCTCGACAAGTGGGTCCATTCTCTATCCAGTCTGGCTGCCCATAATCAGATTCAGTAAATACACAATCGCATGGCCCCATGTTTCGCGGGGTGGTGCATTCTTAGGGGTAGGGCAGCCCCCAAACATCATGCTCCAAAATTGCCCGACCGGCAAGAAGCACTCGCAGCCAGCGTAGACTTAAAGCCTTTATTGGTGCAGAACTTCTCCAACATGTCGATAAAAATTAGAAGCTCGTTGCGCCTATATATTCATATATTCATACAGGGGCTTTCGTTCAGTTTTCTATATCCATTAGTCTGTTTAAGTGGCACCGGCTGTCACAATTTGCTTCCATCCACCACAACATAAAGCATAGAGTAACAGGACGACTCACTTCAGCAATTGGCTCTCTTCACTGTTTGTGATGGAAATTTGCTTGTGCAAATATTCCATCCAACAAAAAAATTAGCCCACTCCAGTGTCCGGTAGGTAGTAGACCAAACTTTGCTTTAATTTCATTTTTTTTTTAAATTGTGTGATGGGTCACTATGTACTTTTTTGCAAACATATACACTCCAATTTCAGACTGTAGCAATGGCTTACATTTTCCTTCTTTTAAAGCCTACTGCTTATTTTTCGAAAAAAATGCAGATTTGGCCAGCCAGGACAATTTGGCTTTGACATTGCTTGTTTCACTGAAGATTCTAATTCCACCCCCTTCCGTTTTCTTTACTTCCCAATCTTCCTGAATCATCCCTTGTACTTCTCCCCTATTTTATTCGAGGCACACTTGGCATGTATGCACCTTGAGTCCATTTTCCTTTTCTTTAAGACAATTCAGATGCAAAAATATTTGTAAGTGACGCCTGAAGGCAGCTTTTAGATCTCTTACATCTATTGTGGACAATACCACTGCTTACAGTGGGCTTTGTGTCACCCCACTACTTACAGTTAGTTAGATTTCTTGTCAATATAATTTGCTTGCATCTTATTTGATGGCTTTCATTCCTAGTCTTGTGATTGTACCTCCCCTGGTGCATAGATTATTTACCATCTTTTTGACTAGATGACTTGTATCCTTGTACAGTTCCACATCAGGGAACTACTTTTTAGTTCTTGTGCAATCTGTCTGGTTGTCATGACCTATTCTTGGCTCACCAAAAATGTACAGTGGGCTTAGAATTTGCCCATTGCTTAACATTCTTTGGCTTTATTGTCACTCTCATTTGCTTGCTTCTTATTTGTTTGTCCTTGCCCTGTGGTGTAGCCTCTTTAACATTCTTTTGAATGGATGGCTTGTATCGTTTCACTGCTCAAATTTAGGGAACTACTTTTTTCTTTTTCTTTTACCACTCTAGGAGAGTGCATGCGTTTTTTTCCTCTCTCTCCCTCATGTGCTGCTTCTCGCCCCCAAACACACACCGCCCCCTACAAGTGCTCTTTGTTGCTCTCTCCTTCCTATGCTGCTCTTTCTCATATGCTTCTACCCCACATGCTCTGTATTGCTCCACCCTTTGTGTGCTGCTTTGACCACCATGCTTTATTTTAATTTTATCTCCCCTCCCATGTTGCTTGCCCTATCACCTCCCCTGTTGCACCTTCCCCCCTTGCTGGCCTATCTCTTCTATATCTAGGGCCCAGCAGCTGCCATTTGCTGACAGGCTGCTCCGCATCACAAAAAGCATTCCACACCAATAACATCTCAGTTTTTATTTTCCAGTTCAAATAGTGTCTGTTGTCGTAGATCAGTAAAAAAAAAGCATAGAAAATGGCGCCAGTGGCATGACATATGTGGTCATATGTCTTTAAGCAAGCACACACCAGTGGAATGGCCGCGCAATTGCTAGGTTTTCTTCTTTTCTTTTTTCCCCAATGCTGTATAAGAAAAACTGAAAATATTTTGCTTTTTCCCGCTGCTGCACAGCATCTGCAATGCTAACAGATCCAAAAGAAGGGCCCCGTTTGGCTTTGCAAATGCTTGTTGTACATTTGTACTTTATTTTCCTTGACTGGGAATGATTACTTGAGAAGCTGAAACCATGCACATGAGTTATTCTTATGTGCGTTTCTGTTTTGAAAATTATTTAAGGAAGAAGAAATTGCCCATAAATAAATAAATGCATGTCATCAACATTTTTTCCAAACTTAATTTTACAATTGTTTTCACACTTGCTCGTAAATGACTTCATGTCCAGAGAAGCTCTTGGTTCCTTCCATATGTAACAAAGACCCACATTACTAAAAGTTTGCATACGCATTTGTGCACCACAACGTTCTGCTTTGAAGTGAAAATCAATACAAATGGCTGCATTAATCAGTTTTACAACACCAAAGATTTTTAGAGATAAAACAAAGTTGAACTTTGCATCAGTTAGGACTGCAAAATGGGAACCTCCCATTCATTTATGCAAAGTAGTGTGTCTGGGGTGGCGAAATACCACTTGGAATTGATGGTAAATCAGGTCAACTAAACCAGAATGACCGGGCTTTGGTTCAAATCCATACAGCAAGTCAAAACAGATGCCGACAACAGGGCAAGCGATATATCACATGACATCAGTGGTGGCTGGCATCAACGGGAAGGGTGGGGGTAGGAGCGTACGCTCAAATAAAATAAAAGATATATCAAAATAAACGGGTGCGCACATTCAAATATATTAAAAAAAACATGACATCCTGCTCCGGATCGCGTCGTGTTGCATCCTGCAACCAGGAAACTCCCTTGATCAATCAGGGCACTGCTCTCAACAGCATGAGATTAGCGCCCTGAATGGAGTAACTGGCCTGTCTCAGAGTTCCACAACAATATGGAGGCCTGCAGTTGTTCTAGCCAGCTGTCTTAAGGCAGCTGGGTTAGAGGATTCAAAGTGCGCATGTCTGGCTGGCCATCGGAAGACAGCTGGCCAAAAAGACATGAGCACATTGAAAAGAGCACAACAACTCACACTCCACCTAGTCCCCGCTGCTGTCATTCGGCAGTGGCCCGCCCCATCCTTACACTCACTCAGGATGGGAGGCTATCAGGATGAAAAATAAAGTGGTAATGATAAATTACCATTTTACTTTTCATCTCGGGGCCATTTAAGTGGGGTGACGCACGATTTTTGTTGTCCACGCAGCGCAGACATTTTTCACAGATCACTTCATTGCATAAAGAAAGTAAATGTAGGTAAAAGTTTCTTCGACATACCAACACGATGTCATTTTCTACTTTAGATCACTACACGATGTGCAGATTTAAGCTGTACTTGAGTGTCCTAGAGTTAGTCGTTGTCTGCAACTTTTTCTACACAACATTTTTTTCTGAACATTTTTGGGGCTAATGAATTTTGTGCTGCTTCTATTTTAGCTTTATTGATGGAGCACCACACTAAACCATACTGGACATGACTTCTGAAATTAAATTAACTTATTGTTAACCGTTTGATTATTTAAAATCATTACAGTAAAAAAGCTAAAATTGACACCCACCCCCCATGCCCACCCACCGATGCCGCCCCCCTCCCCAGCCATCCATTCAAACCCCGTTTCTGATGGTCAATCCTATATTGCAAAGTCCCTTTTACCATTGATCCGGGGGTTTAATTCGTGTTGCGCCAATGATCCAATCAAATGACGTGGAGTGGCAGGCTAACTCGTCTTTGCCCAGGGATGTTATGCCAGCACCTTATTGGCCCATTAATCAGTCTCTGAAATTCAAGAGCTTGTGTTAAGTCATTTATACACTTGCGTCTAAGACTTGTCTGATCTGGTGTTGCCGCTTTTGCGAGGTAGTGGGTTTTTGTTTCTGAAAGGCACCAATCTGATGCCTCCTTGCACGTTCTGATGCCGAGTTCTCTTAGAATGGGGCAGAGCAGCCTTTGTCCTTCTCTGGTCAAATTGGGGCAGCAATATAATAGGTGGGGCCAGGATTCCCTTTAGTAGTTGCGGAGACTACAAGAGGCGGCTCCGTTTGCTCACGCCCATGCTGGATTAAAGTCCGCAGTTCTAAGGGCCGTTAGCATCATAAAAAGGATTTTCCTGCAAGCCTGGGCCCCTAGTGCTTCCCGTAGGTATTGTGGAGCTTTCCCCATGGTGTAAGATTCATACAATGCCATCGTGAGGGTGTTATGGCGAAGTGCGGTTAGATCCTTTTCATGCGAAATAGAGCGGACTTGCCGTTTGATAATGTTTAACCAGGCCTTATGCGGGATGTCTGGTAGAGACATACTACTGGATTCGATGTTTAGGGTCCCTATTGCTTTGCCCAGCTTGATGTGCCAGGGGGAGTCCTCTTCTCTGAATATTGTTACCAAATGATGTTTGAGAGAGTTATACGGGCTTTAAGGACTCTAATATAATACTTAATTAGGTCCCCCTGGAGGGCCAGTTCAGATCTGCAGAGCCTTCGTTTCAAACGTAAACTGGTGTTCCTTGCGTTCCTGGGTACTTGCAGCACGAACTTGTCGGCTTTGACCTGAGCTGCTGCTATAAGTTTGTCTAAGGCTCCCGGAAATGCCAACTGGCCCTAGTTAATGGCCGGGATTAAGTTTGCCTTAAGGACCCTCAACATGGGGTCTGCTGTTGGGCTGGACAAGTGTTGGCTTAAGCGTCTCATTGTTAGAATTACAATGTTGGTTTTGTATGAGTTGCCGGTGTTGCCCTCTCATGTAGCCAAACCCAAAGATAATTATAGGCTGTAGTGGTCCCTATTTGGTGATCTCCCAAATTGGACATGACTTTCACTGCATCTTAATTGAAAAGTTGAAAGATAGAAGAGCTGACAAGAGTTTGATCACATTTTGAACCGACTAATACGTTATGGTTCTGGACTTCCTGGAAGTCAACGCCATCCCAACATGATATAATGATCTATGCAAAGTGTATTGGTACAGCTATCATCATCATGCTTGAGTGGACGTTAGTTTTGTCCACAGTACCATTTGTATGTTGTAGTGCGAGTTTATTCGTGCACCTTTAGATAGAGATATCTGGGGCCATATTTATGAATTTTGTGGCACAAGGCTAGTCACCTTTTTGCGCTGCCCTGCGTCAAAGAGGAAGGGCAGGAATGCACGTATTTATCCATTACAGTGCATTCCTGTCCTTTTCCCTTGAGCTGTTTTGGCAACCTAGGGCCATACAGGCACACTTGCACTATGGTTCAAGGGTGCCTGTGTTGTACGGAGGATTGTTTTTGTTCACGATGGGACAAATTTCAGCACAAAAACAATCCTGAGAATCTTTTTGCTCTTACTATGTGTGCTGAAGAATGCAATACAAACAGAAAGAGGAAGTAACAAGGAGAAATATAGATATCGCTCCTCTTTACGCCTCTCCTGGAGAGGCGTTTATATTTGAAGTATTTCCAGGTTTACAAGGTCTTGTAAATCTGGGGAATGTGTCAAAAGCCATGGTAGTTGAGGGGGAACACCCATGCAACGCCCATTGAACGCCTACCCAGGGCAGTGTCACGTAACGCAGAGATTTGCGGAAAGTGGCTTTGCGCAGCTTAAAAAATCTGAATTAAGGTTTGCTTTGCTCTTGCACCACATTGTGTGGGGCAAGAGCGACGTAAACCGGGTTATAAATATGGAAGGTTAAGCAACTTTCTGAGGTGATACATGTCTCTTTACAATTATTTATAGAATGGGATGCATCATACATGATTAGAAATGTAATCATGGGCTTTAAAAACATTTGATAGTAAATTCATTTTTCTTCTCTTTAAGAGGCCATGTCTTTTGTGGAATCTCAGTTTTTAGTCAATCTGAGACTGTAGGTGTATTTTTTGCCTTTATTAATATAGAGTTAATAAAGCCATCATACTCAAAGCTCTGGGCCAAAAACCCAACATTTGATTAGGGGCGGCTCCTCCACTAGGGCAGAGGAGCGTCGCCCCACTGCTTTCTCCAGTGTGAGAAGCAGAAACATAAAATGGTAATAACTTTCCATTATTACCATTCTATGTTTGGTTGCAGGGGTCGCAGCCAGGGCAGAGGAGGAGTGGTGTGCCTGCTCCTGACGGTGCAATAACTGTTTGGTCTGCCCTCTGGGGTCGTGCAAACCAGTTATGGGCACTTTGCTCTTTCTCCATGCAGGCTGCATGAACATGGCCTCCCTGTAAGCCCCTGGCTGGGCGGCGTCCCGACCAATCAAAATGCTGCTTGCAGCTGCCTGCCTCCTGTTCCTGCTGGAGACAGGAGAGTAGGAGCCAAGAAGATGCGGGACCCGGCCGACAGAAAGGTAAGTTTGATATTTTTTTTAATTATTAAATTACCCCCCCCCCGCCCGCCCCCACCTGCGAGCCATGCCGGCCGTGACTGCATTTGATGAAGGCATCACACCTGACTGGTGTGCATGTGTGTCTGAATGTGGGTAGTTAATATCTGTATGTGTTTCTTTGTGTGCTATTTGTGTTCACAGGTATTCACAAAGTGTTAGAAATTGGTGGCCTCATTTCCCAAAAAATGACGCAACACGGCGCCGAGCTGCGTCCTTTTAAAAGCACAGGGATGTGCTGTATTAACAACAATACAAGCATCCTTGTGCTTTCCCCAGCAGCGCACTATTGGCTGCCATGCCCAGAGCAGGCACCCTTGCGTCAGGTTGCAAGGGTGCCTGCTTCACAGGTATGATTGTTTTTGTGCAGGAAGCGGCACCTTCCTGCACAAAAACAATCAGTGATGGCATTTTCCTCTTTCTATGCATGCTGCAGAATGCAGCACACAGACAGAGGAAAAAAATGACACACCGGCGGGGCAATTGCCTTGTAAATGAGGCCCTAGGTCTCTAGTTGGCAGGGGTATGCACCGTGTCCAAGTAGGGACCACAATCCTAGTCAGGGTAAGTCAGATACACAACCTAAATGGTAAAAGTGTATTTGTGGATGTGCATATGTGCATGCTCTGTTTGTGGCCGGTTGTGTTCCTGTTTCTTTTGTGCCTGTGAGTCAATGTACTACACTAAAATAAAAAAATACTGGCTTTGTTAGTTAGTCTCAGTTTGTCTCCAAACCCTACACCATATTATGCTCATATGATACAATATTTTGCCTGTGTTTATGGCAACAGATAGGACGGCTTGGCCTGAAAATAATGACTGTAATATTGCTAGGACACGCTGTAATGATGATGACATATGTTTCGGACTGCAGATTATGAGTTTGAATCCAGTGAGAGTTGCCAGTTTGTGGGGGTGGGGCTGGTAGACTCCTCCACACATTGGCTCACACACCACTCTCCAAGTGAAAAACAAGATCGAACTGCACACAGAAGGAATGTGTGGATTTCAGATGACCCAGGCTATACCCACTAAAGAAACAAAATCTATTTGTCCCGAAAATAATCTCAGACCACGTGTACAACTATTTCTCATTCTGCTTCATTCCACTCCAGGCCTCAGTGCAACTCTACGACTGCAGGAACATGAGGAGTTCAAACCACTAATCACTGGGCACAACAGCACAACACTTCCCACATGGACCAAACTAGAAACCCACAACTTCCCAAACAGACACAACAATAATTTTAAGTTCAGGTGAGCTATCCCACACTCCTCTTGACTCCACTACATGCTTAACTTCAGCAACAGATGGCAAAATTAGAGCACCAAACAGTGTATAAAAACACCTACCACATTAGTCACACTACAATCCAACATACTTCCAACCAAGCACACCCTGATCCTACAGTTTTGTGTGACAGCTATCTGCTAGTACGCTTTGTGCCTCATCAGGTGAAAGATGTGTTACCTAAACGCGACTACAAAAAGTATCTTCAAAAGGAAAAACAGGCAAACAGTATTTTTCTCTGTCCCCCTTTAAGCACTGTCTGATTCAGAGAGTTGCAGCACAGTTTAATCACAAGAGGGGTTGGAGTTGCAGGTGTTGCCCTTTGTCTTAGGACCTAAACCACAGGCGTGGAACTCAATGAGCAACAAAAATGTGTAGCTTGTTGTTTTAGAGGGGTGTAGATGTTTGCCCATTAGCAATGTGATGTGAACATCTGGAATGCAAAGGCAGATGAAAAACAAACTTTTTCCAAGCTAGAAATTTGTGCAGCACATTTAAAAAAAATTGACCAGTTGGTTGTACAAAACTTAAAGCATTTAATATGCTTTTTTGGTAGTTAACTCTTTCATTCACATTTGGCATAAAAACAAGTTGTATATCTGGATAAAGTATTGACTAACAACGTAAGACTGAGGGAGCACGTATGTGTCTTTCAAAGACTGGAAAAGAACTGCATGTGACGCTGCTGCCATGCTATCATTTGTAAGCATTTACTTGTTAGCAATGGGACATTCTAATAAAAAAAAGATAGTGCTGGAGAGGGATGGTAACAATAAGTCTGTCTTATTTCTAGGTGGAAGTTGTTCATATGCTGCAATTACCCAGCCTACCACACAGTAGTGGCAGATACAAATAAAAAGTCATGGGGCGGATGGAGAGGGTGGGGGGAGGGGGGGTGCACGGTGTTTGAAAATAAATAAGACACTACATTCTGCCGACTGCCTCGGTGCTCCTCTGATCTCCTGCTCCCAGCAGTCCCAGGGATATATCACATACGCCCCATCCAATCCAGATGGTGCTCTAATGCTATACCTTGCATGAGAGCAGCATAGTTATTGGCCTGAGTAATCCAGTTTGACACCCACTCAGGCACAGGGAGTCTGTGTTGTTTCTCCACCCGGCGTGGAAGACAGGTAGGTTGGAGACACCTAAGGGTGCAGGTCTGTTTGGCTGGCCTAAGTTGGCGCACAAAACAAGCATGCGCACTTGTATCCGTGCGTACTACTCCTCCTCCCAGCCTCTCAGTGTCAATCACGATGGCCTGGTCCGCCCTTTAAACAGCATACCAGGCATAGTAAGGAAAAATAAAACAATAATAACGTATTATTAATAATTTATGTTTCCTTTATTCACTGCTCAGAAAGCAGCGGCGCTCCTCTGCCTTAATGGTGTAGCCGCCGCTGCTAGCAGGTTTGTGAGCTGCCCCATGCACTGCTTGCATCAATGGCCATAGTAAGGAGCATCAGGGGCCACACACACACATGACATCAGGTCACACTAGATAATGCAACACTATTGCTCCCTCACCAAAAGGAAACAAATGACATCAAATATAACAAGCATTGGCAAAGCCAACTAGTCTAGCCTTGGCATGCTGGTAGCACGGTTAGTTTTTTCCTTTTTTTATTGAAAGTATATGCAACAGAATTAGATTAAAAAAAAGGAAATAGGTCGCCACTTAAAGAGTGCCACTGTATACTTGGCAAAACTAATTGTAAAATTACAAATATTCACCGAAGCAGCTATTTTTCTAGCGATGTTTTTAAAAAAAGAAACCTCTCAGTTGCCCATGCGTAATATTATTGTTTTTGAAGGAGGCAAGAAAAAATCACCGCCTAAATAAGAACTCAAATCAAAGGCATCTACAATGTTGCAATGTCATTAAAACACTTTAAAACATAAACTAAAGGAATGTAGGCAAAGTAAATAGTCAGTATTTAAAGTTATTTTTAACAAACAAAAATGCACACTTTGAGCTTATTTTGCCGCTGAGATAAAAGGTACTGGATTTAAGTGGATGTGAGCAATGTACACAGGGTTTGTGTAGTCAAGGTAAAGGAAGCCAATGGGTAAAGTGGGCTGGCGCATTGTCTCGTGATGTACGCTGTGGTGGGCAGAAGCAAAACGTGAATGACAATTTAAAAAGCCATTGAATGAAGACTGCTAATCAAAAGTCCCTCTCTGTATGTTTATTATTCATGTTTTATTATCAGAAACAAACCCAGACTTTTAAATCACAATGTTTGCTCTACTGTCTTCGGAGGATGGACCTGTGGAAGTATCCTTTTCGACCAAGGAACAGGATTCTATATCACATGTTTAGTTTATTAGGTGTGTGTATATCTATGATGTACTTTAAGAGGCAAGGCATTACATCTTTAAAAAATCTTTAGGAGACATCTAGCACTATTCTAAACTTGTGGCCTGATTTAGATGTTGGCCGGACAGGACCCATTGTTGCTTTCTCTGCGATCTTTCCGCCCGCCGCCTTGGTGGTCCGCCGGCTCGATTTTGATGTTGGCTGGTCACTGGAAGGAAGACCGCCGCAGTCCAGCACCAATTAGCGCCAGGACTTTAGCAAGCAGTTGAATGTCGAGGTTAAGCATAGAGAGCAGCCTGTGAGAGCCTGGGTCAGCAGGCTCCTTGCCTGGTTTGTGAAGCATAATTATAAGATACAGGACTATATTTAATTTAATTTGGATAATAATGCTTAAACCAATACTCTCTTTAAAAATAAATATAACAGTAAAAAGATTATTACAAAATAACATTAAAAAATAAAATAAAAGAATGGTTAAACATTATTCAAGCAATCATAAAAATATCTTCAATCAAAGTATTAATAGGAATAAAAAACAAACACACACATATATATATATATATCTCTATATATATACATATATATATATATCACAAAGTTCATTTCTCCTGTTCCGGAGCCCCCGACCCTTCAGGGCAGGCTCAATGACAGCGGGCACGGAGCAGCCTGTCCTTTAACACCAAAAAACAACTTGAGGCTCATTGCTGGAAATGGCGATTTATTCAGCATCCAGGCAAACACAGCATGCTTCCCTTTCTAACGTTTCGGCACAGGATGGCCTTGCTCACAGGAGGGAATCATTTTGCAAAGTGCGCTCATGCGTGCTTTAAAAGAGTATAACATCACGTGACTGCATGTTGAAAAATACATGTCCCATAGTACTTTTAGATCCTCACAATAATATCTGGCAGTCCTCATATAACATCACCATAGTGGAACTTTTTTTCTGGCACAAGCACTAATGTTCTCACGGAATGTTGATAGCAGTTAGGTGAGTTTAAATGCGTAATGCAGTTATTTATACTGGTCTCAAAAACTCTGCATACCAGTACGATCGAAATGGGATGTTTACCCTATCAAATCCCTTCCACACGCACCTATTTTCACTTGTTAGTTTCCTTTAGTAGGTCAAGTGCGTGTGTGGGTCATGCTCCTATATATATATATATATATATATATATATATATATTCACTGAAAAAACCATAGGTTTCACACATGTTATAGTTAGCGGAAATTTTACTGATAAAAAACCAGTGAAATTGCCCCGTTATAGTTAGTGCTGGCAACTATAACTCACGCGACCGCAATCCTCTGCTGATGCTAATACTGTATTTAGACACTTATTTGCCCATGTCTTCTTCCATACATTTTTAGCTATACATATATTACAAATATTTTTTTTTCATAAAGACACATATGTCATCAGCAGAAGATTGCGGTCGCGTGAGTTATAGTTGCCAGCACTAACTATAACGGGGCAATTTCACTGGTTTTTTATCAGTAAAATTTCCGCTAACTATAACATGTGTGAAACCTATGGTTTTTTCAGTGAATTTGCAAGGTTTTTTAAATGCTAATTCCTAATTATAACGTGTGTGAAACCTATGGTTTTTTCAGTGAATTTGTACGGTTTTTTAAATGCTAAGTTACTTTACGCCATTCGTGGCGTGCGCGCCCACTTAACGCAGTTCGTTCCGTGCACGGTAATATTTTAATTTTTCGTAAGTTTCATAAGCCATGCACAAATGGTGCACTTCGGGCACCATTTGCACACGGGGTGGAGAGAGTGTGGATAATTTTTTCTTTTATTATTTTTGTTTACAATATTTAGTTTTTGTCATCTCTGATAAGCCATGTACATTTAGTGGCCTTCGGCCACCAAAAGCACAGGGGGTGGGGTGAGTGTGGATAGTGTTTTTTTTATTTCCTTTTTTTTACCGTACGCGTACCGTAAGCGTAATCGGCGAAATTACCGAAAAAATAAAAATTCCGTTTTTGGCCTTGGGGGATCTTTGGGGACTCCCTCAACATGGCTATGTGTGTGGGAGTTATCTACACAGCCCCTTTACATGTTTTTGGGCTTTATATTTTAAAACTCGCTCTCAGTGCGAGAGACAAAATGGCGGACGCCATTTCCTGGTTTCGCCCGATTCGAATGTTTACTAAGATCTAAGAGCCAATCAGAATCGCGCTCGCGCACGCCACCGTACGCGTACGGTAAGCTTACCGTAAGCGCACCGTAAGCGCACGGTAAGCTGCCACAGATATATATATTGATTTAAATGCTATTTTCTCAGAATCTACTGAACAGATTTACACCAAACCTACAAAAGGCACTTCCTTGACCTGAGGACTACCTCTCTGCCAAATTTCAAGTAATTCTGTTCAGCCGTTCGGGCTGTAGCTGTGTCTAAAGGTCCTATGGAAAAATGCATGGGAAAAACGCGTTTTGGGACCCCCCTTTTATCTCAGTCCCCGCTTGACGAATCCCCCCGAGACTTTCAAGGTAGGAGCGGAGCGTAGCGCCCCACCTATTTTGAAAAATTCGCGAGGATTTGTCGACCGGCGCCAAAGTTATTCAAAATAGAATGTTGCGGATTTCCTATGGAAAAGGGGTCCTAACTATAACTACCTACTGGCGACCGCCAGTAGGTAATGTATAAGCTAAATATAAAATAGAAAAAACAAAAATAAACTATCCACTAAGAAATTACAAATTTGTGTCTTTTGTAAATATTAAAAAAATCATTAAAGACAATACAAAAAAAATAAAGATTACCTCTTAGAGAGCATTAGTAGTGAATGTGTTGGACTTTGGAGTGGGAACAGTAAATCTGACCCCTACGATCGGAGCTACAGTAAGGAAAGTGTTGGATTTTGTAGGGGTCATACTTCCACTCCAGCACAGGCAAATGTAGGTAAAGTGTTGGACTTCGTAGGGGTCAGATTTGCTGTCTTCATTTCTATTACCAATCCATTCTGAGCAACAGCATGGAAAGCTTTGAACTTTGCAGAGGTCAAATTTACTATTTCCACTCCCACATAAGAAAAAGTTGGAAAAGTATTGGATTTTGGAGCAGTTGGAATTACTATTCTCACTCAAATCTAACCAGTGAGGAAAGTGTAGGATTTTTTTGGGGTGGGGTAAGATTTACTATTCCTACTACAACATAGGCAAGAGTAGGGAAAGTACTGTACCTTGGAGGGTTCAAATTTCCTTGTCCCTTTCCAAAGTAAACACAATTAGGGAAAGTGTTGGTTTTTTTACACTCTAATCTGAGCAGCAGTAGGGAAAGTATTGGACTTTGGAGGGTTCAAATTTAGTAGTCATACACCAACAAAAACAAAATATTGAAAAGTGTTCAGTATTGAGGAGTCAGCTTTACTATTCCAACTCCAATTCTTGCAACAGTAGAGTAAGCTGTGTACTCTGCAGAGGTTAGATTTACTTTTCTCATTCTAACATAAGCAAAAGTGGGGAAAGTGTTGGACTCTAGCGGGGACAGATTTTCTATTCCCAATCCAACATAATAAAAAGTAGGTAAAGTGTTGAAATTCAAAAGGATCACATTTATTATTCTCACTTCAATCTAAGAAACAGTCAGGAAAGTGTTGCATTTTGGAAGGGTTAGATATACTATTACCATTGCAATCTGAACAATGGTAGTAAAGGATTTGGACGAGCCAGATTTACTATTCCCTATCCAAAATGTTTTATAAAAAAACATTTAAATATTGACCAAAAAAATAAACACAACAATATATTTCTGTGATGCTGCTTCCAGTGATATCACTTCCTATAAAACCACTTTTATCATAATATAGGTCGTTATTGTCCACTCTCCACAGATAATATATTTTTGGTTGGTGTGGTCAATAAATTCCGCTCCACAGATGGAATTGGTGGCATTTAAGCTTGTAATGCAGAACACCAGCAAAACTCTACCGACCGCCGTGTATTTTTGTTTCATGCGCCTCTCACCAATGTTAGATTGGTGAGCAAGAATTGGCATACACTAGCGCGATTTTCAGGCACAAGGATGGCACCCAAAAGATGCTCTCAGTGCTGGCAGTCGTGGGTAGTTGCGCCATTCGAGGTGAGAATTAATCTGCTCGAGCAGAAAATGTACTCAAGCTGCAGCAAACAAGCAGTACCCTTTGGTGTGCTGCATGGTGCTGTTCTTGCTAATTTTGCGGGGCAAAACGAGCGCCAGATGTCAAAAATCAGCACAACATGCCGATTCCACTTGCTTGCAGAACCCTGCGGAATCTAACAGACTTTTTATGTAACTATGCAGAATTCCAAGGACTAAAACTGTTTCCACTCCAAGCTTAGCAACTGCAGGGAAAGTGTTGTAATCCCTCTCCAACATAAGCAAAAGTAGGGAGAGCATTAGACTTTAAAGGGTTCATATTTACTATTCACACTCCAGTGTGAGCAACTGTAAGGAAAGTGTATTTTTGGAGTAGTCAAATTTACTATTCCTATTCCAATGTAAGCAAAAGTAGGGAACGTGTTGGACTTTTGCAGCATCACATTTTGCTATTTCCACTCCAACGTAAACAAAATTAGTGTTGGACATTGAAGGGGTCAGATTTACAACTTCCACTCTAATCTGAGCAGCAGTAGAGAAACTGTTAAACTATGCAGGGGTCAATTTTTTTATTCTCATTCCCACATAAGCAAAAGTGGGAAGTGTGCTGGAATTTTGAGTGGTATGAATTACTGTTCCCACTCCATTCTGAGCAAAAGTAAGGAAAGAGTTGGATTTTGGAGAAGTTAGATTTACTATTCCAACTGCAAAATAAGCAACAGTAGGTTAAATGTACTTTGGAAGGGTGAGATTTGCTATCACAATTCCAACGTGAACAAAATTAGGAAAAGTATTGGGATTTGGGGGGTCAGATTTACTATTTACAATCCAATCCTGCACGAGTGGAGAAAGTTAATGGATATTGAAGGGGTAAGATTTACTACTCCCATTCCCATCTGCGTAGAAATAAGAGAAGTAGTGGACTTTGTAGAGGTCAAATTTACACTTCCTACTCTAAAAAAAATAAAAGTAGGGAACGTGTTGGACGCTGGAGAGGTCAGATTTACTATACTCTCTCCAACATAATCAAAAGTGGGGAAAATGTTGGACTTTGGAGGGGTCATATTTACTATTCCTGCTTCAATTCGAGCAACGGTATGCCAATTGTTGCACTTTGGAGCAGTCAGATCCTCTGTCCTCGTTCCCATGTAAACAAAATTAGAGAAAGTGTTGGACTCTGGAGGGGTCAGATTTACTACACCCTCTCCAATCGGAGTACCAGTATGGAAAGCGTTGTACTTTGCAGTGGTCAAATCTACCATTCCCAATCCCACTTAAGCAAAAGAAGGAAACGTATTGTATTTTGGAGAGGTCAAAATTACTATTTCCCCTCCAATCTAAGCAACAGTAAAGAAAGTGTTGGATTTTGGATGTGTTAAATTTACTGTTCTCATCCCAATGTAAACACAATCAGGTAACGTGTTGGACTTTGGTGAGTCAGAATGACTATTCCCACTCTAATATCAGCAACAGTAGGCAAAGTGTTGGACATTGGAGGCGTCAGATTTACTGTCCGCATTCCAATGTCAAAACAATTAAGGAAAGTGCTGGACTTTGGTGGTTCAGAATGACTGTTCCCACTCCAATATTAGCAACAGTAGGCAAAGTGTTGGACATTGGAGGGATCAGATTTACTATTTTAACTTCAACATAAGGAAAAGTCGGGAAAGTCTTAGAATATGGAGGGCCAGATTTGCAATTGTCCCTCCAATCTACGCAACAGTAGGGAATATGTTGCATTTTGGAGGGTCACATTTAATATTCCTATTTTATTTTAATAAAGCATTTAAATATAGACCAAACTAAACATATTAAAATATCTTCCTGTGATGCTACATCCTGTGATAGCACATCCTATGCCACCACCTAGATCATGGTTTCTCAGGCACTGCAGTGGAGATTATGATCCTCCTTTCCGTCATTTCAGGTTGGTTCTTCTGACATGAAAAGGCTGGCAGAGAGGCTTTTTTGGGACCCAAGCAGGGTCTATGTCCCCTGTGGCCCTCCGCTTATGGGCCCCCCAAACATCCCTGCATCATGTGGCAGGCATCCCATGGTGCCTGCCACAGGGTGAAGGGATGTTTCCAAATACGCCTTTTGGCAATGGGGCTGGTGCCCTTCTCCGGGCCACAGCACAAGCCTAAATGGAAAGAGGCGGCGGTCGGATTGTAATTTGGTGGGCAGTACCGCCGACTACCTGTCGGCCGTTCCTGTTCCCGCAATGATGTCCGACTCCCAACGTAATCGGCCCCTTTGTATGTTAACTAGAAAAATATAGACAAAAAAATAGAGGTACAAAATATCATCAAAATAGGTAAATACACTTATGTATTATGTATTATATATTATATATATTATATATATATATCCACGCAAAGTCCAATGTGTAGCAAGCTGGTAGAACAGAAACAACACTGGAGCCGTGGCCACAAATTGAAGCGTGTTTATTGACACCACTAGGTCCGACGCGTTTCGGATTTTCCTCACTCCTTTGTCACGGGTCACTGAAAAGGAATGCCCGCGCGTTTCGACAGACTGCACTGTCTGCGATCAAGACTGTCGAAACGCGTTACCTTGTGTAATTAGAATTCCACTGCAGCACTACCCGAGTGCGCGAACATTCCTTTTCTTCGTGAGTGGTACTATTGATGGCTTGCTCCGACACCATTCCGCGCCGCAGGCCAAGGATTCTAGCAGGAGCGATTGCTGTACGTGAGATATATACATCATTACAAGAAATTTTATAGAAATTTATAGTAATATAAATAAAAATATCAAATATTACAAAATAACATTAAGAAATACAAATATACACTTTAAAAAGTAAAACATTTAAACAATTATAAAAAAAAATAGTTATTATTAAGAATAATACTAACATTTAGTAAACATACATATAACAAAACATCTAATTATGTAAAAATCAATAAACAAAAAAATATTTTATTAATGTTTTAAAAACTAAATACACAATAGATAAAATTAAAATATATATTACCACTCCTATGAGAGCAAAAACAGGGAAACTGTTGGACTTTCCAGGGGCCAGATTTCCTATTCCCACTCCAGCGTAAACAAAAGTAGGAAAAGTGTTGGGCTTTGAAGGGGGCAGATTTCCTATACCCAATCCAATCTGCGCAACGGTAAGGAAGGGTCCAGATTCACAATTCCCACTTCAACGTAAGCTGAAGTATGGAGAGTGGTGGGCTTTGATAGGGTCAGATTTACTATTCCCAATAAAATATAAGCCCCAGTAGGGAAAGTGTCTGACTTTGGCAGGGTCACATTTGCTATTCACACTGCAACATAAGCAATGGTAGAGAAGTATTGAACATTAGAGGGGTCAGGTTTACTATTTACACTCCAATCTCAGCAAAAGTAGGGAATGTGGGGGCCTTTGAAGAGGTCTGATTAACTGTTCCCACTCAAATGAAAGGAAAAGTAGGACAAGTGATAGAATTTGTGTGTGTGTGTCGTGGTGGGGTGATTTACTATTCCCACTCAAATGTGAGCAAAATGAGGGAAAGTGTTAGTATTTGGAGGGTCAGATTTACTACTCCGAATCCTAATTTTTTTTATTTATGAAACAAATGTAATAGGAACCAAAACAATAGAAATTTAAAATATGTAGGAAAAAATAAACTTATTCATTAAATATAAAAGAAACAAAGTTACATTTATTAATTACACATTTTATACTGCAAATAAATCAATCTTTAAAAAGTGTACAAATATTTACAATTACAATTTTGCTCCTTACTGCCCTAAAAAATGATACTGAAAAACAATAAAATGAATAAAAAGTGTAAATGAAAACAATACCTTTAATACAAATATAATAAACAACAAAAACAAGAAATTTAAATACAAATCATGAAATAATACAAATGATTAAAATAACAATTTATCAATTAAGTGACAATTTATCAATTAGATGAATAAATAACGTGGTAAATAACACTGATTATGAGTTTTTACTGTGCACCACAGAATTGTTATTTAGCACATGTGGGAAATACTGAATGTGTTATTTAGCACATTTGCTAAACACCTAATACCACAAACACAAAACATCTGGAAGTGGCCATTTTTAGGCATTTTAAGTTCATGGAGTGTGGAAACTAACCCCTAGAGAACACAAACAACCAGGCCAACACTCAAAATGACCTTAGAACACCCCAAAAGTACACCAATTACTCTTCATTGTGTGGGAGTGTACAGACTTAAATTTTGTGTTGATAAAGCAACTTTAAACAAGACAAACAGATTCCAATGCCGTCCTCTGATATCACTCAGTCATCACAAGTAGAAACCTGCCAAACGTTTCCATGTTGGACCCAGACAGGAAAAAAGGTAGAATTTTAGGGATCTTGCGCAGGAGGTCTTGGCTAAACAAAAAAGGAATACATGCATGTGGATGGAGAAAATGTCCAAAACCAATACTGAATCAATATATCCACATGATGCGGAGAGCACAAAAACACTTTCTAAACCTTGAAATTCTAGGTACTTATGCAAGTGGCCTAGCACATAATAAAGACTGGCAACTGGTGATAGTTCTACACCTCAGCTCTACCTCAAGCTGTGGGAAGAACCAGTTATGACAATCATCAATATGTCTGGAGTGAAAGACATGTAAGAATGTCTTGAGTTCAGAGAAATCCAAATTAACAGTCATGAGAGTCATAATAGAAGTAAATGTGGTCTATGAAGAGAGCCAGAAATAACCCTAGGGAAGCACTATTAGAAGTCCACTCCAAACCACCAGTAGACTCGATCACCTGTGTCACCTCCTACACAGCTACCTCAGCTCCAACTAAGAGGGTCATTTTGAAACATTGGAACATCTTGAACACAGGAGACCTAAGGATATCCAAACCCAGATTTGCCTACACCAGAACCCGTAATCTACGAGACATTTTGATCAATACAAGACCCAGGAGCCCCACTGATAAGACACAAACCACTCTATGGGGTTTACCACCTGTTAAGGGACATTATCCCTGCGGCACTTGCACAGCTTGCAAGTACACATCACCAACCAAAGAAGTGACATTACGACCTAACTTTAAGTGGTGCATCCAGACACACACCAACTGCAACACTAGACAGTGTATCTATCTGATCACCTGTCCGTGTGGTCTACAATATATAGGGATGACCATGCGTCCAGTCAAAGTTCGCATTACCGAACATAGAAGCAACATCCGTTGCCAACGCACCACCACGAGGATATACAGACACTTCACAGAGACTCAACATTCCCCAGATTCATTACATTGGATTGTACTGGAAGCACACCAACATATTTCCAAACAATCTTTATTTAGGATTGAACAGAGATGGGTACACAGATTAGCAAGCCACACCGAGGGTTTGAATGATGATATCCCATGGAGCTCCATCTCTTAATCGTGTCCACACATGACTCTATCCACCTTGGTTGCCTAATAATCGACACACATAGAATAATATTCTTCCCTGTCCAACATGTCCGCCATGTTCCTTATAGCCTACGTTGTTTTTTAATCTGAGTACCGACCCTACAACTAACCTTTAACAAGTGTTGTCACTTTTTAATCCCTGACACTATTCACCCACTGTAAAGGCATACTTTACGATAATTGTACAATCACTCTATCTATCTTGGTTGCCTAACATTCGGCACACACAGTAGAATATTCCTCCCTATCCAACATGTCCGCCATAGTAGTTGACGATACCATGTGACCTAACGTCTTGCGTGATTACCACGGTAACGCGTCACGCCCACATCACACCCCCGCTGACGTCAGGCAGCAGGAAACCGCAAGTATATCTTTCCGGGTTTCCCACTCACACCTACCACCCCGGTTCCTGGCGGTTTGGGTAGGTCCACAGCATAGCGTGATTCGACGCGGGTGAGTAACCCTTGTACTCCGTACTCTTGACTATTTCCATTGCTCTCGTGAGCTGCTCTGGGCTCGCATGGTGAGCCTCTCCTCCGCTTGTAATCCGGCCGAATCCTCGGCTCCGATCAGACCGCCCAATATACTTTCCACCGTGCGGTTCTCTTCTGGTACCAAGGGATCGCGCCATACGCGGTTGAGTGACCACTCGGCACCCTGTCAGTGCCACTGACTACCCTGTCATCTTTGTTTGATTAACTTATTATTATTGAGGTTGACTGATTGCCTGTCTCTCCTGTGTCTTGTCCCCATCTCGCTTTCTTGACGCTGCCCATTCCCATAGGACCCAATCGGTGTCCTCTAGTCACCGCCAGGACTGTTGCTAGCATATTCTAGCAGCCTACTAGGTGAGTCCGCAGCTACAATCCCTTGTCCATGAGTATTTTTAATTGTTTTTAAACCTCAATATTTCTATTGCATACTCCTTTTGTGCACTATATATTGGGTGTTAATATACACCAACTGGTAATATGATTAATAAATTGTTATATGCTTATATTTACAAACCTTAAATCGGTGGTTTTCAACTTAGTGATTACCCTTGTGGTTAATTAGAAGAGAACTGTTCAGAGTGTCATCTGGAATATTATTATTATTTTTTCTCACCCGTGTCCGCAGGCAATGCACCTGAAGACGTGGTAGGTAGCACACACATCTCCACGTAGTGTAGATAGTCGCTCATGATCCTGAAGAAGTGCCAAGATCCTCCTGACACACGAGGCACGAAACATGTCGATCTATAGAGTAGAGCTTCATGATTAGACACTTTTTCTAATACACCAGCCACTCTACACCTTTTTTAACCGGGTAGTTTACCTTCCGAATAAATTATTGACAAGGACTAACTGACCCTTTTTAACCTCACTATCTCACACATCTACACATTTCAGGCCCCCTTACCCCCATGCACCAACCGGCAGGAACAGAAGATCCCCGATAAAGAGCCCCGGTTCGGGTGCCCGTCAAGGATTGCAGCGCCGCCTTGACGAGGGGCAGAGCTCATATGATGAAGCATGACACCCAGCTTGCTGGGTGTGTGAGAGCTCTAGTTCAAACTAAGGGAATTCCCCAAGTTATCACTAGGCCGTTTCTGATGGCATTTTCTTTCTGAACCAACTCTTCTATGTACCAGAGGAACTTTGTACCCTTTTTTGTTCTTGTTGTTGTTAAAAAGTTACCTTGACTAAGAATCATCATCATTGTGAAAAGTGGCCGATGTAATTTGTTACACATATTCACATTGATCCATGCATACATCATAGGGGCTAACAACTCTCTAATGGTACTGCTGGCATGTATAGAGATTGGGCTACAACAATCATAATACACTGTAATCTTGATGACAACTGCAGATTTGTCTGACCAGTATATTAAGGGTGATGTGTTACTACAATATAACTGATGTTGCTTCTCGTCAGCTTCATAACCTTTTGCTTTCGTACCACATGACCCAGTTCAGTATACGCAGATACACATCACTCAACATTTGCACATAAATAGCGTGCTTCATTTTATGGTGTCAGCCTTCTTGTTCCTTTCTCCCTGAGGTCACCACATGTACATGAGTGCAGCCAATTCAACCTTGGATGTCAGGAAATTCTGCTGCAGCACAGATGTTTGCTTTGCTGGCATTAGCTGAGTGGGTGTCCGAAGAGAGCTGTATATGCTGCCCGCTTGCTCTATGCAAAGCATCCATCACTTAGCAGACTATTTTGCTAAAGGATGACTGAGAAATGCCATGCACCAATCCTACTGTCTGCTGTGTGGCGCCCGTTACAAAGAATAATAGTGCTTCTACCATTTTCGGGATGGTCTGTGTATCCTCTGGATCTCAAACGGACTTATTTATGGGTTCCAGATTTGCTTTATTAATTCAGCTCTTATCTGGTATTTCTGCGCCATTTGAGGTCATCGATTGGTGGCCTTGTTTCCATCCTCATGCTGCATGGTTTGTTGTAGCAGAACAAGGATCTGGGATAGCATCATATAGTGGCCTAACAGTGCTGCAACCATTTCAGTGGACTGTAGAATGGAAGTGTGAGCTGCTGCAATCAATCTGTGAAAGCCTCACATGCCCCTGGCTGTTAATGTAGATATGGCCCTGTGTGCAAGGTGTCTGTGATTTTTTATTATTTTCAGCTCAAACAGTGCAAGTACTGTGTTTTTGCATCATTGTGTTGGTCTTTGAATGTTTCTATTGCTTTACAACTTTTCTTTCATTCTTTACACTTTCACGAGATTTTGCAACCTGCTTTTGACTGGAGGTATTTTATAGTGGTATTTTCCACTGGTTTTTAACGACCTCTTGTACTTGCAATTGGGTGTTAATTACCACAAGCCTATATATTCACATGTGGTAAAAAGCGCATGCATTAAATAGTGCACATGAACAACAGACAAGTGCTAAATAACGCACTCGTTTTTTAAGTCATGATCAGACAATATGTTAAAGTAATGCGCTATTTTCCCTAGCAAGCGATAATTACCACTAAGCCTAGCACATAATCAGGGCCTTTGTAGTAAATAAGGGACTGGTGAACTGACAGGAAAATGTGCAATATCTACGACTAAATATGAGGGATATAGGGAGAAAAAAGGCAGGTTTAGGTAGGGGTAAGGAGATATTTAGTTTAGGGAGGGGCAAGCTAATGCAAACACATCACCCCTTTGTATGTATTCCTTTTTGTGACTCTCAAACACAGACTTTTGCTACAATGCATTTCAATATGGAGCATGACCCCAAGTCCTGGTATGGCTTTCTCAACATGTTGTCCCAGTTGTGGCCATTCAATCAAGGGAGTCAGGGGTCCCCTTGGCTAATCCTCACATTCCTCTGGGGGTCAAGGGGTGCTTAGCCTGCCCACTTATACTTTTTAAATGCATTTTCAGGATGCAGGGACCATATTCCTGAGCAGTGGTGGCTGGTGGAATTTGAAAGTGGTAGGGCGTAAAACCAGTCAATAAATTGTAGCGCAAGTAGGCCAATGTTCATGGGTAGAGGGTTTGGGGGGTTTTCCCCCGAGAAAGGTTTTGAAAATTGGTGTAGTTTGGTGCAATTTCAGCAATAGTTCTGTGATAAATGGCCAAAAAATAGAGGGCCTGATTCATAAAGGGCCTCCACACTAATGGGAGAGGCCCACAGTCATGGGGGGGGGGGGGGGGGGGGACAGCACGCGGGGCAAAATCTCTACAATGAGGATTCTCATTGCAGAGATTCAGCCCCGAGTGTGGAGACTCCCCCCAGGACTGTGGGGGCTCTGCCATGAGGTCGGAGGCCCTTCGAAAAATCCGAGTTAGATTGATTTTTTTTCTTTCTTTAAGTGTTGAGCAGATTCGTCAAATAGCACCAAACAGTATTGCTGTTTGGAATTGTGGATTGTTCCACAATACCCCAGTGGAGTGACATCATATTTCTGTTAAGGAGCAGAGTGGTTTTCTTAAGATATAGAGATATATCAGCAAGTTGGATCTCAGCCTCTTTCGGTAAGTAATTATACGCCACAAAACTCTATTAATGCAAAGAGTTGCTCCCAAATCACCCAGCAAGCACCAATGCTTACCTGTCAGTGTCAAGAAGGTTAAGGAGATGAGGAGATTCATACCCCAGTTCATGACTGAAGTCAAAGCAAAGGCTCTTCCTTTGATTCCCACTGGGAAGATTTCACTCAGTACCAGCCACGCCACTGAAATGGAAGACACTGGAGTTAGAAATGTCCAAACACACTAACCGACGATTTAAACATGAGACAATGGCATGAACAGAGCAGAACATTTTTTTTTAAAAAGGGTTCCGGAAGTCTGGACATTTTTGAATTTACTTATCACTTATTTGATTGTGTAACATTGTATGTATTTCAATACACATAAAAAGCTGCTAGAGTACTTTTGTTCGTACATCTTTAGACAAATAAAATGCTCTCCTGCCATCAATGCACCTCTTGCAATTACATACAACTGGATAACTGTTCCTTGCTTTATTAGGCTTTATACCGTTCTACAAACTATATGCCTAAGGAAAATCTTTATTTGTTTTATTCGATTTCTTCAGTCTTTTATATTTTTCTAAATATGGTCAAAATCACTGCTAAATATGGAACTTCGCCATTAAATTCAAACTTATTTTTCCAATTCAGTTTAACCAAATCTTCCACGTGCCGTACATCTCTAAAGACCCGTACCTTTGACCTGATGAAGGAAAGCCAATCTGCTTTCCTTGTGAATAGGGGACAATCTCCACAGGAATCCAGTTTCATGCCATCATCTGTTTAGTGGGTTTATTAAGAAGTTTGTTTACAACCCTCAATTCTACAACTTCCGTATGAATCATATCCGGTAATCCTCGTTAGTTATCAATTATTGATTAAAAAATTGCATACTGGAGCGAGCATTCCTGAACACTCATGGACTGAAAATATGAATTTAAACAATTTTTCCAGCCTTATGACAAAAGAGAGGGTAAAAGTGGGTAAAGGTAGCCAGTGTTTGAACTAATTCCATGTGTATATCCAGCATATCGGGTTGTCAATGTGATGCTGTTGAAGTAGACTCCAGGGCACTGTATGTTGCTTCTGTAGTCTTATTTAAATAACTGAACTTCTACACGTTTCCCAGTGAATTTGTTGAGCCTAATGATTCATTACTTGAAGGCTTTTGTATCTGGAATTCACTCCCACGAGAACTGATGTATTGCACGTGGGACCAAATATCTGAGTTTGCTATGCAGTTCCGCCCTCTAAACCAGAATTATCTAATTTATTTATTTTATTTAAAGAGCGCATGAATCCCCCCCAACCGGGGTATCTCCACGCTGTGATTGCCTTTGTCAACCAGGGAGGGGAACATCAAAACAGCATGGTTTTTAGCAGCTTTCTGAAGGCTAGGTAGTTGGAACAGAGACGTAGGTGGATGGGCAGTTGGCTCCAGTATAGTGGGGCCAAATAGGAAAAAGCTTCCCCCCCCCAACCGGGTTTGTTTTATGCGAGGCAAGTGGAGGAGATCCTTGGACCCTGAACGAAGGGTCCTGGCTGGTATATATCTGACATGCTTATCTGTCAGATATCTTGGTCCCAAGTTGTTTAGGGATTTGTAGACCATACAGCAGATCTTGAATTTGATCCTTTTGCAAATAGGTAGCCAATGCAGCTTTTGGAGTAGGGGGAGGGAGGCTGTTCTGGGGGCGCATTGGTCACTAACAGGGCTGTCGTGTCGTGTTCTGGACCACCTGCAATTTGTTCAAGGAAGATTCCTTGGCTGAAATCAACAAAGCATTGCAGTAGTCCAGATGGCTGAGGACCAATGCTTGTATCAGGGGTTTCCGCATGGAGCGTGGAAGAAGGGGAAGACTCTGCGGAGAAGGCTAAGTGTGTGGAAACAGGCCCCAGTCGCTGTGGTGGCATGCTCCTCTAGGGTTAGCTTCTGGTCAATCTAAACCCCTAGGTTCTTTACCACTTGTTTTGGGGTCGGGCCGGGCCCAGTTCCTCTGTCCACCAGTTGGGCGACCACCTCATCACTGCTTCTCTGAATAACATTATTTTGTTTTTTTCTACATTCAACTGAAGGAAGTTGTTGCTCATCCAATCAGTGATGGCTTTCATGCCTTCCGAAAAGGTGGTCTGGATGTTGGTGTTATTCTTGTCAAAGAAGAGAAGCAGTTGGGTGTCGTCAGCGTAGGAAATAGGAATAAATCCTAAATACCTTAATAAACCAGCCAATGGAGTAACACATACGTTGAATAGGGTAGGGCTCAAACATGAGCCCTGGGGTACTCCCTTGGTAACATTAGTGGTGTGTGATCTAAAAGGGCCTAGGTTGATGGCTTGGCAGCCAGAAAATTAGTCATACATTTTAGAGCTTTCCCCTGAACGCCTATGTCTCTGAGTCTCCCAAGAAGGGTCTGGTGGGAGATGGTGTTGAATGCTGCAGACAGGTCAAGCAGTATTAGGAGCACTGCCTGACTGTAGTCTGCTAGCATTCGGATGTTATCGGTGACTGTTACCAACGCAGACTCCATACTATGTCTAGGTCGGAATCAATAATTCAATAAATTCAGACAAATGTTTATTAATGTGCTTCTCTAGAAATGTACTTAATAAGGGGAGCAAAGAAATAGGACAGTAGTTGGAGACATCTTCTGGGGGGGATTTAGGATTTTTCCTGATGGGGAGAATCTGCGCTGCTTTCCGCTCCTTGGGGAGCCTGCCTTCCTTCAAGGAGTTCTTTAAAATGGAACAAATGGGCACAACAAGTTGCTGGGCGAGCAAGCCGGTGGTCTTGGCTGGAATCAGGTTTAATGGAGAGTCCGACTTGACAGTTTTTAATAGAGATTCAGTCTCCTCAGGGAGGAGTGCTGGAAACTCGAGAGCCGTTGGCCGCAGTGATCTTGTTGTAAATCTTATCTATTTTCAATGTTAAATGTTCTGCAATATTGTCGCATAAGGTCTGGGATGGGGCCTCTTCTGTGTTACACGCATTGGGGTTGGTAAATGATTTTAGGACCTGAAATAGTGCTTTGGGGGAGTTATCTGCCAGTTCAAGTTGAAATGCAATATGCACTTTACGGGCGGTTATCAGGTTGCTATGGTATTTAGTCAAAGCAAATTTACATCTTTCTTTATCATGCGGGTCATGTGTGCGGCGCCAATGTCGTTCAAGTTTTTTGCATTGGATTTTTTTGGTCCGGAGATTAGGGGTGTACCAAGGTGTCTGTGGGCATTTTGAGACCATAGGGATATTTTCAAGGGTGTCAGAATATCAATTGTGGATTTCATGCTTGCTTTAAAGGCGGTTAAACGTTCCCCCACACTGTCAGAATCAGAGTGCTGGGGTGGAACAAAGGTGTCTTGGAAGAGAGTGCGCGTCAATTTGTGCCACTGTCTGTATCTCCTAATGGTGTGAGTTTTAGGGGCTATGTGTTCCTTGGGTCCGGTAATACAGAATTCGATCTTTGAGTGGTCTGACCATGTGAGAGGGCAAGTTGTTCCACAAACAATGTTGAGCGAGTTGGTAAGGATTAAGTCTCGCGTATGCCTTGCCACATGAGAGGGTTCATTGTTGATTTTGGTCAACTCAAGTGTGGACAGGTCTGTCCAGAGTGAGGAGGCATCAGGGTTGTGGGGATTTTCACTGTGCACAGTGAAATCTCCGAGAAGCAAGACATTTTTTAGTTGAAATGACATGGGGGAGAGAAGGTCCATGAGTTGGGCGGCGAAATTGAGGAGTGGTCCCGGGGGGGCGGTATACAAGAGCTCCTTTCCAGCTAAGTTGGTCATGCAGATCAATTCTGAACACAAGAATTTCTAATTTGTCATTACTTAATTGATCTAGGACGGATACTTTAATAGGGTCTTTATAAATGATAGCTACCCCTCCCCCAGCCCTGCATGGTCTGTCCATTTTTTGGATGTGGTAACCATCAGGTAGCGCTGGTGCAATGGTCGGATTGGACGATGGCTTGGTCCAAGTTTCCGTCATGAACCCATTGTGGGGAAGAGAGGATGAGAGCATGTCCCAAATATTAATCGCATGTTTGGGGAGTGATCGAACGTTTGCCCGAAAGCAATTCCAACCTCCGTTTTTGTCAGTGGTATGTGAGGGACATTCTTGCTTACTAGAGCAGTGTAGGCCGCAAGTTCCTGAGTCAACTTCGATTGTGTTGTTCCTGGGCTGTGTGGATATCGTGTTCTGATAGCCACAGGTTCTGCAAGCGTAAGGACCTTCTACTTCTGTCAGTATGGTGGCTAGAATAGCTGTGACGAGCTCCCGTGCTAATAGCCGGATCAGTGAGCACACCAGCAGGGGTTCTGGCTCCTGGCGACGTCCAGGCGCAGACGGGCTTGCCTTAGGCGCCTTCGGCGCGCCGGCGGCATGCCCGCTGCCCGTCAAGCCGGGCATCTATTTTTATAGTGTCAGACAGCTGAACTGCTGACTTGAGATCGGGAATCCGGCGAGAGTGTTTTAATGTCACTTCCAGGTGGTGTCAGCTCCCTCTACACAAACGGAACAATCCGCGGTGGAACAGGGATATCCTCCTAGGCTTGTTATTCCGTTCCTGTTGGGAGAGCATTTAATTTTCTTTGAATATGTTATGTTGGTTGAAGCAGGACTCATTGCTACACCTTCTTCAATGCTATGAAAATCTGGAACGGCAGATGACTCGTTTTGAGCATGAATATGTGTCTCTGCCAAATATGAGTTCTCATCTGACATTCCATGTCATGCTGCAAGTGAAGTGTGTCGCACTTAGACCTAAAAGGAAATGGTAATGATAATTTTACACTCAATAGATAAAATGGATACATATACCGATGATAAAACTCCACTGTTAGCAGTGCTTGTTGCCTGACTCAACAGTAGCGGCTGCTACCGGGGAGTAGTGGTGAGGCAGTGCTACCGGGGATTAGTGGTGAGGCAGGCAGGGGACGGGGGTATTAAAAAAACAGAAAAGGTTTAAAAAAATAAAGAAAAAAACCACTTACTTTTCCGGCAGCTGGCTCTCCTGCATCCTCTTCATCCACGTCTACAACACGACAAACGTAGGAACAGGAAGCATCCAGGCTCCCTCCTCTAAGCCAATCACAACGCTGCAACTGTGGTTCGGCGCTCAGACGGGGATTGGGAGCCTTGGCATGTTCCTCACTGAGCTGTGTAACAGCCTGGTGGGGAATATGCAAAGTGCGCATGGCTATTTGGCCGTGCAAAACGGCCAGCCAAATAGTCATGCACACTATAGGATGAACTCTTCACTCCTCCCCCTGTTTTGTGGCTCACCCTCCCCCACCCCGCCCACACCTTTAAAGCACACGATAATAATGAAAAATAAAATGATAACGTTGTTATTATTTTAATTTTCTTGTGGGGCGATGCTCCTCCACCTTAGCGGAGGAGCCGCCACTGTGAATCATAGCATTGTTCCCTATCAGGAAATTAGGAGGAGCCCAGGTTTAAGGTCCACACCACATGTCCGAAGTGACATGCTAACAGGGCTTATGTATTAGGCCTACCTAAAGAGGAGAATACTGAATGCTCTGCAGTCCTGTAAGATTTCACTTTGCCTGTTCATTTCCAAATAGGAGACACCAAAGGAAAATCACCTGAAACCAGACTCATTGTCACACTCCCATATATTGAAAATAGGGTTGGAAGATGACAAATTAGTTGTAAAAGACAGAATCAGTATGATCTCACATTTAAAAACAAAGGAGTTAAACGAAATATAGGCCTTGTTAATTTTGAAAGAATCGATGCCAATGCACATAGCCAGCAGACATTTGCACGAACATGAAACTCAGGTCAATCCCCCGGATAAGCGCAGCACCACAAAGTCCAGGGAGATTGGCCCCAATAAAGCACTCATGGCCAGAGAGGCGGCGGCATTCCTAAAACACCATAGAGTCAGATGCCACATGAAGTTAGGAACACACAGCCAATCAGGACACGTGATAACAGGCCCCTCATGCCACATATCTGAACATGCTACTCACTGGCTCCCATTGCGTTCACGCAAGGTTGAAGCCCACCTCCATTTATCAGAGGTCTTATTTATGACTCCACAGACAATGCCCACATTCTTTTCCCAAAATAGGATCGACTGAAGGACTTTATGATACCCAAAGAAATATATAAAACCTTGTTCAGATTGAGTATGGTTGACAATATGCAGTCATCGGTTCTGATTGACAAAGGTAAACTTACACTTTTGTGAAAGTTTACTATTGTGGTTATTCACTTAAATATTTACTAGTAATATCTTTACGAGGGTGGAGTCACCGCACATAAAAAGATGGGTTGTCCTATCTTTTTAGGTGAAGAGATTCCGCACTCGTAAAGATACTACTAGAAAACCCATTTGTGAATACCAAACAATTGTAACATGATTGTATGAATGTTATGTAGGAAAATCATGTTTTACCAAAAAGGAGTTTGAATAAAAAGGATTAATCAATAAAATTGCATTCTAAGGGCCAGATGTACTAACATTAGGAACACCAATTTTCCTAAATGCGATTATTTCCAAATAACAATTAGGATATTGGTATTCCTAATATAGGAACCTTTTTATTTCAAAATACCGATTACTAGTAGGTTGCAAATCAACCTACATCATAAATATTATTGAGGTAGGTCCCAATTTGCGACCCATTAGGAATCCCAATGGGCCGGCAGACCAGCATGTCGTTGATTGCTTTTAAATAAAGCTTTGTTTTTTCTTTTGAAATGCGGCCCATTTTCCATAAAGGCAAAAGGGATGCATTTCAAAAACAGAAAATGAAACGTCTATGTTTCATTTTTTAGAGCAGGCAGTGGTCTGTTGGACCACTGCCTGCTCTTAAAAAATATTATTGTTCACATTTTTAAAGGGGAAGGGGTCCCATGAGGACCCTTCCCATTTGTGAACTGGTTGCCAACAACTTGGAAGTGGTGGTGAAGTATTATTGCTTTGGGACTGTAATTGGGTTGCAAAACAGTAAAACATACCATTCCAATACGGTATTTGGAAGAGACGTCCTAAATCTGCCCCTTCCAAATACAGAATCGGTATGCATTCACAATCCCCAAATAGAGATTCGGTTACATGTTACTGAATTGCAATTTGGGATTAATGGAATGGAATGAGATTTATAAAGTGCACTAAACCCAAAGGTGTCAAAGCACTAGTGCATGTAAGGAAACAACTGAGGGAGACCAAGGAAAAACACTCACGGAAGAGAAAAGAGCCAGGTTTTAAGTAGATTGTGGAAAATCGATAAAGACTCTAGGACAGCAATAGGTACGGGTAAAGTAATACATAATTTAACCGCTGTCACCAAATAGGAGCGGCCACTCTACCTGCCTTTGCGGAATCAGGGGACAGTCATCTTTCTGAGAGAGGATAATCTGAGCCGTCTTTTATGGTTATACCACTGGAAAACTATGCTGAAAGGCGCAGGCCCTTGATGGTAAAAAGCCGGATAGACCATGCAAAGAACTTTATATATCACCTGCCTTCTAACTGGAAGCCAGTGAAGGGACAAGGCGGGCAGCCGCAACTGAATGGCCTGAAGTCTGTGCAGCGAGGTCTTGCTGATGTTCAGATATAAAGCATTGAAATAGTCTAAGCATGATGTTATTATGGAGATTACCACTGCCACTCGAAGCTCAGGAAGAATAAGAGAAAGGATTTTCTTCAAGGTTCTAATGATAAAGAAGCAGGAGCTAGCAGTCTTACTAAACGGAGAGTCAAAAGTAAAAGGGTTATCAAAATAAACCCCAGGTTTTTTGCAGATTCAACCTGAGACGGTAAAGGACCACGTGTCACTGGCCATCAAAGCTCGGACCACACGGAATGCTATGCCTCGAAAACCAGAATCTCTGTTTTTTCAGCATTTAATTTTAAACAGTTGTCCTTCATCCAGATACTTATGCCATTCATACATTGCTTAAACTTATCTGCTACCAGAGTGAGATTGTCTGATATGGAAAGATATCCACATAGGATATCACTTGGAAACCGAACGAGTGCACAAACTCAATGAGGGGGGAAACATAGAAATTAAAAAGAGTGGGGCTGAGGGAGGACCCCTTTAGAACTCCAAAAGGGAGCTCCAAAGCCTCTGCTCTAAAATCTCCACAACTGAGGGTTTGCACCCTATCTGTCAGGAAGGAATAGGCGAGGTCCAGAGCCTTAGCCCTCACCGCTATCTGATGGAGTCTTTAGACCAGATGGGAGGGTAATAAAGTGGCTTATGCCACTGACAAGTCTATCATTACAAAGATGATGGCGCCCCCCCTTGTCTACCTGACAGCGAATGGAATCTGCAGCGGGAACCAGCACAGACTCTGTGATGTGACCACTTCTGGACCAGTTCTGCAATGGATCTAAGAGGTAATAAACTTGACCAACTCATGGTTAATGTACTTTTCTAGCATTTTAGCTGGCGTGGGTAATATTGAATTGGGGAGAAAGTGTTTGAGGTCCTCTGGTTCTCCATTTGATTTCTTTTGAAGAGGAAAGACTACAGCTTCCTTCCAAGTCAGGGATAACCTCCTGTTGTTAATATCTGGTTGAAGACTTCGACCAAAAAAGTCACAATCTGATCTGGAGCAAGATGCAAAATTTTGGGCGGGCAAGGATCATTGGGGAAAGCAGATTTCATATTCATGAGAGGTGTCATACTTCATCATCTGGGCATGCTCCTCATCGGGCTGGCGCTGTGATACCCGACGGGCACCCACAAGGGGGCTCTTTGCTGGAGGTCTTTTAATTATGTCGTTTGAGGAGTGTGGGGAGTGAAGAGAAGTGTGGTAAGAGGAGTGATTAAAATAGGTTTAGTGATACCAGGTTTAAGTAAAACTTTACTAGTGAGGCTCACTAACCTAATTAAAACCAGTGTTAATCGTGTGGGATGGCCTCACAACCACTTTGTCACTGTATTGATGGAGAATGAGTAGATGCCAGTGTCAGCAAAAGGCTTCTTGCAAATTGGTGTAACTACATGCGTGTTACCACGAAATTGCTACCTTGAACCACACGATGGGGAATGCAGTAAGGTGATATGCATAATAAGCAACGAATTGTAATACTCGTCGTAGTACTACTTTTTTTTACCAGAATCTAAAAAATAACTTGCAAGTGCTCTTTGTTTTGTCTGTCCCTCCCCCCCTTTTTAACATTTATCTTTCAGGTCACTTTGATAAACAAGGTAGAATCTTACTTTGTTACACATGGTATGACTGATTACTTGAAGAACCTGCACACATAAAGAATCAGATGTAGTAGAGTAGGTTACTCCTCACTGGTCCTGATCAATTGCCAATAGACCCCTTTGGGGCTAGAGTAGGCAAGAAACAGGTTGACCTCACGTTTTAGATACTAATTACGACGGCTCAATAGGACCATTGTATCCCACACGAGCAATACTGGTTTTAATTAGGTTAGCGAGCCTCACCAGTAACGTTTACTTAAACCTGGTAACACTCCTCTTACCACACTACTCTTCACTCCCCACACACCCGCACTCATCAAACGGCATAATTAAAAGACCTCCGGCATAGAGCCCCCTCGTGGGTGCCAGTCTGGAATTGCAGCGCCCGCCCGACAAGGAGCATTACCAGATGATGTGAGGGCATGTGCTCCTATTGGAGCGTACTCCTTTGGCTTCATAGACTATAAGCACCTTTACCTTTCCCAAGGAACTGCACGCCCTTGTGTTTAAACCATTGAAGCCAACATTTGTCATATGTTTATCAACGCTCAGGGCTGGAAACATAGCGTCCTCATGACATAAGCGACATTGGAAACAGGGCCGGTTCCTCAATACGGATGTTAAAGCCAAACTAAAATCTTACATTGTGTGAGAAGCTATCTAGCCCGGGCAGTGAAAGGAGGCACATCTATGACCCCTGCATTATTTTTGACTCCACCCTTTCCCACTTTGTTGCAGTCTGGGGAGGGTGAGTTAGTTGATCTTGCTGTAGTTTGTGACAAAGTGGGAAAAGGTGAAGTCAGAGAAGGAGTGTCAAGCCCAACACTTTCAAATGATCCTTATAACTCCTGGAAAAAAGCAGATGTTTTTGAACCAGCCTGTATCCATGCTTGTCAGCTCTTCTCCTCTGCAGCTCCGGCCTTTACATTGTAGGTTCAGGGCCTCACTGGGTGTGAAGAACAAGAGAATTCCCAGCTCTCCCTGTCCTCGGTTCACATAGTGTGAGGAGATTTAATGTCCAGGGCCACATCCCGTTTCAGCCACCAACAGATGCCTGTGCCACAGGATGATGCAGAGACGCAGGACAGGGGCCATACTGAAGCCACCGAGCTGAGAATTAGAATCAAGAAGTGTACTGAAGCCACAAGATAGAGGCCCTCATTTACTTTATTAGTTTTGCACTGGTACCCATGCAATGCAAATCAAACAAAAGTTAGCATCAATTTACTAACCATTTTAAAGAAATGACATCATTGTATCACACAAGCGTCCAAGTAAACTTTATTAAATGAGGGCCAGATTGTATGGATAGATGTGTATGTCTTTGTGTGTATCTGTCTGTGTGTGAATGTGTGCACCTGTGTGGGTGAGACAGAGAGAGTGAGCATGTTCTTTTGAGTCTGTTTACATATGGCTCAGTGAGCGCATGCTTGGGACTGGCAGCTTATTATTGACTGGTATGTTAAGATCAAGGCATACTTTGACATTTGGCCAAATCTGGAAGAACAGTGTAATTTCCTTTACATTTGAGGGTATTTCTTACAACATTCTAGCTATGGCCGGCACAATACTGGCACAACTTTGCCATACGAGGGTCATTCCTGGTGACATTCTGGCTATCCCTAGCATATTGGTGGCACATTCCTGGCATATGGTGGGCATTCCTGATGACATCCTAGCTAACCATTCTAGAAAACTCTGGCTTGTTAGTGGCACATCCGTGACATATAATGGGTATTCTAGATGGCATTCTACCTGTCCCTGGCATGATGGTCTCCCATCCATGTCATACTGGAGGGCACTCTTGGCAATATTCTAGCTATTGCAGGTATAGGATCATCCATGATATGATGTGACCATCCTTGACTACGTCTTAGCTATACCTGGTATAAGAAAGGTTCACCCTAGGTAGTCTGCCTGAATAAATGCTTAGAAGTGCTTGTGGGAAGGCTACTTACACAATTTTAGTGGTTACGGTATTTTGCCAATAATAAGCCAATCCCTTGAGATGCATCTCCTTACATTGAGGATCAGCACATTCAGAGACAAACTATAACGCGGCAATACAAGCAGAATTTCTGACATGAAGGGACAATATTTGCAGGAATTAGTACTTGGGGTAGAAACAATCCCATCTAACTTTGTGACGTCGCCAGCTGGTTGGCTGTGTAGCACGATGGGAATTATGCCAATCATGACACAGTGGTGAGCTCAGCCCATGGGTATGGATTGAGGTTTTGACTCGCAAAGGGCTTGTGCAGTGTCTTTTCTCCTCTATGCATGTGCACTGTACATATAACAGTTGGCTGTGAATCAAATCAATTGTTATGAATGATCTTTTCAGGACATTAGGAGAAACAGCTTCAGTGGTAAAGCATGGGTTCCATGGCCTCTGTGTATGCAAGGATACTTTGAGCAAATTGGCATAAAGTTTCCTTTCTGACGCCAATCTTGCAAGTTTGTGTTTCTAACTGACGTCAATCTTGATGAATTTGTAGCCAATTGTTTGACCGGCTTCGTTTGGTGTGCTTCTTTTTGCTTTCTGAAATCCCAGTTTTGACTCTGTTTTTGCTGGTTTAATGTCTCTGTGCACTTTCTCACTGATGTTCAGTGTTAAAGTGCAAGAACTCCTATTGTAAATTGTATTATGGATTGGTGTTTCCATGATTGGCATATTTGATTTGCTGGTAAGTCCCTAGTAAAGTGCACAGATAGTGCCAGGACCTGTAGGTCAAATGCTGCCGGTGGGCGTACAACACTGGTTGTGCCACCCACACAAGCAGCCCTGTAAAGGGTTCTCAGACCTGCCACTGCAGAGTATGCGCTCAGTTTGTAACTGCCATGTCGACTTGGCAAGTGCACCCACTTGCCAGGCCCTATCGACTTGGCAAGTGCACCCACTTGCCGGGCCCTAACCTTCCCTTTTCTTACATGTAAGACATCTCTAAGGTAGGCCCAAGGTACTTCCGTGGGCAGGGTGCAGTGTATTTGAAAGGTAGGACATGTATTGGTGTGAGTGACATGTCCTGATAGTGAAATACAGTGTATTTCGTTTTTCACTATTAAAGGCTATCTGTCCTATAGGATAGAATGAGAGTTTACTTATAACATCTTATAAGCATAACTTCCCACTGGGACAAGATGGGGAAATGACGTTTAGTATGCCTGGACTCAGGATGTAAAAATGCTTCTTTGAGTAAAGATGATTTTTATGTTCTGTGTTTGAAAATACCTTTTTTAGAAAGTAGGTATTTTCATACTTAGTCATCCTTTGTGCCTCTACTGGGTTTGTGAATTGACTGTCTGGCTTTGGAGTGACATGGGCTGGGGATGTGCATTCTCTTCAGACAGCCACTGGTGGGGCCGAGGTGTGTCCTGCCTTTCCTGGATGAGTCAGGGCTGGGCTGAATAGACCTGGGCTGCATTTAGAGTAGTGGAAATAGATTTACTTGCACATGAATGGGCCTGGTATGCATTAGAAAATGCTGTCTCCATCTCCTGCTGGGAAGCTGGGCCAGAGAGGACCAAACTGGTTAGGACTAGGTACAGACACTCTCTGCCTAAGAGAACAAAGAGAGACTGAGTATAAATATTCGGGCCCCAACCTCAGAACATTAGTACTCGCTGCAATCAAGGAAACCTGCCACGAAGAAGAGCTAAAAAAAACTGCCAGGAGGAGTACTGCCCCTTTGCTGTGTTGTTGCTTTGATGGGTTGGCCAGCAGTTGCTGCTTCTGCCTTGAGCAGTGAGAGGACTGGACTAAACTTTCTTTACTTGTGCGGAGTATCTCCAAGGGCTTGAAGTACAGCTTACCTCCTGTTCTGAAGTCTCAGGGACCGCAAAGATTTTACCAACCTCTGGAAACCACTTCTGGAACTGTGGTATCAGTTGCCACAGAGGGGGAAAAGCAACCGACTCCGTCGCTGGCTCCATGTCCTGAAGGCACTGCTGCATCTTGCACTGCAACCCTGGTTTCACCGACGACCGACGACAACCCCACCGAGCCGCTGCTTGCACTGTGACATGTTGTCACCGTACTCCACACCGCTTCGCTTCACTTCACCGCCCTGGTCACACCAAAGCTGTCTCTGCCTGCTGACTTCGACACCCTTGACTGCATTGTGGCTGGGGGCACCGCTCGTAAGTCTCACAATGCACCTCCTCCTCCACACCGCAGTCTGGGCCAACCAACGCCAGCTTCCACCAACCAGCTCTTCCGCTTGTACTGTGATTTGTCAGCACCACAACCGGCACCACCCCACTCCGCATTGCAGCCCTGGTCTCACCGACGCCAATGGATGACCTGAGTGGGGTTGGGGGTGGAGAGGGCAGGAAGGAGGCAGATGGGGTGGTGGGGCTACTGCTCTGGCTGAATGTGTATAGCCCGGTTTCTACAGAGTGGAAAATATAGTTCCCAGGCAACGTGAGGTCATCAAATTAACAATATAATACAGGAAATGAGTTAAACAGACAAATGGCAGAAATAGAATCTTCTAATGACATCAATGGATCTATTAAAATACAAGGGTGGCAAAGATAGATTCTTCAAGTTCTGCCATCTTTGTACTCTAAATAGACTTTTTTGGTGACATTAAATAATGTATTTTTAACAATATGTCATTGTATATGCTTTCTTAATTAAAACTTGTGAATTTTTTATTATTTGTCTGTTTAACTCACTTCCTGTACTATATTGTTAATTTGATGACCTCACGTTGCCTGGGAACTATATTTTCCACTGTGTTTGTGCCCTGTCCCAGGAACTACATTACTGTACAGGGGGTCCTTGATACCTACATGCAATATAGCCCGGTTTCTATGCACCCAGGATTTCTGGGTATGTGAAGGCCAGCCTCAGCTTTACCAGTTGTGGGAACATATACCCAAACCCAAAAAAGCTCTGCTTCACTCCCTCTCCCAGTGCACCAGCGTGGCATGCCAGTCTCCCTGCTTAAACTCTGGCTCTGTCTGCTCATGCAGACCCTTCCAACTCCCTGCCTCATGATCCACCATGACTCCCCATTTGGATATACCAGCTACTTAGAGCAGGTGGTAAATCGGAGTAAAAAAGTTCCCTAATTGGGAATAATCTGTGGAACTAAAACTTGGAAAGCCTGGAGGGTGGGATAATTCCGACCCTGGTATCTCTCCCTCTAAACTGCATGTTAAACATAAAGAGGCCTTCACCACTGACCAGCCGTGACTAATGTTAACTCCACATAGGCTTTCTGTTGGCATCGAAAGAAAGAGTTGACTCACTGCCCATTCTGTGGGCTGTCTTTTATTTAAGGCATGTGACATACAGACAATGGCCAACTAACAGGAACAGAAAGTCATGCAAGCTGTTCACTCTTTGGCTTAACTTGCATAGTGGGAGGCAATCTAATTTAAACTGGTAAACTCTTATAATAGGCTCACCCAGACAAAACACACACTGTACCTGTTATTAAAGCTGTGAACAGCTAAACAATAATATACCTGCCAACTTCCTGGCAGAATACGTTTTAATCCTATAGTGTTCTTATTTGCTTGTGCCAACTAGTTGTTGTGTTTTAATATCTGTAATCAGTGTTGTCTTGGCAGTTCATCTGTTGCTTAACCTCTGATTTGTTATGCTCAATGAACATAATAAAATATCCTGCAACAAATTATGTTTTCCAACACAGTGAACTGTTATCAGGCAATAAAGGTTAGACAACACTGTAGGACAAATATATTGACAAAACACTAATCTGACCCTTTCAACTTGCTGAAACGATTAAACTTTACACTCTAATTCAGGAGGCCTTTTCAGAAGTACTGCCCGCTGTGCACCTGATTTCTATGCCTAAATTTGTCAGAAAATACTGAGACGAAGCGAAGTGGCATAAAAAGCAGCACTGATCATTTTTCCTGACCAAAGTATATTTTCTGTAAAAAGTTGATGCAAGCGCAGTGCAAAATGACTTTGGGATTTATTACAACGTCAGGCGGATGCAAGTCGCAGATATGGGTCCGACCAACCTCTGGTTGGCAGTCCCGACTGTCTAATCATGATGCGACTGCACATGGTGTGGTTGCATACTCACATTTCTCAATGGAAGCAAGTGCTACGGCTGTAGACCGGCCGTTGCACAAGCTCCTATAGGGAAATGGGAGGTTGTGTTCCTCCCTGCACAGCATGGCAGGCAACTCACTGTGCCTACTACACAGTGCAGGGTTCAACAGGGGGGCACCATAGGTGCCCCCTCGGCCACCAACTGTAGGCCGCTGCTTGAAGGGGGCCTGCTAAATACGCTTTATGACAGGCTTTCCATGTCAGAATGCCCGGCATGGAAAGCCTGCCGAGCATCGTAATCCGGACAGCATAAAACTCTGGCCATATGGATTACGGGACGGTCTCCGACTGGCCGACGGGCTCCTTGAGCCCTTCGGAAGCCAGCCGTAAGGACCAACAGGTTTCACTTCCAACCGCCTAAATTGTAATTAGGCGGTTGGAAGTGAAACCGACGACCTACGGTCAGAGGCTTTCTAACCGAGATCATAATAGACCCCTTTGTGTCGCAAAGTGCTAACCACGCTATGATCTATGGAAATGTGACATAATGGGATGGGAATGGCAAAAATATTTATAGATTACACTCAAAACCAAAACTACACAATGGCATGACGTGGCTTTGCATGAAATCCTAGTGTCAAATTAAATCAGGCACAAACAAAGGAGTGGCAGAATATCTCATGGTATTTCGAGACACAAAGGGCCCATTTCACAAAGGGACTTATGACTCATAAAGTTACGAGTGCAGAGGCTCTGCACTCGGAGTGCAGTGTTTCCAGTCTGGGCAGAATCTCCGCACTGAGCACTGCAGTGCAGAGATTCCGCCCTGAGTGCTTCACACTTCACACTTGTAACTTTACGTGCTTATGTGCCTTGCTCTTGGATGCCTGTCTAGGTGCTGAAATTTGTACTAGAGGGTGTACCAGGAGTACAAATCTCACACACATTAATACAGGGTTGTCAGACCTGGCCCTTTCTGCAGGGTTAGCCCAAACATTTTTCCTTCACCTTTCCTGTTTTGCTCAGTTCGTTATTGTTGGTTTTTAGGACTCTGTGCACTTTACCACTGCCAGCCAGTTCTGAAGTGCTTGTAATCTCTCCTCTAAACATGGTGAAAAGGGTTTACATCCAATTGGTATATTTAATTTACTTGTAAGTAAAGTGGTATACCTTATACCCAGGGCTGGTAAATTGAATGCTATTGTTGAGCCTGCAGCACCTATTGTGCAACCCACTTAAGCAGCACTTTAAATCCTGTCTCAGGCTTACCATCACAGCCTGTGTGTGCAGTTTTGAACTGCCATTTCGAGCTGGCAAAATAAACCTTTTGCCAGCCCTAACCCTTGCTGTTTAATACATAGAGGTCACCCTTAGTGTAGGCCCTAAACAGCCCGTAGTGCAGGGTGCATTGTATTGAAAAAGTTGGACATGCATTTTTGAGTTTATATGTCCTGATAGTGAAAAACTCTCAAATGTGTTGCTCACTATAGGATGGCCTACCTCTCCCCTTGCATAATATTGGGTTACTGTATTACATTTAATAAGTGATAGCGTTTTGTTTGGGAGCAGTCAGGGGTCTCGTGTTTTGATTGTAATTTTAAACTCTTTTAAATGGTAAAGTCCAATTTCAACACACAGTTAAAAAAATGGCACAGTTAGTAAGTCAACAAGGCCGCCTTCAGTCGTAGGGTTTCAGATAGATTTAGTCCTTCATTTATTTTTTGTATTAGCATGCAACCCATTTCACGTTTGACGCAATAGGTTGAATACGAGTCAGTGACTCGAGAAGTGCATGACTGGCAGCCACTGATTCTTGGCGTTCACAGAGGGCTCTGCAATCAATGTAGTTCGGTTTGGAAGGCAGCACCAATGAGTACTCTTTAACGGAGGGTAGCGATGACATATGGGGCGAGTTGATCGCATTATGCTCATACTGATAGTGTGTATCATTTACAGCATAACGTTCAGTGTTCGGACCGGCACGTTGCATAGACTTATCAATCAAGATATTTTTTTAGTTGTTTTCCGGCGTATTTGGACGCCTGGTGAGTTTCGTTTTTCACCCAACCACATATTTACGTTCCCTCCACATTACGGCTCTTTCCTTTTTGTGCCTCTTTCTATTACATTGCATTATCTGGACATTCTCGTATTTCATTCAACAGGCATTACCACATCTGAGTCTGTTTTCAGATTCTAGGTGGACTTTAGAGAGGTAGATTTTTTGAACACTTGCATCTTAATGGCACAAGCACTTTCATTGATTCATGGCAAATTCCATTAAGATAGCCATGGGAGTAGTCACACACTTTTGACAGTGTTTTGGTGGATTTGGCACCTTTATTTTCTTTTTCCAGTTTCTTGATTACTTCCTATGGGCAGTGTTGCTCTAGTATCGCTTTACGCAGCACTTACTTACACCGTAATCTATTGATCATTCCCTTTCACGCTGTACTTTATTAACCTTCCCGGTGTCTATGGGTCTATTACTCAGTCATTCACATGTTTAAACTATGAAATATTTATTTATAATTGATTTATAATTGGTTCGTATTTGTTTGTACATTCCCCTGATGAAGGGTGCAGGATACACCCAAAATGCATTGGGATTGGAGAATGAGCTTATCTACTTTGTTCATGTTTCATTGAATGGACTTTGAAGCTTATTTTGATTAGGATCTACACTTCATGAGAAACTAAAAATAAAAAGAATAATAAGAAGCACTACAGCATGACGGACACATCTCATTGTTTATTGAGACTAATCACTGTACAATTGTGTTGAATATTGCTTTCACTATTGTTTCCTTTTTGTGAATATTAGTACCAAAGATTTGTTGAGTGAATCAGGTAGTGCACACTCTGTCTAGAACATTTTGCTCTAGTTTGGTTCTTCCTACAGTTAGTAAGTTAGCATTTTCTTGTCTTCAAAAATGTGGTGCCTGCAGCCTATATTCTGGGTCTCATGATGGGGTGTAGTTGGCACTTCCGGACCCCCGGACAGCAAGACAGTAGTGGATCTGGGTGTTGGCAGGATGGGCCATCCTGACATGATGAGAGTGGCGGAGCGGTCACCTGTCACACTTGCACTTCAAAGACTCTGCCTCAGCCCACACATACACACACAAATTCACACTAGCCTATTTTACCCACAGACTAGGGCCAGAGCAGGAATGAATGAAATTCCAGACACTTCTGTGGGGGGGGGGGGGGGGGGAGGACTCCAGAAGCTTCTCTTACTTCAAAGGGGGCATCAGGTAAGTGATACATTCAATACAATGATACTTTTCGAGATACAGTGTGTACTGGTTTTGTAGAAGCATACAAATTACTTCGCAGTCGGGAAAATGGGTTGTAAATTCTTTAGAATACTTGTAATTACTTTAGGTTATTTTCTAGTAACTTTGTGGTTACTTTTCTGGTTTGGGGTGAAAAAAACTATTAACACAGTTTAAGCATTACAGTACATCAGTAAGAAGGTTAACTGTTTTGAAGACACTAAGTTACTTTTGTAGCAGTACAAGACAGGGTCAACACAAACATTTTTTTAGAGATAAACCCACCATACAATCCTATGGGGAAAACAAGTGTTACGTTTGCAGGTAAGTAAATGGTTTTATAGTTTAGCCTCGGGCTGGTAGCACTTACAGTGGGCAGGAGTCTGGTAGGTAAGGAGAGTGCACCCCCAGAAGCACAGGTGCAGCTGATTGCAGAGGTCAAAGGAGAGGCTGGGACCAATGCAGTGCTATGGAGACATGGAGCACTCGGAAGAGCACCGGTAGAAGGTAGGTACCTGTGGTTTCTGGGTCAGGGCCCACGGATCAAAGGTAAGCACAAAAGAGGTGACAAGTAGGCACCAGCAGTGCACCTCCAGAGGCACATGGGTGGCAGGGTGCAAAGTAGGCGTCGGGCTCCCAATGAAAAAGAATGGAGGACGTCGGTGTGGAAGAAATGCTGCAGGCTTGGACTAAGAGGCTGGATGATGGAGACCACCGGCAGGACAGGCAAGTTGGATAGCTGGGGGACACCTGGGCACCATCAGCTTGGCTCCCCAAAGTCAGGGGTAGAGGATGCAGTGGTACCTTTTGTTTTGGGTTTTCTTAGTTGGATTTGGTTGTGGTCACCCTTCGACCAGAGGCTGCAGGCGTCGAGGAGGGGTCTTAGAAAGGTCAGCCACTGGTGCAGATACGGTCAGGATCACCGGGGTGACACCTCAGGGTAAGTGGTTCACTTGAATTCGGGCATCGGGCGTTGGGTGCAGAGTGGTGCAGTGTCATGGGATCCACCTGGATCTGGAGACTGGTGATGGTTTCTTTGCTGGATAAATCTGGTGACCACCGTAGACGCGAGTCTCTGTCGAAGACAGCACAGTTCCTCTGGGGTTCTTGAGGTTGCTGGCCACACCGATTTCGGGAAGCAGGGTCACTGGAGAAGGAAACAGGCCGGTAGGGCTGGGGCCAAAGCAATCATCGTCTTCTTGTTCACTGCTGCACGGCTCTTCGGTCCTCATTCATAGGCCACCGAATCTGAAGACTTAAGGTTTAGGGGTGCCCCCTAAATACTAGATTTAGGAGCGTTACAGGGGTGTGTAGGTCGTAACCACTGGGGTTGTCTATACCAGTGGCAGCTGGTGACATTTGATAGCCGTGGGGCGTAAAAGTTCTGGATGAGTGACCCGTGGCAAGCGAGCTCAGCTTGCCAGCGCGACCGCCATATGGGTGGATCGGTATTTTCACCCCGAGAACCTTTTGAAAAAAAGAGTGGGCAAATGGTGCATTTTCACACAAATTTGAGGAAGTAAGAAGGTTAATAAGGCCATTGTGACTGTGACTGCATGTCTCAATCAGTTGCCGCAGTAGCCAGGGAGTGGCAAACACAAAGCATGTTTGATCATTTTGAATACGTAAAAAACATTACTTGTTTAACTTGCTCACCACTCGGTATACAAAGTAAGCAAGTGAGTCACTTCAATCATACTAAATCCATTTTGCTACTAGGTATTGACATAACTATATAGAGAAAATTACTGTTACAACTGACGGTTTACTCCTATATGCATGAATCCAAAGCCTTGTGTACCGAGGTCTCTGCACTGTATATCAGGCCTGAAGCTTCGCCATTCAAGATTTAGCCGGGTATTCTCCACTATAACCCATCACTAAACAGTGCACCATTCCATTGCCAGCTTGCTGGCCACTGACCGGCATAAACTGTAAGAAACACAACAGCATTAACGCCAGTGAACGAGAGACCCAAAACAGAAAGGGCATACAAATTCTGAAAGGGTGGGGATTTGCTATTCAAATGCATCTAACATAACATCATATTCACATGCAATATTTCCAGATTTTTAGAAATACAAGCTGTGTTCATGACAGATGGATTTTTATATTCCGGTCCTGAGCATTTTCCGTGAACTGGTGTTTTGGTCCCTTTGTTTAACTGAAATGGACCACAACTACAACTCCCAAAATACAACAGGTTTCTAAATTAAGGCTCAAGACTGATGCCATCTTGCAACCATCGATGTTCACCAGTCTTTCACTAAAGTTTATTTTGTATTAACAATAGAATGTGAGATACCTTACTGCCACCCCCTTGCAGAGCTCTGTGTGTGACCTCAGGTCAAAGGCTTGAGTCCCTGTTCATGCTTTGGATCACCCAAGGCTGATGAAATTAGAAGTGCTGTGAAGTGGTCCTTGGCTTGAATAGGCACTTTACAAGTAGCTCAGATAGCTGCAAAACTACATTTATACATTTCTACGTCAAACATTAACGAAGCATTAAGCATTACATCCCTTCTCTCGATTGTTCTTCAAGCCTATGCTAAAGCTGTATTGTATACTTGAATGTAGTGCGAGTACTTGTAAGTCAGTAGAGATTACAGGGAGGAAGTAAACAGAGAGATATCAAGAGAGACTGCAAAACAGAGAGAGAGCAAGAGGGACACAGCAGGGAGGTAGCACAAGAGTGGAGCACAGTGGACAAGAAGAGCACTAGAAAAGAGAACGGGGGCCTGGAGCTGAGAAAAAGAAGAACTAAACCAGAGTGTACGGAGAGAGGCCAAAAGGGGCCAGATAGGGCAGGAAATTAAGGGACACCGAAGCAAGGGACTACAGGAGGAAAAACAGACAGGAGAACAGAAACTGGAAGAGAGTGAACCACCCAAAGAAGGGTAGCGAACGGGCCAGAAGAGCAGCTCATGGTGGAGGCACCGACACAGATCTAAATAAGGCCTGCAGCTGCCTGGTAATGGCAGAGAGGCCGGCGGGCGGGTATGTTCCAGACTTGGAACATCTCAGCACTCCGGGGACACGACCATGGCCACTGCATCTTGGGCCAGCATCGGGGCAAGCAGGAACTGCTAGAGCCGGCACTAGCTTTGTGGTGACAAACATAGTGCCAACTGGTCTACCCGCATCCAAGCACGTAACTACTAGTGCCACTATACCCGCGAACGACAGTGGCGGCTCGCAGTCACAATACTCATGGTGGGGTGACGGGACTGGGAGGAGAGGTCGCGCCGGAGTTGGGGGGGGATAAAGAGTGGTCGCGCCGGGGTGGGAGTTTGCGTTAAAAAAAAAAAATACAAAAAGAAAACTTACCTGTCTGCGTTGGCGCCTTCTGAATGGGAACTGGGAACAGTTACGTCACACCCCTCTCAGCCAATACAGTGGCGCTGCTCCACGATTGGCTTAGCAGTAGCAGGGCTACTCGACGCCTGCCTGCCCATTAGGAGACTGAGTGTTGCCGTGTTGATCAACCCTCGCTCTCCTAATGCGCAGCCGCCAGCCACAGCTTACATTAGTGCACATGACTGGGCACGGAGATAAAATTCTTTGACCTAACCCAGCCATGCGCACTTGTGCTGCTGCCTGCTGTGCGCGCTCGGCGCCACCCCCTGGGCTAACAGTGACAATGCATGTCAGTCAGCATGACTCCGGCGTCATGCTGACTGACATGCATTGTCAGTTTACTTCAACCGCCGAGGGAGCATTGGTGGCGCGGGCGGCTGGTAGGGCAACGCCCCAGCGCCCCTAATGGACGCACCGCCACTGGTCAATACTCCCTAGTATGCCACCCTCCAGTGGGAGGGGGTCATAGGCCTCTTCTTGATTGGGGGAGTCCCCTCATCTTCAAGAGGGAGGGGACTGAGATTTGTACTTCACTTCACCTGCCCCACCTGAGGGGTGGAGTTGGCAGAGGTGGGCACACGTCCCTTCCTGGCTAGGTTTTCCCACCGATTCTCCCGCACAAAGTGGGGGTCAGAACCAGTGGGGACCAGTTGCTGATAGCAGCAAAAGGCTGGGGAAAGCTAACAAAGACGGAAGGCCTTTGACGCTTCCCCTTAATGGACCCTGCCCAGCTTGGGGAAGATGCATGACATCTCGGCCCAGGATGGGCTTTGTTTCAGAACCCAGAGAGAGGAGGCTCCCTACCCAGGGGTCCAGAAACCTGTCCGGTGACAGCAGATGGCTGGCTGCCGGTCAGGAACCACACCAGAGCTGGTCGATTCTCAGGGGGCATCTCTAAGATGCCCTCTGAGTGCATTTTACATTACATCCCACACTGGCATCAGTGTGGGTTTAATGGGCTGAGAAGTTTGGTACCAAACCTCCCAGTTTTCAGTGGAGCCATTCTGGGGCTGTGGAGTTAGTAATGACAAACTCCCAGCCCTTATACTCAAAATGGCTTCCCTGCACTTACAATGTCTGTGAATGGCACAGACACTGTGGGGGCATAGTGCTCATGCAGCTATGCCCTCACCAGAGGCATGGTGCCCCTGGCCTTTTGGGCTGGAAGGCCTGCTAGAGAAGTGACTTACCCATGCCACAGGAGGTGTTGGGAGGTACGGCACAGAAGGATGAGTGTCATGTCGACTCTTCCATTTAGTCTGCACCAGAACACGCAGCCTGCCGTGGCAGAGTGTGGGTGTTCAGGTAAGAGCTCTCTCAGGGTGGCAAATACATGCGGCAGCCCTCAGAGGCCATCTCTGGTCACAAGGCCCTTGGTACCTGTGGTACCTTTTACAAGGGACTTACAGGTGGCTCAAGGGTTTGCCAATTGTGGAGAGAAAGTTACAGTTTTGGTAAAGAACACAGGCCCTGGGAAACGACTGGCATGAACAAAGGGCACACTCAGTCAAGTTGGCATCAGGAATCTGGCAAAAAGTTAAGGGTAACCATGAAAAAAGGGGCACATTTCTACACAGAACATCTCTGTAACCTTTGGTTTGTTCAGCGAATTGAGACAGGGCTATGAAATCTGTTGCCAACGTGACCAGCCAGTGCACATAGGTGCTCACAGGCGGGGCTATTCGTCATCATTTTACAAAAGCACATCAGTTGTAAAAATAAACATAACCCTGTTCCTCTAAAAGTAATATGATACGACCACACACTACTCGAAACCTGATTTAAGAATAGAAAGCTGTAAAAATGTAATGAAACAATAAATAAAATTATATGATAAAGCAGAATTAGGGTCACTTAGGTTCTTTGCAAAACTATGCAATATTTCCCTACATCAGAACCTAATGACTTTTGATATGATTGACCACTGGTTACAGCTTCAAAATCTGTGTGTTTGAATAGGTATTGAGTCTCCTTCACTAACACTCACTCTTGAGTATTTCTAGTGGGTGGGTCTGAGTGCGAGCATGACCTATCGTTCGTTTAGGGTACTCAAAGAATGTCTCTTTGGCTCCTGTACTTTCAACCTGAATGTGGAAAGCAAGAGAAATCAAATGGTAATATACCTTACTGAAATCAAGGGGTTGGATGGTCGAAATTGAAGACTAAATTTCTCTTTCTTTCCATTACAAGTTTCCTTTGATCTTTGGTTACATGAAGTGTCTACATGTGTGTCTCTCACTTGCATCGCACACTCATGTTCAAAAATTAGACACGTCTGCAAATTTTCATTTTCAATTAAATGTATCCATTCTTTGAGAAAGCATTCCTTCCTTTTAATTCTGTTCTATAGCTCAAGCTTAAGCCATCTTTATGTTCTGGCTTTTGACAGTGAAGCAATTTATGTAAGGAACACTAGTCGAGGAGCTTTGGGTTCATTCCCATGCTGGGCACCAGAGGTGCATGTTTTGACTGGGCAGAAGTTGTTTGCTTCCACAAAAAAGTGCTTCATTTCCACCAGCTGTAATTGCTTTGTTTTTTATCAAGCTGGCCGACTATGAGGTTTCAGGGGCACATGCATGTCATTGTAATGCTGTAAAAGTGTCTTATATAACTAGATAATTTATGGTGTTTGGCTTTTTCTGGCAGTAGCACAGATGAGATTTTAGGCCTGGCTTGACAGTGCAAATGTCACATGACCTTTTAACATACACCAATATTATCCTACAGTTCTCTGCTTCCACAATAATCCCTATGCTATTTTCTTGCAATGCTTCACATTACCATACAACATTACTTTTAGCCAAATGTATTGGCATTGCCAATGCTTGTTGAGATTCATTTTCGGGAAATTCAGTCATGCTGGTGTAGCCCAAATCCACTCTTACTTCCCAGGGGAAAGTGCGTGATTTAGCTACTAGATGGCCCCTGTTTTACTACGGTTCATCAGCATTGCCCTTGGTTTGAAAGAACCGCATTGGCCGCTCTGGCCGGCTCAATTACAATTTAAGATGTGTCTCACCACAAGGCTTAACATTTTTACGATAGGGTTGAATAATCCTCAAATTGCATAATCTCAGGAGCTTCATTAGCATGCAACTGTCTTTTCTCTTCTCTGAGGAAAGTAGTTAGGTTTTACGCTTTAAGAAAATCTTAAAAGCCTTGGCCTTAAACAACAACCCTTGGATTTGGCTCTGTTTTATTGTATTCCTGTATTTTCCCCATTATTTTAATTTCAAAGTGTTGTTTTGTAACCTGTTTATGTGCATATGAATGTGATTTTGGTGTTTTTGTGTCATTTTGAATGTATTTCTCTTTGCAAAGTGCAGTGATGCATTTTTTTGTGCTTGTTCCCACAATATATTAATGTAAATAAACACATCAAATATTGATTATCCCACATTAAACATCACAATTTATGCACTGAGATCTGTATCACTGCTAAGTACTTTCTCAAATATTTTTAGACATGGATCTCCAGTAAACTGAGGGACATGTTGTTAATATGGAAAATGTAAAGTCAGACTAACCTATGACGCTCCCAGTCCTGTTTTGAATAGTACAGCATGTTCCTTCTTCTGGAAGAGTTTGTTATTTTCATCTGGAGTACACAGAAACATATCACGATTAGTCTCCGGGTCTGCATTTATAAGGCAAACCCACGGAAACTGGCTAGCGCGCTCAAGCGAGGCAGAGCACCTTACTTGCACCTGCGTTTTGAAGCATTTTTAATCATTGTGTGTGTTTAGTTACTGGTACTGTTAGGAGTGGGAAAATTGGGGAATGTGTTGTTTTTGCCTGCTTTTATTCAAATCAGGCAGCCCTTCGGTCCACCGCAGCCAGTGACAGGCTGTTTGAGTGGAGAGAGCCCGCCTTCCTCGTTTTCGGCAGAGCACTGACCGCCATTGTAGCGGTTAGAGTTGCAGCCTGCATCACGCTTCCGGGGGTATAAATTTCAACGCGTTAGCGGCCGCGCGCCGCCGGCGTGCCGAAGGCGCACCCAAGGCAAGCTTGTCTGCGCTCGTCCGGGCCTTGATCGCTGCCGGCTGCCTGGATATGCTGCCTATTTACGATCAGGCCCGTCCTGCTTGCAGGCGAGTATATTCACGAGAAAGTTTGATGCAATTGGGACATAAGGTCCCTAAATGTGTAGGGGGGAGATTGGCACCTTACACAGGAGAGTTCTTCTCAGAGAGTAACTCATCTTACCGTAGCTGCCCAGCCACTGACATGACCCACTTTGTAGGTACTCAGAGGTCCGATCAGTAGGGCCATCTGGCAGGACGCGCCCTGGCGGTGGAGGTGGGGAAGCAGCGGAGGGGGGGGTAACCATCAGCCCCCTTGCAAGGACTCTACCTTAATGTGCGATCTCTACCTAAACATGTTACTGAAATTTGGGATTTATTGGATGACATCAAGCCAGATATATGTTTATTTACAGAAACCTGGCTAAATGATGAGAATACTTCTACGTTAGCAATGGCCTTTCCGGCAGACTACTCTGTCGTGCGTTTAGATAGAGTAGGGAATAGGGGTGGAGGTCTGGCAATTGCAATACGCCCCCCGTACCATATTACAATTTTGGACAAGGTCTCTTCTCCCAATCTTGAGCTACTGATTTTCAGAGTGCAGCAGGCACACATTAATGAACTGACAGGAGCTCTAGTGTACCATTCTCCGGGCAGTGATAAAAGAGAATTTTTTACTTCTCTCTCTGAAAGATTGGACCCTTTCATGCTGCAAGCAACCAAATTCTTATTAGTAGGGGATTTTAACCACCATTTGGAGGTTTTTACTAATAGCGATTCAGCAAGTCTGCTTGCAACTATGGAATCTTTTGAGCTTTTCTCCAGAGTTGCTAGCCCTACCCATCGGGTAGGACATGTTCTGGACACTATTTTTTCAAATATGTCAGATTTAAGAGTAGATCCCCCGTTGGAGGTGGGATGGACAGATCATTCAGCACTACGCTTTTATTGGACTCCGCTGAGGTCATCCAAACGCCCAAAGCCTCGTATAGAATCTCGCAGAGCCTGGAAAGGAGTAACAGTCTTAGCGTTTAGCAGACTCTATTCTCCCCCGGCATCACTTAGCGAGATTGACTGCGATCTAGCCTTAGAGCTATTTGAAGCCTCTATTATAGAGGTTCTAGATGTGATTGCACCTGTGAAAAGGGTGATAACTCAGGCTAGAGTAGCCCCCGCACCATGGTACACCGCAACACTAAAAAAGGAGAAGGCTATATGCAGATCACTAGAAAGAAGGTGGAGAAAGTCCAAAGCAGCAGCAGACAACTGCCGTTATCGCGAAGCCCATAGAAGGTATCTAAATAGCTGTAACATAGCTAGGAGAGCTCATTTAGGTACCCGGATTATGGAGGCTAAAGATTCATCACGGGAACTTTTTACCATTTTAAGAGAATTTACTTGCCCGCAGGCTAATAATTCGCTCCTGCCAGCCACACAGGAGTTCTGTAATCATTTAGCGTCCCATTTCATCAATAAGATTGATATCATTTATCGCTCTTTTGGGACTACAGAGGATATTAATGACAGTCTGGCCCCAAGGACAATCCCTGGTGCACCCAGCCTAAATGACTTTCCTATTATCACGAGAGACCAGGTTGGTGTCTTGTTGGCCAAGGCCAAGTCAGGATCAATCTTGGACCCACTGCCACCTAGGGTCATGAACGGTCGTGAACGAACTGACCCCTATCCTAGCAGATACTTTGTCAGATATATGTAACATCTCTCTAGCTACAGCTACCTTTCCGCGCAAATGGAAGGTATCGTGCGTTAAGCCGTTATTGAAAAAGGCACTAGCAGATCCCACAGAGGCACAAAACTATAGACCCATCTCTCTCTTCCCATGTTGGTCTAAAATCATGGACTCTGTAATAAATCAACACCTCTCCAATTATCTAGAAGAGAATAAGATATTATACCCTTCTCAGTCAGGCTTTCATGCATCACATAGCACGGAGGCAGCCTTACGGATACCGTTAGGCTGTCGCTTGATGGGGACTCTCCAGTTATATTGGTGTTGTTGGACCTGTCGGCGGCCTTCGACACCATCTCTCACAATATATTGTTAAACAGGTTGCGGGAGGTTGGTGTCGGTGGCCTAGCCCTTAAATGGTTTCAGAGCTATCTCTCTGATAGAACCCAATCTGGTCAATTAGGGTCCTATGTGTCATCTCCTGCTGCGGTGGACAAGGGGGTACCACAGGGCTCTATATTGAGTCCCACATTATTTAATCTATATGTGGCCCCCTTGGCCTTAATCATCAGGAACTGTGGCTTTGAAACTATATCTTACGCTGATGATACGCAGCTGATTGTACATATTGGTAAGGACCCCGCCAAAACGAAAGCCAGGTTTGCAACTTGCATGATTAATATTGCAGACTGGATGAGGAGATATTTTTTACAATTAAACTCTTCTAAAACCGAGATACTTTTGTTTGGTAAGGCTGTTGATCTTTGGACCCCAGACTGGTGGCCATCCGAACTGGGAGAGGCCCCCGCCCCGAGAAGCTGGGCGAGGAACTTGGGGATAAGGTTAGATAACCAGCTCTCAATGGAGATACAGGTGAAAACGCTTGCAGCCTCCTGTTTTGGGACCATGCGGATGTTGAGTAAGATCTTCCCATGGATCCCGCTTAGTGACAGAAAGACTCTCATCCAGGCGTTGCTAATAAACCGCCTGGATTATGGCAACTCCTTATTGGTAGGAATTAGGGAGGACCTTTTATCCAAACTACAGGTGGTGCAAAATTCACCCGCCCGCCTTGCCCTTGACAAACCAGCCCGAACCCCTTCGTTGCCGCTCCTACGTCAATTACACTGGCTGCCAGTAAAGAAACGGGCCACCTTTAAAATGTTGCGTTTGGTCTTTAGGTCCTTACACGGTCTGGGGCCAGTTTATCTTACCAATAAACTTAAATGGTATCAACCTACACGTCTGCTTAGATCTAGCAATCGTAAGATGCTGTGTGGTCAAAGAATCAGGAAGGTAAAAATGGGGGGGTCGTTCCTTTTCTTATCAGGCTCCCAAATTATGGAGCGGCCTCCCTGAACAAATCCGCCAATGTTCGAATCTGTCCCAATTTAAAAAGCTGCTTAAAACTTGCCTCTTCTAAGCTTGCCTCTCACTGACCGCTAGCTTTTTTTCTCCAGCACCGAGAGATCCCCTCGGGGATGATTCGTGCGCGATATAAGTGACCTAAATAAATATAATAAAGCCAGAACCCAGCCCTGGATTAAACTATTTCTGCCAACAGCGTTGTGGTGTTTTTCGAAATTTTCAATTAAATTGTTCTACATGAACTGAGACACCTTGTGTGTTCAGGGTGATTTAACGATTTAAGGTAAAATATATATGTTCTCATCAGGTGTTGCTCCTGAATATCCAGTTCAGGATATTGTGGGGCAATAATATTGTGTATTAAATATCAAGCGACAAACTATCAAAAGATAACTATCTATAGTTTTTCTATACCTAACTTCATGTATGTATATCTTGACAATGTATATATATATCATGGGCAGGATATTACGTGTGGATCGACAGTGCCCTCCCCCTCATCCTCACCCTATAATCTAATAAGCGCACTTCCCATAGCATCAGGAACGACATGCAAGGGATATTATACCTATAAATTCTTTTATGAAACCCCTGTTGTAGCAGTTGCTATTTATTGGTCTCCAAATATGGGTGCAGCAGACATGTAGGATAGTTCATTAATTATGTGACTAGAGGAAGGGACATTACACACGTCCGACCCGTTTCACGTTTATCTCTATGGTCGGTATCTGACCTACTCTCCATACGATGTCACGTTCATCTTGGCAGCTAGGAAATACTAGTGCAGACACATGTCTGTTTTCTTTCTTTTCTATTCCTTTTTTTTTAAGTTGAGTAATTAGCTTAACTCATATTATTACAGCAGGGGATCACAAATGTCAGCTGTATATGATTAGGCTGTTTGTGTATGCATATACCTTTTCCTCGCTGTATTTAATTTTATGCACTATAATCACGGTGAATATTCTTTGTCTATGTCTATGAAAATGTTTGGAAACCATGGTAACCAAGGGTAAATGGTGGCTGTGCTTTTAAGAACTGTTTATGCAGTGAACAAGGCGGTTTTGCCGTCGAAACGCGTCTGACCGGGTTTGGAATAAATCGTCTTCTATGTCAAAATTACTCATGGAGTTGGTGCCTGTTTGTTGAAGAGACTATCAGGATGAAAAAAAACCAAAGTTTACAGGAATGTTATAGTTAGGCTCAGATTTCACTTGCACAAAACCACTAAGGTGTTAATACATCACTAACTATAAATTACGTCCCGCAATGCACTGCTTATGACTTCACATATTACATCACTAATGACATGGTCATTGACATCACTGATGACATCATCAAGTGAGTGTAAGTGTTTTTCCGAGTTTATGGGTGTTAAACATATATACTAACCAACTACAAAAGTTACATTTGTATACTAGGTGCCTTACTAGTGAGTGATACTACTTCTAACATATATTATGTGAGTGAATGTGTGACTATATGTATCCTTGTGGCTGTATGAGTGAGTGGGTGGGTGTTGGAGTCGCTCTATGGTGGAGTGAGCGGTGTGTGAGTACTGGTATGGGTCTGTGAATGGGCATGTGAGTGGTAGTGTTTGTAAGGGGGCTTACTAGAGTATATATGGGGTGAGCGGGTGTGTGAGGGGTTCTTTGGCTGATGTCAGTGATGTTATCAGTGATGTCATTTGAGATGTCATCAGTGATGTCACTGATCATGTCATGAGTGATGTAATATGCGAGGTCATAAGCAGTGCATTGTGGGGGCGTAAGTTATGATTAGCTCAGTTAGCTATAACTGCTGAATTTCACTGGTTTTGTACCCTCTGCAGCCAATGGGGAATTCATACCCCATCAGCTGTGTGCTAGGAGGCACATCTGCAGAGTGGTGGTGAAAGGGGGCGGGGCCTCCAGCAAGTTGCCGGTCTTTTCTTTGTATTTATCTTTTTTTATATATTTATTAGGAGAGGGTCCCCCCCTTACCTGGGCCAATTTTGACCCCAGGGACCCCATCCCCTGGGACCAGGCATATTTTGAATGGGGAAGGGGGTCGCATGGCCATCCCGTTTGGGCCCTGTGGACCCCATCCCCCGGGGCCCGGCCTCTCTTCTGGGTGTCCTACTCCCACCCAGGGCACTCAGTTACTTTTGTTGGGGACCGTGGGGTGAGCCTCGAAGCCACTGCAGTCCCTGCCGGCTCCCTGCCTCCCACGGGAGCTGGAATTGCTTTTGCACATAGGGAGCCGCTAAACATGCAGCTCCCTCTTTGTAAAAGCAACTGTGCTCCACGTCTAGCAAACTAGAGCATTTTTTCGCTGGCCAGAATCGGTGCTCAGTTTGCTATGGCTTGGCTGAAGTAGTAAAGCTCCTGCCTAGCCATGTCAAACAGCTATGTCCCGGGGGTTGGCACCCCAGAACATAGCTGGAACTGGCCCTGGGGGTCAGAGTATTTCTACCCTCCCCTTTTTCTTTTTTTTGCTCATTTTATCTGTGACTCGGTTCAAGACGAGTCACAAGATGGTTTGAAGTTTTGGCAGCCAATCAGATCTCAGCATGAGATCGGGAGGGGACATAGCTCCTCACCATCCCAATATATACAACTGGAGGTTTCTTTAAATTACTCCGCAACTACTGAACGAATTTACACCAAATCACAAAACAGCACTTCCCTGGATTATCATCTACCTACATTCCTGCCAAATTTGGTGCAATTCAGTTCAGCAGTTGGGGCTGTATCCATGTCTAAAGTTTGTAAGGAAATTAACATGGGGGAAAACACATTTTGTGACCGCCTTTTTATCTTGGCCCGCTTGACGGATCACCCTGGAAGTTTTAAGACTGCAGTTGATTTGAGCGTCAAACTCTTTTTGAAAATTTTGAGAGAATTCGTCAAAAGACGCCTAAGTTATTTGTAATTGAAAAAACACTCTTTCCAAGGAAACTACATCCTAACTATAACTACCTGCTAGCGACTGCCAGTAGGATATATATATATATATATATATAAATATATATTTTTTTTGCATGAAGTGAAAATAAATTACATCTAGTCCACAACCTGTAGTACTGTCTAATTTAACTAGGTGTCTAACGTACACAACTTTTTTGTGCCGCATGAAAAGTTCTCCACCTCCGAGACCCTTATGTCACACCTTTTTAGTCAGTATTACAAGTAGCTAGATATGTGTAGCATCCAGGGTGACTTCCCCAGAAAACCCCACATGTCTGTAATTCTCTTGGCTCTGTCAGTTTTCATGTTTAACTTCTTACCCTCATCTACTCTCAGTTCTAGCCCAGATCCTTTGCCTTCTTACCCTCATCTGTATTCTACCACCTGTTCTTCATACCGCCAGTCTGTGAGGTTCTATTATGTATTTTCTACCTTTGAAGGCATATAGAGAGTCGATTTCACACTTATGGTATTCTGCTCTGAAATCACCTGAAGAATCACATCGATCTAGCTTCTTCACACTAGCATCCAATCCCGTGGTTGAGATAGTCTCTATATCATCCCTGTTCAATCAGCTAGCTATCCCTGAGTTGGGTTCAGGGTATTCCTCTTCTAACTATGAGTACCCATCAACAATATTTTGCTGCAAGGCTATATAAAGGTTGGCTACCCTCCAACTTCCGGAATCAAGAGTTAGCAAGGTCATCAACATCTCTGATGTCTTTGGTGTTTCAGGGAATCCCACCCATATCTTTCTGACCATTTGGGTCATCTGCCAACCGCCATGCGCACACTGAGACAAATGCATGGTCACACTTATTTAAATGCTCCAGTCTCTCAATCTGCTGTGCAGTATGTATCACAAGGGCTCCACGGGCAACACAAATAGCAACAGAGACAGAAAACACCCTTGCTGAGTCCCCCCTTTACCTGCCACTCCTCAGACACTTCTTGTCCCATGCAGGCCATCAGAACAGTTGTATCCAATTTTGGTACCAAGGCCAAATGACCATGAGCCTGATTCACAAAGAGCCTCTGCACTCGTGGCAGAGGTCCCGTAGTCGCCGCAGGAGCCCCACACTCCTGGCTGGACATTCACATTGCAGTTTCGCATTGCAGAGGTCCTGCCATGAGTTTGGCCTCCCCTCACAACTGCGGGCCTCCACCACGAGTACGGATGCCCTTTGTGAATAGGGCCCCATGTGTTTTAGCACTATAAAAGTAAATGCCCACTGAAGTGTCTCAAAAGTTTATTTGACATCCTCTGTTGCTAGCATTAAGTATTCCTCTGCAGATTCTAGGCTGTGCCGTTAGTGTAACATGTCTTATATTCAGCAGTTTGTTTCTATCTGGAAGAAACCTGCATAGGTCAGGGTTGACCAATGTCTCCATCTCTATGCACAGCTTGTTTGCTAATGCCTTGCTCAACACCATAAAATCTGTGTTGATCGTGTACAAAAGGCAAAATGAGCCACACTTCTGTAGGTGTTAATCTGCCTTTAGGTACATGACAATAATTAACTCCTTCATTAATGGTGGAAATTGATCACTATCATAGGTCTCATACATAGGTCTCATACTCCAAAATTCTGTCTGTCATTCCAGTTAACTTGTGGTAGAGATCAGCAGGAAACCAGTTTTCCCCCCTCTGATTTACCTTTTTCAAGTATTTTGTAACACATTATCTCTTCTTTCATTAAGGGGGCTTCTGCCTAACATTTCTCTTTGGTCCTCTCGTAGTATATTTATTGTGATTGCATTAAGCATGGTTGTAACACTCTTCCCGCCCACGCGGTGCGGCTGGTTGTATAACGTATCAGAATGAGTCTTTAAGACTTCATTTATTTCCTCTTGGATGTGGACCAGCGCACTATTCCTCCCAAGGAGACTCAGATTCATAATTTGTGAATGCTCCCTCTTTAGAGGGTGTGCCGCAAGCCTTCCCATCTTGTCTCTGCTCTGTACATTCTCTGTAATCAATACTTGTGTATCTGTCTAATGCATCCTAACTGTCTCCTATTTTTCTCTTAGTCTCCATCACCGCAATTCTTGTTGGTATTTTTTTTTAGGACAGCCTCGGGACCGACAAATCTGTGCTCTGAGCGCAATCTAACACCATATATTTGGTCATGCAGCCCCCCATGTAAAGCTAGCTTATATGTTTCCTATTCTATCGCGTGTCTACATGCTGTCCTCCAGTTGCATTGAAAGAACAGTTCAAATATATTCCTCACCTACATCATAAATGCCCCATTCAGAAGTGTGTCAGGCCTTAAATGCTAAGTGGTTCCTGGGTCTTTTGGTCTTTAAGTACACTGATATTCAGTGAGTAATCTGATAAACAAGCATTTGCAATGCAATCGGTCTCGCATTTGGGACCTTATATGAATTTAGCTATGCAGCACATTAGCCTGGGTCCTGAAACATCTACTGTTCTTTAACATGGAGGGAGAGTAAGCACCAAACTGCGTGACACGCCAGGTATGGGAACACATGGAGAGAAATATTGCCTTTCAGCGGGAAATGGTATAGTCCAAAGCTCTTTTAACCCCTTCAGTGCCCGCCCCTTTCCCCGCCCAGTGCCGGCCGTTGCATTAGCGGGCGGGGTCTATGACGAGCTGGACTCGTCATGGGCACAGCGCCACCGCGGCCCATGACGAGTCCAGCTCGTCATGGGCACTGAAGGGGTTAAATATAAAATCAGGGCCTTCGGTGGCCATATCACTGAAAATACAAGATTTTAATTTTAATTTATCGTCTACGGGTGCTCATGGAAGACAATTTCTATGGACTGGAACCTAGAGAATTCTAAAGTGATTCTGGTATTTTACTGACCTCTGCAGGTCGTTTTCTATCAAGAAAGTTTAATAGAGGAAGTTGCAAGAAAACTGTTAAGAAGAAAGTCCCTCATCAGAAAGCAATTCTGGTATTTTACTGACCTCTACTGGTCGTTTTCCATCAAGACAGTTAAATAGAGACAGTTGAACAAAAAAAAGTCCCTAAGCAGAGGCAGACAAGTCCTAGGGCTGATCTCTAGAGCCCACAAAGTACATACACATATAAGTATATACTAAAGTATATACTAGAGGTCTCGAATGCTCGACCTTAGTTATGTAGCATTCCCATATTCATTTTGTTCCTCCTTTATATGCAATATATAGTGCAGCCTGCTGTGTGCTCCATGGGTGGCTGAACAGCAACAGTATTCTCTATCCTGCGGGTGCTGCACTCTCTAGATGTCCATCAGTCCAAACCTATTGATCAGGGTCCTCATTGCCTTTGTCATGCCGCGCTTCACTCCTTTTTTGGAGGTACAGTGATCTAGCAGGCCATTTAATACACAGCTTATATCCCCTGACAGACATCTATGTATGGCATCACCACTTTGAAGATTACATGAAAGAATTGTTTGTCATCAGAGTTTTGTGCATAAATGTTGGCCATGCATATTTATGTGCATTACAGTAGTCCACATACCATCACAAATCCTCCCTGCATATCTACCGTGCACGTAACAAGGAATTCCGAGTGCCATACCATTATACCCAAGTGTATCCCAAACATAACGCTGCATAGGTTTCTCTTCTCCACCTTTTACACAGTTCCCACATTTTCTCTACATTAAAGAGTCTCGCCTTCTAAAAAGCAACACCCAGATTACGTTTTTTTATGCATAAATACACCCTGTACCTTTTTAGGATAGCTATCACGTGCTCTGGCATTCCAAATTACAATATTAGCATTACACTTCATTGCAATCTCCTTAGTATCTGAGATTCATCAGTCAAACTTCTGCCACCGACGCAAAGTCCTTCCCAGTAAACTTCAAACTCTCACAGCACACTCTCTGATTTCCGTTTGCCTGCCCGCCACATCAGCCATTGTCCGTAAAAAGCAAGAATTCTCCCTCAACTGCCCCCACCACCAAACAGACAGCCATTGCTGGCAATCAATTTGCTGTATCACCCACCAACTCTGAACATTACTTTCCTTGTTGGGGACCCAACTCTAAAGATTATCCCCTCACGTTTTTCTCTTGTCTTTTAGTTCCTTGTGTCTGATGAGCAGGGGCAGTTCGAGTCAGTCCCAGGTGACCAGCTGGATCTAACCAAGAACGTCCTGTGTACCCCCAGCAGAGTACCGTTTAGGATGTCCCGCCACCATGCCACCCCGGTGCTTTTTTCATGACCCTGCTATAATCGTCCCTTCACACCAGCACTCACATCTAAAATGTCATGTTATGGAGCAGTTAGTTAGTTATAGGCCTGCCAACGAACGCGGTGCCACTCCGTACCACACGATATCGGCTCAGTTCACACGGTCACCCGGGAGAGGAGCCGAGATCACACAGTGGCAGGAAAAACGTGCTGGAAACCACTGCATTTTGCAAAGAGTGGATTCCCAGCTTGTTTTTGGAAGCTTTCAAAAGCTGACGTTCACGTACATTATCTGTGTGAAAACAGCCAAGGACATTAACACCAGCCTCAGCAGGCTTGTTTTCAGGAGGAGGGAGATTGCGGTGGAGGAAACAGAAGTGCTTCCTAGGTAATTCTACCGCCTCCAAGGCCACACTGCCTCCTCACACTGTGAATTTGTTCCTAAGGTTGCAAGGTCTGTTGCCATGCTCTACCAATGTTAAATATCCTGGGAACACTCTGCAAGAGGAAATCCCACTAAAAGCAGCCTCCGACAGCTCTTACCCATATCGGTTTAAGCGCCACTGGCCTGTTTCTTTTCAGTAAATTACCAGCTCCTTCTGCCCTCACACCCCACTCTCCTCTGTTTCATTATCCATGCTTCTTTAATTATGTGTGGCACCGCCATCACTCTGTCTCCATCCTGCGGATTATGCCAACGCTCTCCCGTATTCATGTCCTCTTTCTCTACCTTTCTATAACATGATAAGTCTCACCCCTCTTCTGCTCGTCTCTCTCTCATATTCTTTCTCTATTTCTAAAACATTTGTCGCCCTCTGCTCTTCCTCCTCATTACCTACCAATTCATTTCATTCTCTTCATTGATATTTCTCTCTTTCATTCAGCCTTCACTGCATACTTATTACACCTGCTCTACTTCTTCTTATGCTTTTTTTCTTCCCTCTCGCTCCCTTCTCTCAGCCCTACTGTTGTTTCTACTCATCCTCTCTTCATCATCCCTTCTCTTCTGCCAGTGGCTTCATGCTATGGTTCCTCCTCTGCCTGGCTCCCACTTCCTACCAATCACAAGGGAAATGCCCAGTGCCCCCTGCCGCCAGTCTGGCCCTGCACAAGGCTCTCTGTGGCATTGGTCACGCGATAAATCAGTGGCCAAAGGGCAGTGGGCATCACATTACCCTGGCATAGTCACCTAAAGCCGCAGACCATGCGCTTCTGCACAAGTTAAGAGGCTCTTAGGTGGCAACTTGATACTACTGACATGCCCTTCATTCATAGCCATCGAATACCCCTCACTTAAGATCTATTTATTAAGGTCTGTGGGGGGCTCATGTGGCACAAAGCAATTTTGCACTGCCCTTGCTGGATTTTATACTGCAAGGTAGCCCACTGCTATATTCTGCATTGTGTTGCAACATGTGAGCGGCTCTGCAAAGCTTTAGTAAACGCACCTCTTAGAGGCTGGCTTAATTTTACACACATTTTGATCACTAAGTTGCTAAATTTTCAACAAGCATGACCAATGCATTTTATTGCACAGTCTGAGCTGAACCAGCATTTAGTTATCAGGGCTCTCACAACTTTGACAGGTTGAGTTCTTGCCACCATTGCACCGTGACTTAATGTGAAGCATCTAAGGACCCAATCCAAGATATCTGTGGTAGCACAGCACACACCTCACACTGCACAAGATCCCTGTGCCATTTCATGCACTAGCCAACCATATGCAAATAAGCCTTGTCCATGGGAATTTGCAGATTGCTAGTTCCCTTCTACAACGGCACAGGTTGGCTGAAAACAATACAACAGAACTAGTAGGAGTAGCAGTCAGTCTTCCAATATTTCCATCGTTCCCTGTTAAGTGTCTATGAGACTTACCATAATATTGCTAGATATTTTCAGAGGAGGATCTGAGCTTGCTGTATTAGCAACACTCAAATTGCACCTCAGTAACAATACTGTATAAAATTGAAGCAAGTCTGGGAATTCTAATGTTTTTGTTTATTCAAGCATGACCTAGAATATAGCCTGCTCCTTTCGGTAGTAGATTTATGGCTTATGATGTAGCGCAAAATTCATTTTCATTTGTAGAGGTGCATTATAAGCACACATGCAGAACACATTCTCATATAGTGGCAGATGTACGATCCGCCAATTAGCGAGTCGCAAATTGCGTTGCATTTGAGACTCACAATTTGCGTCTTGCTAATTGGAATGCACAACAGTGTCTGAGTCACTGTTTGCGATTCCCAATAGAGTCGCAAATTGCATGCCTCATGCATATTAATGAGGCTGTCGCAATTTGTGACCCCATTGGGATTGGCTGGCACTCTCAGGGATGGTGGACTGTTAGGGTCAGCAGACCTCCATGTCTGGGACTGCTATTAAATAAAAAAGATTTTTTTTAAATTTTTTTTTTTTAAATGCAGCGCGTTTTCCTTAAAGGGAAATGGGATGCATTTAAAAAATAAAAATGAAACTTTTCTGTTTCATTTTTTAAGGGCAGGCTGTGGTCCCTGGGACCGCTGCCTGCCCTTAAAAAATATTTGCGCATGCATTCACAAATGGGAAGGGACCCCTTCCCATTTGCGAGTGCTTTACCACCCTTCTGAGAAGGGTGGTAAATTGCAAGTGTTTTGCGACCGCAATTGCCGTTGCAAAACATTCTTACATAGCTTAAGGAGTTGCTATTAGGAAGAGACGCCTTTGGAACGCCCCTTCCTAATAGCAAGTCGCAAATCTAATTTTGCGAGTAGTAAATTGATTTGCGACTCGCAAAATAGGATTAGTACATGGGCCACTGTTTTTTTGCTGGTGCAAACGGTACTAAAACCCATTTGCACCCGCAAAAAACCTTTGTACATCTGGCCCATAATCCTTTGCGTGTTAACCTCAGTGTTAAGACCTTGTAATGTAATAACATAAACGCGATGTATTTATGCCGTTAATTAGAAACGTGAAGAATTAATGTGGAAGTCTATTGTAACTAGTAGAAAACACTAACGTGAAGGATTTGTGTTGTGCAGCTGACAATCACTCATTATTAAATGTGTTTATTAATCGTGTCATTTTATATGTAGGAAGGAGTATTAATCTAATGTGCCTCTATGCAATTTCGTAAAGCTCATGCTCCATTTCTTTTATGTTAGCTGAATTTTGTAGGCCTGGAGTGCATTTCCCTGGAAGCTCTCGAAATTAGAATCAACAGTTTGAATTTCATGTGAACGGTGGATTTTGTTCTTTCTCACGTTTGTGTTGCAGGTGGAAGGAGCGACCTTGTTAGTTAGAATAATGTCACTGATTTAGGAGTTAGGCAAGGAGAGAAGAGGATACATTGGGAGGTAATGCCGATAAGGAGAACTGTTGTATTTTCACATCAGAGAAGGCTGGGAATCAAGTTCATCTTGTTGCTGTTCATGAACATCCCCATCCTGTGGAAAACTACCCATGAGAACGTGGTCCGATTTGATCGCGTGATCTGAAAGGAATCCTGGGAACATACCTGTAATATTGGGAAACTGAAAGGATGGAAAGAGCCCCACTTTTTCTCTGCGTTCAGAGAGAGAGCATCTCAAAACGAGCTCAGTCTCCATAGTTCTATGCTATTCGACCCATTGATGGTGGAGAGACTTCTTCGGAAGACTCCACATGCTGACACCTTTTCTTGAAAACTGCCAGAAGAATGCTTAAATAGGGATGTCACGCTAGTGTTAGTGTAGAGATAGATTAATGCTTTATTTTCACCTACCCTCGATGCAAGGAAATTTGGACTCATGCTTTTTGATCTTTGGTATCCTATTTCTTGAGTTAATTGTCTTGTGCATGTTGCACAGACTCAACTTTATCTGCAGATTCGGCTTTATGTTGATTCCCATGTATTTCTACACCCTTGTTTTAAAATGTGTTTATTTCCAGTCAATTTTGGCTTTGTAATAAATCAACTAACCTTAATTAGTGGTCTGTGGTTACTATGTGTCTGGAGAAACTGCGAGTGAATTGATTGACATTGCTAATATATTCTCCCCCTCCACGCTTTCATGCTGAGAAAAAGAACCATCGACTTGTGATTCTAGAACAGATCTAGAACGACAGGCCCGGCCCTTTCAGTTGGTAGCAGTATAGGATGGTTCTCTCATGAAGCAAGTGGAGAATCCAGAATTATTTTAGGAAAGATACCTAGAACCCCAGAGCCCCAAAATAGAGCCTAATGATCGAGAATGGAGAACGATGACATTTAGCAGAGACTGATGGAGCCTGATGGTGCTGCGAGAACAGCGGCGAATGGAGGAGTGAGTATCAATAGGGATGTGTCGTGTGATAGATTGCGGGTATACAGTGATTGTGTGATGTCTGGCGGAGCTGGTATGAGAGCCGAGGGAATAACGTTTTGGGCCAGAAGTGGTCCAAGGATTGAAATTTGAGTTTCAGGTCCCGAAGTGGCCTAAGATACCAGGATACATTAAATGGTGTAGAAGACACAGAGTTATTGTGATTGTATGACCGGAGAATTGAGGAGTTGTAATGATATATCATCAACAGTTCTACCAAAGACAGGGAACTTTGTGTGAATGGGACATATGAGAATTGTTTGGTAAACCTTGTGTACAGATTTGAACTATACTGATTCGGGTGACCAGCGCAGGTCGAGGGTTGCCGTGTGTGAATTTCCTTGGATGAGTGAATTCTATTGATCTTTTAGATGGCAGACAATGACAGAGTTTAAGACGATTATGTGAGTGAATGTGTATGGAGAAATTGTGAAGTTGACTAACTTGTAATCGAATCATGCGATGTTTTAGGGTATTGCAGGATCTGTTCGGGGGTGGTCAGTGAGTCGTTACTCGAATGGGCGAAGAAGCGCCACCCGACGATACCACAGCACATTATATGGTGACAAAAGTAGAACTCCATTCTATAATTTGACTTCAAAATTGGCACAAAATCGCTGAGAAAGCGGATGAATTGGAATTTCCACACTTTGGTTCATTTTGATTGGACGTGTTACACTAGTTGAGAGTTATGTTTGCGCTGCGACCATCGCCTAGACCAACACAGTTTGAAGCACTAGACGCATGGATGCTGGCAGCAGATGCATAGAACAGGGAAAGATTCCAAGGAAAGATGAAGAAAGCTTTGCAAGCATGAGATGCACAGCTTAAGAGATGGAGAGTAGACACCATTGAAGGAGAAAGGCTGTATCCAATGTTGGTAAGAGAGGGAGATTCTCCTAATAGGAACGGAAGGAAAAATGGAAACAATTGGAGTGATACGGACGATAGCTTGTTGGATAGGTTGTTATCAGAGCAACCTCCACCTTACAATCCACACTCAGAGGAGGGAAGGCAATAATTGACAAATACAGGGAACATGGAGATTGTGTCAGCATCTCACCCAGGTCCTAGTAGAATAGTGGCGGGAAGGATATCCGCAGGAGTATGGGGGACAGGAGTGTTCGCCTTAGGAGGTGCGGAACAAAGTGGAGTCAACTATGCTTCACGGTTACTGGAAGCTCTTACAGTACCAGTGACCATTGGTCCAGTTGTCTCAGAGTGACCCGAGCTCAGTGGGAAACCTTAGCTAGCGACAGCCTGTATCGTCAGAGGGAATGGGATTAGGAAGATCAGGAGTACAAACAGAAATGGTCCATCTCTAGTGCCAGTAGAATCTAGTACCCCATTACCAGCCACTGTTGACCCTTCGGGAATACACATTGGTTCTAGTACTATACGTCTATATCCATGGTGAATACAAGCTTGGATTTAAGGATGTGGGAAACTCCAGTGAGGGGACCAGCGGGTGTGGCATCAGAACAAAGTGCAAGTCGGAGAACCACCAAAAACAGACATGTCTTAGATGCTACAGACTTAAGAGAAGTGGCTGAGAGATCATAATAACAGTAGGGAAGGACAGAACAGTACATTGAGTCAGGGAACGATCAAGGCTACAGTAAAGGAGAAACTATTGGGTATGGTGAGTTTGAAGGCTGAGGTAGATGAGATTATCAGTGGCAATTTACAGTTGGAAAGAACAGAGACCTATGAGCCAGATGTTCTGTTATATGTAGCGAAGAATGTCACCCGCGAGATGAGCACATGAGAAGTTGTCAGAATTGGCTCAGAGAT